>NC_051862.1:102289797-102986777 GCF_015732765.1 Culex quinquefasciatus | reverse complement strand
TTGAATTTGTGGTGTTCCGAATATGTGGGATGACTGTATCATTTGCCGTATAATTCGAATTAATTCAAAGTTTAGTGTGAATAAGTAAGGCTGGTACAAATTTTATTTAAAGTTTTGTCACTCCCCCTTCAAAGTAGGCCCGAAAAATCAGGGTACAATAAAAATTACATCAAAACTTTTTGTAAAGCCAAGTCAAAGAAAAAGCTTCGAAAATATGTACAATTGAACTAAACAAATCAATAATGCACTAATTTATTTGCATTGGCCGCTGAAAATTTTCCTGAAATTCTAGCAAACCTATTTGAAAGTGTAGAAATTTGTAAATATTGTCAAGGTGGAAGCGTTACAACTGGGCTACGTGGCTCGGTCTTATACAAACATTTAAATTTATAAAATTCCCAAACAACAAAAATAAACAAAAATATGGTCTTTAAAGGAAAGAAACTAAAAATATATGCAATCCTTATCAATAAATAATTTATTTTAAAATTTTATATCAATCTGTCAAAAGTCAATTATGTGTATTCAAAATCAGCATAAATAACAGAATGAAAAACTGAACTTTGCTAAACAAACATTGAAATGTTTGAAAGAATTTCTTAACTGAAGTGATAGGTTCACTTTGAAATAATAATTCTCGTACATACCTTGTTAATCCTCTTTAAATGCATCCAGAGAGCATATGATTGCAGCACAATCCATTTTTGCAGCTGATTGGTCAAACTAAACAAAATTCTAGAAGCCGAATGTCCAGAAAATGCCCGTTAGTAGATCTGTAAGAGAAAATAAAACACAAAGCATCAATTCTCAAACAACATTTATGGAATAATTAAAAATTCTATAGTAAACAAAGAAAGGAAAACAATCA
Organism: Culex quinquefasciatus; assembly: GCF_015732765.1. Classification (NCBI taxonomy): domain Eukaryota; kingdom Metazoa; phylum Arthropoda; class Insecta; order Diptera; family Culicidae; genus Culex; species Culex quinquefasciatus. Next base: position 102,985,909 of record NC_051862.1, on the reverse strand, counting down.
ATACTTATCTGAGTTTAAAAAATCGTCGGAAAATATTCGTCGGGTTTCAGGTGGACTCATCCTCCTCCGTGAAACTGCTTTCGAGCCACTCAATTGAATCACCTCCTCCGGAATCACAAGAGGAAGGTTCATCCTTCTATCGCTGACACTCCAAAACGATAGAAACAATGTCACAGTTTCACGTCAGTCCCCAATCACCACCATGAACGCAGAAACGTAAACAATCACACGCACACTCGCGAAAACACACGGATCAAATACGGTTTCCCCACAAATCGCGATTCTGATGACGCGACGACAAAAACCAAAACAAATCGACACTGCTGTTTTCCTCCACCGAAAACTGTCAAATTCGCCAAAATCATTCCGGCGTTGATCCACGTCTTAACAGCATCGGCAGGAGGAGGAGGAGGAACGATGACCAGCGGCATGTAAGCAGGAGGATTTCGCTAACATAACTTCTCCACAGAGCCACAGAAACATCAACTTTCACATAAATTACAACATTTCGCAACTCTCACATAAAACGACACCAGAACGCACATTCCCACGGCCAAAATACGCACTTACAACCAGCGGCGATTCGCGGGCTGTTGTTAATCTGTGGAAAACTACTGCACCAAAAACGTAAACAAACCTAGTCCTTGTCTGGCGAATCCGCCAAAATCCTTTCCTCGTTAATCCACAGCAGCCCCCGCCACAAAAACACAAACAATCACTTAACCACAACATATCACGGCTCCCAAATGCCACGGAACGAACGAACACACACCCTCGGCCACAGAACGTACTCACAACCCGCGGCGATTCGCGGACTATAATTCATCCGCGGAAAACTACTGCGCGAAAACGTACACAAACCAACCCGCCACGAACGCAAAAGCTGTCTGTCTGCCGATTGCCGATTCCTGTCACGACATGTCTCGCGCGTTGCGTGCGAACAGTGAACGAAAAGAGAGTGAGCGAGCGCGTGGGCTCATTTTGCGCTTTGCGATGAAATTGTATATGAGCAATTCTCTACAAAACCGGAAATGGATTTTATTTGTATTTTTGATTTGGCTCAAACTTTGTGGGGGCCTTCCCTATGACCAAAGCCATTTTGCATAATTAGTTTGTCCATATAAATTTCCATACAAATTTGGCAGCTGTTCATACAAAATGGTACGTAAATATTCGAAAATCTGTAACTTTTGAAGGAATTTTTTGATCAATTTGGTGTCTTCGGCAAAGTTGTAGGTATTGTTAAGGACTATTTAGAAAAAAATAGGTACACGGAAAAAAAAATTTCCCGTTTTTTTATTAACTTTTTTTTCACAAAAACTCAAATTCCCAAAATACATATTTTTTGATTTTCGAGATTTTTTGATATGTTTTAGGGGACAAAAATCCGCAACTTTTGAGCTATAGAGAAACATGGTCAAAAAATCTGCCGCCGAGTTATGATTTTTTGAAAAACTGGTGATTTTTGGAAAAAATCGAAATTTTATACATAAATTTTTTTTGACCTCATTTTTTTATGCAAAATTGAATTTGCAATCGAAAATTACTTTACAGATTTTTTGATAAAGGGCCCCGTTTTCAAGATATAGCCACCGAAAGTTTGATTTCAGCGAAATATTTGCAGTTTTTCGATTTTTAAAAATAGTGACCATGAGTGACCATCTCTAAAAATATTTTTTTTGAAAAGTTCAGAAAATTTGCTATAAAATTGTCTAAGAGACATCGAAGATCGGACCTCTGGTTGCTGAGATACAGCTGCTTAAAGAAAAAGAAATACGAAAATTGAAGTTTTTTAAGTCTCACCCAAACAGCCCACGATTTTCTAATGACGATATCTCAGCAATTAATGGTTCAATTTTCAATGTTAATACATGAAACATTCGTGAAATTTTTCGATCTTTTCGAAAAAATATTTTGAAAATTTTAAATCAAGACTAACATTTCAAATGGGCATAATATTCAATGTTTGGCCCTTTTAAAATGTTAGTCTTGATTAATTTTTCAAATATTTTTTCGAAAGATCGGAAAATTCACGAATGTTTCATATTAACTGAAAATGAACCATGTGCTGAGATATCGTCATTAAAAATCATTTGAGTGAGACAGAAAACTTCGTTTTCGTGTTTCTTTTCTTTAAACCCTCTCAACCCAGACCAATCTTCGATGTCTAATTAGACACATAACAAACCTCTGAACTTTCAAAAATATTTTTAGAAGATGGTCACTCATGGTCACTATTTAAAAATCGACTGCAAATATTCGCTGAAATCAAACTTTCGACAATATCTTGAAGCAAGACTACTATCAAAAATCTGTAAATAATTTTCGATTAGTCAATTTTGCATAAATGAGCTCAAATTTTTGTATATGAAATTTCGATTTTTCAAAAATCACCAGTTTCAAAATCATAACTCGGCGGCAGATCTGACCATGTAGCTCTTGCGGATTTTGTCCTAAAACTATCAAAAAATCGAATCAAAAATACGTATTTTGGGAATTTGGTTTTGTGAAAAAAGTTGATGAAACTTTCCGTATAATATTATTTTTCTAAATAGTCTTAACATACTGCAAAGATAAACAAAAAGTACAATTTTCAGTGTTACGTGCCATTTTTGTGAACATGCCAATTATATGAAGCATATGGACAAAATGATGCAAAATGGCTTCTTTCAGAAGTCCCCCACAAAGTTGAGCAAATCAAAAATACAAAAAATAAAAATGGTCGAAATCGGCCGGTTTTGTGAGAATTGCTCATATGCGGTAAAATACTTTTAATGAGCATGAGCATGAGCATGGTTGACTGCCAATGAGCTGCTACTCCGTTATTGACGGATCAGCTGAAGTTACACAATGAACCAACAGATGAATAGTGGGAGCTAATCATCCTCACTGTATAACCCCTGAAGATCTCTGCTTTAAGTCAATACCGGCGCCCCCCCAAGGAGATGCAGTTCAACAAAGGTAGGAATGTTAGTCCGATAGTTGAAGTTGCAGACTCATCAGACACAGAGTTTGTCGCTCTATACCTGTTGACACCGCATGAGACCGTTGAATCCACAGCATCTCCTTCAAGCATCACGGGAAGTGGGGTTGTGTTAGTAGGGGAAGGAAAGGGAAGGTCAGGATTCATCTTGGTAGATGATATGACCAGAATGTGAAACAATCGTTGCCTTCCGAGCTACGACGCTATGAGAAGGACTTATCAATCGCGTATTGTTTTACTTCTTACCGCCGGCGTGCCAACCGAGCAACGATGCTTTGGGAAGGACTTTCAAAACGAAATGAATTTTGAATTAACGTATTATTCGGTGATGTACAATTTAGGATAGATCAGGATTCATTTTTGTAAGATGATATGACCAAAAGTGAAACATTATCGCTGCCTACCGAGTTGCGACGCTTTGAGAAGGACTTATCAATTCCTCAATCGCGTATTATGTTTAACTTCTTACCGCCGGCGTGCCATCCGAGCAACGATGCTATGGGATGGGCTTTCAAAACGAAATGAAAATATAACATATAATTCAACGACGCGAATCTCTATTTCAATGCTTTCCCGATCTATTTCTCGCGGGTTCGCGCGCGCCTATTCACACTTCGATCGATCCAACGAACACCACACGACTGATAGCCCAACTTCTCTGGGCACACTGCGACCCCTTTTCAATGATTTCGAGAACTTTCTACCACTTTCCCGCGGGCTCATGCGTCGATTCACTCTCCGATCGATCAACGAACACCACACGACTGATGGCCCAACTTCTCTGGGCACACTGCGACCCCCTTTTCAATGATTTCGAGAACTTTCTACCACTTTCCCGCGGGCTCGCGCGCGTCGATTCACTCTCCGATCGATCCAACGAACACCACACGACTGATGGCCCAACTTCTCTAGGCACACTGCGACCCCCTTTTCAATGATTTCGAGAACTTTCTACCACTTTCCCGCGGGCTCGCGCGTCGATTCACTCTCCGATCGATCCAACGAACACCACACGACTGATGGCCCAACTTCTCTGGGCACACTGCGACCCCCTTTTCAATGATTTCGAGAACTTTCTACCACTTTCCCGCGGGCTCGCCGCGTCGATTCACTCTCCGATCGATCCAACGAACACCACACGACTGATGGCCCAACTTCTCTGGGCACACTGCGACCCCCTTTTCAATGATTTCGAGAACTTTCTACCACTTTCCCGCGGGCTCGCGCGTCGATTCACTCTCCGATCGATCCAACGAACACCACACGACTGATGGCCCAACTTCTCTAGGCACACTGCGACCCCCTTTTCAATGATTTCGAGAACTTTCTACCACTTTCCCGCGGGCTCGCGCGCGTCGATTCACTCTCCGATCGATCCAGAACACCACGACTGATGGCCCAACTTCTCTGGGCACACTGACCCCTATGCGGTAAAATACTTTTTAATGTGATTAGTTTAACTAGTGCATTTAAAGTAAATTAAAGTGAAAAAAAATCAATAAAAATGTCCATTAACAAAACTATCATTTTAGCTAAATCCCGCTTGAAAAAAAATAACTTTATGAATCATCTCATAATCCAGGGTTTTAAAAAATATTCTAAGTGTAGGAAAAGTGAAATTTTGTCAAGGAGTGAAAATTTTACTAAGTCCAACAAAAACAAGATAAAACTAGAAAATATCATCTCATGATAAAGAGGTCGAAATTTTTTCTAAGTCCCAAAATAATTTGGCTTTCGAAATTCTGCTAAGTCCAGCAAAAACAAGATAAAACAAAATAATATCATCTCATGATAAAGATTTCGAATTTTTTTCTAAGTCCTAAAATAATTTGGCTTTCGAAATTTTGCTAAGTCCAGTGAAAGCATGATAAAACAAAATAACATCATCTCATTATAAAGAGGTCAATTTTTTCTAAGTCCCAAAATAATTCGGTTTTCGATTTTTTCTAAGTCCGGTAATATCATGAGAAAATGAAAATTTAACAACTGATGATAAAGGTCTACAAACATAGAAAGGAACATAGATTTTGGCGCGCATTTTAAGAGTTTTGGAACAAATAGCAAACATGCCATGATATCAAAAACAACTCATGTTATTTTTTTGTTCGTCCCATGATGCGACTTTCTGCCCGGCCGGGCGGGTAACTCTTAACTGGAAGTTAACAGGTACTTGACATGTTTGTGTTTTGCGAACATGACAAGTTTTCAGGAAAGATGTAACTTTCTGCCCGGGCAGAGAACCCCAAAATGAGTTTAGAAACATTGGTTGATGAATTGCGTTCAGAAAACATGCCAGCATCAAGATTGAAAATTTTAAATTAGCCAAATAATGAGAAATTCAAATATCAAATATTCCAAGTCCTTATAAAATTGGAAAAACCCAGCATCCAACGTGGTTTTGATTGAAATATGTTCAGAGAACCCCAAAGTGAGTTTTAAAACATTGGTTGATGAATTACGTTCAGAAAACATGCCAGCATCAAGATTGAAAATTTTAAATTAGCCAAATATTGAAAATTCAAATTTTAAATATTCCAAGTCCTTATAAAATTGGAAAAACCCAGCATCCAACGTGGTTTTGATTGAAATATGTTCAGAGAACCCCAAAAATGAGTTTAGAAACATTGGTTGATGAATTACGTTCAGAAAACATGCCAGCATCAAGATTGAAAATTTTAAATTAGCAAAATATTGAGAAATTCAAATTTCAAATATTCCAAGTCCTTATAAAATTGGAAAAAACCCAGCATCCAACGTGGTTTTGATTGAAATATGTTCAGAGAACCCCAAAAATGAGTTTAGAAACATTGGTTGATGAATTGCGTTCAGAAAACATGCCAGCATCCAAGATTGAAAATTTTAAATTAGCCAAATATTAAGAAATTCAAATATCAAATATTCCAAGTCCTTATAAAATTGGAAAAACCCAGCATCCAACGTGGTTTTGATTGAAATATGTTCAGAGAACCCCAAAAATGAGTTTAGAAACATTGGTTGATGAATTGCGTTCAGAAAACATGCCAGCATCCAAGATTGAAAATTTTAAATTAGCCAAATATTAAGAAATTCAAATATCAAATATTCCAAGTCCTTATAAAATTGGAAAAACCCAGCATCCAACGTGGTTTTGATTGAAATATGTTCAGAGAACCCCAAAAGTGAGTTTTAAAACATTGGTTGATGAATTACGTTCAGAAAACATGCCAGCATCAAGATTGAAAATTTTAAATTAGCCAAATATTGAAATTCAAATTTTAAATATTCCAAGTCCTTATAAAATTGGAAAAACCCAGCATCCAACGTGGTTTTGATTGAAATATGTTCAGAGAACCCCAAAAATGAGTTTAGAAACATTGGTTGATGAATTACGTTCAGAAAACATGCCAGCATCAAGATTGAAAATTTTAAATTAGCAAAATATTGAGAAATTCAAATTTCAAATATTCCAGAATCCTTATAAAATTGGAAAAAACCCAGCATCCAACGTGGTTTTGATTGAAATATGTTCAGAGAACCCCAAAAATGAGTTTAGAAACATTGGTTGATGAATTGCGTTCAGAAAACATGCCAGCATCAAGATTGAAAATTTTAAATTAGCCAAATATTAAGAAATTCAAATATCAAATATTCCAAGTCCTTATAAAATTGGAAAAACCCAGCATCAACGTGGTTTTGATTGAAATATGTTCAGAGAACCCCAAAAATGAGTTTAGAAACATTGGTTGATGAATTACGTTCAGAAAACATGCCAGCATCAAGATTGAAAATTTTAAATTAGCCAAATATTAAGAAATTCAAATATCAAATATTCCAAGTCCTTATAAAATTGGAAAAACCCAGCATCCAACGTGGTTTTGATTGAAATATGTTCAGAGAACCCCAAAAATGAGTTTAGAAACATTGGTTGATGAATTACGTTCAGAAAACATGCCAGCATCCAAGATTGAAAATTTTAAATTAGCAAAATATTGAAATTCAAATTTCAAATATTCCAAGTCCTTATAAAATTGGAAAAAAACCCAGCATCCAACGTGGTTTTGATTGAAATATGTTCAGAGAACCCCAAAATGAGTTTAGAAACATTGGTTGATGAATTGCGTTCAGAAAACATGCCAGCATCAAGATTGAAAATTTTAAATTAGCCAAATATTAAGAAATTCAAATATCAAATATTCCAAGTCCTTATAAAATTGGAAAAACCCAGCATCAACGTGGTTTTGATTGAAATATGTTCAGAGAACCCCAAAAATGAGTTTAGAAACATTGGTTGATGAATTACGTTCAGAAAACATGCCAGCATCAAGATTGAAAATTTTAAATTAGCCAAATATTAAGAAATTCAAATATCAAATATTCCAAGTCCTTATAAAATTGGAAAAACCCAGCATCCAACGTGGTTTTGATTGAAATATGTTCAGAGAACCCCAAAAATGAGTTTAGAAACATTGGTTGATGAATTGCGTTCAGAAAACATGCCAGCATCAAGATTGAAAATTTTAAATTAGCCAAATAATGAGAAATTCAAATATCAAATATTCCAAGTCCTTATAAAATTGGAAAAACCCAGCATCCAACGTGGTTTTGATTGAAATATGTTCAGAGAACCCCAAAAGTGAGTTTTAAAACATTGGTTGATGAATTACGTTCAGAAAACATGCCAGCATCAAGATTGAAAATTTTAAATTAGCCAAATATTGAGAAATTCAAATTTTAAATATTCCAAGTCCTTATAAAATTGGAAAAACCCAGCATCCAACAAGGTTTTGATTGAAATATGTTCAGAGAACCCCAAAAATGAGTTTAGAAACATTGGTTGATGAATTACGTTCAGAAAACATGCCAGCATCCAAGATTGAAAATTTTAAATTAGCAAAATATTGAGATATTCAAATTTCAAATATTCCAAGTCCTTATAAAATTGGAAAAAACCCAGCATCCAACGTGGTTTTGATTGAAATATGTTCAGAGAACCCCAAAAATGAGTTTAGAAACATTGGTTGATGAATTGCGTTCAGAAAACATGCCAGCATCAAGATTGAAAATTTTAAATTAGCCAAATATTGAGAAATTCAAATATCAAATATTCCAAGTCCTTATAAAATTGGAAAAACCCAGCATCCAACGTGGTTTTGATTGAAATATGTTCAGAGAACCCCAAAAATGAGTTTAGAAACATTGGTTGATGAATTACGTTCAGAAAACATGCCAGCATCAAGATTGAAAATTTTAAATTAGCCAAATATTAAGAAATTCAAATATCAAATATTCCAAGTCCTTATAAAATTGGAAAAACCCAGCATCCAACGTGGTTTTGATTGAAATATGTTCAGAGAACCCCAAAAATGAGTTTAGAAACATTGGTTGATGAATTACGTTCAGAAAACATGCCAGCATCCAAGATTGAAAATTTTAAATTAGCAAAATATTGAGAAATTCAAATTTCAAATATTCCAAGTCCTTATAAAATTGGAAAAAACCCAGCATCCAACGTGGTTTTGATTGAAATATGTTCAGAGAACCCCAAAAATGAGTTTAGAAACATTGGTTGATGAATTGCGTTCAGAAAACATGCCAGCATCAAGATTGAAAATTTTAAATTAGCCAAATATTAAGAAATTCAAATATCAAATATTCCAAGTCCTTATAAAATTGGAAAAACCCAGCATCAACGTGGTTTTGATTGAAATATGTTCAGAGAACCCCAAAAATGAGTTTAGAAACATTGGTTGATGAATTACGTTCAGAAAACATGCCAGCATCAAGATTGAAAATTTTAAATTAGCCAAATATTAAGAAATTCAAATATCAAATATTCCAAGTCCTTATAAAATTGGAAAAACCCAGCATCCAACGTGGTTTTGATTGAAATATGTTCAGAGAACCCCAAAAATGAGTTTAGAAACATTGGTTGATGAATTACGTTCAGAAAACATGCCAGCATCCAAGATTGAAAATTTTAAATTACCCAAATATTGAGAAATTCAAATTTCAAATATTCCAAGTCCTTATAAAATTGGAAAAAAACCCAGCATCCAACGTGGTTTTGATTGAAATATGTTCAGAGAACCCCAAAAATGAGTTTAGAAACATTGGTTGATGAATTGCGTTCAGAAAACATGCCAGCATCCAAGATTGAAAATTTTAAATTAGCCAAATATTGAAAATTCAAATTTCAAATATTCCAAGTCCTTATACAATTGGAAAAACCCAGCATCCAACGTGGTTTTGATTGAAATATGTTCAGAGAACCCCAAAATGAGTTTAGAAACATTGGTTGATGAATTGCGTTCAGAAAACATGCCAGCATCAAGATTGAAAATTTTAAATTAGCCAAATATTGAGAAATTCAAATATCAAATATTCCAAGTCCTTATAAAATTGGAAAAACCCAGCATCAACGTGGTTTTGATTGAAATATGTTCAGGAACCCCAAAAGTGAGTTTTAAAACATTGGTTGATGAATTACGTTCAGAAAACATGCCAGCATCAAGATTGAAAATTTTAAATTAGCCAAATATTGAAATTCAAATTTTAAATATTCCAAGTCCTTATAAAATTGGAAAAACCCAGCATCCAACGTGGTTTTGATTGAAATATGTTCAGAGAACCCCAAAAATGAGTTTAGAAACATTGGTTGATGAATTGCGTTCAGAAAACATGCCAGCATCAAGATTGAAAATTTTAAATTAGCCAAATATTGAGAAATTCAAATATCAAATATTCCAAATCCTTATAAAATTGGAAAAACCCAGCATCCAACGTGGTTTTGATTGAAATATGTTCAGAGAACCCCAAAAATGAGTTTAGAAACATTGGTTGATGAATTACGTTCAGAAAACATGCCAGCATCAAGATTGAAAATTTTAAATTAGCAAAATATTGAGATATTCAAATTTCAAATATTCCAAGTCCTTATAAAATTGGAAAAAACCCAGCATCCAACGTGGTTTTGATTGAAATATGTTCAGAGAACCCCAAAAATGAGTTTAGAAACATTGGTTGATGAATTGCGTTCAGAAAACATGCCAGCATCAAGATTGAAAATTTTAAATTAGCCAAATATTAAGAAATTCAAATATCAAATATTCCAAGTCCTTATAAAATTGGAAAAACCCAGCATCCAACGTGGTTTTGATTGAAATATGTTCAGAGAACCCCAAAAATGAGTTTAGAAACATTGGTTGATGAATTACGTTCAGAAAACATGCCAGCATCAAGATTGAAAATTTTAAATTAGCCAAATATTAAGAAATTCAAATATCAAATATTCCAAGTCCTTATAAAATTGGAAAAACCCAGCATCCAACGTGGTTTTGATTGAAATATGTTCAGAGAACCCCAAAAATGAGTTTAGAAACATTGGTTGATGAATTACGTTCAGAAAACATGCCAGCATCAAGATTGAAAATTTTAAATTAGCAAAATATTGAGAAATTCAAATTTCAAATATTCCAATCCTTATAAAATTGGAAAAAACCCAGCATCCAACGTGGTTTTGATTGAAATATGTTCAGAGAACCCCAAAAATGAGTTTAGAAACATTGGTTGATGAATTGCGTTCAGAAAACATGCCAGCATCAAGATTGAAAATTTTAAATTAGCCAAATATTAAGAAATTCAAATATCAAATATTCCAAGTCCTTATAAAATTGGAAAAACCCAGCATCCAACGTGGTTTTGATTGAAATATGTTCAGAGAACCCCAAAAATGAGTTTAGAAACATTGGTTGATGAATTACGTTCAGAAAACATGCCAGCATCCAAGATTGAAAATTTTAAATTAGCCAAATATTAAGAAATTCAAATATCAAATATTCCAAGTCCTTATAAAATTGGAAAAACCCAGCATCAACGTGGTTTTGATTGAAATATGTTCAGAGAACCCCAAAATGAGTTTAGAAACATTGGTTGATGAATTACGTTCAGAAAACATGCCAGCATCAAGATTGAAAATTTTAAATTAGCCAAATATTGAGAAATTCAAATTTCAAATATTCCAAGTCCTTATAAAATTGGAAAAAAAACCCAGCATCCAACGTGGTTTTGATTGAACTATGTTCAGAGAACCCCAAAAATGAGTTTAGAAACATTGGTTGATGAATTGCGTTCAGAAAACATGCCAGCATCAAGATTGAAAATTTTAAATTAGCCAAATATTGAGATTCAAATTTCAAATATTCCAAGTCCTTATACAATTGGAAAAACCCAGCATCCAACGTGGTTTTGATTGAAATATGTTCAGAGAACCCCAAAATGAGTTTAGAAACATTGGTTGATGAATTGCGTTCAGAAAACATGCCAGCATCCAAGATTGAAAATTTTAAATTAGCCAAATATTGAGAAATTCAAATATCAAATATTCCAAGTCCTTATAAAATTGGAAAAACCCAGCATCCAACGTGGTTTTGATTGAAATATGTTCAGGAACCCCAAAGTGAGTTTTAAAACATTGGTTGATGAATTACGTTCAGAAAACATGCCAGCATCAAGATTGAAAATTTTAAATTAGCCAAATATTGAGAAATTCAAATTTTAAATATTCCAAGTCCTTATAAAATGGAAAAACCCAGCATCCAACGTGGTTTTGATTGAAATATGTTCAGAGAACCCCAAAAATGAGTTTAGAAACATTGGTTGATGAATTGCGTTCAGAAAACATGCCAGCATCAAGATTGAAAATTTTAAATTAGCCAAATATTGAAAATTCAAATATCAAATATTCCAAATCCTTATAAAATTGGAAAAACCCAGCATCAACGTGGTTTTGATTGAAATATGTTCAGAGAACCCCAAAAATGAGTTTAGAAACATTGGTTGATGAATTACGTTCAGAAAACATGCCAGCATCAAGATTGAAAATTTTAAATTAGCAAAATATTGAGAAATTCAAATTTCAAATATTCCAAGTCCTTATAAAATTGGAAAAAACCCAGCATCCAACGTGGTTTTGATTGAAATATGTTCAGAGAACCCCAAAAATGAGTTTAGAAACATTGGTTGATGAATTGCGTTCAGAAAACATGCCAGCATCAAGATTGAAAATTTTAAATTAGCCAAATATATTAAATTCAAATTTCAAATATTCCAAGTCCTTATACAATTGGAAAAACCCATCCAACGTGGTTTTGATTGAAATATGTTCAGAGAACCCCAAAATGAGTTTAGAAACATTGGTTGATGAATTGCGTTCAGAAAACATGCCAGCATCAAGATTGAAAATTTTAAATTAGCCAAATAATGAGAAATTCAAATATCAAATATTCCAAGTCCTTATAAAATTGGAAAAACCCAGCATCCAACGTGGTTTTGATTGAAATATGTTCAGAGAACCCCAAAAATGAGTTTAGAAACATTGGTTGATGAATTGCGTTCAGAAAACATGCCAGCATCAAGATTGAAAATTTTAAATTAGCCAAATATTGAGAAATTCAAATATCAAATATTCCAAATCCTTATAAAATTGGAAAAACCCAGCATCAACGTGGTTTTGATTGAAATATGTTCAGAGAACCCCAAAAATGAGTTTAGAAACATTGGTTGATGAATTGCGTTCAGAAAACATGCCAGCATCAAGATTGAAAATTTTAAATTAGCCAAATATTGAGAAATTCAAATATCAAATATTCCAAATCCTTATAAAATTGGAAAAACCCAGCATCTAACGTGGTTTTGATTGAAATATGTTCAGAGAACCCCAAAAATGAGTTAAGAAACATTGGTTGATGAATTGCGTTCAGAAAACATGCCAGCATCAAGATTGAAAATTTTAAATTAGCAAAATATTGAGAAATTCAAATTTCAAATATTCCAAGTCCTTATAAAATTGGAAAAACCCAGCATTAAACGTGGTTTTGATTGAAATATGTTCAGAGAACCCCAAAAATGATTTTAGAAACATTGGTTGATGAATTGCGTTCAGAAAACATGCCAGCATCAAGATTGAAAATTTTAAATTAGCCAAATATTGAGAAATTCAAATTTCAAATTCTACCATCATTGCCCGCCCTATCTGCGACACAAGTCCTTATAAAATTGGAAAAACCCAGCATCCAACGTGGTTTTGATTGAAATATGTTCAGAGAACCCCAAAATGAGTTTAGAAACATTGGTTGATGAATTGCGTTCAGAAAACATGCCAGCATCAAGATTGAAAATTTTAAATTAGCCAAATATTGAGAATTCAAATTTCAAATTCTACCATCATTGCCCGCCCTATCTGCGACACAAGTCCTTATAAAATTGGAAAAACCCAGCATCCAACGTGGTTTTGATTGAAATATGTTCAGAGAACCCCAAAATGAGTTTAGAAACATTGGTTGATGAATTGCGTTCAGAAAACATGCCAGCATCCAAGATTGAAAATTTTAAATTAGCCAAATATTGAGAAATTCAAATTTCAAATTCTACCATCATTGCCCGCCCTATCTGCGACACAAGTCCTTATAAAATTGGAAAAACCCAGCATCCAACGTGGTTTTGATTGAAATATGTTCAGAGAACCCCAAAATGAGTTTAGAAACATTGGTTGATGAATTGCGTTCAGAAAACATGCCAGCATCAAGATTGAAAATTTTAAATTAGCCAAATAATGAGAAATTCAAATATCAAATATTCCAAGTCCTTATAAAATTGGAAAAACCCAGCATCAACGTGGTTTTGATTGAAATATGTTCAGAGAACCCCAAAAATGAGTTTAGAAACATTGGTTGATGAATTGCGTTCAGAAAACATGCCAGCATCAAGATTGAAAATTTTAAATTAGCCAAATATTGAGAAATTCAAATATCAAATATTCCAAGTCCTTATAAAATTGGAAAAACCCAGCATCCAACGTGGTTTTGATTGAAATATGTTCAGAGAACCCCAAAAATGAGTTAAGAAACATTGGTTGATGAATTGCGTTCAGAAAACATGCCAGCATCAAGATTGAAAATTTTAAATTAGCCAAATATTGAGAAATTCAAATTTCAAATATTCCAAGTCCTTATAAAATTGGAAAAACCCAGCATTAAACGTGGTTTTGATTGAAATATGTTCAGAGAACCCCAAAAATGAGTTTAGAAACATTGGTTGATGAATTGCGTTCAGAAAACATGCCAGCATCAAGATTGAAAATTTTAAATTAGCCAAATATTGAGAAATTCAAATTTCAAATTCTACCATCATTGCCCGCCCTATCTGCGACACAAGTCCTTATAAAATTGGAAAAACCCAGCATCCAACGTGGTTTTGATTGAAATATGTTCAGAGAACCCCAAAAATGAGTTTAAAAACATTGGTTGATGAATTACGTTCAGAAAACATGCCAGCATCCAAGATTGAAAATTTTAAATTAGCCAAATATTGAGAAATTCAAATATCAAATATTCCAAGTCCTTATACAATTGGAAAAACCCAGCATCCAACGTGGTTTTGATTGAAATATGTTCAGAGAACCCCAAAATGAGTTTAGAAACATTGGTTGATGAATTGCGTTCAGAAAACATGCCAGCATCAAGATTGAAAATTTTAAATTAGCCAAATAATGAGAAATTCAAATATCAAATATTCCAAGTCCTTATAAAATTGGAAAAACCCAGCATCCAACGTGGTTTTGATTGAAATATGTTCAGAGAACCCCAAAAATGAGTTTAGAAACATTGGTTGATGAATTGCGTTCAGAAAACATGCCAGCATCAAGATTGAAAATTTTAAATTAGCCAAATATTGAGAAATTCAAATATCAAATATTCCAAATCCTTATAAAATTGGAAAAACCCAGCATCCAACGTGGTTTTGATTGAAATATGTTCAGAGAACCCCAAAAATGAGTTTAGAAACATTGGTTGATGAATTGCGTTCAGAAAACATGCCAGCATCCAAGATTGAAAATTTTAAATTAGCCAAATATTGAGAAATTCAAATATCAAATATTCCAAATCCTTATAAAATTGGAAAAACCCAGCATCCAACGTGGTTTTGATTGAAATATGTTCAGAGAACCCCAAAAATGAGTTAAGAAACATTGGTTGATGAATTGCGTTCAGAAAACATGCCAGCATCAAGATTGAAAATTTTAAATTAGCAAAATATTGAGAAATTCAAATTTCAAATATTCCAAGTCCTTATAAAATTGGAAAAACCCAGCATTAAACGTGGTTTTGATTGAAATATGTTCAGAGAACCCCAAAAATGAGTTTAGAAACATTGGTTGATGAATTGCGTTCAGAAAACATGCCAGCATCCAAGATTGAAAATTTTAAATTAGCCAAATATTGAGAAATTCAAATTTCAAATTCTACCATCATTGCCCGCCCTATCTGCGACACAAGTCCTTATAAAATTGGAAAAACCCAGCATCCAACGTGGTTTTGATTGAAATATGTTCAGAGAACCCCAAAATGAGTTTAGAAACATTGGTTGATGAATTGCGTTCAGAAAACATGCCAGCATCAAGATTGAAAATTTTAAATTAGCCAAATATTGAAATTCAAATTTCAAATATTCCAAGTCCTTATACAATTGGAAAAACCCAGCATCCAACGTGTTTTTGATTGAAATATGTTCAGAGAACCCCAAAATGAGTTTAGAAACATTGGTTGATGAATTGCGTTCAGAAAACATGCCAGCATCCAAGATTGAAAATTTTAAATTAGCCAAATAATGAGAAATTCAAATATCAAATATTCCAAGTCCTTATAAAATTGGAAAAACCCAGCATCCAACGTGGTTTTGATTGAAATATGTTCAGAGAACCCCAAAAATGAGTTTAGAAACATTGGTTGATGAATTGCGTTCAGAAAACATGCCAGCATCCAAGATTGAAAATTTTAAATTAGCCAAATATTGAGAAATTCAAATATCAAATATTCCAAGTCCTTATAAAATTGGAAAAACCCAGCATCCAACGTGGTTTTGATTGAAATATGTTCAGAGAACCCCAAAATGAGTTAAGAAACATTGGTTGATGAATTGCGTTCAGAAAACATGCCAGCATCAAGATTGAAAATTTTAAATTAGCCAAATATTGAGAAATTCAAATTTCAAATATTCCAAGTCCTTATAAAATTGGAAAAACCCAGCATTAAACGTGGTTTTGATTGAAATATGTTCAGAGAACCCCAAAATGAGTTTAGAAACATTGGTTGATGAATTGCGTTCAGAAAACATGCCAGCATCCAAGATTGAAAATTTTAAATTAGCCAAATATTGAGAAATTCAAATTTCAAATTCTACCATCATTGCCCGCCCTATCTGCGACACAAGTCCTTATAAAATTGGAAAAACCCAGCATCCAACGTGGTTTTGATTGAAATATGTTCAGAGAACCCCAAAATGAGTTTAGAAACATTGGTTGATGAATTGCGTTCAGAAAACATGCCAGCATCCAAGATTGAAAATTTTAAATTAGCCAAATATTGAGAAATTCAAATTTCAAATTCTACCATCATTGCCCGCCCTATCTGCGACACAAGTCCTTATAAAATTGGAAAAACCCAGCATCCAACGTGGTTTTGATTGAAATATGTTCAGAGAACCCCAAAATGAGTTTAAAAACATTGGTTGATGAATTACGTTCAGAAAACATGCCAGCATCAAGATTGAAAATTTTAAATTAGCCAAATATTGAGAAATTCAAATTTCAAATATTCCAAGTCCTTATAAAATTGGAAAAACCCAGCATCCAACGTGGTTTTGATTGAAATATGTTCAGAGAACCCCAAAAATGAGTTTAGAAACATTGGTTGATGAATTGCGTTCAGAAAACATGCCAGCATCCAAGATTGAAAATTTTAAATTAGCCAAATATTGAGAAATTCAAATATCAAATATTCCAAGTCCTTATAAAATTGGAAAAACCCAGCATCCAACGTGGTTTTGATTGAAATATGTTCAGAGAACCCCAAAAATGAGTTAAGAAACATTGGTTGATGAATTGCGTTCAGAAAACATGCCAGCATCCAAGATTGAAAATTTTAAATTAGCCAAATATTGAAATTCAAATTTCAAATATTCCAAGTCCTTATAAAATTGGAAAAACCCAGCATTAAACGTGGTTTTGATTGAAATATGTTCAGAGAACCCCAAAAATGAGTTTAGAAACATTGGTTGATGAATTGCGTTCAGAAAACATGCCAGCATCCAAGATTGAAAATTTTAAATTAGCCAAATATTGAAAATTCAAATTTCAAATTCTACCATCATTGCCCGCCCTATCTGCGACACAAGTCCTTATAAAATTGGAAAAACCCAGCATCCAACGTGGTTTTGATTGAAATATGTTCAGAGAACCCCAAAATGAGTTTAGAAACATTGGTTGATGAATTGCGTTCAGAAAACATGCCAGCATCCAAGATTGAAAATTTTAAATTAGCCAAATATTGAAATTCAAATTTCAAATATTCCAAGTCCTTATAAAATTGGAAAAACCCAGCATTAAACGTGGTTTTGATTGAAATATGTTCAGAGAACCCCAAAAATGAGTTTAGAAACATTGGTTGATGAATTGCGTTCAGAAAACATGCCAGCATCCAAGATTGAAAATTTTAAATTAGCCAAATATTGAGAAATTCAAATTTCAAATTCTTCCATCATTGCCCGCCCTATCTGCGACACAAGTCCTTATAAAATTGAAAAACCCAGCATCCAACGTGGTTTTGATTGAAATATGTTCAGAGAACCCCAAAATGAGTTTAGAAACATTGGTTGATGAATTGCGTTCAGAAAACATGCCAGCATCCAAGATTGAAAATTTTAAATTAGCCAAATAATGAGAAATTCAAATTTCAAATATTCCAAGTCCTTATAAAATTGGAAAAACCCAGCATCCAACGTGGTTTTGATTGAAATATGTTCAGAGAACCCCAAAAATGAGTTTAGAAACATTGGTTGATGAATTGCGTTCAGAAAACATGCCAGCATCAAGATTGAAAATTTTAAATTAGCCAAATATTGAGAAATTCAAATTTCAAATTCTACCATCATTGCCCGCCCTATCTGCGACACAAGTCCTTATAAAATTGGAAAAACCAGCATCCAACGTGGTTTTGATTGAAATATGTTCAGAGAACCCCAAAATGAGTTTAGAAACATTGGTTGATGAATTGCGTTCAGAAAACATGCCAGCATCCAAGATTGAAAATTTTAAATTAGCCAAATAATGAGAAATTCAAATATCAAATATTCCAAGTCCTTATAAAATTGGAAAAACCCAGCATCCAACGTGGTTTTGATTGAAATATGTTCAGAGAACCCCAAAAATGAGTTTAAAAACATTGGTTGATGAATTACGTTCAGAAAACATGCCAGCATCCAAGATTGAAAATTTTAAATTAGCCAAATATTGAGAAATTCAAATTTCAAATATTCCAAGTCCTTATAAAATTGGAAAAACCCAGCATTAAACGTGGTTTTGATTGAAATATGTTCAGAGAACCCAAAAATTAGTTTAGAAACATTGGTTGATGAATTGCGTTCAGAAAACATGCCAGCATCAAGATTGAAAATTTTAAATTAGCCAAATATTGAGAAATTCAAATATCAAATATTCCAAGTCCTTATAAAATTGGAAAAACCCAGCATCCAACGTGGTTTTGATTGAAATATGTTCAGAGAACCCCAAAAATGAGTTTAGAAACATTGGTTGATGAATTACGTTCAGAAAACATGCCAGCATCCAAGATTGAAAATTTTAAATTAGCCAAATATTGAGAAATTCAAATTTCAAATATTCCAAGTCCTTATAAAATTGGAAAAACCCAGCATCCAACGTGGTTTTGATTGAAATATGTTCAGAGAACCCCAAAAATGAGTTTAGAAACATTGGTTGATGAATTACGTTCAGAAAACATGCCAGCATCCAGGTTATTGTACTGAACGGCTTTTATTTTTTTTAAGTTTCTTGAATGGATTTTTTAAGGTTGTTTTCGTCGCAGAATTCATTATTTTGACTGTTCTAAGCTAAATAGTTACTGAAAACAACTTTTTAAGTAGTTTAAACTTGGATGCTGGATCTGGATGCTAGGTAGCGGTTTTCGAAATTTGAATGCTGGGTTTGGATGCTAGGTAGCGGTTTTCGAAATGTGGATGCTGGGTTTGGATGCTAACTAGCGTGAGCTATCCCCTGCACAGGGTGACTCACCCAGGGATGCCACATTTGAAGATTTTCTAGCACAGGCTCAATGCTCAAACGTATTGTTTTGCCATGTTATTCGATGATTTTAAATTAAATGAATCACTCACGAAAAATATAACAATGTTTTGCTTCTTTTGCCAAAAACAGATTTGTAAAATATTGTTTTGCCATCAAGTTAAACTCATTTGCGTTTTTGTGATGTGCCCGAAAATCTTCAAAATCTGGCATGCCTGGACTCACCTCAGAGCCGAGGGCTCGTCACCACAGGTTCCATATTCTGGGCACCCTAATAACACACCCTTATAATTAGGGATATCATTGGGGATACCCACCTTAATTTTAAATACAAAAATAAGTAAAAAGAGGTAGCTTTGCTTAAAACTTTCTATCGCAAACAAATTTTATTATTTAATATTGAAAGAATTTGTTATGACTAATGTTAAGATACGATTGCAAAGTATATGGGTAACCAACTCACCAACTCACACGAAATCGGGAAAAGTTGCCCCGACCCCTCTTCGATTTGCGTGAAACTTTGTCCTAAGGGGTAACTGTTGTCCCTGATCACGAATCCGAGGTCCGTTTTCGATATCTCGTGACGGAGGGGTACGACCCCTTCCATTTTGAACATGCGAAAAAGAGGTGTTTTTCAATAATTTGCAGCCTGAAACGGTGATGAGATAGAAATTTGGTGTCAAAGGGACTTTTATGTAAAATTAGACGCCCGATTTGATGGCGTACTCAGAATTCGAAAATACGTATTTTCATCGAAAAAAACACTAAACAAGTTTTAAAAATTCTCCCATTTTCCGTTACTCGACTGTAAAAAATTTTGGAACATGTCATTTTATGGGAAATTTAATGTACTTTTCGAATCTACATTTACCCAGAAGGGTCACTTTTTCATTTAGAACAAAATTTTTCATTTTAAAATTTCGTGTTTTCTAACTTTGCAGGGTTATTTTTAGAGTGTAACAATGTTCTACAAAGTTGTAGAGCAGACAATTACAAAAATTTTGATATATAGACATAAAGAGTTTGCTTATAAACATCACGAGTTATCGCGATTTTACGAAAATTTTTGAAATAGTAGTTTATGCAACAAGTTGCAAAAAGTTTTTCAGCACGAGTCGTACATTTATCCAACGAGGTTTACCGAGTTGGATAAATAGGACGATTGCTGAAAATCAAGTTTTACAACGAGTTCCATACAACATTTTTTGCAATTCCAAAAAACACCCTTTGGACAGAATTATAGGACAAAAGTCCATGCATTGAGACAATGAATCGTTTAAATAAAAAAAAAAAGTTGAAAAGTATAACTTTTCCTAACAAGTGCTGAAAAGTTCAACTACTTACTTTTCCTGTCATTCTTGAACGGCGAAATAGCCTACTTTTCTGTACCAAAAATAACAGAATCGAATAGTAACCCTTTTCAAAACAAATGCTGAAAAGTTCTACTTTTCAGCACTGAAATGGGTGCTGAAAAGTTGAACTTTTCAGCACTTGTTTCGAAAAGTAACACTTTTCAACATTTTTTTGATTAAAACGATTTATTGACAAAATACATGAAAATTTGACTTAAAATTTCACTCAATGGGTGTTTTTCGGAATTGCAAAAAATGTTGTATGGAACTCGATGCAAAACTTGATTTTTTCAGCACTCGTCGTATTTATCCAACTCGGTGAACCTCGTTGGATAAATGTACGACTCGTGCTGAAAAAATCCTCTTTTTGCAACTTGTTGCATAAACTACTATTTTTGCGTTTCTCTTTGTTTCGTCGTCCGTGTCTGTCGCGGGTGACCATGAACGGCCATGATCAATGACGACCAACTTTTTCAAAACTTTTTTTTCGTAAAATCGCGATAACTCGTGATGTTTATAAGCAAATCCCTTATGTCTATATATCATTTTTTTGTAATTGTCTGCTCTACAACTTTGTAGAACATTGTTACACTCTTAAAAATAACCCTGCAAAGTTAGAAAAAACACGAAATTTTAAAATGAAAAATTTTGTTCTAAATGAAAAAATGACCCTTCTGGGTCAATGTAGATTCGAAAAGTACATTAAATTTCCCATAAAATGACATGTTCCAAAACTTTTACAGTCGAGTAACGGAAAATGGGAGAATTTTAAAAACTTTTTAGTGTATTTTTCGATGAAAACTACGTTTTTCGGAATTGTGAGTACGCCATCAAATCGGGCGTCTAATTTTACATAAAGTCCCTTTGACACCAAATTTCTATCTCATCACCGTGTCAAGCTGCAATTTTTCAAAAACACCTCTTTTTCGCATGTTCAAAAGGAAGTCGTACCGCCCTCCGTCACGAGATATCAAAAACGGACCTCGGATTCGTGATCAGGGACAAAAGTTACTCCTTAGGACAAAGTTTCACGCAAATCGAAGAGGGGTCAGGGCAACTGCTGTGTGAGTTGGCGGAGAATTACCCATATGCCTCATTAAAGTCATAAATAAGGATGGATACAGAAACAGACTAAAATCACAACGAACTTAATGTCCAATGATAATATTTATTGTTTATTATACACTATTTATCATAAACTATTGAGTGTAGAGTGGAACGAAGAAATGTTCTGTTTTTGCTTGCTAGGCTCGGTTCATGGCTTCTCGCTTGAATGATCTAAAGTTTCATGCTCAGCAGCTTTTATAACGATGGTATCCTATAAATGTAAAGGTTGTTGCATTTTTGTATAAGAAATACAATTAATATCTTACCACATCTTGACTAGTTGTCATGTATTTTTCGGAATTCGATTGATCAAAAATTTCTACAGTGTTAGGGTCCACTTTACACAAGTTTTTTCACGCTGGTAGTAGACGGACTAGAACATAAACTACCGTCTTTTTCCACGGCAATTGTTAGCTGTTTTGGTTTGGATTCATCTTTAGACGACTCGATGTTTTCATAACTTGATTGTACCTCCAGATGATTTTCAGCGCTCTTTTTCTTCTCTTGCTCAGTTTTGTCATGGATATCCTAAAATAAGAAATATGAATACAGTACTCGTTTGGTAACTCCGAACATAGCCTAGCTGCAGAATGCTGTTCCATAACTGGGTTGTCCGTTTGATAACAGTTTTGACGTTTGAATGCTTTTAAATTCAAATAGTGGAACTATAGAGCATTCTAGGTGCGTATGTATTGCGTGTACTTAGGCCGTCCCAAAAAAATAAAAGTTGTCAAATCTTCGGTGCTCACCCCTAGAATGATAGATTAGGATGTCAGGAACAATGTTTTCATACAACAAAAATTCCCAAAAATGGTTTACAACTCGCGCGCGGAGCTTGAATGATGAAAAGTGCATTTTTCGAGTATTTTTCAGAAATGCGAGCAACAGATTATCGTGTTAGCAGCAGCGCCGGGAAGATGGATTTTTGTGGCGTTCTTTTTGTGCTGTATTCGTGATCGTGTTCATGCCATGCATGCGTGAGGGGGCCATTTTTATTCATAACTTATTTTTATTTGGTCCTTTTAGGTGCTGTGACCAGGTTGGGACCGAGGATCGTTAAATAACTAATATATAACAAAAAAACAACAACAACTCCTTAAACTCCATACTTGGAGATCATGGCTTCCTCCTTCGTGGCTCCACCGTCTCGGGAGCCACTGCTTCCTGGCTTTTTCTGCGGGTCGAGGGCGATCCTTCGATTTTCCGTCCGGAACTGCGCCCGGCAGCGGAGGGAACTCCGCCGGCGTGAACGCCGGAACTGCTGGACTCTGCTTCTCCGCCTTCCTTGCCGGCGGTTTAGATTTCGACGCCTGCTGGCGCCTCTGGATGAAGTCCGCACGCTTGGGGCAGCTGCGGTCCGTGGCTTCGTGAGCTCCAGAGCAGTTGGCACACCGCTTCGACTCTGCTTTTTGGACTTTGCACTTGTCCGTCTTGTGGGGACCCCTACAGTTGTTGCACCTCCCCTTGAGGTGTCAGTTCCTGGATACATGACCCAGCTGCAAGCAGTTCCTTGCCTGGGTCACGTTCAGCCGCTTGTTCCGGTAGGCCCCCACCGGATGATAGTGCTTGCCACAACATTCATTGCAGAGAGCTTCTTCAGATTGGTGTATCCCTTGGGAAGACCACAATGTACGGAGTTTCGTCCACGGTGGACTTTTCCTTCCGCTTGATGACATGCACCTCCAGCGCGTCCAGCTTGAGATCCCTCTTCAGCAGGTACTTGACCTCATCCGGTTTCAGTTGATCAGGTAAACCACGAACAACGACCCGGTGAAATCGTTCGCTTCTTCGGCCGTGGGTGTAAATTCCACTTTCTTCCTCTGGAGAAGCTCCTGCAACTTGTCAAAATCTTTGACAGAGAAGCAGGCCACCTTGGTTCCATATCGGGTCAGTTTGTAAATAGGATCGAAACCAAATTTACAACTTTCCACTATCGCCACAAGCTTGTAAAAATCCGTGGTGTTCTTCACCACAAAAGGCGGTTGCTTTTGTTTACCTGCCGACTGGCCGAGTGGTGGAACCGCCGGGACGTCTCCTCCTCCTGCTGGGCTGGCATTGTTGTTGTTTTTTTTTCCACTAGCGGGCTGAACTTGTTGTTGTTGAGCAGATTCTGCTCCACTTTTTCTTCGACGATAGCTCCGGTGACCTCAAGGGACTTCTTTCGCTTCCGATTTCCAGGGATGAGTTGAAAATCATCCGTCTCGGAGGTCTCTTCCACCATCCGTAAAATAACTCGAGGCAAGCAACGTTGCCTTTAGCGCGCACGTCACAACACGTTTGAGGGGGGTCATTGTGCTAATGAATATTATTGCGCGTCAGTATCGTGTGAGCAGCAGCGCCGGGAAGATGGATTTTTGTGGCGTTCTTTTTGTGCTGTATTCGTGATATTTTTTTATATATATAGAAGAAGAAGATGTCTACATGTAAATTTATCTACTCACTATATGATTTATTTTAATGTTCATATTATTCCTTATCCTATTACTATCCTGTAACATACCATCTCCTCATACCATATATGATCAAATTGCTTAAATTAACGAAACTTTCTAAAACAGCATGGGAACCATCTGGAGCATTTATATTTTAAATTACTGTTTTTTTACAGCTTCCTGGAATCATCTTGATTGTGTTTATTATATTTATCATATTTATTATATTTATTTTATTTACTATATCTATATATATAAAAAATTTAAACGGTTTGTTCGAACGCGAAGCAATTCAACACGGAACGTCGGATCGAGGTGCTTTTTGTTGCGTTGGGTTCGTATAAGTCCAAGGAAGGTTCTTACGCCAAAAAGTGATAACTTTGGCCACTCTGGAACCGATTCCGGAAAATCTGAAGGTTGTATGGGAAAAGTTACGTAAAAACAAATTTTGATCACAGGAGGCTGAATGAGCAAACAAGCAAGAAACGTCAGGAAACTTACAAAGGGCAGGACGAAGTTTGCCGGGAAGAGCTTGTTATATATTATATACATATATATATATATATATATATATATATATATATATATATATATATTACAAAACTATATGCTTATTAGATAACACACTACAGACTCACATTTACACTTACAAACATTCAAATCATTAAATACATTACACATCCAATCATTTTCATCGGCCCGATGAAATTACCCCCCATTCCAAACCTCCCAAAAATATTCCGGTAGATCGTTGATGTCAAACACTGCTCCAGCCAATTGTACGCAGATGATGTCCAGCTCTACATCCGTGGTGTTGGTCCATGCGCGCGTGATTTGATCAGAATGGCTAATCAGGACCTCCAGAATGTTGCCGATTGGTCGACCCGAAATCGTTTGCTCATGAATCCCGCTAAAAGCAAGGCCCTCTTTATTCAAAGTGCGAACCGCAGAGGTGACTCTGTTCCCGACCTGCGCATCGAAATGAATGGTGAGCAAATTCAGTGGACGGAACGTGCAAGCAACCTTGGATTCATCTTCCAGAGCGACCTGCAGTGGGACGGACTTGTGTCACAGCAATGTGGCAAAATCTACGCCGACCTTCGCACACTCTACAGCTGCATACCGACTGCACCCGTGGCTACAAAACTGAAGCTGTTCAAAGCCCTTGTCCTGCCTCACTTTCTGTTCGCCGACGTTTTCTTTGTCCGTCTTTCCTCTAACCTGTTCAATCGACTACGTGTGGCCTTCAACTGCTGCGTACGTTACGTTTACGGGTTGCGGAGGCGTGACCACGTGAGCCACCTGAGCAATTCTCTGAGATTTCGGTCATTCGATTTTTTTGTATTTTTAATCCGGCTTAAACTTTGTTGGTGCCTTCGGTATGCCAAAGAAGCCATTTTGCATCATTAGTTTGTCCATATAATTTTCCATACAAATTTGGCAGCTGTCCATACAAAATGATATTTGAAAATACAAAAATCGGTATCTTTTGCAGGAATTTTTTGATCGATTTGGTGTCTTCGGCAAAGTTGTAGGTATGGATATGGACTACACTGAAAAAAAAATGATACATGGTAAAAAAATGGTGATTTTTATTTAACTTTTTGTCACTAAAACTTGATTTGCAAAAAAACACTATTTTATTATTATTTTTGATGTGTTTTAGAGGACATCAAATGCCAACTTTTCAGAAATTTAAAGAATGGGCAAAAATGGAAATGATTTTTGAATCAATACAGTTTTTTCAAAAATCGAAACATTGGTCGCAAAATTTTTCAACTTCATTTTTCGATGTAAAATCGAATTTGCAATCAAAAAGTACTTTAGTGAATTTTGATAAAGAGCACCGTTTTCAAGTTATAACCATTTTGGTAACTTTATTGAAAATAGTCGCAGTTTTTCATTTTTTAAATTATTCCCCATATTTGCCCACCTTTGAAAAAATAATTTTGAAAAGCTGAAAAATTCTCTATATTTTGCTTTATTGAACTTTGTTGATACGACCCATAGTTGCTGAGATATTGCCATGTGAAGGTTAAAAACAGGAAAATTGATGTTTTCTAAGTCTCACTCAAACAACCCACCATTTTCTAATGTCGATATATCAGCAACTATAAATCCGATTTACAATGTTAAAACATGAAACATTCGTGAAATTTTCCGATCAATTTTCGATCAAAAATTTTAAATCAAGCGTAATATTGAATGTTTGGCCCGTTTAAAATATTAGTCTTGATTTTAAATTTTGAAAATATTTTTTCGAAAAGATCGGAAAATTTCACGAATGTTTTATGTTTTAATATTGTAAATCGGATTTATAGTTGCTGAGATATCGACATTAGAAAATGGTGGGTTGTTTGGGTGAGACTTAGAAAATCAATTTTCCTGTTTTTTCACCTAACAATCGCAACCATCTCATATCAACAATGGTCGTATCAACAAAGTTCAAAAAAGCAAAGAGAATTTTCTCGGAATTTTCTCAGCTTTTCAGACAAATTTTTCAAAGGTGGGCAAACATGAGCACTAATTTAAAAAATGAAAAACTGCGACTATTTTATTTTCGTTTTGGTTTTATTTTGTTGAATTTATAAAATATTTACATTATTGATTCACGTTTCAGTGATCATGGCAAATTCAAGTCCACTAATATCGATTCTACCTTCTGCATTATTAATGAAACTAATGTAGGTCACAAATAATTTAAGAATCTTGTTTCTAATCACTGGTCCGATGTCAGCGCTGGTCGCAAAAGTTCTTCGAAGGTTAATCGTCGCCATCCATTGAGAACCGCGGCAACTTTCTGCTGTAGAAGCTGCCACGCTGCACGAACACGATTACATTCGCTAAACTTGTGTTGAAGAGTCTCCACTGGCGAATTGCAATGTGTTCAGTATCCTCCGTCTACTCGCTGCATCACATGTAGTAGACGTCGGTGCTCGGTCTTCCCATTTACGCTTCGCTGAGAGGAAGAGAGCCGTTTCGAGGCGATGTTTCTCCAGATTCTCTGACAGTCAGCTGTCGGGGTGTTCCGCTCAACCCTTGGTCGATCGGTCAACTCCAGATAATGTTGGTGGATGAGGTCAGAAGAGGGACGATCTTGAAGTTGAGCAGGTAACCGTGGGAGGTTCTAGAGCAGCGATTTGAGGCTTGAGCAGTCAGGCACAACGGGACGTGGTTACGTTGGGTTTTCTGGGAACACGATCGATTTGTAGAACGGCATGCAGTCAATCGTTGAGATGACGATTGATGAGCAGCGCCTTACATTTCATCGCCGGCAGTTGTAGTTTTAATCCCCTTTTTTTTGATGTGTCGTGCGAGCTGTTGAATTGGGATGCGAGCTGGTAGCCGTCTCCAGTGAAAGCTTGATTTGGACCATTTGTCGGACGCAATTAGCAAAAATCACTCCCAGAATTTTAACCGTGTCTACAGTTTGCAACCATGGAACATGTAGGGGGTTCCCATTGATAAAGCCAACGTCTATAGAGATGGTTTTTCTGGTGTTGAGTATCGCACCGGACACAGTGCGAAAGCGATCGAAAGTTTCTCTCATCATCTCTATTTTGTGTGTGGAGGTGGCGATAACACTGACATCGTCGGCGTACGCGACTACGAGATCGTCCCCAGCGACCTGTTGCAATCGGCTCAGCAGTGGGTGAAGATAAAGTACAAACAGGTGCATGGACAAGGGTCCCCTTGCCGACGGAGCGCTGGATGGGGAAGGCTGCCGCGAGATTTCCGTTGACGAGCAAGCGAGATGACGATAGATCGCCGATTCGCTTCAGCAGGTCCACCAAGTTCGTGTTGAACCCTAGAGACCGCATCGTGGAGAACAGGAAACTTCTCGATACGAGATCAAACGCCAAGGCAAGATCAAAGCTGATAAGTTTAGCTCTCTTTTTGTGTTGTTTCAGCTGTACGATCCGGTCTTTCAGAGAAAGAGTGGCCTGAAAGATGTTGCGGAGCATTTTTGGCCGTCGCTTAGAATGTTGTGGGCCCTCATCACGTTCTCCAGCCTCCCCTTGAGGATGCGGGAGAGAGTTTTATAGTCGAAGTTTAGCAGCGAGATTGGCCGGTATGAGCGAGCGGACTCGTCGGTGTTTTTCTTCTTCACCAACACAATTATACCATCGACGAACTCTGGGGGAAAGTTCGAAGATAGAGCTTCGTTGAGGACCAGGTTGAGTTCTCTGTGGATGATATCGAAGGCCCGAAGATAGAATTCCTTCGGCAGACCATCGGGACCAGGACTTTTTTTTACGCACTTGCTTTGATCGCCGAATATATTTCGGCTGTTGTTATCTCGCTCATACAGGCCTCGCTCGCTTCGTCTCCAGCGGGAATCACATGGTTACATTCGAAGCGATCCTCTGCATCCACCGCCTCTTCTGCTACCGCGTAAAGCTCCCTGAAGTGGTTGACCATGTGCTCTTCGATTTCTCTGCTACCGTCGATGTGTTCTCCACGGTCGTTGAGTACACGGGTTATTGTTGTATTTTTTCTTCTTCTTTCTCCCAGCTGGAAGGTTGACAGTGGTTCACCGGCGACGTGTGTTGCGTTGATGTGTACAAACATGTGCGTGAACTCTCGTTGCATAGTCAGCATTTGTGCTTTGATGCGGTTGATCCTGGACAGCATACGGGGGTTTTGGTAATAGCCATCGTATGCTACCCGGAGCTCAGCATAGAGTCGTTGGTGTTTACGCTGATAGTCATCATAAATGATTTTTGACTTCCAGCAGAAAAACTTTTAAGTTTCGGCTTAGCGAGAGCCACCACATCATCCAGCTCGGGAAATTTCGCCGTTGACGGGTCCAAAACTGCCAGCTGAGCTGCACCTCTTCAAGGTGTTCTCTAGAGAGAAGATGGGGACGAAGAGACCAAAACCCACGGCCAGGTGCTCTACCGAGAATGGGAAGGCAAAGTCTGGCTGTCACCGCCTTGTGGTTCGTGAAGGAGCATGCGTGAGCGACGATAGTCCTTAGGCCTTCATTCAGTCCAGGGCTGACGTGGAGCCGAGACCGCCACCACCGGGCTTCAGCCAGGAGCCAAGACCAACCCAAGAACCAGCAGTTGAGGAAAATGGTAATGATCTTTACACCTCAACCGAACTCCTCAATATTTTCCAACAGATGTCCGCTGCACTGCGTGGATGCAAAACCAAGACCCAGCAGATTGAAGTGCTGACCTCGTTCGTCATCCAGTATGGATCGTAGGTCCCTCAAGCTGCTGAATTGGAACGCTTGCTCCATTAGGAGGAAGAATTTAGAGCTGGTGGATTTTCTTCGCGAGAAGGAGATCGACGTAGCTGCCATCACGGAAACTCATCTGAAGCCCGGTGAAAAAGTTTATCTGCAAAACTACAAGATCGCGACGCAGCTCGACAGGACCACTTGTGGAGGAGGTGTGCTTGTCGCTGTTCATCGTGATCTCAAGCCACGCCGGCTGCCACACTTCAAGCTGGACATCATCGAGGCCGTTGGGGTGGAAATTCCCACTTCCGTTGGCCCAGTACTCTTCATTGCTGCATACTGCCCACGTCAGGTGAATGCCAGAGATGGTTCAGCAGCAAAACTGAAGAGAGATATCCAGAAGCTGACACGGCGGAGCGCAAAGTACATCATCGCTGGTGACCTCAACGCGAAGCATGAAATTTGGGGCAACAGCAGGAGGAATCGGAACGGAGTGATTCTGCACAACGATCTGCAAAACGGATACTACAACGTTGTGAGTCCGGATCGTCCAACGAGGGTGGCTCGGTCTGGGAATCACTCAATCATCGACTTCTTCATCACCAATATGGCTGAGAACGTGGCTCATCCTGAGGTGTTTGAAGAGTTGAGTTCTGATCACTATCCGGTGGTTGTGGAGGTTGGAGCTTCCGTTACTCCACAGCGGCAACCAACCCGGAAAGATTACCACAACGTTGACTGGCAGCAGTTTCAGCAAGTGGTAGACAGCAACATCGACTATGATCAACACCCGGAAACTTCTGCTGATATTGATCGTTCGCTGGAGGTGATCCAGCAGGCTATCAACCAAGCAGAGGCTGTCAACGTTCGGGAGGTTCCTGTTAATTTTAAGGTAACTGATATTGACGTAGATACTAAACACTTGATTAGACTTAGGAATGTTTATAGGAGACAATATCAACGGACTGGGGACTATGACAAAAAGATTTCAGTGAACAATTTGAACAAAATCATACAAGACCGACTTGACAATATCAGAAATCAAGAATTTTCAAAACATGTAAGCCAGCTTGGGAATTATTCAAAACCATTTTGGAAACTTTCAAAAGTTCTTAAAAACAAACCAAAGCCTATTCCTCCTCTTATTGTTGAGGATTCTCCTTTGATTACATCCGAGGAAAAGGCAAATGCACTTGGGCTTCATTTTGTTAGTTCTCATAATCTTGGCGCTTCTATGACCAGTCGTAAAGAAACATCAGTTGCCAATAGTATTTCAACAATTAATAACTCTACCTTTGAATTTCCTGCAGATTCCCATGTTTCTGGTGAGGAAGTCAAAGTTGCAGTAAAACAAATGAAAAATATGAAAGCTCCTGGCTTTGATAACATTTTTAATCTAGTGTTGAAAAAACAGAGTGATCAGTTCTTTCAACATCTAGCCAATATTTTCAATAAATGTTTGCAACTTGGTTACTTCCCCACCAATTGGAAACTGGGCAAAGTCATACCAATTTTGAAGCCTCAAAAAGATCCAACATCGCCAACAAGTTATCGTCCCATAAGTCTTTTGAGTAGTCTGTCCAAACTCTTTGAGAAGGTCATCTATTCAAGGCTTTTGGATTTTACCAACGATAATAATATAATTTTGAATGAGCAGTTTGGCTTCCGAAAGGGGCATAATACTGCTCATCAGCTTACGAGTAACTAAAATCATCAAGCAGAACAAGCTTGAGTCTAAATCAACTGCTATGGCTTTGTTGGATGTTGAGAAGGCTTTTGACAATGTTTGGCATGATGGTTTGATACATAAACTGTATTTGTACGGTTTTCCAATGTATCTTATCAAAATTATCCAGCACTATCTTTCGGAGAGATCGTTCAGGGTTTTTCTGAATGGGATTGCTTCTGGATTATTCAACATTGATGCTGGGGTTCCCCAAGGAAGTATTCTTGGCCCACTTCTGTACAATATTTTTACATCTGATTTGCCTACTCTTCCTGGTAATGGTGTGTTGTCACTTTTTGCTGATGACACTGCCGTTATTTATAAGGGTAAAATAACCAGATATTTAGTTGGTCGTCTTCAGAAGGGTCTTGACGTTCTTTCCGAATACTTTGGCGACTGGAAAATTCGCATAAATGCAGCCAAAACTCAAACCATCATTTTCCACTTTCCAAATCGGCCCGATTTGTCCCAAAGGATGATGTTTTGATTAAAATGAATGATGTTTCAATACCCTGGTCAAAGGAAGTTGTCTATTTAGGTCTCATACTTGACTCGAAACTTTTGTTTCGACAGCATGTAGACAAAATATTGAACAAGTGCAGCATTCTCATCAGGTGTTTGTATCCTTTAATTAACAGAAAATCAAAGCTATCTTTGAAAAATAAGCTAGCAGTTTACAAACAAATAATTTACCCCGTTATTGAGTATGCAGTACCTGTTTGGGAGTGTTGCGCTAGAACTCATAAATTGAAGCTCCAGCGTGTCCAAAACAAGGTACTAAAAATGGTTTTGAATGTTCCTGGCTGGACAAGATCAAGTGAGGTTCATGAATTAGCAGAAGTAAAAATGTTGGATCAGAAGATTCAAGAAAAATGTTTGAAATTCAGGGAAAAATGTGCTATATCTGAATACCCCTTGATTCAAGGATTGGTTTAGTTTATGGTAAGATTAAGTTAGTTTTAAGTTAGGTTATGTTTTCTTAAATTTTTTTTTCCTCGTTGTACCTAGTGTTACAAAAATGATAAATCATATACTTTTAAAGTTAAGAAAATGAACAGTGTTTAAATCACGAAAAGCAAACTAAAGCTGAAGAGCCACAGCTGACCACTTATTATGTAAACCAAATGTAATTATTATAAGAAGGATTCAATAAAGTATATTTAATTCAAAAAAAAAAATTCCAGGGCTGACGTAGATACGGTCAAGTCTAGACTGAGAGTTGTGGGTAATATAGGTAGGGCCAGGGGAGGTCGGGTGAAGCTTGACCCAAACATCTTGCAGCTGTAGTTGTTGTATGCTGGTGTGGAGAGAGGGACTGTAGTTGTTACCAGTTGCATCACATTGTCTTACCACACAGTTAAAATCTCCTGATACTATCACGTGCTCGGTTTGATGTCGCAGATAGTACGCAAGAGTGTTGTTGAAAAAACGCTCTCGTTAGGCTCGCAGAGCGGTTCCGGACGGAGCGTAGATGCAGCACAATGTGGTATTGTGGACACGAACGGTTATTAGCCGTCCGTCAAGGCTTTTTTCGATGTGTGAGAAAACGATGTGGTCCTTGAGTGCGATCGCTGTTCCTCTTCTCGCGTGATTCACATTGCAGACAAGGTTGTAGTTTTCTACTTCTTGCAAGAAGATGATGTCGAGTTCCATTGTTCTTGCAAAAGATCGCAGTGCGTTGATTTTGGTAGTGTTAGTGATGGTGTTTATATTGATAGTAGCGATGCTATAGCTGTGTTGAGCCATTTTACAACGCATCATCTCCCGTCGTCAGCGTCAGCGTAGGTTTTTGAACAAGAAGCTTCTTGTTTTCGACGCAGCTTATGCCGTTGTGAGCATAATCCTGGCAATGCTTACATGTCTGCTTCTGGCCATAGTATGACAAAGCAGTAAGTTCTCCGTCGATTACCACATACGATGGAATATTCTGTTTGACCTTAATTTTGGCCACCCAGATTCCGGATGGAAAACCATCGTACGCGATTTTTCTCCCACATCAGCTCGCAAAGTTCGTAAACTTCACTGTATGCCGAGAGGAAGTCCACGATCGCTTGCGCCTGGATGTCTTCAGGAAGGTCGTGGAGTTTTACTTCCACAGCTCCGTCTTCCATCACGATACGTAACTTGTAGATTTTGTCTTCCACTTCGATTTCGTGTTTGTTGTCGTTTTCTTCCACAACTCGTTGTGCGATCGCAAGATCGGTAGTTTTCAAAAGCACAACCATGTGTACGGCTGCACTGAATGCGTTCCACCTCCTCGCGTTTCAGACCGATGACCGTCGCGATGAATTCGTGCACTTCTTCGAAACTAGGTTTTTCGGTATCATCGAATAGTCGATCCGAAAAGTATTAATCCGACGGGCCATCCCGGACCGGCGTGTCCGCGATTAGCGGTTGCTTATTGAAGGACAAACTGAGGAAAAATACTTGATCAGCCCTTTTCAACAAGCACGTTTGCTCATCTCAACAGATGAGCGGTAACTAAACATGTGCACTAATTTAAAAAAATGAAAAACTGCGGCTATTTTCAAAAAAGTTACCTAAAAATGGTTATAACTTGAAAACGGTGCTCTTTATCAAAAATTCACTAAAGTACTTTTTGATTGCAAATTCGATTTTACATCTAAAAATGAAGTTGAAAAATTTTTGCGACCAATATTTCGATTTTTTGAAAAAAAACTGTATTGATTCAAAAAATCATTATTCCGTCAAAAATTTTTTGCCCATTCTGGAAATTTCTGAAAAGTTGGCATTTGATGTCCTCTAAAACTTATCAAAAAATAAAAAAAAATGAAAATAGTGTTTTATTGCAAATCAAATTTTAGTGACAAAAGTTAAATTAAAAATCACCAATTTTTTTCCCGTGCATCATTTTTTCAGTGTAGTCCATATCCATACCTACAACTTTGCCGAAGACACCAAAACGATCAAAAAATTCCTTCAAAATATACAGACTATTGAATTTTTACATCTCGTTTTTGTATGGACAGCTGCCAAATTTGTATGGAAAATTATATGGACAAACTAATGATGCAAAATGACTTCTTTGGGCATACCAAAGGCACCAAAAAAGTTTCAGCCGGATTAAATAATACAAAAATAAAAATTAAAGAAAATAGACCGATTCCGTAGAGAACTGCTCACCTACAAAAGAACCTCGTTGGATGTCCGATGCAAAACCTTTTTGCGTACCGATCTGGTCTGTTCTTGAGAAACCTGATGTCGACCCAGCGCTCTACCAGAAACTCATCCATGCAAGAAGCCGACGTCTACGCAACTTGGTCGTCCCAGCAAACCGTACAGCTGGATATGCCTGCACTATGTTCGTCAGAGGGGTTGTGTACAGGAACTCACTCCCTCCCGCAGTCACTAACAGCTTATCTGAGGCAACCTTCAAGAGAGACTGCAAAGAACACTGGAATGAAGTGTAACCACTGTCGCGCCCGGAGGTCCAGGGCCCCCTAACCACAAGTCAAAGGAAGAGTGGAATAGGGACAACCCTCCGGCTCCTCCGGGGCGCCTGGTAAACACGACACGCAAGCCGACGAGATGCCAACCGACGCAAAACCAACTAACGAAACGCCAACCGACGAAACGCGAACCGACGAAACGCCAACCGGAGAATCCACCGAGGCTCAGGAGACCAGGGCCCCCTAACCACAAGTCAAAGAAAGAGTGGTATAGGGACAACCCCAGGCTCCTGTGGCCCCAGGAAGAGGTCGTACAAGGGCATACCCTATCCCCTCGGACAGAACCTTGGACTTTACCTCACGACAGGCCCGTAGCCAGGGGGCTTCGGGCTGCAGCCCCCGAAATTTTTCCAATTTTTTAAAATTGAACTACCTTAAAAAAATCTTAAATCAATGATTGTGTGTTCTCTTCCCAGAAATAATTTGTAAGATAGAGAATCAAGAATTGATTGATCAAACTAAGTAATTTGCCTGTCCATTGCCGGGCTCAGTTTTTGTAGATTATGGATCCAAAATTTGGATATTTAAAAATTGAGCTGCAGATTTGAACATTGTTCCATTCAGTAACATCTCATTTATCTTGTAGTTTTAGCATTACATTGGTTAGGATGGTCCAAATCTGGGCTTACTTGGGGCTATCCTGAAATCAAAGATTTACGCATCACTAGCCTAAGTTCCAAAATTTGAGCTTTTTCTGACCACTGACCACCAAGTTTGGGCAAAATCGTCAAATTGTATGGAGAAAAGCAACTGTTTCAGTTTTGACCAATGGAAGGCGCAATAACTATCCAGTTCTTATCAATTTTCAGAACTAATATCTTCTTTAAATTTGGAAAAACTTTCCCGAAGACACCTTATTTTTGGGTTTTTGCTAAAAAGTTATTAACCATCGAAAATAGCAATTTCCGAGCGGACTGCTCTAAGGGCTACATAGAAATAATTACCGTCATCTGGGGCGAATCGGACTACAGTCTGAATAGGGACAGCAAAAATCCTTAGATCTTGTTGTCTTATTTTTGATTGTAGAGTATGACCCCTGAAGAACCATAAAATAATTTAGAATTTTTGGATTCAATGTGGCGGTCAAAATGGAGGTCAAGAAATATTTCTGGTGTTTTTTAAAGGTCTAATAAACCAAATTTCTAGTTTTTGCTTTTGGGTGCTTTTGAAACCGTCAGGGGTATTAAAAACACCCAAAAGCAAAAACTTGGTGTATTGGACCATTAAAAAAACAGATGCCGAATTTGATGTCAAAAACAAGCAAATAAAACATGCCGATTTCATTTGTTCCTGATTCGGTTATCCGAAGTCCTTCGAACTTTGGATAATCGAAACTTTGGATAATCGAGGCTTCGGCTAGTCGAATTTGGATTGTAAAATTAATAGCCCTCCTTTATTTGCATTAAAACCTTTAAACTGTTAATACATGTTTTTCTCTACATTTTCAAAATTTATCATAATTTCTCAAAAATATTTAGATTTTGTTTTCAAAAACGAAAGCATTTAATATGAAAAACATTTGAGTGAATTATGACTATTATCAGAAATACAATTCTAATTTTATCGTTTTGGTTTTGAGAATATAGTTAGTTACATATCTAAGACCTTAGAGAAAAATGCTTGAGAAATATCTGTGTGTATTTTTTTTATTACTTTTTCGTAAACCTTTTTCCCGAAACCACTCGTCCAAAATGCTTTCTTTTGGTCACATTTTTTAGTTTCCACCGTGGCCAATCTCCAATTTTTATTTAATATATCAAAAATCGGAAGATCAACTAAGTGAATACTTATTGTCAACTAATTTTCACTTTGTGCATGAGCTTGCGATTTTTA
Source organism: Culex quinquefasciatus (assembly GCF_015732765.1). Classification (NCBI taxonomy): domain Eukaryota; kingdom Metazoa; phylum Arthropoda; class Insecta; order Diptera; family Culicidae; genus Culex; species Culex quinquefasciatus. Next base: position 102,949,689 of record NC_051862.1, on the reverse strand, counting down.
AAGGAAGAAATAAAATGATAAAAATTCAAAACGTTAAAAAAATTAAGCTTGGATTCAACAACTCTGAAATTAAATTAATTAAACATCACTTTCAAATTATATAATTTCTGATCAATAATTCATTTTTAAACTATTTAATTTATATTTCTTGGATTTTACAGATTAGAATTTGCATTTTGAAAAGTTTAAAATTTCTTTATTATTTTTTTATAATTTCTTATTTCTGAATATCAATTGTAAATATTTTCCAAAGTTTATGTTGCCACCTTTTCAAAATGGACCAAAAAACAGAGAGCAAATACAATATTTAAAAAAAATAGCTTCACAATTTTAATGGAAATAACTTATTTCGATTAAGTCTTTTTAGGACCAGCGACCAGGTCGGTCCGGAAAACAAATTTGAAATGTTTTTCCTGCTTTGATAATCATATACGACATGTTTGGGCTCGTTTAAAAATATTTAGAATTTTTGTAACATGTCGCGGAACCGCGGAAAGTTTTCTCACGAAAAAGGATTTCGCCATCAGCTAGATATTTTGAAAACTAATGATGCAAAACAACTGTACTGATTTAAAGTGTGTTTTGAACACTTAAAATAATAAAACCATAGCTTGTAGTTTTGATTTGTAACCCTCTCAACTTTGGTCAGAGTTTAGTGACATAAACTTCAGAATAATATTCGCAACGGCTAATTGAAGATTTAAAAATTTTACACTTTCAAATTTCTAAATTTTCATAATTTTTGATTTAATTTTTTTTTTGTATAAGACAAAGAAATGCCACGCAAAGTATCCGCCGACCTTACAAGTCGCATTATCAACGCCAGTCCGCAGTTTGTGTGCGCGTCGCCGCTTTTTTTTAAATGTGCACCGTAGACAAAAACAGTGTGGTTCTGGATTTTGTCAACTCAAACCCAACCAAGCCCGAAACTTGTAAAAAATTCCTCGCAGACCTTCAAGTAAACCATGAAAACTTGCGAGCATTGCAATTATGCAATAGAAGAAGAATAGCCGTGTTGCAGTTCGCCGACTCAGCAGTGGCCTCGTCCATCATCGACAAACCTCTGGTATATCAGGGTTGCAAAATCCCGATTTACCTGGACAACAACGCTACGGAAGTTCGTGTGCTTGACCTACCTCTAGGCATAAGCAATGACGACGTAGTAAAAGTGATGAGTAAATACGGCGAAATTTTGACCACCGCCAACGACCGCTGGATTAACTTCTTCCCAGGAATCCCAAATGGAGTTCGGACCCTGCGGATGTTGCTGAAACAGCCAATGCCGAAATCAATCACTGTAAACAATGCTGCTGCAACAGTGACGATTATAGGCAAAAAATCGCTTTGCAAACTCAAAGCAAAGAACAAAAAATGTGCGGATTCATCTAAAAAGGTGAACCAAAAAAGCAGTACACCACCGATTGAACCTGAGCCAAGTAGCAGCAGCAGCAGTAAAAGCAACAACAATAAATCAGACCAACATCCAAAGCAAACAAGTCAAATTGACGAAGAAGACAACGATGGATTCGAGACCGTGCTTTCTAAGCACACTCGCAAAACCGGAAACGCCTTCAAGCATATTTGGACGCGGATGACGAATTGACGACAAAACGAAGAGAGATGGCTGAAGAAGAAACAACAGATGACGAAGACGAAGATGTCATAAAAGCAAAATATTATAGGAATAAGTGTTATGAGATAACTGTTAAATCCCTGGAGGAAGAGGACGAAGATAAAATTGAAGAACTTGATAATTTAAGATCAAAATTTTCCGCTAAATATTTGCAACATAGACAAAAATCGTTAGAAAAAAGGCATGGTAAAAATTATTGCAATATAGCCAGACTTAAAACTCTGTAACCTTTCCTCTTCCACTATCCACCTTAAAGAGATGAATGCACAATGGTGTAAAGTCTCTATAATAAAACAAAAAAAAAAAAATGCCAGAAATCAAAAATAAAAATAATAAAAACATAAAAATTTAAGATAACAATTCAACAGAATAATACCAAAAAATCTGAAATTCCAAAATTAAAAAATCTAAAACTGAAAAATTAATAAAATAATTGATACTTAAGAAATCCTAAACTAAAAAAATATCATTTTAAAATTAAGTTATTCAAAATCCAATAAATTATGTTTTTCAATCTTAATTTTTGGATGCTTTAAATATTTTTATGTTTGAATTCTAGTATTCCTAAATTTATTTATATTTACCAGAAAATTAAGTGATTTTTGTAATGGCTTTTTTCCCTTATTTCAGCATTTTAAGATTCAGCGTTTTGATAGTCAGCTTCATGAGGCAATTCTTCAATATTATTTAAGCGAATACATTATTTTCAAACGTTATTTTCAGTCGCATCCAAATAAACAAATCAAAATCTCATCAACACATATTGCTCCCGAAGAAATATCAAACGACGCTTTTTGTTTCTGTTCCTTTTCAGCTGCGTACCGCTTAAGAGAAGTCTTTTCGTAAACCTTTTCTTGACCGTTCCTTGAGATTTTTTTGTATGGAGTTTTAAGAGTCTCCGTACTACAGGACATTTTTTAAAATTTTCGTTTGAAAGTAAAATATAGTTTGTTCGCGCGTGTGGTCGGTTCGGGGATTTCGGACCCAGAAAAACACCGTTTTTGCACAATTAAAAACACTTTATTACGCGAACAGAAATTACACAATTTATTCTAACGTGCAACGGTCGGGTGTAGTCAACGGTTTATTTAAGACTATACTCTAAATGGGACAGTACATGAGAAGCGAGCCGGGAGAGATCTAAAGAGCGAGGATCACCTCTGCTCACTCTGCTCACTTCAGGGACAGACAGGGACGGAATAACATTTATTTGTGGATCACATTTAGGCTAGTAGAATTGGGAAATTGATCTCTCGCGCGATCATACCGGCCGCCTTGGAATCACTCGGATTCAAACATTCTTCTCGTCTGTTTTGATTCTTATCTTCGTCTCTTATATACTACTTCTACTGTTCTGCTGTTACCCTAGGTCAAGATTGGTCATTGTTTTCCTTATGTACTACGATCGCGGCTGCGGCCGTCGATCGAACACGGACAATAGATATTGTTCTTCTGCTGGGCTGTAAACATCGTGCATTTCGCTGCAGTCGAAAATGCACCGATTTTTCGTCGAAATCTGCTGTTCTCTGGACCGGACTGGACATCGGACGATCAACCTGGATGCCGCGCTGCTGCTGGAACACTTCTGGGGTTGATTGGTGTCGTGATGCTCTGCAAATCGTTGATTTTGGTTCTTTCAGGTGCTGTTTCATGATGGCGTCGATCGACAGCAGGTCGACCTTGAACTTGAGCTGGAACTGGGATGTGCTGCTACCAACTGCGGGTGTTGATTTGAAACGCTGCTATGCTCGATCGGTTGATCTTCTGTTTGTTGCGGGGTGGATACTTCGATGCGCTGCGGTTGTTGTTCGTCGGCGTGCCGCCGACGTCGGTTGTCGGTTCGTCTGTCTGCTTGCTTGCTGATCTGCTGAACGCAAAGCCACCGTGCGTGAGTGGCGCCGTGCGTGATCTGCTGCTCTGGTGCCTGATGCTATCGGTGACGCCGACGTCGGCGTCGATGCGATGCGAGACTCCCTAATCAGATGAGAGGGTGCTTTTTAATCGGAAAAATTATATTCTAAAACGACTTGCCTGAACTGGGGGAGACCTCCGTGGCCTCCCCCGACGCCTCCTGGCGTCGCTGTTGACCCTCAGCGGTTACCGACACGATGGTTCTCCGGGTGTACAGATGCTGCGATGACGGGGGGTTGGCTCCATCGGGCTGCGATTGGAAACGAGCTGGCCAAGCTCGCTGCTGGTCGTCGCAGATGGGACCGGGAGGACGTCTCCTCCGCTGCTGTCATCGTGTGCGTGTGTGTACCTCGAAGAGTTCCAAACGTGGAATGGATTTAGCTGGGTTCAGAATTGGGAGCAGTCTTTGCGACTGAAATGGCGCTGAGCTCCGCTGTTTTCCGTAACCGTAATTATGCTGGGCCTTTGCCAGCTAGATCGCAAGCAAACATCTTCATGCAAACCACCACCGAAACAAAACAGGTTACCTCAGAGCATTTCGAAAGTTCCGATCTTTTGAACGGCCTCCGAGTGCAGAACGACCCGCAGGTCTGGGCGCAGACAGGGTGGCGACTCTGGAGGAAAAAGATTCGGTGAACTTTTGAAATTCAAAACAACACATAACTTAACTGGTGTGCGGAGGCCTTTCGACCTCCGCCGTTGGAGGAGTCCTAGTTCTCCCCTTGCGCGGTAGAAAGGTTGTCACGGATCGGCAGAATGCAGATCTTAGAGATCGCACGCAGATAGCTACCGTCCTTTGTGCGCACCGTGACGACACGGATATTGCCGTCAGCTCCCGGGTGGATATCGGAAACGCGTCCGAGCTGCCACTTCAACGGCGGGAGGTTCTCGTCCTTCAGCAGGACCATGGTTCCGACAGCAACGTTGTCCTTTTGCTTTGTCCACTTCGTGCGGTTGTGCAGGTCCGACAGGTAGAGGTTGGACCACTTCTTCCAGAGCTGCTGCGTGTACCGCTGGACGGTTTGCCAGGCCGACAGTCTGTTCTCGGGAATGTGGTCGAGGTTTGGTTCTGGAATCGCAGTGAGTGGACGCTGGATCAGGAAGTGTCCTGGGGTGAGCGCTTCGAAGTCTGCGGGGTCGTTGCTGAGCGGCGTGAGCGGTCGCGAGTTGAGGATCGCTTCGATCTGAACCAGCACAGTCTGGAACTCGTCGTACAGCAGGGTGTGCAGCCCGATCGTACGTTTGAACAGCAACTTGAAGCTCTTCACCGCGGACTCCCAGAGGCCGCCGAAGTTCGGCGAGCGAGCGGGAATGAACTTAAATTCGATGCTGTCGTTCGCTGTTTCGCGGATGATCTCCTCTTGGAACTGCTGACTTAGGAACAGCTTGGCGAGTTCGCTCAGCTCACGTCTTGCGCCGACGAAGTTCTTGGCGTTGTCGCACATGACCAGCTTCGGTTTGCCACGCCGGGCAGTGAACCGTTTGAGGGCCGCCAGAAATGCCTGCGTCGTCAGGTCTGCGGCTAGTTCTAGGTGAACGGCCTTGGTGACCAGGCAGACGAAGATGGCAACGAAGCACTTCACTGGGCGAGCTCGGCGCTGCGGGTACGCGACCTGAAAAGGTCCGCAGTAGTCAACTCCGACTCGTGCGAATGGTGTGCACGGAGTGACTCGTTCGGGCGGCAGATCCGCCATAAGCTGGTCCAGAACCTTCGGCTTGACACGGAAGCAATCGACACACTTGTGGATCACCTCGCGAACGAGGTTGCGGATGTTGATCGGCCAGAACCGCTCACGCACAGCAGAGATCAACAGTTGTTGTCCAGCGTGAAACATGGTCTCGTGATAGTGTGTGACGATAAGCTTCGTGAACGGATGACGATGGTCGAGAATGTACGGATGCTTCCGATTGTCCGAGACTGCGGCGTGCTGCAACCGGCCGCCGACGCACAGGATTCCATCGATGATTCTTGGGTTCAGCGCAGCGATGCGGGAGTTGTTTGGAATCGCGCGATCTCTGGACAAAGCATCGTACTCTTCCGGGAAGCATTCTCGTTGAGCGAGGCGCACCAGCTTCTTCAAAGCGACCTCGAGCTCTTCAGCCGTCAACGGACCAACTCTGCGACAATGCTTGTTCGCCGCACGGCTGTTGAAACAGAAGCGGCAGATTACAGCGGTCGTCCGTATTGTCACGGTGTACGACGAATTCGCTGTGAACAGTCTGCAGGGCTCGGCGTCTTGTGCAACTGCAGCGACAGCGTTGTGTTCCTCCAGTTCTTCGTGGTCGAAGTCTGCTGCGTTCGGCACTTGAGCGTGCGGCCAGTGCTGGTGGTCGAGACTCAGCCAATCAGGACCGTTGAACCAGAGCTTTGAGTACTGCAGCTGCATCGGTGTCATGCCGCGAGAAATGATGTCAGCTGGGTTCTCTATTCCGGGCACATGGTCCCAAGATCCGCTCTCCGTCAGGTGTTGAATCTCGGACACACGGTTGGCCACGAACTGGTTCCATCTGGACGGTAGTGACGCAAGCCAGCAGCGTACGATCATGGAATCCGTCCAGAAGAACGCTTTGCCTCGGAAGTTGATGGCGTTGGCCACCTTCTCGTACAGATGCGCCAGCAGCAGAGCGGACGCCAGCTCCAGGCGGGGAATCGACTGCTTACGCTTCTTCTTCTTCAGGTTCTCGAGCGGTGCGATACGGGATTTGGAGGCCAGCAAGCGTACGGTGACGTCGCCGTTGGCCGAAACGGTTCGGATGTAGATGCACGCACCATAAGCGTTGACTGAAGCGTCGCAGAACCCGTGAAGCTGCACATTCTGGTCATCTGCACCTGTGCCAATCCAGCGGGGTATCGACAGGCTGTCTAGACCGGCTAGATTTCTGCGGTATTCACGCCAGTACTCCTGCAGATCTTCTGGCAGAGCGGCGTCCCAGTCCAGTTCCATGCACCACAGCTTCTGCACGAAGATTTTGCTTGGACGACGACAGGACCGATCAGCCCGTACGGGTCGAAGATCATGGCCATGTCTGAGGCCACGACACGCTTCGTGATCACTGCAACGTCGTTCCACTTTGGCGATCTGAAACGGAAACAGTCCGTACTTGGCTCCCAGACGAGCCCGAGCGTCTTGACGGTTGCGTCAGACGTGTCCAGTTCTAGCAGGGTCCGTTCGTCGCGAAGATGTTCCGGGACGTCGAGCAGGATGTCTCGGGAGTTAGAATGCCACTTTCGCAACGAGAATCCGCCAGATTCCATCAGATCGACCATTTCGGCGACTAGCTCTTTTCCTTCTGCGACCGTGTGCGCACCTGCCAGCATGTCGTCAACGTAGAAGTCACGTTTGAGGACCTTGGCAGCGGATGGATGCGTCTTTTCTCCGATCTCACCGAGTTTTTGCAAGCACTTGGTCGCTAAATACGGCGCAGACGCCGTTCCGTACGTGACAGTTGTCAGCTCGTAGATTCGGATGGGTTCGTCAGCATTGTCTCTCCAAACGATTCTCTGCAGTCTCTGGTCGTCAGGCTGGACGCGAATCATACGGTACATCTTGGCGATGTCAGCGACGATGGCAACAGCGTGAAGTCGAAAGCGTAGCGCAATGTCCAGTAAATCGTCCTGCACAACTGGTCCCACCATGAGCGCATCGTTCAGAGCAACTCCGGTAGACGTGCGACACGAAGCATCAAACACCACGCGGAGCTTCGTAGTGGTGCTGTCCGGCCTCAAGACGCAGTGGTGTGGCAGGTAATACGCTAACTCTCCCCGGCCGTGTCGCCGGCAACCCGTTTCATGTGTCCCATGGCCTCGTACTCGTGAATAAAATCACTGTACTGTTGTTTCAGGTCTGGATTCGCTGACAGCCGCTTCTCCAGTCCCAGGAAGCGTTTGATGGCTGTTGATCTGGACTCACCGAGACGCTGGACAGCGTACTTCTTTTGGGCAGCGTCACAACAAATCTGCCAGTCTCATCACGAACCGTCGTCTCCTCGAACAGCTGCTCGCACAAGGATTCTTCGATCGAGTGCGTGCTCTTGGTGCGGCACGTTTCCAGTTCCCAAAATCTGGTCAGCAGCTCGTCGATTGCCGCGACGGATACGAGAGACGTCGATTCTGGAACGCTGCCGGGAAGCCGGCCGGAAATGATCCAACCGAACACCGTGTTGTGCAGCGTGGGACCGTCTGCAGCTGGTTTCACCCGTTCGTCCGTCAGCAAGTCCATGTAGAACTCGGCACCGATAATGACGTCCACTGGACCGGTTTTGTGGAACTCCGGATCAGCCAGGAACATCCAGTCGGGCAGCTGAATTGTAGCCGGGTCGATGTACGACGTCGGCAACGAGATGTTGAGCTTGGGCAGGACGTGGAACTGCATCTCCGACTCGTACGCTGAAATCCGATCAGAACGCGGACCGACATCTGCACGCACGAGCTGCGTCGACACGCAACGCGACGTTCCGATCCCTTGATCGGCAAATACGACGATTGTCGCATGAATTTGAGTCGTCGCGAGAACTCTCTGGTCATCAAACAGTGCTGTGAGCACGAGTCAAGAAGCGCACGCGCTAGCAGCGTGTTTCCAAAGCGGTCTTTGATACGGATGAGCGCGGTTGACAGGATGATGTTGTGTGTGGGCGTGACGGGTAGTGCAACGTAGTTTTGGCTAGTGGTTTGTGGCTGTGTGGCTTGAGAGTCTGTAGTCTGTAGGTTAGTCGGATTAGCAGGTGCATTGTTGGCTGGAGTGTGTGTTGTCTGATTCGTGTTCTGTGGTCTGGGTTTTTGTCGCTGTACTGAGGTCGTCGCGGTTGGTCTCGACTGCTGTTGTGGAACGGAGGATCTCATCTGATCGTTGTGCAGCATCGAGTGATGTTTCTGGTGACAGTGGTGGCAAGTTCCTCCTTCGCACATCCGCGGGTTATGTCCAGGCTTCAGGCAGTTTCTGCACAGCTTGTTTCTCGAAACAGCGTCGTTGCGCTCCGAGATCGTCATCTTCTGAAACTTGAAGCACCGGAACGGGGTGTGCCACGGGCCGCTGCAAAAGTGACACTGGTTGCTGCTCCGCACAGCAGTATGACAGACCGCTGCCTTCGGAGGGCGCTGTTCCGACGGTTTCGCTTTCGCTCGTTGGATCGACTGAAGAACCGAACAGTGGGCGCGCAAGAACTCCAGTAGAGCCTTGTAGGTTGGGACATCCTTGCTGTTGTGGTGGGTCTCCCAATTCCTAAGCGTGGCCGAGTCCAGCTTTGAGCACAGGACGTGCGCCATAACCGTACTCCAGTCGGCAGTCTTTTCGCCCATCTTGTCCAGCATCTGCAGATTTTTCTCAAACTCACCGAGCAGGTGGCTGAGACCGTCGTACGACTCCTTGGTCAGCGGTTCCAGATCCAGAATGACATCGAGGTGGGCTTTCACGATCAGCTTCTTGTTTCCGTACTCCTCCTCCAGCGCGTTCCACGCGACGGAGTAGTTTTCTTCCGACAGGTCGATGCCACTGATCTCCAGCAATGCAGGACCAGAAAGTGACGATTGGAGATAGGTGAACTTGTCCATCGATGTCAGCTTCGAGTTCCGGTGGATGAGACTCTTGAAGGTGTCACGGAAGGTCACCCACTCGCGCAGATTTCCGCTGAAGTTCGGCAGATGAATGTCAGGCAGCTTGACGCGCAACGGAAACGAGGTATCCGCATCACCAACACTTGGAGCTGTCTGTGCGACGACCTTGACCGGCCGCTTCGCAATCAGCATCGCCTTGACCTTGCAGAATTTGTTGTCGAACTCCTGTACCACCTGTAGATTGGCCTCTTCACGATGTGACACGACCTCCTGCTTGACCTTCGGCTCCGCATCTGCGTACTTGGCCGCATCCTTTTCTTCCAGCAGCAACTCCAGCTTCGTCCGTAGGTTCGTAAACTCCAGGTAAACGTCGTTCAGCATTCCGAGTCGAACTTCCAGCTGGCACTCGTGTTCTTCCGCCTTGTAGTGCTCGACGAACTGGTTCAGCACCTCCAGCTTGTTCAGCAGGATCTCCTGCTTCTTCCGCAAAGTCTGCAAATCGCCCATCGTGACCACTGATCGCCAACTGAATAACATTCACTTCCACTTTTAGATTCACCGGAAACAGACAGATCGACTCGACGTTCCACGACGCGACCGCGCAAGACAGATTGCGAACTGTACGACCCAGTATTGACAGCAGCGACAGGGGAATCGACCAGGGAACTCCAGAGGACCAGACAGAACGACACAACACTCATGCAACCTGACCAGACTAATAAAAACTCTCGTGCAATTTTATTTTCAAAAGCCACTTTATTTCGATCCGCAAAGAGCCAAATTAACCAAGCCACCGTACTACGTGCAAATACTCTCCTGTATCTCCGTCTTGATCCGCCAAATCCGTCCCGAAAGCTCCCAGCGCCAATCAATCACCGACTCCAACGATGACGTCAGCCAACCGGTTGAGATGGTGACGTCGCGACGCTTGCCAAAGCGCGCGCACACCGTGAGTCGCCGTGAGTTCCGCGATGGCGAAATCTTCTTCACCGCACTGCACTAGTCGCCGCCGCCTTTGTTCAACACGAACAATTCACTTTTCTATGCACAATTGTGCCACTGTTCAGCTCCGCTTTTGGGATTTTTCCGCACTTTTTGGCACTTTTTCACGGATTTTCCGTGCACTTTTGTCCGTTTTCAGCACGCACCAAAACTGTCCAGGCGCGCTTCTGCACCTCACACTTTGCGCTGCTCTTCGCGAGCAGGCCAACACTTCGCGCACTGAACTGTTCTTCCGCGAAGTGTCCCGAACCTGGCCAGACCGGATCCTTCGGATCCGGTTCGAAGGACCAAATGTTCGCGCGTGTGGTCGGTTCGGGGATTTCGGACCCAGAAAAACACCGTTTTTGCACAATTAAAAACACTTTATTACGCGAACAGAAATTACACAATTTATTCTAACGTGCAACGGTCGGGTGTAGTCAACGGTTTATTTAAGACTATACTCTAAATGGGACAGTACATGAGAAGCGAGCCGGGAGAGATCTAAAAGAGCGAGGATCACCTCTGCTCACTCTGCTCACTTCAGGGACAGACAGGGACGGAATAACATTTATTTGTGGATCACATTTAGGCTAGTAGAATTGGGAAATTGATCTCTCGCGCGATCATAGTTCTTGTAGCAAAATTCAGACTAAGATTTGATTTACAGGAAAAATGTAATTGATTTAAGAATTCTTACATAAAGTATTCTTTACTTTTAAAACAAAAATTTAAGATAATAATTACACATGATAATTTCAAAAAAATCAGAAATTCCAAAAATGAAAAAAATCAAATACATAAAAAATATAAAATAATTACAACTAAAAAAATCCTTAAATTATAAAAAAAAACATTTTTTTTCATTTTTAAATAAAGATATTCAAAAAATAATTTTCAATCATTCCAATAAATTATGTTTTAATAATCTTATTTTTTTGATGCTTCGAATATTGGTATGTTTGAATTCAAGTGCAGACTAAGATTAGATTTACAGGATAAAACTAATCAATTTATGAATTCTTACATAAAGTTTTCTTTATTTTTAATTTAGCAAGGTTTCGTAAATATAAAATTTCTAAACCATTCCTAGAGTCAAGATATTGCTTGAACAAACATCGATTTTAATAAATGGTTACAATCCTAAATTATTAAACATGTATATAGATTAAAATTTTATTAAAAATTATCTTTAGAATTGAGATCTGATTAAATTTTTTTGCCATGTTTTAAAATTTTATTTTTGCTCAAATTCTGGACCAATTTTCAGAATACAATGAGTAATGAATTTGAAAATGGCGTTTAGTCGGAATATTAAAGTTAAACATGATTCGTTTTAATGTTTGATGCAATTGAGGAAAATTTTAACGGTTACATATGCATTTAAAAATGGTTACATATGCATTATTCACAACTCTTCCAGTGAATATTTTGGCGTTAAAAAAATTAATTTAATACATTTTATCTAAATTTTTAACACATTAAAATTAAACACAGGCACTGATTTTTTTCTTCAAATATATATTTATTATAGGCCTACACAGAAAAAATGTGAATTTACTCGACACGGAAAAAATGAATCACATGTAAACTCAGTTGATGTAAACTTGAGATTCGACGTAATTTTTTTGTTGCCATGGAGACACTTCAGAAGCTGAAATTTCAACGATTATATTTTTTTGTATTTCATTAAAATTATTAATTTTTGAGAGCACCAGGAGCTTCGCAAAATATGAAATGGCTTCAATAGCTTAGAACAATTAAAATAAAACATTGTTTAAGTTTGTTTATAAAATTTTAAGAAAAACAAATATTCCAGTTATGAGTTTTATGTTGTGCTAGAAAATAGAAAAAATGAAAAATGTTAGATAAACCATCACAATTATCACACAGCTGAAAATGTAAATCCAGACATAATACTTATGGTTAGATAAATCGATATTTCTTTTTAAAAAAATTTATGCTTTCAAAATTTGATTCGAGTTAAGTATATTTTAAATTTAGCGACGTTTATCACGAAATTGGATTACAATTAAACAATTCAAGAAAATGTTAAAAAAACACTTTCTCTACTCCTTTAATACAAACTAGCTGTTAAAATAAAGAAAAAATGACGAACGAGTTTCTTCAATAAATACATTGATAACTTAATATGAAAATCTTCGAAAACTTTTTGCATACATTACATTAAAATTTTACAATTCATCTCAATAATTATACCACAAACCAAGTGATGGTATAAATGATTTGCTGATTTTTATACTCCTTGAATTTTTGCACCCAAGCCCCCCCCGAACAAAAATCCTGGCTACGGCCCTGCCTCACGACAACGCTACACTATTTTAGTGCTTTTAATTATTAGTATTTAGGTTATCAAATTTGTGTATGCACGTCGATCAAAATCGGAAGTAGCAATTTAAAAGGTGCAAACCTTACGCTACCAGATAAATAAACAAACAAACAAACAAACAAAAATTGTGAATCGAAAAATAAAATGTTCGTCTCCGACCCCATGGCTACAAATCTGAAATATAAAAATTGTGGGTTTTACGAGCGGTTTCCAATGATGGAAGACACACTTTTTTAAGAGCGAAGTATTTCAGAAAAAGAGCTCTCAAAAATCAGACTTTGAGTTCCGGGTTTCAGGCCAAAATTCAATCGAAAGAGCGCATTTAAACCTTTAATTTAGTAATAGGGTAATTCTCCGCCAACTCACACAGCAGTTGCCCCGACCCCTCTTCGATTTGCGTGAAACTTTGTCCTAAGAGGTAACTTTTGTCCCTGATCACGAATCCGAGGTCCGTTTTTTGATATCTCGTGTTTTTTTCAATGAAAAATATGTTTTTTTTCGGAATTATGAGTACGCCATCAAATCGGGCGTCTAATTTTACACAAAAGTCCCTTTGACACCAAATTTCTATCTCATCACCGTTTAAGACTGCAAATTATTGAAAAACACCTCTTTTTTCGCATGTTCAAAAATTGAAGGGGTCGTACCGCCCCTCCGTCACGAGATATCAAAAAACGGACCTCGGATTCGTGATCAGGGACAAAAGTTACCCCTAAGAACAAAGTTTCACGCAAATCGAAGAGGGGTCGGGGCAACTTTTCCCGATTTCGTGTGAGTTGGTAGAGAATTACCCAATAGGATTTTTTTCTGGGACGATTCCTCGCTGCGCATGAATTTTTCAAGATTTCTGAGAAAATCGTTTTTTTAAAAGCAAACCTTAAACCTTTCTTTTGTAAGATCTCGGCTTTGCGTGGACATAAATTGAATGTTAAAAAAACAAAATGATCTCCGTAAAATTTCCTACAAGCTGAATGCATTAGTTTTGGCTGCAAAATTTGTTGGCTTGTTAAGGGGAGTGATTTTTGAAATTTTTGGATAAAAAATAGTAATTTTTCTCCCTAAAACGCCCTGCCATGCCCAAACACAAGCTTTTATGGAGTATGCCTGTACAGGAATTTGTTCAGGAAACATTAAACTATAACTTGAAGCCAAAGGCGACCAAATTTTAATGACTTTAGTATGATTGTTGCTCGCATTTCTGAAAAATACTCGAAAAGTGCACTTTTTTCATTCAAGCACCGCGCGCGAGTTGTAAACCATTTTTGGGAATTTTTTGTTGTATGAAAACATTGTTCCTGACATCCTAATCTATCATTCTATGGGTGAGCACCGAAGATTTGACAACTTTTCATTTTTTGGGCGGCCTAGTGTACGTACACGAAAATAAAGTGAGGTTAAATTTTGTCAGCCAGCAAAACCAAATGGTGCGCTAGTGTGCGTACGCGAAACGCCATAAAGCTCTATTAGCAGACATTTGAACTACAAGTTGTCAAGGGAAATAGCGACCAATATGTTTCCTTTGACAAACTAAAGTCCCATCAACTGGGGCAAATCGGGAAACATGGGGCGAATTGGGACAGCAGGTTTAATCATGTAGGAGCACAATATTTTGATTTTTCTGGTTGGTTCCAGTTAGAACAGACTCAAACCAACAAAATGTGTACATCCATTTCCAAATTTAAAACCATTAAATGCTCTAAACCCTGCTATCCCTATTCAGACTGTAGTCCCAATTCACCCCAGATGACGGTTTGTTAAAAAAAAAGTATTTACACCCCTTGGACACTATGCACATTTTGTGATGAAACATGTAAACAATTTGACAGTTTGACAGCAACCTAGTACAGAGTGTACTACGTTTTGTTCAGAAACTCATGCCAAACATTTTGCTACAAAAAGCTCATGAGACGATTATTTCTATAAAAAGTGATATAACAAATACTATCACAAAAATCAAAAAAGGTGCAAAAAAGTTTATACACCTTTCGAAAAAATAACATAAATAAAGTTGTTTGTTGACAAATCACCATAAATCCAGTCTCTCAACTCCAAATAGGCATCATTGACTGATAAAAAAAATGGATTGAATATAAAGTTTACTAACTACTTAGTATAAAACTTATCTAAACTTAATTTTGCAAACTTTAAATTTAACTAAATGTCAATATATTACCATAGAATTGCTAAATAAACATTTTGGAGTGGGTATAACATCGTTTTGGGGGTCTTTGTATCGTTATAATAGATGTTTCGTTGGACTTTCGTTCCAACCCGGAATTACGTCGTCGGAAAATACGCTGGCATCCGAACCGAACCACGATTCACAAGTTAACCTATGTGGCCTCGGGGCATGACATTTTCGATCTTTTGATACCCAAACATCTAAGGTTTCTTTAAAACCCATGTTACCTGGGTAAAAACGTTATATAATCCACCCTTAGGTGGTTGGTGCCTTCCTCACATTTAGAGGGATAATGCTATCCAAAAAGATACAAAAGGGTGGAACTTTCAGTGTTGATCAACTTGATTCATTGTTCATACCATCAGATTGGGTAGTCAGATCTTCATAATTCAGGGCACTTATGTGCTTATAACTTTTGATAGGGTTGTCAGATCTTCAACCTATTTAGCTCGTTGAGAAGATTTTCTAATTACCTATTCAACGACAGGTCGCATATATCCGGACGACGTTCTCATCCAAATATCTGAGATCCGGCCTCCAAAAAGTGCATAAATAACACTGAAGTGCTTATAACTTTTGATATGGTTGTCATAACTGCAATCTATTGAACTCATTGGAAAGGTCTTTTGATTACCTATCTAACGACAAGTCGCATGATAGATCCAGACAACGTTTTCATCGAAATATATGAGATCCGGCCTCTAAAAAGTTTATTAATAACACTTAAGTGCTTACATCTTATGATACGGTCGTCGGATCTTCAGTCTCTGAACACGTTGAAAAGGTCTTTTGAATACCTTTCTAAAAATGTATAATATGACGGGGTTTCTTACAAAAACCTCCCTTTTTACAATCTTTCGGACTTTTGTTAAAATCGTTTTTTAGCATAACTTTTGAAGTACTTAACTAAACTTTATAATTTCCAAAGCGACTTATGGGACCCTAAGACGGATCGAATGAGACCAAAACGGCCAGCCAGTGCCGAGATAATCCAGTGCAATTTTTTTTATCAACATCCCACCACACACACAGACATTTGCTCAGAATTTGATTCTGAGTCGATATGTATACATGAAAGTGGGTCTAGGAGGTCAAATTACGAATTTCGTTTTTCGAGTGATTTTATAGCCTTTCCTCAGTAAGGCGAGGAAGGCAAAACATTGTTTGAGCAACCTGCCAAAAATGTATGGACTTTTGTAATTTATTTTAACTCAGGTATTTAAAAACACCTTTTTTATTATTCGTGTAGGAAAAAAAATACAAATTCAAAATGTAAACATCGAAAAGTTGGCGTTTTTTCTGGACTAATTCGGAGCGAGCGTTTCTCACGTCCACGCCTGACCAATAGAATCGTTGCCAGCTTCCAAACACGAATCATGGTAGCTGCATAAATGCATAAATAACACTTAAGATTCTGTCTAATTTTCTAGCCGTATGCATGCCGGAAGATAGTACAGTGTGGAAACACGTGAGACATTTCCGAGGCGTCTTGGACATGAAAGAGGTCAAAATGGTTGTCGAACAGACCGGATCCGCACTACAAAGTTTCTAGGCCTTTTGGTGCTGATTCATGAAGATGACCAGAAGTTGAAGGACACGTTGTCCGGAACTCAAAATGGTTGTAGAACCGGCGTTTGTTGTAGCCTTCTGACGTACTTACTATTACTGCTACGTACAACCTCCGGGTCATGAGCCGTCTCCAGATGCGCTGCCACTGGAATCGGTACTGGGCTGCTACTCTCCAATCCCGCTGCGGAACTCCCACATTTTCCAGATCTTCCTCCACTTGGTTCAACCACCTTGCACGTTGCGCCCCCCTCCGCCGCATCGAGCAAAATCCTTTGTCTTATGCTCGATTGGTACCTCCATTTGACAGTTCTCGTGCTTCGGTTGGTACTTTTGGTTTGAGATGTTCGTTCTCTAATAAGCTCCAGGCTCTCTACTCATTACACCTTCAAGCCCAATGTTGAAACAGAGGCCGGAGATACCGTCGCCTTGTCGCAGTCCCTTGCGCGATTCGATCGGGTCGGTCATAGCACCCGAAATCTTCACGCTGCACCGTCCATCGTTGATTTCACCATTCTGATCAGCTTCCCGGGAAAACCGTTCTCGTGCATGATCTTGCATAGCTCTTCGCGATCGACCGAGTCGTACGCTGCTTTGAAATCGATGAACAGGGTTTGCGTCGGGATCTGGTACTAGCGACATTTTTGGAGAATAGTGATAGCTCTATAGTTCTTACATTCCAACTTGTCCCCCTTCTTGTAGATCGGGCATATTACTCCATCTTTCCACTCTTCCGGTAGCTGTTCTGTGTCCCAGACCTTGACTATCAGCCAGTGCAGACAGGCCGCCAGCTTGTCCGGGCCCTACTTGATGAGTTCAGCACCTTCCCATTACCCGCTGCTTTGTTGTTCTTCAGCTTCTTGATGGCATCCTTAACTTCCCTCATCGTGGGTGCTGGCTCGTCCTCGCCGTCCACCATACCGCTGACGTCGCTTCCCCGTCGCCCTGGTTCTTCCACCTTTCGATCACCTCGCGCTCGTCCGTCAAGATGCCTCCATCCTTATCCCGGCACATTTCGGCTCGCGGCATGAAACCTTTCCGGGATTGACTAAGTTTCTTATAGAACTTACCCGTTTCATTAGAGCGATACCGCTGTTCCATGTTCGCAACTGTTTGTACGACTCCTTGTTCCCACGGGTATTGTGCAGCAGCCACCTGTCCCGCACTGCTTTCTTATCGAATTCTACTGCTGCTCTTCGTAGTGGCTCTGCTGGTTGCGTAAGGGTTGTGAGTGATATTCTGTGAAGTTTCCTTTTCTTCTTGTTGATGATTGCTTGGATAGTTGTTCTGCTGTAACCGTTGATTTCCGCTGTTTAAATTTTTTTTAAATTTATATTTATTCAGATTTTCTCTTCCATGTACATTCATTCAGTTAAAATATTATTGAGTGTCCAATCACAATCGATGACTTTTCACCTCAATTTTAAATACTTGCAACTTTCATTTATTCATGAAATATTGTAGCTTTCGCTATTCAGTGATTTCAAATGTAGGAGGTCCTACATGTACAAAAGGGAAAAGGGAAACCTTAAAAACTAACTTATAAACAATATAAAGAGCGGATCAATGCAGCTGAAGACTGCAATGATTTTTGTCAAAATGCACCAATTATCTTATTGGACATAACATCCGAAGTGTCAACTTCGGCTAATTGATGAAGTTCACGGGTGCTGAACCAGGGAGGAAGTTTCAGAATCATTTTCAGAATTTTGTTCTGAATCCTCTTCCTGTTTAAGTGGTATACGCACTTCGGAAGGAACCGGTCAAGAAAAAAATCAAATGGGCAGCAGCGGCAGCTAAAGCAAGCCAGAGAGGGTGAAGAAAAGCCCCAAGAAATCGCTCCCTCTCCTTTGTTCTGCTGTTCGTAAAGCCATTTCTTGACCCCTTTCCTTCCGATCAGCGTACTAGCCTTTAAGCAACAGCTTGTCCAGTTCGGCATAGCATAAAGCATGGCAGGTCTGAAAATTTGTTTATAAATTAACAGTTTATTCTTGAGACAAAGTCTAGAATTCCTGTTTATAAGTGGATACAAACATTTAATATCATTGTTATTCGAGCATTCGTTGGAGAATGTTGTCTTATTCAACATGACTCGTCGCGTCCCGGCGGAAAACGCCGGCAATATCGCCCTACCTGCGGCTCAAGCAGGCAAAAAAGTGAGGATTTCCAAAAGGAAGGTTAATGCTTCAACTGATGGCCAAAAACCGGGGATTTCCAAAAGGAAGGTGCTTTTGGAAGTGACATCGAACAGCAGAAAGACCAAAAAGATTGACGGTACTGTACCGATAAATGAGGAGGAGGAGAACACTTCGTCGCACGAGGAAGAACAACAACTTTTTGTTTGCATAGAAATGAAAGAAAAAAAACGTTATCAAAAATGGTTTTTAATCGTGTTTCTTACCGTTGTTCATAAAAATTGACAAAAGGCTTTACTACCCAATTTACAACATTTAATCAACAGCATACCCGAAAAAGCTGATTGTTTGGTAAAAATTAGAAAGAAAATAACTGTTAGTCATGGAAAAGGCTTTAGCGAAAATGATGATTAGGGGATATGAAAATTCGTGAAAATTAAGTTTAAATAAACGGCAATTGGCTTAAGTGTCCCTTCGGGGAAATGACATTCGGGAAAATGGCCGATTAGGGGAAATGGCATTCGGGGATATAGCCGATTAGGGGAAATGATATTCGGGGAAATGGCATTCGGGGATGTGGCTGATTAGGGGAAGTGGTATTAGGGGATGTGGTCAATTAGGGGGAATTATTTTCGGGGAAATGGCATTCGGGGAAATGTCATTCGGGGATATGAGCTAGACCCCTTAAACTTCATTATACAACGGTTCAAACTTAAACGTGTTTTTATTTTGAGAAGCTCTTCTAGAGCTCCTTTAACTTTCTGTCTCTTGAGCGCCTTTTCTTTGATGAAAAAATAAATTTAGCAATAAGTATGAATTTTTAAAAACACTTCGGTAGAAATATTCATACAATAGATTTTGGCGCCCCTAATTTTTTATATATAAATTATAAGCCAAATTATCTAGTTATTTGTAATTCTATTTTATAATTCAGCGGCCTTTCTTTTTCAAATATCTAATGAGGATGTTATAGCTGACATGAAAATTTTGTACAATCATCGATTTCGGCGCCCCCCAGGGGCTGGCGCCCTAGGCGGTAGCCAACCGCGCCAACCCCTACACGCAGAAAAATAAGGCATATTTGAATCAAAAAAACATTTGTTGACGGGACCGTGGTGTAGGGGTAAGCGTGATTGCCTCTCACCCAGTCGGCCTGGGTTCGATCCCAGACGGTCCCGGTGGCATTTTTCGAGACGAGATTTGTCTGATCACGCCTTCCGTCGGAAGGGAAGTAAATGTTGGCCCAGGACTAACCTAAAGGTTAGGTCGTTAGCTCAGTCCAGGTGTAGGAGTCGTCTCCCTGGGTCCTGCCTCGGTGGAGTCGCTGGTAGGCAGTTGGACTAACAATCCAAAGGTCGTCAGTTCGAATCCCGGGGTGGATGGAAGCTAGGGTGTAAAAAGAGGTTTGCAATTGCCTCAACAATCAAGCCTTCGGACACTTAGTTTCGAGTAGGAATCTCGCAATCGAGAACGCCAAGGCAATGCTGTAGAGCGAATAATTTGATTTTTTTTTTATTTGAAAATCAATATTTTTGGTGAATCAACGCTAAACGTCAAAGCAACTTTTTCAAAACAACAAAAGATTTTTGTGTAATTGAGAAAATCAAGGTTTGTTTCAACTCAAAATCGGCGTTGATTACATTCAACAAAATTTTTGTTGAAACAAGCCTCGTACAGGCTGATTCTACAAAACATTTGCGTGTAGGTACGGCGCTGATTCCAACTCTCTTAGATGCATTCGAAAGGTCTTTTCAAGCACTTCAAAATGTTCATAACACCATCACCTCAATCTAATGTGAAATTTCCCGAGAATTTTGAATATGTCAAAATTGAAACCAAAAAGTGCCGTCTTGTTGGCCTACAGAGCAATAGTTAACGCTACAGAGCAATAGTCTAACTTTTTAAACTTTTCAAAATTTTATGAAAAGTTCTTCTTGAGGTACTTTGAACACTTCTCTACCACAGTCAGTATGATTCTAAACCATTCCGTAAGTATTTTAATTGTATTCCTTCATTTTGAGGAAAAATCGCGAACCCATCAAAGTCACCCCAGCTATCAAAGTCATCACGTTTCACGGTACGTCCTATATACCCCTTAACTACTTTCAAGTATATAGGCCGATTCCTTTTCATCGCATTGCTAATTACTCATCAGGATCAACTCGGATCTTCTTGCACCCTTCGACAAAGTTGTAGGAAATTAAATTTCCTACAAGAATCTCACACTTAAACAAATGGGCGAGACCTGCGCCACCTCCTGCCAAAATTCTGAAGCGATGTTTTCCCCATGTATTTTTTCGATTTTTCCCATCTAAACTTCAACGATAAAAAGCGACCTCTGAACCTTAACCAATTTGGCTCAACATTGGCACAGTTACTTATTATTGTTGAAAGGAACAGTGTTCACCTTTATGCCTCCTCCTTGGCTTGCCGTTTCTGCACCAACCTTCTGTTGAGTTGCCTCGGCGTTTACACGCTCTCATTCCCGCCCAAAACTTTGTCGCGTGCGGTTCGATATTTTCTCGCTGAATAAAACGTTCTTTTGTAAAAGTTAAACGCGAGTGTTTTTCCTTTCGCCGATTCTCATCTCGTCGCGGTAATCCGCTGTGCACTCCGGACAAAAGTCCGTCAGGTGATGGTCCCAGAAGTGGACGAGCTTTGGTGAAAAGGACGGTTCCACGGGTACTCGCTGGTGCTCCGCGTCGCGCGCGGTTCACGGGAAAAAGTGAGGTTGGAATTGGGGTGAAATTTTGTTCGCGAGTTGGACAAAAGTGCGTGCAAACAAAAGACAAAAGTGCTTGTGAAAAGATGGCCGATCCGAAGACAGGAATCACCCGGTTGAACGAGGCCAACTGGTCCACGTGGAAGCTGCGGATGGAAGCGCTGCTGGACACGGAAGAGCTGTGGGACGTGATCGAGGAAGAAGTCCCCGCAGCGGAGCAACAGGATGCTGTCTGGACCCGGAAGGACCGGAAGGCGCGAGGTCATCTGATCGTTGCGTTGGAGGACAGCCAGCTGCGGCATATTAAAGGCAAGGTTCACGCGCGGGACATCTTCGGGGCTCTCAAAGCCCACCACGAACAGGCGATGCGCTCCGTCCGTGTTTCGCTGCTGAAGAAAATGCGGGGGGATGGCAACCCTATTCCGACCAAAGCAAACTGACAACAGTCGACATTAGCACGGTTGTCAAATGAGAGCCCACAACAAAAGCACTAGCTGTCAAATGGTAGCCCATAACAAATCATTGTTTGGGTTTTTGATTTTCAAATTTCCCGCAATTCAATCGATAAATACCTGAAAAAAAACACGCGAATTGTGTTGCTGATGGCAAATTCTATCACATCCTTGGAGATTCCATCCCAATATTGGCTGAAAATTCATATCGAAAAAAGTGATTTTTCTGTTAACCTTTTTTTGCTTTTTTTCTTTTAGTCGATCAAACAGTGCGCCCGTACATTGTGAATCGGCATTACACATTTTTCAGTTTGGTTTTACACATTTGCATGGGACTTTTGAGTTTAACCAGGATAACACACTTCGTGTTACCAAAGTAATATGAATAACACTGATTCTGAGTGTTTGTTATCTGAACTTCCAAGATGGCGGCTTCTTCGCTACCCCCTGAGAAAATGTGTGCGCTCATTCTCCCGGATGGCGGCGACCTTGTGGCGCATCTGCGCGAGTTCGAGGTTCTTTTCGACCGTCTGGAAGTGGCCGGAACGTCGCTCGACACGGACACCCTGATCTGCATGCTGCTTCGAAGCCTCCCGTCGTCGTACGATGGGGTCGTGACCGCGCTGGATTGCCTCGCGGACGATGACATTTCTCTCGAAATTGTCAAGGCAAAGCTGGAAGATGAGTACAGCCGGCAGCAGGAGCGGATGGGAGGTTCTCGCCAGGTGGAGAAAGCGATGCGGACTGCTGAAAGCAAGAACCGGAAGAAGCCGCCGAAGTGTTTCAACTGTGGGCAGCTTGGACACTTCAAAGGGAACTGCCCGAAGCTCGGCGGAGACCAGAAGAAGGGTGGAAGTTCGTCCAAGCCGGACGGTGGCGGAGGCGCGAAGGCGAAGGCCGCGCAGAACGATGCGCGGGGCGTTGCTTTCACCGTCGGAGGAAAGCAAACTGCCTGCTGGGTGATCGACAGTGGTGCCAGCGCTCATATGACCAACGACCGGGAGTTATTTGGGTCGCTGCGTGAGTTCGCCGGTGGCAATATCACGCTGGCGGACGGTAAGAAGAAGGAGATCCAGGGAGAGGGCAGCGGAACAGTGTTTGGCATCGACGGTGAAGGAAGAAAAGTGAAACTCGATGTCCAAGAAGTGAAGTACGTGCCGGGACTGTCCACGAACCTGATCTCGGTCGGGAAACTGGCCAACAAAGACTACAGTGTAGTGTTCGACAAGGTGAGCTGTTCGGTAGTGAGTGACAGTAAAGTGATCACCACGGGTGGACGCCACGGAGGGCTCTACTACCTACGCCAAGCGGAGGAGGAATCGATGGTAGCCGCCGAACGTCGGCACAAAGTAGACTGTCAGCACCAGTGGCACCGACGACTCGGTCATCGCGACTGGGCAGCGGCGGAGAAGCTGGTCAAGGATGAGCTGGCCACGGGGATGAAGGTAACGGACTGCGGTCTGAGACTGGAGTGTGAGTGCTGTATGGAGGGGAAGTCTGCTCGGCTTCCGTTTCCACCGGTCATCGAACGGAAGTCGTCAAAGGTGCTGGACATCGTCCACACCGACCTGTGGGGACCGATAAAAACCGTTACGCCAAGCGGTAATCGGTACGTGATGACGATGATTGACGACTACAGCCGCTTCACAGTCATCTACCTCCTGAAGCAGAAGTCGGAGGCGGCCGATCGGATCAAAGAGTACGTCCGTTGGGTGGAGAACCTGTTTGGCCGCAAGCCGCGGGTGATGAGGTCGGATGGAGGGGGAAAGTACGACAACCGTGAACTCCGCACCTACTACAAGGCGGAAGGGATCAAGCCTCTGTTTACCACCGCGCATTCCCCGCAGTCGAACGGCGTCGCTGAACAAAAGAACAGATTGAAACTATTTAGGACTTACCCACATTAGTTTTTGCCAACGGTTAGCTAGTCACAGCACAGACTCACGGTAATCGCAGGGTCGGCTGCGCTAGTCGCCAACGAGGAGATACGCGAACTTAACTTTGGGAACTTCACTTTTCTTGAGTTACGGGTTGAATGAAAACTCCTTTTTTGGGAGACGGAAAGGGAAATTTATTTAAAGAATTTAAGTCGGTTCAAAAGTGTATATTTGTGAGTGTATGTGTGTGTGGGGGACTCTGTACGTACCGCTGCCTTTCTGCTGACGACGACGATCTGCTACTCAGCCAGTCCGCTGGCCGCGAGCGCTCGCGTTCGTTGCTGAAGCACCGGTGCTGGTTCTCGACGTGGTGGGGGTGGATGGTAGGTAGAGCACGGCTTAGGGACCAGGCCTTCCCTCCTTGACTGGATCGGCCGATCGGGGACCTGCCCACGTTGACCAAACCGAGAGGGGGGAATTTACGCTCCTTTGGAATGAGAGCCACGAGGGCCCGAGCGTGCTCCTTGGAAATTATGGTCCACGGACCAGAGCAACTGATGATCTTTGAGGATTAGACGCAGTAAGCCGGCTCCTCCGCACTTACGCAAACTGGGCCGAAGAGCGAGCGATCTGGCGGTCAAGCGGCGTGCTTAACTCGCAAAATGGCGTTCACGCCAAAGGACAAAAGGTCCTGGAGGACAATGGGGAAAAGTGATTAATTTTTTTAGCCGTACAGTCATCCCACATATTCGGAACAGTTTACAGATCGGCCAATGTTCAACAAATTATAGAAAATCGATAATTGAACATAATGATTTGCTTTTACCTTCATGGGAAAGCATTTCTTGCGATCTTTCGATTGATGTATAGACCGGCTGTACATTGTTACGTTTTATATCAAGTTTTTAAAGAAAAACATTGACCCTTGAAATCCACAACTTCGGAACACTTTTTTCTTACGATGTAAACAAACTTTTTTTTCTCTCCAGGAGTACATATTTTTTACAAAATAATGACTTCACACACTGAGATCAACAAAACTCATGCTTAGTAATGTTTTATGAATGGTCTGATAACTTTTTTTGTGAAAATATCAGTAAAATTCAGGTGTTCCACAATTGTGGGAGGCACAATAACATCCCACAATCATGGAACAGGCCATTTGGAGGCAGTGTTTTGCTGCTCCCAATAAAATAGTCTTGATATTAAGTTTTTTGTTCAAAAAGTACTACTTTTACTAGTGAAATAGCAAGGCAATGTCCAAATAAAGGTCCTAAAAATAGTAGGGTCGACAGAAAAGTTGCATTTTGCATCCTATTGACAAATTTCCACAAAAGTGTTCCGAATTTGTGGGTGTTCCGAATATGTGGGGTGACTGTACTACTAGATAGGGTAGTTTAGCTTAAGTCGTCCTTCCGCATAGCCGAATACGGGGTTTAGAACATACCTGAACGACTGGAGGTGCACTCGCACAAATTTCCACCACTTTCACTTCTAGTCCTTCGCTCTACTTTTTATAACGGTATAGATCGCTCACTTGCCTGGGAGAATGTGACCGTTGGCGGTCTAATTCTCGTCCCTTCAAGCCTTTTGGTCGGTGATACGACATTACGTCACGTGACACCCATCACTTTTGGGCGTTGTCTACCACCCCCTTTGCGATGTTTTAAGACGAAGACAATACTGTCGCTGGTTGTTGGTTTGTCCCACCGTTTGTGTGTTGTTATAGTGTGTTAACAAGTTGTGTTTTTTTTTATTAATTTCCCCTTTTTACTAACCCTAATAACTAAATTACATTTATTTATTTACTCCCTAATTCCCTACTAACCCCATAGCTAAGAATCGTGAACGTTCGCATTTATTTTTGGTTTATTGATGTTGAAGAATGAAGGACTTGTAACGAGTGGTTACAAGATCGTTGACGGAAATGGCCACCTGCATGCTGAACGACGCAGTGCTGGACATGCGGTTCTGGGGCGAGGCCATGATCACGGCCGCGTACCTGCAGAACAGAACGTCGTCCAGATCGATCCAAGGCACTCCTTATGAGCTCTGGTGGGGACGAAAGCCCGACTTGAAACATCTTCGGGTGTTCGGCAGCGAAGCGTACGTTCATGTCCCGGGTGTCAATCGTGGCAAGCTGGACAGTAAGGCAAGAAAGCTGGTGTTCGTCGGGTACGCATTCGAGCAAAAAACGTATCGTTTCGTCGACGTGGAGACGGACAAGATCACCGTTAGCCGTGATGCCAGATTCCTCGAGCTGGGCAACGGCACGTCAACGATGGAGTGGTCAACGGACAACCCAGATGAGGAGATTCAACTGAAGCCGTTCGTCGTCAAGAAGGAGGAGCTCAAAGAGGAGGACACCGTCGAAGAGGACACGGCTGGTGACGATGTCGCTGGCGGCCAGATCAGCGAAAGTGACGACGAAGAGTTCCAAGAGGCAGAAAGCACCCCAAACGCAAGCCCTCGTCGGTCGACAAGATCGAAACTTGGTACTCGGCCGCGTTACCTGGACGACTTCGAGCTGGAAAACGCAGTCGGGATCGCGGCGTGCGCTGTGGAGGAACCCGTCGATCACAAGGAAGCGCTGAAGGAGCCCGTTTGGCGGACGGCGATGCTGGACGAACTTGAGTCGCACCAGCAAAACGGAACGTGGAAGCTGGTTCAGCTACCGGAAGGACGGAAAGCGATCGGGTCGAAGTGGATCTACAAAGTGAAGCGAGACGAGAACAACCAGATCGTGAAGCTCAAAGCCAGACTTGTCGCGCAGGGCTATGCGCAGCAATCTGGAGTGGACGTGGAGGACGTGTTCGCACCTGTCACACGTCAAGCAACCTACCGAACGTTCCTCACGGTGGCGCTGAAGCATGGAATGACCGTGCGACATCTGGACATAAAGACCGCCTATCTTTATGAGTCGCTCGAAGAAGAAGTGTACATGCGCCAACCACCGGAACCAAGAACCCGGGAAGGAGCAGCTCGTGTGCCGGCTTCAACGCAGTATCTACGGATTGCGGCAGTCGGCTCGCTGCTGGAACAAGCGCTTGATGGAGTACTCGTGAAGCTTGGCTTCGAGGCGGCCGCAACAGATCCCTGCTTGTATGTCAACCATCGCGGACAAGCCAAGGTGTTGCTGATGGTGTACGTCGATGATCTTTTGATCGCCTCGACGGACGAACGGAAGATGGCGGAGACTTGTACTGGACTGAAAGCGGAGTTCGAGCTGACTGATCTCGGCGAGATTCGTCATTTCCTTGGAGTCGGGGTAAAGCGCGAAGCCGACGTGTACAAGCTGAGTCTGAAGAACTACACCAACAAGCTGCTCAAGGAATTCGGCATGGAACAGTGCAAGGCTGCCGAGACGCCGATGGTTCCGGCCTACCTGAAGGTGGAGGAAGCTGGAGAAGAATTCATGGATTCGACGAAGTATCGTAGCCTCGTCGGAGGTCTGCTCTACTTGGCCATTGTTGCCAGACCGGATATTGCTGCTGCGGCGGCGATTCTCGGCCGGCGATTCAGCGCACCCCGCGAGTGCGACTGGACTGCCGCGAAGCGAGTGCTACGATATTTGCAAGGTACTCAGGACTATCGACTACAACTCGGCAGGGACAAGAACCAGGACCTTGTCGGTTTCTCTGACGCAGACTGGGCCGGAGACGCCGAGAGCCGTCGATCGACGTCCGGGATGTTGTTCCAGTACGGAGGAGGAAGCATCACGTGGGCGAGCCGTCGCCAACCTTACGTGACGCTTTCATCGATGGAGAGTGAGTATGTCGCCCTCTGCGAGTCGTGCCAAGAAGCGGTGTGGCTCAGACAACTTCTCCGTGACTACGGAGAGCAACAAGACAATCCGACGGTCATCAACGAAGACAACCAAGGCTGCTTGGCGTTTGTGCGTTCCGAACGAACGAGCCGACGATCCAAGCACATCGACACGAAGCAGAATGACAGTAATTAACTATTCTGGGGTTAAATATAAGAGACGAGCACATAGAGTCCCTTAGGAAGATTGCTCCATAGGGCGACACACGTATCTACCCGGAGATTTCTTACACAAAGACAAACATTTCATACTCACGTGAACCACACTAATTTTCAACCAAAGACTAATATTTAGGATTTTAAATAAATAGGACAAACACAGCTTGATTGAGACCATATTTTAACTTTTTATTTAGATTTTAAGACTTTCAGTAATTTTAAGAGCTTTTAGGGGTAATAAATTAAGGGAAAGACTGGGGGATTTGTTTTAATGTGTATTTGTGTACGTTACTTGCATGCATGCGTTTTATCGTTGGGATTTGTACGAAAGCGACCGGAGGGACCTAACTCGGTTAGGAATTTTTAACGTGTTGTGGTGTCCTTCTAACCGTCCGTGGTGCCGTCACACTCCGATCCGTACTACTTTAGGCTTATTGGCAGGGTTGCCACAAATACAGATTTATCTGTATTTTACAGATTTTTGAGGTGATTAGGTCATACAGAATCTGTATATACAGAAATACAGATTTTAAGGAAAACATACAGATATACTGCCCATGATCGCATAAACTTCATTTTCATCGATTTCGAGTTAATGATGCAGTTTGGTTCAAAATTGTGTGTTCTTTCGAAAGAGCCTATAACATCCAGTACTTTGTTCTAGAAATCAGGAGGAAATCCAGTTTTTTCGCGAAAACTTAACACGTTGCCTTATGTATGGGAGAAACTTCAAATGCGTTTTTCTCAGCTTGCTGTTTTTGCATATGGGACATTTATGCGAACATGGGCAGTATACAGATTTTAACGAATGTTTAATTAAAATTAAATAATTTTCAATTTTGTTTAAATGGCTGAATGAGCCCAAACATTAAATTTTTGATTGTATGGCATTTTTACGCATTAAAAAACGATAAGGAATATTGCGCAATTCCCACTAACTTGGACTTCGCACTAAATTATTGCTACCGATCGCACTATTGCGACTTGTCAAATTGCCTTGGGATATTTAAATTTTCCGCAAAAACGATCAAAACGAGCCGAGGTTGCTCGTTCAATTTCACCTGTCAATCGCACTTTCAAAGTGCTAAAAGTTCTGTTCGGTGGAAACTGCGACTGGAATTGTAAATAAATAAAACGTGGTTGCCTACCCAAGTAACCATCCAGCACTAAAAGAAATCATTAATAGGCTGTAAACCAGCATTCAACAGCTAATCTGCTGTAAAACAGCTAATGTGAGAGCAAATCAGCTCTAAAGCAACTGCTCTAGCAATAGCTGAATTGCAGCTGATTTCGTGCAGGTACTAGCAACACTGTCATAATGTTTCTAAAAATACTGGCATCACGTCTGCCATTTTGAGTGAGTGTGAGAGAGAGTGAGCGAGAAGGAGAACAAAGCAAAACACAGCTCTCGCTCACTCGTTGAAAAATCAACATGGCAAGCAAGATCCGGACTGGAAAAAGCTGCAACTGAACACCTTTTTTTACAATTTTCGTAAGTATTACAAAACATAAATAGTTTTTCTCATTAATAAACAAACAATTATGTTTCAGGAATCAAAACCCACGTCATGGAATTCCAACATGACATTTGTGTCGAGGAAACACCAACCATTGGAATCGTTCGGACTTAGAAGACAGCGGACAGCGATCTAGGCGGACATTTCGCGATTGCAGTGCCACGGTTGCAGGTACGAATAGCGAGTATCATGTAGTGTTTTTTTAGGTTCGTGAATAAACCATGTGATGCAATGTGATATGTAATAAAAAAAAAAATGTCTTCAAACCCAAATCCAATTGAGTTTTCATTTCCTCTCAACGAAATATATGTACTCTTGAAATCGTGGGGCAGAAATCTTTTACAAATTTCGAGTGTTTGGTTAAAGGATGCAACGGCAATTGTAGCTGTTCAAACACTCAAGTAGAACATTTCCCAAACAGGCGTGACGACCCGGGCGCAGGAACCATCAGTTAACATCGAAGACCACTTCTGATATCTGGCATCACATCCCCAACAAAGCAGATTCAATCAAATAAATTGGCTTCTCCGCTCGAACAGCTGAGTCGGTAAAGTGGTAAACAAACTAAAATTAGAGTTGAGAGAGAGTGTGAGAGAGCAATATTTTGCCTCTCCCAACTTTGTTGACATTTTGCAGGGTGGAACAGCCACAGTAGGGTCCCAGCTGGAAATCAGAAATATAAAGTCCAAACTTAGCTGCAAATCGGCTGCAAAAGCGCTTTTGGTGCTGGACAGTGATTTGTTTTAGTGCTGGATGGTTACTTGGGTAGCTTTTCAAACTCTTGTCGTCAAAGTGCGAGAAAAAGTGGGGGCTAAATCCAAGTTACAGTGCAAGAATCAATAACAATTTTTGAAAAATAAACATATGTTTATTTTTCAAAAATTGTTTGAAAATGTCAATACAGATTCCAAATACAGATTTTCGTCCCCTTATACAGATATACAGATTGTTGACCCTCAAAAATACAGAATTAAATGTGGTAACCCTGCTTATTGGTTTTAATTTGTTTGTGGCACTTCACCACAGAGTGACTTCACTGTTTCGTAACCAATTTTTAACGTGTAATTTAAATTAGGATTTTTCAATTACACTCGCGAACTTTCTTCCCGTGTCGTGTGGTGACGGACGATCAAGCGGGGCGATCACTGGCCTTCACCACTCCGGACCGAAAAAGCAAAAGAGGCCGACACCATCGTCTGCGCCCGTATTTATGCGCCGCCTAGCTGTTCCCTCCAGAACTGTTTCCTGTTTTGCCACACGGATCGGTGACAGCTCGATGACACTGACGTACGGGGTGATGATGGTGTTCGCAGGGGTGGGGATAACAAAATTCATATGGGTTGGTGTCTCAGATTCAAAAGGCCTTTTTCCCTAATATCGACTATTTAAATTATTTAATTGCATGCTAACATAAAGTAACAAACAGTTAATAAATAACAGATAACAAATAGATAAATAAATAATTTAATAAATATCAACACTCCTAAATCTGAAAGACACCAACCTGGACGCTCAATAAACATGAAATATTATATGTTCAAAGTGTAAACACAGAACAACAAATACTGCACATTTAAACATTTACTGACAATATTTTCCAATCTTCCTTTTATCATGCTGGTTTGGTGTGGTTGGAGTATGATTTTATTGCAACCGATTTTCAAAAGGTTACAAGAAGTACATCCACGAGTTGTGCCTGAGGAAGGAGATCAAGCTGGAGTATTGCCCAACCGACCAGATGACTGCTGACGTGTTGACAAAACCGTTGGGGCCAAAGAAGCACCGGGAGTTCTGCTAACTACTCGGGCTCGAGCAGCATCAGTGAGAAGGATCACACTGAGGGGGAGTGTTGAAACGAACAGTGTTCACCTTTATGCCTCCTCCTTGGCCTGCCGTTTCTGCACGAACCTTCTGTTGAGTTGCCTCGGCGTTTACACGTTCTCATTCCCGCCCAAAACTTTGTCGCGTGCGGTTCGATATTTTTACGCTGAATAAAACGTTCTTTTGTAAAAGTTAAACGCGAGTGTTTTTCCTTTCGCCGTTTCTCGTCATGTCGCGGTAATCCGCTGTGCACTCCGGACAAAAGTCCGTCAATTATTACCTAAAGAATCGAGCCAGGGGGTATCTCGTAAGATTTTCCAAAATTTGCATTTTTTTTCTTGTCACCCTAACCTATCATGTATCAACCTTGACTTTATGAGTGAATAAGTGCCTTATAAGATACCATAACTTACCTCTTCTGGACATATTTCAAAAGCCATTTGCAGAATATTTTTGGCAGATTGTGATCTTTCTAATACAAAGCTATTGGTGCTATCATTGCTTTGCGCAGGAGGAGACCAAGAGTTATAGTTGTACTGTCCTCCCGATCCTCGGTGTCTATCCAACTCATCTTGTAGCCATTCCACTGCATGTGTCCATTGTCGGCGCAGTTGCATAGTATTGCGCAGCATATTCAAAGCAACTCGGCTTCGACTAAACAGTTGAACCAAACATTTAATGCATTGATAGGCTCTCTTTTGATAGTTCAACTTGTTACGCTGAATTATATCCAGTAAGCCTTCTCTGTCATCAGAAATGCCTGAAAGTACCAGAAATATGTGCATTGAAAAAGTTGGTAATAATAATAAGGCAAATAAACCACGTGGACACTTTTTTGAAATCTCAGACCACCCCCTCATGGAACATTTTCATATAAAACAAATATTTTTTGTATGGTTCGTGGACAATCGCTGACAATCGCTCACGTGAGTGCTCATTTGCCTGCTGAAGATAAAACTCCGACTTCTAGAGTTCCTTTTATGGTGAGTCAAATTTGAATGATTTCAAATGTCTACCTTACGAAACATTGCCGGCAAGGAATCGTCGAGGCAATAAAATTAGCGCACCGATTTCGAGTGTGTTTTTGTACTTTTCTCATTTGATGGAGTACACAGCAAAAAATATTAGTAATCCAGCTGCGTGAAAAGGCCTGGGTGAAACATAAATTTTGCACTATTTTCTGAAATTCTGTGTAATATTACACCTTGAAATATGTAACCCATCAATATGGGAAACCTACTTGACCGAAATATCAAGCTCATATATGCGTTTATACTTTCGATTCTTCATCGGCCTGATGGCCGAGCGGGCTAAGGCTCCAGTCCGTACTATTGGTGCTGGGTTTGAATCCCGTCGGTCGCAGTTTTTTTGTGTTTACAAAAATTGTACATGCATTGTGTAATATTAAGTGTCTTTTTTGACGAAGGTGATGTGCATGCTTTTGCATGCGATTTTATCGTCGGATTTTTTGCTGTGTATGTGAAAGTGGGACAAGATGACCATATGGGGCAAGAAGAACAATTATTCTCGTGTGTGTGTGTGTGTGTGTGTGTGTGTGTGTGTGTGTGTGTGTGTGTGTGTGTGTGTGTGTGTGTGTGTGTGTGTGTGTGTGTCCTTCAGCATAATCTCAGCAGTCTAGCGTGACAATTTTTTGTTCAATGAAGACTTCAGGCGTAACTTTTTTGGCGACATTCCCTTTTGTCAATATTTTCACCCCTTTGCAATACAAAACATTCAAATCGGATTTTTTGTCGATCCGGGTAAATCAACAAAATGCTCTCTTGTTATTTCTAGTTTCAGCTTACCGATTTGCGAGTTATTTTAGACAACTGATAAAGGTCTCTTGAGTTTATCCGGTGCCGGTGTGATCACCGAATGTTGTAGTTCCGGTGCACAAGAAAGGTGACAAAAGCAGCGTCAAAAATTACCGTGGAATCACCTCTCTCTCGGCTTGTTCGAAGGTTTTCGAAATTCTTGTCAATAATGTTCTGTTTGACTCTTGCAAAAACTACATTTCCACGGATCAGCATGGCTTCTACCCTAAACGCTCTGTTGTCACGAATCTTGCTCAATTCGTGTCACATTGTCTTCAGGAAATGGATGCTGGAGCTCAAGTCGACGCAGTGTACACAGACTTGAAGGCGGCGTTCGATCGGGTTGACCACGGAGTTTTGCTAAAACGACTGGAAAGACTCGGAGTCTCCGCCGGTCTCGTTCGTTGGCTGAAGTCTTACCTCACCAACCGGATTCTGCTAGTCAAGATTGGGAACTCTGAGTCAGACATGTTCATAAGTCTCTCTGGCGTTCCTCAAGGCAGTAATTTAGGTCCGTTACTGTTCATACTTTACGCCAACACCTGCTAGGCCACTTCGTCTACGCCAATATCTACACCCGAGCAGGGGTAAATAACACGGGAATACCAAATTTCGGTATTGCTTGGGCAAATAACAGGGACCAAAATGTGCACTTGGTTGCCCAGTAATAGATGGTAAAATACCATAAAATCAAAGAGTCTTGAAAATAGAGCGCGGACTCGGAACAAATTTCCATTTAATCCATGGTACCAACCAAAGGTACAACCGTAACGCCTTCGATGCGTTATGATTTTTTTGGCGTTATGGATACCCGTTACGAAAGTTTTTTTTCATCACAGCAAACCGCCCATTTTTTCAAGTTTGACCGTTTGACAGATTGGAAAAAAACAAGAGCATTGTTTTGCATTCCAAGCTCCCGTTTTCGTGGGAATTACCAAATTATGCATTGGGAAGTGATTTTTGCATACAATCATTGGCAGTGACAATCAGTAGCAGAAAAATCGTCATTGAGGGGCCTGGTAGGGAAAAGCATATTAAACAACAAAATAAATAAGCTAACTTAAACGTTTGTTCCAGGTCGCCTTGCGTTGCAACACGTCGCGAGACAGATACGACACGGTGAAAAAGATCATCTTTACGGAAAGTCCAAAAGATACAGCTTGTGCTACCTTTCCAACGCCATCACTGACGATTCTTATCATTTCCGGTCGAATTGTCGCCGCAAATCTGCCGGGCGGCGAGGGTCATCCGGATGAACCAAATTTTTGGAGAAATAAATAACACGATACTCGATGATTACGTACTAATTGAAATTTTCAATTTAATTGTTGACTTTAAAATACAAAATAAAACAATGGAATCACCATCAAAAGAGTTTACGTGATAGTCAATTTTCTGCTGCTTGAGATGTAAAAGTTTCTGGAGATGAAGAATCCCCGGGAAGCATCAATCCGTTGTATTTACGCGACTAAATATTCTAATAAATAAAATTACGAGAACCTGTCGGTTGGAGCACAGGCCGTGTAGAGTCGTGGTGTTTATGATCACCTCCGAATACATTTCCTTGATTGGTTCCAAAGGTGGGTGGCTTCAGCTGTAGAGTTCTTCGCTGGGGGAAAGTGTGTACATACGTTAGAGTTAAGAGGTGTGTGGAACGTAGTTCTATAAGAGCCCGAAACAACAGAACGAAAGAGGATTTCTGGGATTGCCGGTAAGCGGATGGTCGAAGGATTGAACTGTCAGCGTCAGCACTACTACAGGCCGTTCTTGATGAGATTAAAAAAAAAGAATTTTCGCTCCGCTTCGGTTCGGTCTTACTGGACATCGTGAATATTTTCCCTACCTGGGAAACAGGTCCACTCTCGGTTCGCCCGGATGCTGAGTCAACCGATCAACAAAGTTCGGAATACAACAATTCTCACTGGACGCAGCCGAGAAAAATAAGCTTTCCTATATGGTCAGTTAAAGGCGCGGCATTCGCCAACCAGGGTAGGTAAACCATCACCATCGCACTATCATTGATGCATATTTCGGTACGTTCCTCGTCTCTTAAAATTTCTCTTCTCTTTCGCAGCCGAGTGATGGTCGGCTTGCTATCGCGAATATCGAAAGCCCAACGAACCGATGAGAAATACCGTATCGCTGGCTCCGATGGAAGTATCGTTCCAACCGGAGAGACACGCACACGAAATTGCTGTATACATACACTGGAGCTCACGCACACAAATGAACTCATTTCTACAGGGCTTACGGGCGTGAGAATTTCACGATTGCTCTTTCTCTTGCTTTTTGAGTGAGGGGACTGGCCGTGTGAGAGATTTTTTTCCGTCTTACGCATCGGTTTGTTCGTTGCTCGCTATTTCATCGGCGTCGTTTTCGCTTCGCTCTCTTGATGCAGTTTTGGGAGAGCGCCGAAAATTTGATGATTTGAGCGAGGGACGATATTTAAAAGCCCTCGCCATCGGCGAGGAAACGAGAAAATACCATCCCTGTCGCCAACTAAATAACCGGACTACCTGAGACAGAAACTGGCCGCCACGACGTGCAAATACTCTCTCTGTGGCGTGTGTCTTACTATCAACTGTTTAGACATTTATTTTTTCCAAACAGAGAAAATTTTTGACATTTAGAAATGTCATAAAAAACGTAACGCCTAGACTCCACTGAACATAAAATGCTCAACCCATTTTTATTTTTGCTGGCTGCTGCGATGTGCATGTACCGCGTGTACCGCGTTACGGGGTCAAAAATTAATTGCCAGTGTACCCCTCTCATTTCCCTTCTCTCTGATAAAATCATACCAAAGTCTTGTATGTGGAAGACCACAACAATACCAAACCATGATATTCCAAGTTTGAAATTTCCGGTTTTCAATGAAAGCCTTCGCTTTGAGACATCATTTTAGCGCAAAATTAATTATTTTGTCAAAATTGGTCAAAATTTTCCCATAGTTTCAGAAGAATTTGATAAAATACTGAAATTCCAAAAGAATACCAAAATGTGGTGTTCGACCATTGACAAATTCTGCAATTTTGCAATATCAAAACAATACCTTAAATTGGTATGATACCACATTTTGCTCTTGCATAATCCTTAAGACAATTTTTAAAGGGTCCAGGAATACCAAAATTTGGTATTGATACCAGAGAAAGGTATTATTACGCATTACCCTTGTTATTTACCAGGGGCTAGCTGGGCGGCAGCCATCTTGGTGGTTAGGATAACTGCTGTCGCACGAGCATGAATACAACAACAAAAGAAAAATCAAAACAAACAACATTTAATTTGCCTTCGGTGTGACTGTTACGAATCTTGTTCTGAGCGATTTTAACCCGTTTAAAATCAAATTTATCAAAATGAAGTGCTATGTGCCGTCTTGCCAAACCGACTTCCACCACCTTCCGGAAGGAATTTCTAAACATAAGTTTCCTACCGATGAGGACCGGCAACTGGAGTGGGTTAGGGCGATTTCAACAGCCGAAAGCGTCGATTTGGATGCGAGCAAGATCGATTTCCGCCTGGAAAATGTTTGCTCAAAACATTTTGACCAAGCGTTCATTTATAAAGTTGGCCAGCGTAATTTGCTTTCTAAGAATGCTGTACCGTTTACGCCGTTCCGATCCGAAAGCTTGTAACCTGCCTGCTGCAGTTTACCATCGCAACAGTAGAATTCTGCGAATAATAAGAAGAATGCCCTAAGCCATCCCGATCAGGGCAAAATTTGATCTTTTGTCTTCTAGATTTTTTATAAAACCACTACTAAGTGTAGTGTTTTTATAAAACCACTACACTTACAACACAAACAATAAGCCAAGAACCATCATCATCATCATCGATCGCGGCTTCCCAGCAGCCGATCGATGCTGATTGCGCGTTTACTCTCGCGAGCGCGTAATCTCCAGCGAACTGCACGCACATTTGGAACACATGCACATGATATTGGGCAATTTAAAAATCGAAGGCCGATCATTGATTGATTACCCTAGCACGTGAGCACATTTAGCACAGACCTGTAATCATGTCTCATGTAAAACCACATTTACATACCGGATCAGCATAATCCATGCCAGCACCAAACCAATTTCCCGAGGGGGAAATCAAGCCGAGCAGTTTGAGCCACCCTAGCAACGCCCCGGTACTCACTCTCCAATCTCTTATCGGCCGACGTCAACCAGAGCCGTGAGAGATAACACGCGGCGCGATCGGCCAACCAATATAGCCGATCGTCGCCCGCAGATCATCATCAGTCACTGGTTCAGCATCAAAGAGACCGCCTCGATCGTCGACCCGTCAAGTGTTCCGCCAGACGATTGGCCAGCAGAAGTTTCGCTTATTGTGTTTTCTTGTGGTGAAAACCGTCTCACCAGTATAATTTCGCGGATTTTGTGGTTTTGAGACAGATTTGTAATTTTTGTTGTTTCGCCTAGGATAAGGATATCGGCGTGGAAAATTAACCGCACTGGAGTGCGAGGTGCCGCGGTACCGAAAATTGGTCGCGGTGGAGAGGTAGAGTGACGACCCTCCCTCGTGTCTTTAATTTGTGCTAATTGGTGTTTTTGTACCGTTTTCCGTGTCTAGTGAGGTGGCGTCTACTATCAGCATGGAAAGCATGGCCATGCTGGAGTAGTTGGATAACTTGAGATCGGTAAGATTCAGCTGTGAAACCGTCTCTAAAATAAGTCCCAAAATGTGCTTTTGTTCGTCGAATGTGTTCTAATTGTTCTGTCTGCCATTGTGCAGGCCTTCATTTCCTGTTTCACAATCTGAATTCCATCATGGCTGGAGCCGTGGTGTGGAGCAGTGCGCTGCTGTGCATTCCTGCCGACTGGACGGCGGGGCTAATGCACCGGATGGCCGGCGTTCTCGCCGGTGACCAAGCTGGGTTCTGCCCGGGCAGCAACGTTGTTCCAGATCGTCGAGGGATACACGGGGGTCACACACACACACAGGTTTACACCCGCAACTCTAGTTTTAAGGACGCTAACTAGGTTTAGTTCGCCAATATAGATGTAAGTACGCTAAAGTCCCCTCTTTTATTTCTGTGTAGGTTGAATTTATCCTTGTCTTGGGAGGGCTGGTTGATTATCTGGGATTCTGTTGGAATTCGACCCATTTTTATTGTTTCCTGTGTTCTTTTGCATCTGTGCAGGAAATGGTACTCCTGCTATTCAATAGTCCTTCATATTGTCTCATGCTCGCACTTTCCCCGGAAATGGGAGATGACAAGCTTTGTAGAAAATTGCATGACACATTTTCTAGTAGATCACATTTTGTAATTATAGCGCCTTTCTAACGGTATCCGACAATCTAAATGGACAAAGTTATGGCCAAGCATCTATGCAGCCAACCCACCAATCCGTTTTCGGCCTACCTAGAGGGGCAGGTCTGGTGAATGAACATCCGATCTCAACCCAATCAGCTACGCGTTCCTCAGCTGGTAGCTGTTGGCCTACCTATGGGCCAAGGGCAGGTAGCGCTTCACATGAACATAATTCATCATTATCCCGATCAGCATCGCGTATCTCAGCCGGTCGTAGTCGGTCTACCTGTAGGTTCCCGACAGGTAGCGCCACAGCAACGACAAGCTATAAACATCTACACTCAACCCGCTGTATTTCCATCGACCGTGGTCGTCTTGCCACGTCCAGGCCAAGTGACGACTCAGATGAACCCCCATTCTCAACCCATCCAGCATCGCGTGCTTCAACCCGCCGTCGTCGGCCAGCCTGCAGGTCCAATCCAGCAAGTGCCGCAGCATTACGGCGTCGTCGGCCAGCCTGCAGGTCCAATCCAGCGAGTGCCGCAGCATTACGGCATCGTCGGCCAGCCTGCAGGTCCAACCCAGCAAGTGCCCGTCGGATATTTTCTGATCAACGGAATATCAGCTGAAGCTAAAATGGACCTGGTCAACACAATGCTGATTGCGTTACACGATGCTGGTGTGACGATTAGAGCCTTAGTTTTCGACGGCACACAGGCAAACCTCAGCATGGCTCACTTGTTGGGCTGCAACTTGAAGATCGATTTCGAAAAACCGCTTGTGATCAAGTTCGAGCATCCATGCAGCGAGCACAGCGTGCACGTGCTGTTAGATGTGATGCACATGTTGAAACTCGTGCGCAACACGTGCTATGGCCGGAAGGTGATAAAAACCCCACGTGGCGAGGCCAAGTGGGAGTTTTTAGAGAAGCTGAACGAATTCCAGATTGAGAACGGTGCGAAACTTGGCAACAAACTGAGTAACAATCATATACACTTCAGCAACAACAAGATGAAAACGATATACGCCATACAAACGATCAGCAACGGGTGTGCACACGCACTGGAAGTTTTGAAGGTTTTCAAAGATGAGTTTCTCAGCTGTGACGCAACGATTGAACTGCTTCGAATTTTTACCAATTTATTTGATATTTTTAACTCCATGTCACCCAACCCGAGCAGGGGTAAATAACACGGGAATACCATATTATGGTATTACTTGGCATAATAACAAATACCTAAATGTTCCCTTGGTTGCCCAGTAATAGATGGTATAATACCATGAAATCATACCAAAAAACTGTATGGGGAAGACCAAAGCAATACCAAAACGTGCCATTCCAAGGGCAAATGAATACCAGACAATAACAACTTTCCGGGTAAATAAAAATCTCATTGGACAAAAACAATGCGAATTCTCTATAAGATTACAGCGGGAATTCAATTTGGCTAATGGGATTGCAATGAGAAATGGGTAGAATTTTGATGCTATATTTAAATCCTTCGAACAAGCAGGAAAACGAAGTCTTGCTTGGAGAGCCAAAAAAAATAACAGGTAAATAAAACTAGAGGAATACTGGAATCGAACTCATGACAGGTAAAGTGCAGACACCATTTTAGCTACCCGTTTACCAACTGAGCTAACAACGCTTGTTGAAAACGAGCTGCTGCTGCATCAACATGTTCTAGCTGCAGGCAAAAATATCAGGAAATTCCAAGAAAGAGAAACAAACTAAACCAGAACTAGCTAGGCTATAGCCCAGGCAGCGTGGCATTTTTCGTGGGATTTTCGAGGATGCATGATTTCAACTGAATAGGATTCATCACAAATCCAATATTAAAAGGATTTTAGAACGAAGTTCGAATACCACATGCATACCAACATTTTGGTATTGAAAGAGTTATTTTATCAAATTAACAAAGATTGACATATTTATTTTGAGATTATCGATTATGACGAAAAAGGCACACAATGTTAAGTAAAATCCATTCTAAAATTTTAAATTTTTCACGTTGAACCTATTGTTGTCGTAAAGTTAATCGTCGAATTATATAAATATTTTTCTTTTCAATTTCAAATGTATCAGCATACTTTTAAGAATGTTAATCATCATTTAAAATAGATTTTTTTTATGAATCACCTTTATTTTATAATATTTTTATTTAAAATACCTTTACAATACCAATGTATGGTATTCCCTAATTTATAAAGATCATCAAATGACTTTTTTAGACCAAAATAAAATAGTTGGCTTTAATTTGGAGTAGATTTGCGTTTTAAAGTATGTAAGAAAGTAACAGTATGTCAAAATTCGACATTTTCTTAAAATTTGCTCAATAACGAAACAATACCAAAATTTGGTATAATAGCACAGATTGATATTAACTTACACTTTAGACATTTTTTCAAGGGCTCGTGAAAACCATAATTTGGTATTGATACCATTGAATGGTATTATTTTGCATTTCCCTTGTTATTTACCCATGCTCGGGAACGCCACAGGCTTTAAACGGCCGCTTTCAGCAAGCAATTTCTACCAGTACCGAGAGTTTTTTTAGTATGCTGAAAACTGCATCAAAAATCTGGAATTTGACGACGGTACGAAGGTAGTGAAATCGAAAAACAAAGTTGGTTTTGTGGGCTTTTTAGTTGCCATTCAATCATTCACGGAAATGTTTCATTTGTATTGTGAACAAATAAATGAATTGGTTGAGATTTACGCTTATCGATTCAGTCAAGATCACCTTGAAATATTTTTCGGGTCGATCAGATCAAAGTCCGGCTGCAACAACAACCCTAACACAAAACAACTAGAAGCCATCTACAAACGATTGATAAAAAAAAACAACCAGATAATTTGTTCAACAAAGGCCAACTGCACCGATTTCAGCGAAACACTTAATCTGTCAGCTCAACATGTTCCTGAATCGGCACAGCAACCGGAAAACATCGAAGAAGGCGAACATCTGGCGCCTCCAGAAAACCTAACACTCACTTTGATTTATAAGCAAGCGTTGTCAATCAAAACGAAATTAAAGAAAAAGGTTACCTGTCCAACGTGCTCCTGCGACAACCAAATGCTACATTCAATTATAAGAATTTGTCAAATTGTGGAGAGTATTTTTAAGGTAAGTTCATGATTTTAATGCTAAACATGTTTACTTTACTAATAATAACAAAAAAAAAAAACAGGATGAAACACAAGGCCAAAGTAACGTGAACATGGAACAACTTTATCACCAACTGGCAACAAGATCGACTACGCAAGCAACAGCTTTTTTGATTTGTCCGAACATCAAACTTGCTCTGAGATCATCATTCACACGGTGATCGATCAATACCTTCGAATCCGGATAAACACTTTTGTAACTGATAACAATAACCACTTCAAACCAACACACCGTTCGATTCGCAACAAGCTAACGATCTTTGAAGGTAAATAAATCGAAGAAAACGAAAACTTTCCGGCACGAAAATTTAAAACTGCCGTTTTATTGTCGTGAAGCTTTTATTTAGTACTAGGTATATGGCCCTATTTTGGACCTACTATGCAAAGCGTCAACACATTTCGCATGGTTCTCAGGAACGGTCTGACTAATTTGGCTCGTTTCAGGATTGTTTTGTGCCTTAATTTGTGCTTAACAAAGTGTACTATTGAAAATTGAAATTAATTTAACCATTTGATTGTAATAAGCATTTCAAGTAAAACATTTTTTGGATGCTTTTTGGACTTATTGAATGTATTTTGGAGACATCGCTGAACCTATTTTGGACCCACACTCTGATTGGTTGAAATTTGGACAACTCGAATTTCGGCGTGCGGCGGCAACACGCACACATACAAAAAAGTCGGTTTGATAAACCAAAGGGCCTATCCACGATTATAATTTGGAAAATATTTATTTCAGAAATTAAATAATTATGATAAAACAATGAATTTGAATTTGAAAACGTTTTTTAATTATATTGAATGGAAACTGACGCATCTTTAGCAGGTCTCTGTCCTATTTACAATTTGCGTATTTTTACGACCTAATTGTTCAAGCATTAGAACATAAAACACAACCCGTTATGAGTCGCAATAAAAACACCTTAACTTAAAATTAAATTAACGACAGAGATACACAACAAGTTACAATGAAAAAAGGTTCTAAAATTTACGCAGAGCTTAAGTTCAAATATGATTAAACAATGAATAAATTTTAAAGGGAGATTATAGCTTGTACCTTGGTGTGAAACTTTCTCATCTGTCATGTTAAACTTTACAGTTGCTTGACAAAAGTTTAACTACATGTTGCACTTTTAAAAACAATGTAATATTTGAAAAAAATCTTTGGTTGAATACCAGGGTGCCTTTGATAGTCATAGTTTGTCTTGTTAAAATCAGATTTGAGGTGTTCAAACATTATTTTTACTTCGAACTTACCATCACTTAGGTTGCTGATATAATTTTTAAGAAAATCATTTATGTCAATATTTAGTTAAGTATGTTTAGAAGCTTTTTAACATAATACATATAAATTTTAGGTAACATTGTTAAAAATTCAGAACTTTGCCTGAAATTCGTTGAAACTAGTTTTGTTTATTAAGTTATAGATTTATATTACATGTTTAACTGAATTCAAAAAACGAAGCAAAAGTTTTTACATTTTATGTTAATTTTGTTTTAATGAAAATGCCTTTAAATTAGGAGATGTTTTTTGAATTATATTTCAAAAACCAGTAATATTTAATAATATTTGTTATTTACAAACTTATTTTACCTTTTCCTAGTAGAAGATTGTCCGAAGAATCCGAAAATGCATTCCGTTTTACGATTTAAAATCATGTTCATTGAGAAAATCATGACACTTTGAGAAGATTAAATTAATGCTATTCATCAACATTTTCTTAATTATAGTTAAGGCCGTTGCAAATATTTTTCAAAGTTTATGTCGCCACCCCCCCTTCAAAGTTGGCCTGAATAATCAGGGGGCAAAAATAATATTTTTTCGAAAAACTTCAAAATTTTCATGAAAATTATAGTTTAATCAACTGAAAACCAGGTAAAATGCATTTTCCCGCGTTTATAATCATATTTAGCATGTTTGAACTCCTTTGAAAACATTTTAAATTTTCATGAAATATCAATGTACAGTCCCACGAAAAGTTTTTTTTTGCGAAAAAAAAATTCCGTCAATACCTCGATGTTTTAAAAACTAATGATTGGAAAGCAACTGTACGCCTGTAAAATGCCTTTTAAAGCGACTTTGCTCAGAGCCGAGGGACATAAACTTCAAAAAATGTTTGCAACGGCCTAACTAACTTATCAAACTTTTCAAAAAAAATCTTGAAAAGTTCTTCATGAGGTACTTTGAGCACTTCTCTACCACGGTCAGTATGATTCCATACCATTCCGTACGCATTTAATTTGTACTCTTCATTTTGCGGAAAAATCTCAAACCTATCAAAGTCATCCAGATTTACGGTAATCAGATATGTCTCAAATCTCTATTAAATTTTCAAAAGGCCCTATCTGCATAGGAAACCCATGAGGAATAGGTTGTTTTGAAAATTTGATTTAGAAATCATAAAATTGATAAAGTTAACATCGTATTAATTTCTTATGCTAATTTGTTTTCGAAGATTTTTATTTTTCTAGCTGGTTCAATTGTGTTTCTAACATGATTCTAACATGACACGGTAAAATCTAAAAGTGTAATTTATTATAAGCCAAGGCTGCCAATTGAGAAAAAATACGTTATACCTCTATTTTTAAAAATTATATATT
This sequence comes from Culex quinquefasciatus, assembly GCF_015732765.1. Taxonomy (NCBI): domain Eukaryota; kingdom Metazoa; phylum Arthropoda; class Insecta; order Diptera; family Culicidae; genus Culex; species Culex quinquefasciatus. Next base: position 102,906,163 of record NC_051862.1, on the reverse strand, counting down.
CAGCAATTCCCCACGAAAACAGCATGGAAAAAAACAAAAGTGCTCGGATCGGGCTCAAAATTTTTCTGGGGGTTCCCTGGCCGAAATAATTAGACCCGTATTTTTTTGTTTGGCCATTAGGGTGACCTACGCCGTGTTAGGGTAGTCTGAAAAATGGCCATTTTCGTCAATTTTCGCAAAACCACTTTTTCGAAAAATCATAACTCCTCGCCATTTTAACCGATTTCAATTGTCTTATACGCAAATGAAAGGCGATAAGTTGGCCTTTCAAAGAAAAATAATAAAAGTTTCAAAATCTAGCCTAACATATGAAAAGGGCGTATGAAACTTTAAAATGCCGTTTGACGGTGTCTGGACCAAAGAGCCTATGTCTGGAAATATTTTATCGGATTCCCCGGACATTTTTATGTAACATACTAAAAATGGGAGGAGTTCATTAACAGGATTCCGAGATATGATTTTTGAAAATAAAATCCGTGTTTTTCACGCGCCGCGCAAAAACCGGAGAATGACAATTGGCAAAAATCAACTTTTTTCACTAAAACTGCGATAATTTCAAAATTTCAGCGATGACCTATAGATGTTTGGGTACCAAAATTTTTGTAATTAAAAGACGCAACTTTTGGTACCCAGACATGTATAGGTCATCGCTGAAATTTTAAAGTTATCGCAGTTTTAGTGAAAAAAGTTGATTTTTTGCCAATTTTATCTTTCTCCGGTTTTTGCGCGCGGCGCGTCGAAAAACACGGATTTTATTTTCAAAAAATCATATCTCAGAATCCTGTTAATGAACTCCTCCCATTTTTTAGTATGTTATGTAAAAATGTCCGGGGATTCCGATAAAAATATTTCCAGACATAGGCTCTTTGGTCCAGACACCGTCAAAACGGCATTTTAAAGTTTCATATGCCCTTTTCATATGTTAGGCTAGATTTTTGAAACTTCTTATTATTTTTCTTTGAAAGGCCAACTTATCACCTTTCATTTGCGTATAAGACAATTGAAATCGGTTCAAATGGCGAGGAGTTATGATTTTTCGAAAAAGTGGTTTTGCGAAAATCGACGAAAATGGCCATTTTTTAGACTACCCTAACACGGCGTAGGTCACCCTAATGGCCAAACAAAAAAATACGGGTCTAATTATTTCGGCCAGGGAACCCCCAGAAAAATTTTGAGCCCGATCCGAGCACTTTTGTTTTTTTCCATGCTGTTTTCGTGGGGAATTGCTGTATTGATAGATATGCAAAAATCAGTCAAAACATACAAAAAATATATTTTCCTTATGTATATTTCTCTGATTAGTTTGCAATACGTAGTAACAGCCATCACGATCTCCGACACCTATTTTTTCTCTGAATCAAACCAAATTTTGTTTGTTTTCCAGTAAAGAGCATTTAAAAGACGTGCAGATGACAGTTCAAAGCATTTTTTATTTATAATTCGCAAATTGATCGAGAACTGATCAAAAAATTGATTTGTTTACAACTAGCGCTTAGGATCTTTTTAAAACAAACTCAAGATTTTTTAAATTTAATTCATACGACTTTTTCAAAAACCACTCGTAAACAATGTCGACAGCTCCTGTCACGGTGACAGCTGACGATTTAATGAACTAGACCCTTTAGGTTTTTCAATCGTTTCCCCTTCAATTCCAACAGGGTAGCCAGTTTGCATTTTTTGAAGCAACATTTAAAAATATATGCAACTAAATTGGTGATAATGATGTAAAGACAAAAATAAATCAACATCAATTTAAATTTTGGGATACTTTGCAATCGGTTCTAACAATCATCTAAATCTCTATCATCAATTTGCATTTTTAACGTTTAAAAAAAATATTTTCATTGTTTCTGTTAATCATTTGCTTTTTAAAGCTTAGATTCCTTTCAAATAATTACAGTAAAGGAATGCATTTCAAAATATTACATTAAAAAATTTCAATTAATTTTTTTTTTTATAATAAAATATAGTTTATTTTTCCGTGTATAAAAAAACAAGCGAATTTGATAACCTATATTTGATAAACCTAGCTGTCTCGTGCTGATAATCTCGCTGTTGTTTCGGCCGTTACTGTTCCCACGATGGATATCCTTGGTCTGTTCCTTGCGTTCATCCGAGGGGATGGGGGTTTACCCCTTGTGCGACCTCGTCCAGGGGTCTCAGGAGCTCGGGGGGTTGTCCCTAATCCACTCCTCGTAAGACTTGTGGTTAGGGGGGCTCCGAGTCTCCCGAGCGCCTCCGTGGATTCTTCGTTGGGGTGTCTATACCAGGCGCCCCGGAGGAGCCGGAGGGTGTTCCCTGTTCCACTTTTCGTATAGCTTGTGGTCAGGGGGGCCCCGGGACCTCCGGGCGCGACAGTGGTTACACCATTTTAGTCGACCAGGCTTAGCTCGAAATCGAGGGCTGCTACATCAATTGCAGTTGTTAAATTACTGTTAACAAAGACGATGTACGAGATGAATACTTTAAGCATTCTGCCTCTTATTTCGTTCGCTATTCCATTCAGCACTGGCCTGAACAGTTCGCCGAAGGAAAACTGTTGCCTTCCTCCGCCGATCACCGTCAGCCGTCGCTGTGTGTGCGCCCAGGCCGGTACCACACGCGGGCATTCGCTGAACTTATGCGTCAGCGTTTCCTCGTTCGCCGCGCAGTGCTGGCAGTTCGGCCCGTCTGCACGCTGGATCACGTGCATCAGCCGTCGGTGCTCCGTCTTCTCGTTCACCAGCAAATACAGCGCGCTGCGTTCGCCGGAAGTTAGTCTCCGAGACGAAATGTTTTTCCACAGACGCCTCCAGTTGAGGTTCGGTTGCTTCGTTTCAACCCTGGGCCGCTCGGTTCCATCAAGGAAGTGCTGGTGGATTCGATCGCTGGAGGGGAAGTTTTGGATGTAGGCGGGGAGCAAAGGCGTTTGCTCGCAAAGGAGTTTTAGGCAGGGAAGGCTTGTCGGGGGAGGAATAGCTCGGTCGAGGAAGGATTTGTAGTAGGGAAGGAAGTCGATCTCTTGGAGGTGGCGATTGATACAAAGTGCTTTGCATTTTATCGCCGGTAAATGCAGCTTCAGCCCGCCGTCTTCACGGCGTCGCGCCAGCTGCTGCATCGGTATGCGTGCCGGGAGGCCCCGAAACAAGTACGTCCCCATCGTCGCTGTTAGCTTCGCCACGTGCACCTGGTACGGTGGAAGAGTAGACGCCAAGTACCACACCTTTGACGTAATGAAGGTGTTCAGGAGAATCACCTTCTGCTGGAGTGTCAGGCTGCGCATCGAGTGCATCCAGATTAATTGCGCCACTTTCGTCACCTGCGCATCCCAGTTCAGCTTAATCATCAGGCGTATCGAGTTGGTGAAGAAAATGCCAAGCACTTTCACCTTCTCGACCGTTTGCAACCAGGGAACGACCAGCGGTCTCCCCTTCGACGTGCCCCACGTCGATCGCAGCAGTTTTTTTGGCGATTCAGGCGCGCGCCGGCGGCAATTTCAAATCGATCAAATAATTGAATAATTGCTTCGATCGTCTCTGTTGCTGTGACTACCACCGATATGTCATCAGCGTACGCAACAACGAGATCGTGTAAACAGATACGCTCTAGCGCCAGCAGCAGGGGATGCATGTATAGCGAAAACAACACCATCGACAGGGGATCACCCTGGCGCACAGATTTTTTTATTTCAAACCGTGGGGACAAAAAGCCGTTAAGCAGAATGCGGGATCCAGCTCGGGAGAAATGTATTTCCAGCAGAGACACGAAGTTTGGATTAATCCCGAGAGAGAGCATCGTGCGGTAAAGGAAGGGCAGTGATACTCGATCGAAAGCATGATCGAGGTCAAAAGATATCAACTTACCCTTTACCTTTCGGGCCAGCAGACTGGCGATTCGGTCCTTCAGCGCGAGAGTGGCTTGGAAGATGCTCCGACGCTCTCCGCATTTCTGCGAGACGGTGAGCACATCGTGTTGTTGCAGCACCCTGGTCAAACGACACCGCATGATACGGCTGAAAACTCGGCTGTCTGTATTGCACAGACTGATGGGACGATACGAGGAGATGTTCTCTGCGCTCCGGCCGCTCTTTTTTACGAGCACGATGGTCCCTTCGGAGAATTCTGCTGGTACGGGCGCCACCAGCAGTTCATTCATAACCGCGTGCAGTTCGCGGTAGATGACGTCGAATGCCCAGTTGAGCCACTCAGCTGTTAGTCCATCTCCCCCAGGACTTTTCTTTTTTGGCGACGATAAGATGGCAGTTTTAATCTCTTCGAGCGTGATCTCTTCCATGAGACTCGTGTTGGCGTCGTCGTCGACGGGGATAATTCTCTCGCAACCGAGGCCGGCGTCGATCTGTGGTGCTCTCGCAGGGTCTGCGGCGTACAGCTCAGTGAAGTACTGGAGCACGTGCTGCTCAATTTCGGGCTGTGTTTGCAGAACTTCGTTACGCGCATTTTGTAGGCGCGTGATCGTCGTCTTTTTCCTTTGTCTTTCTCCCAGCTGGAACGTGGATAGGCTCTCGCCAGCCACGCGGGTTTCGTTGACACGCGCAAAATTTTGTGAAAATTCGCGCTGCAACGTCAGCATCTGCGCCTTCACGCGGTGGATGGTGGTGAGGATGGCGGGATTCTGGTAGTAGGCGTCGTACGCCTCACGTAATTCTGCGTAAAGTTGCTGGTGCCGCGCTTGGTGGACACGGTAGACCTCGTTCGACTTCCACTTGAAAAAGGATTTTATTTTTGGTTTCGCGAACGAAATCCACCAGTCCAGCGCAGTTCGGTACCGGTTTCGCTGGCGCGTCCAGTACTGCCACCGTACGGCGAATTCTTCTTTATTTTCCTGGGTCAGGAGGTGGGGGCGCAAACTCCAAAACCCACGGCCGCGTTCGCCGCCGAGGTGGGGGAGACAGATTCGTACGGTCAGCGCCTTGTGATCAGTGAATGAACACACATGCGTGGCCGCAGTTCTCAGCTGATCGCACAGTCCCGCGCTCACATACACGCGGTCGAGTCTGGACTCGGCGTTGTGTACGACGTACGTAGGGGCATGTGTATTGGGGTGTAGTTTCAACCACACATCGTGCAGTCGTATTTGCTGGACGGCCGTCTGTAGCGCAGCGCTCGGGTTCGAGCTCGTGGAATCGCACGGTCGTAGCACGCAGTTGAAATCGCCTGCGAGGACGATGTGATCGGTGTTGTACCGAAGGTAGTACGCGAGCGTACCGTTGAAGAAGCGCTCTCGCTCAGCACGGAGTGCGGTGCCCGAGGTGCGTAAACATTGCAGAGCGTTGTGTTTTGGACACGCAGCGCAATGAGGCGGCCGTCCAAACTCTTTTCGACGTGCGTGTAAACGATGTGATCTTTTAGAGCGATCGCGGTTCCGCGTCTGGCGTGGTCCACGTTGCAGATGACGTTGAAACCGGGGATCGTAAGTCGTTCGTTTTCAACTTCTTGCAGGAAAACGATGTCTAGTTCTAGCGTGCGGATGAAGCTTCGCAGGGCGTCGACCTTTGTGGCGTTGGTAATGTTGTTTATATTTATCGAGGCAAGGTTATACGATGAGAAGTCGAAGGTTACAGTACTTCTTCCTCATCTTCCTCGTCGTTGTCGTCGTTGTCTTCGCTGTATTTGGGTTTTTTACCCTTTGGGCGAAGTTTTCTGCTGCTGGTCGACGAGTCGGTGTCATTGCTATCGGATTTTTCATGGCCAGATTTTTTAAATCCTGCACCTCCAGCGGGGGTAAGCTGTACGTCCTGGGGTGGGGGCATCAAAAAAGGTGAGCCGTTTCCCTCGTCGGCTGGTTTGGGCTTGGGCTTACCGCCGTTTGGTTTCGACTTTCCGCCGTTTGGTTTCGGTTTGAGCTGAGGATTAAGCGGTTGCTGTGGGTTGGGCGGTAGCAGCGGTTGCTGTGGCAGCGCTGGTTGCTGCGGCAGAATCGGTTGCTGCGGCAGAATCGGTTGCTGCGGCAGCGCTGGTTGCTGCGGCTTCGCCGGTTGCTTGACAGCGTCAGCGAAGGTCTTCTGCACCAGCAGTTTTTTATTTTGCACGCAGCCCACTCCGACATGGAGGTAGTCGTGGCAGTGTTTACATGTTTGGCGCTGACCGAAATAACTAAGGTTAGTTAATTCGGAGTTGATTACGACCCAAGAGCCGATGTTCTGCTTCACCACCATCTTGGCGATGCGGACATCTGTGTAGGCCCCAGCGAATGCCTGGGCTTCGTCGAGGGTTTCTTCGTACACGTCACGCACTTCGCCGTACTGTTCGAGGAACTTTGCGACGGCAGTGTTCGGGACGTCCTCCGAAAGGTCGTACAGCTTCACCAGCACTGTACCGTCTTCGATGGTGATGGTAACCGGGTGCTGCTTCTTGTCGCTTCCGGTCAGTTCGTGTTTTTTGTTGTGTTCCTCGCACACCTTAAGAGCAAGGTCGAGGTCAACAACAGTCACGAAAGTTACCCCAAGGGCGCGGCTAGACTGGATGCGGATCACTTTACCACGTTTCAGTCCGAGTTTTTCGGCGCAGAAAGTCTGCACTTTCTGCATTCCCGGTTTGTTTGGTAGAGCACCGTAGTCGATGCGGATCGTATTTTGTCTTCCCATTTTTCAACACTCGCGACGAGATCGCGACGCGTGATTGGAAGCGCACAAAAGAAAAAAAAATGCACAATGGTTCGGTCGACTTCTGCCCGGCGGAGAAAAAACTAAACGCGTCTACTCGTGGCAGAGGTATGACGCTGAGTTTCTTTAATGTCAATGAAATATCGAAATAAATTGATAAACAAGACTGGCAACACCTTGTTGTACATGTGTTGGTGATAGCCTTGAACCGACGGCAAAGTAGCTCCAAAAACTGATCCAACGCGGCTGATTTGAAAAAATATTTTGAATTGAGTTTTTTTCGATAATAGAATAGTTGTTTCAATGGTTTAGTGACGAAAAACATAAAAGAATTAAATAGACAACAGCTACATTGCTCGGAAACCGGACGAAATTGCTTGGTGTCAGTGCAAAACAGAAAAAATCATCAAGGTGTCGCGAGCCAAATCCGATAAGCAACGAGGCCGGAATATTTGGACCTAATCGATGTGCTAGGAAAATCGTAGGAAATACGAATGGCATTGGAAAAAGTGGCTGAAAAAGCGGAAATAATCAAAAATGTTAACATTTTTGGAAGAGGTAAGCTACAAAACGATCCTGCTTACACTTTCTGTTGGTTGGATTCAGTGAATTCGTACTTTAAAAGCCTGAACTACCTCGATTAATAAAAATAGGTCCAAAATAGGTACTAGGTCCAAAATAGGGTCATATACCCTATTTCGCATTTGAGTCAATTTTAACACAATAAAACTTTCTTCCGAAACATTAAAACTGATACAGTTAAGATTGATTCCACAGAGAATTCTACTCAATGGCAGATTGTCGAACTGGCGCCGGAACTAAATCGTAAAACTATCACCACCTCGTGACTGTGACAAAGTACAGTATAATGCCACGGCCATGTTGACGGCGATATTCTCCTTCTTCCGGGTGGTAATATGTCTCAGCTTGATCACATTCCACACCAGCTTCCCGTTGCCTAAAACGTCCGTACACGGAATCTGGTTCGGCCCCTTCCACTCTGGCAGCGTGGCTTCAAGAATCATTCGTTTGTATGTGGACTCCGCCTGGTCAAAATAGTGTAAATCGGTTAAACGGAAACGTTGCGGGAAAGGTTATGACCTACCTACAGATTCACATTGCAGATTCTTCCTCTTTAGGTGGTCCGTTTTTTTTACTCATAAATTATTTTTATTAGGTCCTTTTAGGTTCTGCGACCAGGTTAGGACCGAGGATCGGTTTAAAAACAAATATATAATAACAACAAAAATAGCTCCTTATAACCCGTACTTGGAGATCATGTAACTGACGAGCGTTACTTGGTCCAAGCGGGTCTTGCAGGTCTTGAACCTGCCGATGTACTCGGAGAAAATGCCCCACAACTCAGCCGAACTGTAGAGCACCTCCCCGGCTTCCTCCACCGTGGCTCCACCGCCTCGGGAGCCACCTTGGCTGCTTCCTGCGGGTCGAGGGCGATCCTTCGCTTTTCCGTCCGGAACTGCGCTCCGCCGGCGTGAACGCCGGAACTACTGGACTCTGCTTCTCCACCTTACTTGCCGGCGGTTTCGGTTTCGACGCCTGCTGGCGCCTCCGGATGAAGTCCGCACGCTTGGGGCAGCTGCGGTCCGTGGCTTCGTGGGCTCCAGAGCAGTTAGCACACCGCTTCGGCTCTGCTTCTTGGACTTTGCACTCGTCCGTCTTGTGGGGACCCCCACAGTTGTTGCACCTCCCCTTGAGGTGGCAGTTCCTGGTCCCATGACCCAGCTGCAAGCAGTTCCTGCACTGAGTCACGTTCGGCCGCTTGTTCCGGTAAGCCTCCCACCGGATGTGAAATGCTTGCAAGAACTTGATTTCACTCAGCTTCTTGAGGTTGATGTACCCCTTGGGGAATGTAACAATGTACGGGGTTTCCGTCGATGAGGCGAACTCCCCTTTTCTCTTGATGGCATGCACCTCCACAGCATCCAGGTTGTGCGATTCCTTGAGTTTCTTCTTGATGAATTCAGGTGAAGCCGGTGGAAGTCCCCTGATGACGACGCGGAGTTGCCGCTCGCTTCGTTTCTCGTGGGTATAGAACTCCACTTTGTTCGCAATCAAGTGGGCCCGCGCGGTTTCGAAACGCTCCTCGGAGATGCACAGCAATTTGATCCCAAACGGAGTCAGCTTGTAACTTGGCTTGGTTGTGCACGACATCATTACACTCCTCAGCTTGCCAAAGATCATATTCTTTACCACCAGAGGAGGTGGTTTCTTGGCCACTGGAACCGGTGGGACGTTTCCTATACCAGCTGGGTTACCTTTGTTATTGTTGTTGTTGTTGTTCTCCACCAGCGGGCTGAACTTGTTGTTGTTGAGGAGCTGTTCCTCGTTGCCATTTCCGACGTCGGCTCCGTCGTCACTTGTCTTCTTCCGCTTCCGCGTTCCGCCAACGGGAAGAAACTCGTCGTCGGAGGAATCTTCCACCTCCATCCACAAGCACTTTTCGCTCAGAAACAATCTTAGGTGGTCCGTTAGAGCCGGAACGGCACTCTCGATTGTGCGATTTGTCAGCCGGGTTTGCTGAGCAACCGCAATAAGCAGCTTTTTTCATTCAACACACAATTCCAACTAAATGTAAAGGTAATAAAACACAAAAATTAAATTTAAAACCATTTTAGTTGAATTTTCTTTGAGGAATCAGTTTGTTTTAGGTTATTATTGGACAGCTTCATGTTTTGGGCTCTCATTTGACAACTATGTGTTATGGGTGGCATTTTTCGAGACGAGATTTGTCTGATCACGCCTTCCGTCGGACGGGAAGTAAATGTTGGCCCCGGACTAACCTAAAAATAAAGGTTAGGTCGTTAGCTCAGTCCAGGTGTAGGAGTCGTCTCCCTGGGTCCTGTCTCGGTGGAGTCGCTGGTAGGCAGTTGGACTAACAATCCAAAGGTCGTCAGTTCGAATTCCGGGGTGGAAGGAAGCTTAGGTGTAAAAAAAGGTTTGCAATTGCCTCAACAATCAAGCCTTCGAACACCTAGTTTCGAGTAGGAATCTCGCAATCGAGAACGCCAAGGCAATGCTGTAGAGCGAATAATTTGATTTTGATTTTTGTGTTATGGCTACCATTTGACAACCGCCCCTCTTTGCTCTGATCTTGACTGCTGTCAAGCTTAATGTAACGAGATACAGATGTCGCCCCCCCCCCCTCCCGTTATTTACCCATGCTCGGGCAACTTGCTCACCGCAACACCAACTATGGACAGCACGGACCAGTTCGTTTCATGTGTACTCGATTTAACGTATTTTCGCACCTGTACGATCCCAACATCTCCACCCCGCAGTTTCAACAACGAGCCCGATTCTGGTACTCTCATCAGCTTTAATCTGTTTTTTTGTGTTTCGTGTTGTCAGCATTTCAGTTAAGTTTTATCATTAAGACCACAAGTTGTCGGATGATTCAAATAAACAAATAAACAAATAATCAAAAATTGTTAAATCAATCCCAAAAACGATTTATTTTTACAAACCTTCAAAGGTTTTCTTTTTCGTTTGGAGAGGCGATTCGTCAACTACGGATCACGAGGAAACTTTACAGAAAGTGGAAAGTTTATAAAGTACGAGGCCTTTTTGAAGTGGTTTCATTGTTTCCCAAATAAATTCTTTTTTTTCGCTCTGCATAAACCTGATGTTGAAAAATAAAGTCTTGGTTTATTTTTCTTTATTTCAAACAAGCTCTTCCCGGCAAACTTCGTCCTGCCCTTTTGAATTTTCCTGACGTTTAATGATTGTTTGCTAATTCAGCCTCCTGTGATCAAAATTTGATTTTACGTAACTGTTCCCATACAATCTGCAGACTTTCCGGAATCAGTTCCAGAGTGGCCAAAGTTGTCTTTTTTTGGCGTAAGAACCTTCCTTGGGCTTATACGAACCCAAAGCAACAAAAAGCACCTCGATCCGACGCTCCGTATTGAACTGATTCGCGTTCGAACAAAACCATCGAAATTTTTTATATATATAGATAGATAAGCATGGTTAAATGCAGAGCAAAACGGGAGTATTGATGCGAGTTATTTCCTAGTAGTGGAAGCGGAAGCTACTGATCGAGGAAGATCTCAATATCCAAATCGCTACATAGTAACTTAGTCCTCAATCTGAGAACAGTGCAGCACTCGTTCTTAATTCCGGCTCTATCCGGTGCACAAACACTACCGGACACCGCTTTTTAGGCACTATTTCGCTATTCTTTGGTAATGAAATTGACTATCATTCAAACGTCTCTCATCATCGTTCTGTAAAAAAAGAGTTAATTGTAAATGCTGATAATTTACAATCCAACGCACCAAATATGGATTTTTTTTTCTAGATCGCGAGTTTTTTTTTTCGTTGGTCGGGTTTGTTTATTTTTGAACTGTCACTGCATGTTTGGAGGTGATTCTTGTGATGGAAAAAATACTCTTTGACTTAAAGGCTGAGCTCTTGACCGCGGGGTCTTTCTTCAGCTCAAAAAGCATCGCGCTGGTCTTGGTGCGCCTGGTTTTAACCATATTCTCGCCAAGCTCCTTGAGTTCCGGATCAGTTCGAACTTTCCGGAGGAGGTCTTCATACGAAACACCTTCCTTCACCTCGATCATCAAAGCCACGCCTTTGTTGCACTCCCTGCGAAGCTTGGGTTATTGGGCGTCCTCGTTCTGCTTCCCTTTTTTCTTCCGCTTTTTCTTCTTGACCTTTTCCCATCCCTTCTCTGATCTGGTTTTGGCTCCTTCGCTGGCTCCAGACCCTCCGTTAACCCTCCTTCTGACCTCCTGTAACGCGTTCCTTCCGAGCAGGATTCCACCCTAAGGGGTACCACCGATATCGTCACCCTCCCGCTTTCACGGAACGCGCCCCTAGACATACTGCCGCTGCTGGTCCAGGGGCGATGAAATAAATCGTTGTAATCGCCGACAGCTATCTGCCAAAATTCAACCCGCCCGGTAGCTGGCAGCTAAGCTCCGCAGGGGGTCTCACCTGTCCCACGGTGCACGTGTGTGTGTGTGTGTGTGTCAATTTCACATCGTTTGCTTTGGTAAAACCATTAAAGTCAATATGACATGAGCATTGACTGTGGCGCCATCGCGTTGGTGGTGAACGTCCGAAAACTATTGTTAAGTTCAAATCAGTCGTTAAATTGCTGATTGATGGGAATAATTGGCCATACGGTCACACGAGAAATTGTTCCTATTGGCCCACTTATCACTATAATGACCGGCCCTTTTTGCGATTTTCAAAAAAAAAAAATCTTTTACTCGTATCTTTCAAACTATCAGACCAAAAGACTTTCTTCTGGCTGCATTTTATAGGAAATTGTTGAAAGAATTAATTGAAAATAAAATATCAACCCTCAAATGCCTTCCAATATTGTTTCTTTGCAGTTTATGGTTCAAAACGTGATTTCACTCATTCCATTTTTTAAAATTTGGTCACCTTCGTGTTCCCTGGACAATTTAACATAAGAATCAATGTTTATCTTAAACTAAACCAAACCATTGCCGCGAAACAGCTCTTCAATGATAAAAACTCTGAATTTCCTATGCAAAACTGGTTGCGCCATGTACCCCAGAAAGTAGGTTTTGAGCGCAAGCTTAGGCCTCGTGCTTATTCTTGTATAGGAAATTCGGAGTTTTTATTTTTGAGAGATTAAAAAAATAAGATTGATTAGATTAGATTAGAGAGATTACAAGAAAAAAAAAATGATAACTCACCCAAAATAGCGTTGTGTATCCTGTGATTCTGCCACGAATCTTCAATGAGCAACAGCTGAAGCAACATTTCCGTGTGGTGTCTCATGTCGTGCCAGTATGCATAACCACAATGCCACAGCAACTCAGCTAGAAGCGATCGCGAAAAGTGTGGATTTTCCCAACTGCAATATCGTAGCAACGTTATGCCATCCTCATCAATGTTTGTGTCCTCGATCAAGCGTTTAATGTAACTGAAAAGTAAAAGTGGTCTAATTAGTCAAGATTTTAATTTAATAAACAGACGTACATAACAAAGTCGTATAAATTTGACTCTCGCCGTCCATTAAAAGGCTGAATTTTATGAGTTTATGGAGCCTAAATCTAAATATGAGCTTGATTGGACAAAAACTCCAGTGTCTCAAGCCATTTCCCGTTTTATTTTTGTATAGAAAAAGTAACATTTTCTGTCTACGCCAACTCACACAACAGTTGCCTCGACTCCTCTTCGATTTGCGTGAAATTTTGTCCCTAATCATTAATCCGAGAGCCATTTTTCGATATCTCATGACGTACTGCCCGAACATTTCGAACATTCAATGTGAAATGAACTCTCGATTTTATGGCGTATTAAGAATTTAATATATTCCTCATCGAAAAACATACAAAGATAGTTTCAGAAATTCGCCCATTTTTCGTTACTCAACTGTTACCTTTTTGACACATGTCATTTTATGGGTAGTGCTTTTTTCAAATCTGCAATAACCCAGGAGTAGAGCGTCCCGGGAAAAAAAATTCCCGGGAATTCCCGGGATTTCCCGAAAAAAAATATTTCCCGTTTCCCGGGAAATTTATAAATTTCCCGGGAATTCCCGAAATTCAAGCGGAAATATACATTTTCTAAAAATTTTGGAACTATTTTTTGATAATGCTCTGAAAAAAAATAACAGGCTCAACATGATCATTATTTAATCAGATTATCAGAAATGATGATATCAGAATTATTTCTGATAATATTAGTTTTTGAAGCAACTGGGAATAGATCTTGCTTAATGAGTATTAAATTATTACAATTGGGTAAGCTTTTAACAGATTGATGTTATTTCATTAAAACAATATAAACTCTTCGCCTCTAAATTAAAATTGAGATTTTTTTACGTTTTTGTTTACCGTGATCAAATGAGATGAAAATCGAATTTAGGCAAAAATAATTAATTCAATTCGTTGAATACCTAGTACTAAGAAAATTACAATTTGAAGTTAAAGAATTATGGAGAACTGGTGCAACTACAGGTGTTAGACGGTTAAATGAGAAAAATAGAAGACTTTTTGTAGAATGATGATAATTTATCGTATAATTTAAATCATGTTGCCAGAGCCGTACCTTGGGTCCACGGCGCCCTTGGCGAAGCATCAATTTGGCGCCCCTTCAAATTTTTCATCATTTTGATATGTTTACTTAAATTTTCAGCGATTGCTTCAAGAGTTTTAATAATATAATGGTAATTGATGAAATAAATATAACAGCTAAAAAATCCAACCACAGTTTAATTCTTTGAAGAATATTCAAATTAATGTTTTATTATTTTTAAACCATTTCAATCGATTAAAAGATAAACTATTGATTTCCCATACAGATAGGTTGTAACGAAAAGTTGCTTTAGGATTAATGTTGACTGAAAATAGCAGAGTGTTGTTTTATCTTTTTAAGCAGAATTTGATCTGACCTAGCTTAAATTTCATGGTATCAGCAAACAATTTTCCTGAATTCCTGAAAAAATAATTCAACTGATTAGAAAATGGATTCCTTTTGAAACTTGTTTTGGATGGATTCCTTTTGAAACTATTTTTTTCAATTTATTTTTTAAACAATATTTCTCTTGTGACTGTGTTTTTTGATTGATATAAAATTCCTAAAATTTGTTTTTTGCAAATTCATAGCTTCAAACAAAGGCAATTAGTTTTTACCTTTTTAACACATTGAATTTTTTTTGTGTTTATTTTTCGACATCTAAAGTTTCTTAAAATTTTGTATAAAAACCATTACACTCAAATAGAGGGTGACAAGCGGGAATTCCCGGGAAATCGACCATTTTTGAACCTCTCGATTCCCGGGAAATTTGGTCGAAGCAAAATTATATAAACTAATCAGAAAAAAAACAACATTTGAAAATTCGAAATTGTTTAGAACATTGGATGTTCAATGTAAGATGTTCAAGTTCGAATGAACCAATGCTTCTCTTATCTTCTAATTCAGAAAGTGTAAATTTTAACTTATCAAAAATTCCAATATCTATAAATGGGAGAACTTAAAATAATGTGGACCCCAAAATTTACCTTAAAGCATAGTTAGCAGTTAGCCACAAGAAGAAAGTCTAATTTGTTTATATTTTTGTTTATTATTTCTAAGAGGGAAAAGCCTTTTCAAGATAAGTATAATTTCCATATCCTCTTTCAAGCATAGCAATCCTTATAATCTATTTTTTTTAATTCTTATCAATTTAATTTCGCTGTATCAAGGTAATTTCCTTTTTTGATGTCATGGAGTAATTTTGTGTTTAGCTTAAACCTCAATATTAAATTATATTTTAGAAAAAAAAACTCTGGAAATCTTTGTTAAGTCAGCCAAATGTCAACATTCGGGTTTTCCTGATTACTATTTCTTTAACATCTTTAAGTTGTTGTTTTGAGTCGCTATTTATCATATTGTAAAAATCTCGATACTGGGAAATTATATATTAGCTATTTTTTTTATTTCACAAAAATCTAATAACAAGTTCATACAACAAATTGTATTGCAGATTCAGAAAAAAAAAATCAAGAGGTAGATCATAGTTCCCAAAAATAATGAGGCTACTAATTAACGTTTCATTGAATAAGTATGAATAAATCGTAACTGAATTCATTGAAAAGAAACACATTTATAACTTTTCTTTATACATGACTGGCACTATTAGCATAGTTATAAACACTACCGGGTCCCGGGAACTCCCGGGAAATTTCCAAATTCAACTCTCGATTCCCGGGAAATTGAAAATCTCGAGAATAGTCACCCTCTACACTCTAAGCTTTTAGATTCGTTTGTGTAAATGTGAAAATTTAGGCGAAATTACACTGGATAGCCCAACACATGGATTCCATGAAATAAATAAAAAATGTATGTGAAAGATAAGCAACTTTGTCCATTCCATTAAAACTTAACAAAACAAAAAAATTCAAGGTGCCCGTGGGAGTCGCTCAACCTGCATTCCTGTCACACTTGAGGTCTGCACAGCTGATTCCACGTAGATTTTTCCCGCCAGTAATGACAGGAAACGCTGACAAACGGAATATGTGCCAAAATCATAAGTGGTTTTTAACATATGAAGGGAAATCATCGTGAACTGGAACTGCCGGTCATTAGCCCGGGTAAAGTGGAAACGTTGATATGATTGTTGTCCTCTGCTCTCATCTCGCAAAAAGCCATACAGAGAACCACGTCCCATTCAACCGGCTCCGTGGCTTAATGGTTACGGCTTCTGTCTCCCAAGCAGAAGGCTCAGGGATCAAATCCCGGTCGGTACCTTTGAAATTTGGAATCAGGAATTTGAATATGAATAAAAACTAAAATGAATCAGGTGGGATTCGAACTCACACCTTTGGATTGGTGGTGGTCTGGGACGCTAAGCAGTCACCATCAGAAGGTTTACACTCTAGCAGTGAATTGATCCGTAGTGTTGAAACATGTTATATCTTCTTCTCATATTATTAAATACGCGCTGATCCCTGATTTGCCTGAGGGGATTGAAAGTCTTAATATAGATCGAGTTTCCTTCAGATGCTTGCTTCTATGTTCAGGCGGGGCCGAACAATGCCCAGCGACCTCGGATTTGGACCGCAAGGAGCTCTGTCATTCTGAAATGGGTCGTTGGAAGCAGCGCGAGGGCTATCACCACCTAATACCCGGGACTGAGATAAGCTGTATCAGCATTCGGCATGTACACAGTCTGATACAAATTATACTTTCCCATAATTTCGCTACCGGTTAGCGGGTATTGGATTGGACCACACACACACACACACACATACATACACACACACACACACACACACACACACACACACACACACACACACACACACACACACACACACACACACAAATTCAAGGAAAATGTTGCAAACATTCTTCAAATTATTGTCCCTAGAAGCAAAATTAAGTGGAACTTTGTGTTTTCCCAAATAATATATTGCTGTTTTTGGAGTTTGAATTTTGCTTTGGTTTAAATTCTAATGGGTCCGCGATAATGGTGTTTCTGCAAATCAAAATTTTCAAGAAATTGTATAATATTTTACTTTAACGACTAAAAAGTTGGTGGGCATGCCAATCTATGGAACTTTGTCGAAGACATCCAAATTTTACTTTTTCACTCTTGCTACAAGCAATGGAATACAAGCAGCATAGCAAACCAGTTTTTTTTTAATATATCAATTCAGGAATATCCGCAGTAACAGTTCAATAGGGCGTATCTGCGTTTGTAAACAAGCAGTCTATCCCTGTCTTACTTGACGTGAACTGTCACTTGAGCAAAAGGGATGGACTGCTTGTTTACAAACGCAGATTCGCCCTATTGAAATGTTACTACGGATATAATATATTTAGAGCAATTTATGTGCTCTTAAAAAACCAACATTTTTATGTTGAAAAAAAAAATTTGCTAGAAATTTAACAAAAGTCAAAGCATTTTTTGTGTTAGAAATATTCAATTTAAACACTTCAGTATTTCGAAAACGTAGGCCAATCTCTACGCACAAGTTTGGATTTAAAACGATAAAAATATCTCAAATGTCATTTTCTTTAAACTTGAAATATCTTATTCTTTTTATTTAAGATTTTCAATAGAAATGTGTAAATTTCAATTTAATTGCTGATTATATAAAAAAACTTCAAAACATAAAAAAGCTTGATGGTTCCTGATGCTGGAAAAAAATGTGAAATTTAAATTGAATTTTATATACTGTAGTTGAAATTTGAAACCTCTAGCTATTTCAAAGAATTATTATAAAACTACTGAACTTTTTGCCACTTGGGCGCCCCCTTTGATAAATGAATTTAGTGAATTTAATTTTAAATTTAATTCTAGTAGAACTGATTTTTGCGCCCCAAGTGTTTAACATAAAATAATATTTGTAATATTCCGATCCAGATTATCGAGTTATTTTGTAGTCCTACTTTAAAATTTAGCGCCCCTTTTTGTTCTGAATACCTTTCTAGGATTTTATAATAACATGACAGATTTGTTCAATCATCGTTTTCGGCGCCCCCCAAGACTGGCGCCCTTGGCGGTCGCCAACTGCGCCAACCCCTAGGTACGGCGCTGCATGTTGCATAATAATACAGCAATTCCCCACGAAAACAGCATGATTCGAAAAAAAAGTTCTTCGATCGGGCTCAATTTTTTTCTGGGGGATCCTTGGCCAAAATAATTAGACACGTATTTTTTTGTTTGGCCATTAGCATGACATACGCCGTGTTAGGGTGGTTCGAAAAATGGCAATTTTCGTCGATTTTCGCAAAAACCACTTTTTTCAAAAAATCATATCTCCGCGCCATTTCATCCGATTTTAGCTGTCCTAGACGCAAAAGAAAGGTGATTAGTTTGGCTATTTGGGAAAAATAGTAAAAAGTTTCAAAAATCTAGCTTAACTTTTGAAAAGGTCGTATGAAAACTTAAAATGCTGTTTTGAAGGTCTCGGGACCAAAGAGCCTATGTCTGAAAATATTTTTATCGGATTCCTCGGAAAATTTCACATAACATATCAAAAAATGGTGAAGTTATGATTTCGATACTCTGAGATACGATTTTTTGAAAATAAAAACTGGATTTTTCGACGCGCCACGCGCAAAAATGGGAAAATGACGATAACGGCAAAAAATCGGTTTTTTTCACTAAAACTGCGATAACTTTAAAATTTCAGCGATGACCTATACATGTTAGGCTACCAACATTTTCGTAATTAAGAGCGAGTCCACGAACAGGGCATACCCCTTTGTATGGGACGTCGTTTGGACCTCACCAATCTGCCTGAAATTTTCAGGGGTTGTTTGTACATATAAAACTAGCATCTGGCCAAAATATGAGCACTCTAGGTCAACGGGAAGTGGGGCAAATCGGGACACAAAGTTTGAAGGTTCAAAAACGTCAAAAAACTTAAAAAGGCTATAACTTCGGCAAAATTCAACTTATTTTCAAAGGGCTTAAAAAATGCAACAAAATGCAGGGTAAAGCATTCCGATTGGTTAAATCTAAAGGGAGTTATTGGCATTTTAGTGAAAAAATAGCATAATTTTCAAACTCATATAAAAAAGTGTTCCATCCAGATATCAACTCGGTTCGACCTGCAGCTTGTAGGGGACATCTGGGACTACCATCTGAGACTGAGAACGCTTTGGGTAAGGCAGTTTAACATATTAAATAGACACTTTTACTTTTAGTGATTTTTTTGGTTGTAAATTTTTGCTCGGAGGACCCCTTAGATCCCATTTTCTGGTGATATTTTTATCATATTCGTGTTCCTGAGACAATTTCACAATAGAAACATACATAAAAATATTTATTCTGATCCATTTTAACCCTTAAAAAAATAAAAGTAAAAAAAAAATCTTCGATTCATATTTAATGAAAATCTAGCTCGTTTCCAAGGATACTAGATGACACCAGAAAAAAAGCAGCTTTATCATTTTTTTAACTATTATTTTTTAAAGGGTTAAAATGGATCAAAATAAACATTTTTATGCATGTTTCTATTGTGAAATTGTCTCAGGAACACGAATATGGTAAAATTATCACCAGAAAATGGGATCTAAGGGGTCCTCCGAGCAAAAATTTACAACCAAAAAATTCACTTAAAGTAAAAGTGTCTATTTAATATGTTAAACTGCCTTACCCAAAGCGTTCTCAGTCTCAGATGGTAGTCTCAGATGTCCCCTACAAGCTGCAGGTCGAACCGAGTTGATATCTGGATGGAACACTTTTTTATTTGAGTTTGAAAATTATGCTATTTTTTCACTAAAATGCCAATAACTCCCTTTAGATTTAACCAATCGGAATGCTTTACCCTGCATTTTGTTGCATTTTTTAAGCCCTTTCAGATGCATTTTGAATTTTGAAAATAAATTGAATTTTGCCGAAGTTATAGCCTTTTTAAGTTTTTTGACGTTTTTGAACCTTCAAACTTTGTGTCCCGATTTGCCCCACTTCCCGTTGACCTAGAGTGCTCATATTTTGGCCAGATGCTAGTTTTATATGTACAAACAACCCCTGAAAATTTTAGGCAGATTGGTGAGGTCGATGCGAGATGGGTATGCTTTGCTCGTGGACTCGCTCTTAAAAAACGCAACTATTTTCTGAAACTATGGGAAAATGTTGACCAATTTTGACAAAATATTTAATTTTGCGCTAAAATGAAGTTTCAAAGCGAATGCCTTCGTTGAAAACCGGAAATTTCAAACTTGATTTTAAACATTTTTGATATACCCCCTAAAGAAATGTGTGTGTGTGTGTGTGTGTGTGTGTGTGTGTGTGTGTGTGTGTGTGTGTGTGTGTGTGTGTGTGCAACCAACCAAACGGGACCACGCGGCCGCTTCTTACAAATTGAGTTGTTTCCATGTATTTTTTTTTAGATCTACATTATATACATGCAAATAACTCGCATAGGCATTTGGAAGGTGTTAGCTCTGCCGAGCTTCGGTGACCCATTTCTACGCTGGCTAGCCGAGCGCGAGGTACTTCAGCTTTATCGACAAGCCCCGCCCTGAAGAACGTTTGCACCAATCGGGTTCAAACGTTATTTAGAACTTCCGAACCCTTGTCAAATGGACAAGGACCCAGCGCGTATATAGTTGATAGTAACAGTATTCCTAATTCCAGTCATCGCTCACCAAGCTGTGATGCCGTAGTGGTTAGCATTTTTGCTTACCAATCCAAAGGACGGGGGATCGAACCCCGACTCGGGCGACTTTTGATTTTTCGTTCATGTTCAGATTTTCAAGGTTTTATATTTCCTATACTTTCTCGTTGGGAGCAGATGGGAATCGAACCCAGGACCATTCGCTTACAAAACGAACACCGTAACCAGTCAGCCACGGCCGCTCCTAATATACCCCCTAAAGAAATGACTTGAATTGTGGAAAATTTTCTAAGTCAGGATGGCACATTTTGGTTTTTTTTTTTTGGTATTAAAGTGTTTTATCAAATTCCTCTGAAACTATGGGAAAATTTTGACCAATTTTGACAAAATAATTCATTTTGCGCTAAAATGATGTCTCAAAGCGAATGCCTTCATTGAAAACCGGAAATTTAAAACATGATTTTAAACATTTTTGATAAACCCCCTGAAGAAATGACTTGAAATTGTAGAAAATTTTCTAAGTCAGGATGGCACATTTTGGAATTATTTTGGTATTGAAAGGTTTCATCAAATTCCTCTGAAATTATGGGATTTTTTTTCATATACCCAATAAGATTTTTTTTTAAAACGAGTTAATCGACAGATTATTGAATTTTGGTGAATTTTAATCCAGTTTCATTTTAATGAAACTTATTTTTCAATCTTGTTATTTTTCAGAATCTTCAAGAACTTCAAGCACAGGCCGTTCATCAATTACAATTGCATTCGATGTGCTGAAGAATATCACTAAGAACAACATGGAATCATCAAGTGAGTAGATTTGGCTGTTGCATATGGTTCATTTCCGTTTTTTCACTAACTGCAACTGTTGCACTAAAAATGGTATGAAAATACCAAATTTTGGTATTACTTGTGCAAATACCAGCGACCAAAATGTGCTCTTGGTTGCCCAGTAATAGATGGTAAAATACCATCAAATCATACCAAAATCATGTATGTGGAAGACCACAAGAATACCAAAATTTGATTTTCCAAGGGCGCGGGAATACCTTAAAAAACCATGGTAATACCAAGTTTTGGTATTCAAGCATTGTTCAAAAATCCAGAAGACCTCAACGTGGTATTGAAATGGTTTTATTTTGAGGTATTATTTTACCCTTGGAATAACATGGTTTGGTATTGTTGTGCCCTTCCACATACAAGACTTTGGTATGATTTCATGGTATTTTACCATCTATCACTGGGCAACCAAGGGCACATTTTGGTCCCTGTTATTTGCCCAAGTAATACCAAAATTTGGTATTCCGGTGTTATTTACCCCTGCTCGGGTCATGTCTTATCGTGACGTTATAAATTGATATTTATATAATAAAAACTAACTTAATCCACCTATGTGGTTGGTGCCTTCCTCAGGGGAGCGGCCGTGGCTGACTGGTTACGGTGTTCGCTTTGTAAGCGAATGGTTCTGGGTTCGATTCCCATCTGCTCCCAACGAGAAAGTTAAGAACACATAAATTTGAAATGATGAATATGAACGAAAAATCAAAGTCGCTCGAGGCGGGGTTCGATCCTCCGTCCTTTGGATTGGTAAACAAAAATGCTAACCACTAGGCCATGACGACTTGGTGAGCGTGGACTGGAATTAGGAATACTGTTACAGAGAGCGAGTTGTGGCGCTATAACCACGGCAAATAGTGTCCAGGGCATTCGTGGAAATACAATGTCCCATCCCAGAGGGTCCCGGAGTACCAAACCTTCTTAGCATGGTGCTCCCAACGAATACAACCAAACATCTCGGAGCGTATGGTGGTGTGTCCCCACGCTTCTTCCTCCCCTGTCGATTCAGAATTGTGTTGTTGTTCGAACACTCAGTGCTCAAACTCAACCTAATTACGAGTCATCTCTGCGATACGGCTTTACGCAGTAGGCCTGGCCGGTTTAACGCTTGTGATGTTTCAATGCATTTTCGATGCAATGGCGCACTACAAATGTTAATAAATGACAAGAAGAGTGCTAGGCGTCATCTAACCTAAGGCACTCTCCAGGATCCCTTCGAAAGATTGGCTGCGCTAGGGTCTGATTAGATTAGATTAGATTAGACTATGTGGTTGGTGCCTTCCTCACTCTTTTCCAACAATGGGTGATACGTGATATGATGGGTTTGGACACAAATTTGGTCAAAAAAAACACACACATCACTCAAGGGCTCATAAGTGGCATCATAAGTGGTCATAGCTTGATACAGGGTTGCCAGATCTTCAATGTTTTGGACTCGTTGGAAAGGTCTTTCGATTACCTAACCAACGATGGTTCGGATGATGGATCTGGACATTGTTTACATACATTTAAGCGGCTACAAAAAAGTACATAAATATTACTTAAGTGGTCAGAACTCGTGACAGGGTTGCCAGATCATCAATGTTTTAGACTCGTTGGATAGGTCTTTCGATTACCTAACCAACGATGGGTCGGATGATGGATCCGGATATTGTTAACAGACATTTAAATGAGATCCGGCTACAAAAGAAGTACATAAATATCACATAAGTGGTCAGAACTCGAGACAGGGTTGCCAGATCTTAAATGTTGTGGACTCGTTGGAAAGGTCTTTCGATTACCTTACCAACGATGGGTTGGATGATGGATCCGGACATCGTTTACATACATTTAAGTGAGATCCGGCTACAAAAAAAGTGCATAAATATCACTTAAGTGATCAGAACTCGAGACAAGGTTGCCAGATCTTCAATGTTGTGGACTCGTTGGAAAGGTCTTTCGATTACCTAACCAACGATGGGTCGGATGCTGGATCCGGACATTGTTTACATACATTTAAGTGAGATCCGGCTACAAAAGAAGTACATAAATATCACTTAAGTGATCAGAACTCGAGACAGGGTTGCCAGATCTTCAATGTTTTAGACTCGTTGGAAAGGTCTTTCGACTACCTAACCAACGATGGGTCGGATGATGGATCCGGACATTGTTTACATACATTTAAGTGAGATCCGGCTACAAAAAAAGTACATAAATATCACTTAAGTGGTCAGAACTCGAGACAGGGTTGCCAGATCTTTAATGTTTTGGACTCGTTGGAAAGGTCTTTCGATTACCTTACCAACGATGGGTCGGATGATGGATCCGGACATTGTTTACATACATTTAAGTGAGATCCGGCTTCAAAAAAGTACATAAATATCACTTAAGTGGTCGTAACTCGAGACAGGGTTGCCAGATCTTCAATGTTGTGGACTCGTTGAAAAGGTCTCTCGATTACTTAATCAACGATGGGTCGGATGATGGATCCGGACATTGTTTACATACATTTAAGTGAGATCCGGCTACAAAAAAAGTACATAAATATCACTTAAGTGGTCAGAACTCGAGACAGGGTTGCCAGATCTTCAATGTTTTAGACTCGTTGGAAAGGTCTTTCGATTACTTAATCAACGATGGGTCGGATGATGGATCCGGACACTGTTTACATACATTTAAGTGAGATCCGGCTACAAAAAAAGTACATAAATATCACTTAAGTGGTCAGAACTCGAGACAGGGTTGCCAGATATTCAATGTTGTGGACTCGTTGGAAAGGTCTTTCGTTTACCTTACCAACGATGGGTTGGATGCTGGATCCGGACATCGATTACGTATATTTAAGTGAGATCCGGCTTCAAAAAAGTACATAAATATCACATAAGTGGTCAGAACTCGAGACAGGGTTGCCAGATCTTCAATGTTTTGGACTCGTTGGAAAGGTCTCTCGATTACTTAATCAACGATGGGTCGGATGATGGATCCGGATATTGTTTACATACATTTAAGTGAGATCCGGCTACAAAAAAGTACATAAATATCACATAAGTGGTCGTAACTCGAGACAGGGTTGCCAGATCTTCAATGATGTGGACTCGTTGGAAAGGTCTCTCGATTACTTAATCAACGATGGGTCGGATGATGGATCCGGACATTGTTTACATACATTTAAATGAGATCCGGCTACAAAAAAAGTACATAAATATCACTTAAGTGGTCAGAACTCGAGACAGGGTTGCCAGATCTTCAATGTTTAAGACTCGTTGGAAAGGTCTTTCGATTACCTAACCAACGATGGGTCGGATGATGGATCCGGACACTGTTTACATACATTTAAGTGAGATCCGGCTACAAAAAAGTACATAAATATCACTTAAGTGGTCAGAACTCGAGACAGGGTTGCCAGATCTTCAATGTTGTGGACTCGTTGGAAAGGTCTTTCGATTACCTTACCAAGGATGGGTCGGATGATGGATCCGGACATTGTTTACATACATTTAAATGAGATCCGGCTACAAAAAAGTACATAAATATCACTTAAGTGGTTATAACTCGAGACAGGGTTGCCAGATCTTCAATGTTGTGGACTCATTGGAAAGGTCTTTCAATTACCTAACTAACGATGTATAACATGATGATGTTTGGTTACATAAAGTACATAAATATCACTTAAGTGGTCAGAACTCGAGACAGGGTTGCCAGATCTTTAATGTTTTGGACTCGTTGGAAAGGTCTTTCGATTACCTTACCAACGATGGGTCGGATGATGGATCCGGACATCGTTTACATACATTTAAGTGAGATCCGGCTTCAAAAAAGTACATAAATATCACTTAAGTGATCGTAACTCGAGACAGGGTTGCCAGATCTTCAATGTTGTGGACTCGTTGGAAAGGTCTCTCGATTACTTAATCAACGATGGGTCGGATGCTGGATCCGGACATCGTTTACGTACATTTAAGTGAGATCCGGCTTCAAAAAAGTACATAAATATCACTTAAGTGGTCAGAACTCGAGACAGGGTTGCCAGATCTTCAATGTTTTGGACTCGTTGGAAAGGTCTCTCGATTACTTAATCAACGATGGGTCGGATGATGGATCCGGACATTGTTTACATACATTTAAATGAGATCCGGCTACAAAAAAGTACATAAATATCACTTAAGTGGTTATAACTCGAGACAGGGTTGCCAGATCTTCAATGTTGTGGACTCATTGGAAAGGTCTTTCAATTACCTAACTAACGATGTATAACATGATGATGTTTGGTTCAGGTTACTGCCATTTATTCATCTTCCGAAAATATGCGAAAACACATTTTTGAACTACTTATCGAAACTTCAAAGAATTCAATAGCACCGTATGGGACCCTAAACCAAGTCGAATGCGACTGGTTTGGTCAAAATCGGTTCAGCCAGTGCTGAGAAAACTGAGTGACATTATTGGTCACATACACACACACATACACACACACATACCCACACACATACACACACACATACACACAGACATTTGTTCAGTTTTCAATTCTGAGTCGATATGTATACATCAAGGTGGGTTTTCGAGCTTTAAATAAAAAGTTCAATTTTAGAGCAGGATTATAGCCTTACCTCAGTGAGGAAGGCAAAACTAGAATCAACGAATTTCAAGCAAAATTCTGAATTTTTAACAATTTTTACTAAAATATATATTAGGGTGGTCCAAATCCGAGCTTTTTCTGGGCTACCCTCTGCAATCAAAGATTGACCCATCACTACGCTAAATTCCAAATTTCAGCTCATTCTGACCACGGGAACCTCTCCCTCCAATCGCTTAAAGTTTGTATAGGAAAAATTGTCAAAATGTATGGAGAAAAGCAACTGTTTCAGTTTTTACCTGAGGAGGGCACAATAGTCGTCCATTCTTTATCAGTTCTTAGATGTAGGACCTTTATTAAATTTTGAAGAACTTTCCAATCCATATATTTTACCAATTAACTTTATATTTTTGGTTAAATGAAGTTCAAACTCACTAAATATGCCAAAATTCACTTCCAATTCATGTTTTGAAAGATTTCCATAGATTTTGAAAAGTTTAATGAAGAAAAATCAAAGTGTCTCATTGTTACCCATGGGCTGAAAGGAGTGGGGAACAATGAGACAGCCCTGGATTCTGGGTATATTTTAAATTTTGGCCAAACCTAATGAAAGGACATTGTAGCCCAACTAATGCCCTGTGAAATGACGAAAGAAATTTGGAGAAATATTAGTTTTTGTGTTAATGGCAGTCTATGAGCGAAAATGTAATTTTTGGTCATAATTTACTTTTACACCCCAGAATCAAATATGTATGAATAACTTTGCAAGGGAGCGTCCATAACCAAAGCCACTATTATGGCAGACGTGTATCTAGTAGACACACCTTTCCCCCAAATATGAGCCTGATTGGTTGAAACTACGTCTTGTGAGAGCCATTTTATCATTGTCCCCCGTGTCTCATTGATGACTACTCTACCCTAGTCACTCGTCGGTACCAGCAAGTAAGATTTTGCTCCGCTACGAGCATGTATCAAAAGCCTCACCAAATTTTAGTTTGATCAGAAAGTGTTGGTTTCAATTTTGCACTTTTTTGTGCACAATTGGGTCTTAAAATGAAGTTTAAATTTGTGATATGATTGCTCATAACGATAAAGTTTATTTTTCTGAGTACAATGACCCTTTGAACGACCAAAAAGGATTTAAAATGGATTTTAAGGTGAAGCCGTTGATCATCACTCTAAAATGCTCTGTACTGAATTCAATTTAACGAATTTCTGCACCAAATTGAATTAGCATGTTCCAGTTGTTGCCTTCTTGAAGTCGCTGAAGGTATTTTTGGTATAAGTCAAATGTGTTTCAAAATTTATATAATTTTGTGGTACAATCATTGACGTCCTAGTTGGCTATCATTGATTAATGACGATTTCCATAACTTTACAAGGAATGGGATAATCGTTACCAAAAAGTATCAGCATGTGTAGGGCACTATTCTCAACAACTTTTAGAAGGAATTTTGTAAAAATATTGATAGCGACTCAAAATGTATATCTTTGAACGAAAAATCAAGGAAATGATTCACGTTAATTGAATTTTAAAAAAATAACTTCATGGTCCTTCTTGACATAAAAGGTCCTATTTGACAGCTCGTTTCAATCGGACCATAGTTGATCAATCGAAAAAAAATGTTGTCTTGTCAATATTTTTTTGCATTAAAATAAAAAAAAACAGTGATTAGAAATGGTTTTTAATCGTGTTTTTTACCGTTGTACATATAAATTAACATAGGGCTTTAGTACCCAGTTGTGGTGGAATACTAATATACAAAAATGGGCAATGTTCATTAAGATATAATTTTTTAAAAATAAATTCTGGGTTTTCCGACGCACCACGCGCAAAAAAGAAAATGACAAAAATGGAAAAAATCAACATTTTCACAAATTTGGGATAACGGGAAAAAATCGACTTTTTTCACTAAAACTACAATAACTTCAAAATTTCAGCGTGACCTATACATATTCAGCAATTCCCCACGAAAACAGCATGATTTGAAAAAAAAGTTCTCCGATCGGGCTCAAATTTTTTCTGGGGGATCCTTGGTCGAAATAATAACATCCGTATTTTTTTGTTTGGCCATTAGGGTGACCTGCGCCGTGTTAGGGTGGTCCGAAAAATGGCATTTTTTGTCGATTTTCGCAAAAACCACTTTTTTCAAAAAATCATATCCCCGCGCCATTTCATCCGATTTTAGCTGTCTTAGACGCAAAAGAAAGGTGATTAGTTTGGCTATTTGAGAAAAATAGTAAAAAGTTTAGAAAATCTAACTTTACATTTGAAAAGGTCATATGAAAACTAAAAATGCTGTTTTCAAGGTCTCGGGACCAAAGAGCCTATGTCTGAATATATTTTTATCGAATTCCTCGGAAAATTTCACATAATATATCAAAAAATGGTGAAGTTATGTTTTCGATACTCTGAGATACGATTTTTTGAAAATAAAAACTAGGTTTTTCGACGCGCCACGCGCAAATATCGAAAAATGACGAAAACGGGAAAAAATCCACTTTTTTCACTAAAACTGCGATAACTTAAAAATTTCAGCGATTCAATGCGCGGTGGTAACCAACACGTTGTTGATGTCCTCAGGTGCCTCAGGTGCCCACCAGGTGCCGTTCAAGCGGAGTGAAACCCCACAAAATGTGATGCAAAACCTGAAGAAGCAGTCTGAAATTATTTGTGTTTTATAAATAAACTCATCAAAAATACACATTTCAGTAAATAATGCAAATAATTATTTCAATATATTTTTTGTTGTTGTTTCAACTAGATCACTAGTCTTAAATTGAAAAAAAAACGGAATTATTTCAACAAAAAAACATCGTTGTTTCAACAAAAATCGGATTTGAACGCACTTTCTGTCAAAATTTAATCAACAAAAATGAGAGTAGACTCAACAAAAATACCGCTTTAATGCAACAAAATGTACCGATTTGAAACAACAAAATTCCAAAGTTGAATCAATGCAAAGTTTTTGTTGATTATATTCAACAAAATATTTTGTTGAATCAAAACTTGTACAGGCTGATTCTACAAAACATTTTTCTGCGTGCTTGCATTTTCCCATGTTTGCGCGTGGCGCGTCGAAAACCCTAATTTTTTTCAAAAAATCGTATCTGAGAGAATTGAAAACATAACTTTACCATTTTTTGATAAATTATGTAAAATTTCCTGAAGAATCAGGTAAAAATATTTTCAGGCATAGGATCTTTGGTCCCGAGACCTTCAAAACAGCATTTTAAGTTTTCATACAACCTTTTCAAATGTTAAGGTAGATTTTTGAAACTTCTTACTATTTTTCTCCGTGCAGATAGCCAAACTAATCACCTTTCTTTTGCGCCTAAGACAGCTGAAATCGGATGCAATGGCGCGGAGATATGATTGTGGTTTTTGCGAAAATCGACAAAAAATGCCATTTTTCGGACCACCCTAGCACGGCGTAGGACACCCTAATGGCCAAACAAAAAAATACGGGTCTTATTATTTCGGCCAAGGAACCCCCAGAAAAATTTTATTTTTTATTTCGAATCATGCTGTTTTCGTGGGGAATTGCTGTATGGTTAAAATACCCTATTTCTAATTGGCTTCGACAGAACTTTGATTCAGGACTTTTATTATTATTTGTTTCACTTACCTAACTCGGTTGAAAAGATACTCATCACATTCTGGAGTCAAGGGCATTAAAGACTCAGAGGCTACATGTGAATCAATATAGATATTAGCTTTGATGGGTGAAGTATGGTCAGAGCTTTGGCATCGGCTTGATACGTCACAAGATCGAATTAAATGCGATACAACTTGGTGCAGTTTGCTCAGATCTGGATACTGGTATTTAATTTGAGGCCCAGGCCCTTCATCGAGTGCAACTTTCATAAAGATGGCAGGAACGTTTAGCTAAAATGGAAAAAAAGTCTGAGGAAGTTATGTGGGGAGGGGGCGACATAAACTTTCAAACTATTACGGTGTATTATATAAAGTAAATGCCATTAGCTAAAAAGTTTTGCAAAAATAAAATCAAGCAAAACAATGGTAATGAGCCAATGTGAGCTTGTACACAAAAATGTATCCTGCTCACATTATTGTCCATCTTTCTAAAGGTACACGCCGCGCGGCATTTCAGAATGTGCCGTAAACATTATTAACAGCAATTTTCTGCACTTTTTGTGCTGGCAACAATGCCATGCGATTCGAAAAAGAAGAACAACACAAACAAAACACGCGTATGGGATTTGACAGCCCGTATTTGCCGAAAGTGCGGCGCGCCGATCGAGGCAGGATTGTCTCGTGTCTTTTTGAGCAATACGCTCAATACACAGAAAAAAAAGTTGACTTTTGGAATGTTGAAAATTTGGTAGGTTGAATATTACCTCTTTTTATGATTAATATTACATAAAAAATGTGTAAAAATTTGAACCTGATGAATATTCATCAAAAACTGATGAAAATTCATCATTTTCTGGGGTAGAATTAATCATTTTTTTTTGCCACAAAATCTGTCACCATTTCCTGATGAATATTACCATCATTTTTTTTTCTGTGTAACTGCAACTGTCTCAAAAAACACGAAGTCGAAGAGATCAATAGGCTCAGTTCTCAAATGATAGTGTTCCATGGGCGTTTTTTTTTTTAATAATTAAAAAAATGAGTGTGCTATACAACCCACGGCATAAGGGAATGTTAGTAAAAACCTATCTAAAGTGCGCAGGGACCCCTACGTCACCTTAGTGGTATAGATGTTTGTAGGGAGGGTTTGGACTCAATGTTAGTAGCAGAGGTAGAACCCTATAATATACCCCGCAAGGTTTTTGAATGCTGTTTGTTCGATGATTTGGCTGTATGTACATCTGTTCTCTGTAGAAATAGTGCTTAAACTGTTGAAAAGTTGTGAAAAATACTCGTCGGCTTAACTAGGGTATTCATAATCGTTAAAGACCCTTTGTCGAAAAAAACTATATTTAGTTTTACTTTACCTCTTTATTTAGTTTGTTTGTTGTTTATTATTTGATAGACAACCATGCCAGATATACAGACACCAACTGGTGTCAAACGAACGGGGTCGCTTTTTAGTTTGACATCCCTTTTTCACGGAGTTCACACACAATATCAAACGTTTGTTTTGATAGTTTGCGTGAGTGCCGTGTAAAAAGTGACAAATCGTCACTTTTTAGTTTGACTTTGACCAACCAACGCGGTACAAACTAAAAATGTGTCAAATGAAAAAGTGACCAGCCACCGGGGGTTGAGTGTACCTCCGAATCGTAAAAAGTTTCTTACACGTGTTTCTGGGGACCCCAAACTCCATGCATAACCTCTAGTTGAGCTTGCGCAGAAATTTTGTTGGTGTTATCTAGATTAGAGTGGGGCAAAGGTGCGCACCTAATGACAATCGTTCTGTCACCGATGACCATACAATATTTTGGATTCGTTGTATATACCGTCAGTAGGGGTGACTATGGGTCAAAAAACAATACAACTCTCGTAATTTCTTAGTACCAAATTAATTTAAATAACATCGAAAACCTTTCAACGTAGATTTGTTCTTTGATAGTTTACTAACATTTTCCCAAAATATGGTGGATTTTGATGAACACTACCTTAAATGACAATAGTTTGAAAATTGATCCAATCTCAACCCCTGACATTGGGTCAAATGAAACTAAAATTATGCTCAAATACAACGATATGGTAAAAACAAGTCATCCAACAGTGTTTCTTGTTCGAGGGAATCGTATTGATATGCTATACCCAAGTAGTAAGTAAAACATCGCTTTTTATAGTTTTTGTGGATCAATTGCTCCACTAGCGTTTTTATACGTAAATTATTCAACAAGTGTCATACAATTTGGTCAATTGTTTACATTTTTATCAAAAAAACATTATTCAACATGGTTGTATAACACAAATGCCAAATCTAGCAACGGATTACGAGTAGTTCATTTTGAAGTTTATTCTGACTTAAATGAAACATGCTTGTAGAATTGGAAAAGCATGCAAATGACATTTGCAGACATGATGTTTCATTTCAGTTTGCTAAACATGTAAGCAAGTTGTTTATGTGTAGTTCGCGTTCGTGTTTTAAAAACCGAGCAAGAACATGTTGCCGAAACAAGCACATATATTTCTAAAAAAAGAAACAGCTAATGTTCAAAGGAAGTTTTGACAAACTGTTAGTGAATTTGGTAAAACCTAGATGACCGCAGACTTCTTATTGACGTTTAAGTCTGCTCATCCAACAGAACGCCTCGTGTATACAATGTTTGAAGTAGAGATTTTTAAACATTTGGGTTGTTTTCGAGCAGTTCCAACAAAAATATTAGAAAAATGATTTTTCGAGAGGTCATTTTTGACCAAAAAAGAACCTCAACTTTAGACAGCTGCCAAAAAACAGGATTTGTTCAAGGAACGAGATTTTTTCAGCGAAGTATTCTTAAGATGTCCCCTACACAACCCTTTTAACAGAATTTAGTTTCATTGAGAAGAACCTGAGAAATGGTAAAATCCGTAAAAATCACTTTGATCCAATCTCACCCCACACCCAATGTCACCCCCTCAGTTTTGTGAATCTTATTTTGTAAATTTCAAATAAGGGTCATTCCATCTCAAGCGGAACAGCATTTGAAAATTACCATCTCCTATTCTGCTCAAATTTGGCAGAGCTGTTGAGACTATCAAAACATGCAAAAATCCCGAATTTCATCCAAATCGGACTACCCCCTCCATTTTTGTACCCTCCCGAAAAATCGACTTTTTGACGATTTTTGAGCGAAACCCATATCTTCAAACGACGATAAATCAGGAACCACAAATCTTAAAGGGTCGGTCTCAGACTCAATTTTGAAGGTAATTGGACGTAGAATCCATTTCCTCGATCAAAACTTAAATTAAAATATTTTTCTACCTGTATTGCGCAATTAAAAACTTGAAATGGCCGTATCTCAAAACAGCCCTATTTATTTTTTAAATTTGACCTCACCATTGTATTCTCCAGCCAATTTTACATAAGAATCACTTATCGACAGAAAGGAATATGTTTCGTTCCAGAGATATCGAATTTCAAAGTTTTAAGTATTTGATATTACCTACATCAGCTACACTCGCCGCATCTGCTATAAGCATTCAGTCGTGCTGATCAATAATTACTACCTGGTGTTCTGTAAGATGAATTATTTTTATAATTTTATACGATTTTGAGATGATCAATACCTTGAACAATTTTTTGTTTAAGGAATATTTATTGGGTAATTTTTAATGCACTGCACCATATTAAGTGAAATTTGAACTTTCATTATTTATTTGCAAATGCTAAGAGTTTTAACAATACAATTTTCAAAAAATTATCATTATTTATCTATAATTTTTGTATTTTTCCTAATTTCCCATTTCTTCACACATTATCAAATTATTTATTTTATTTCTTCTTTTATTTGAAGCGAGAACAAATGTAGAGCTGGCTGTAGTAGATGAAATAATTCTCATGGGTCATAGAGCTTCTGCCGAGGCTTCTGCCATGTGCGGTAGCGAAATAGTGCCATTCAGCAAAAACCCCAAAATCTGTCTTACGGGTTGAAAGATTGATCATATTAAACCGATTTTTTTATATTGTGAGCCAGTTTCATCTGAATATTTTTTTTCAATTCTGGTACATTTAATTTAAATAAAAACAAAACCATATACGTCTGATACATGTGGACATCAGCTGTATCGTTTTCCAAGATTTCGAAATGATTGATAAACAAAAAAAGATTATTGTTCGGACGGTGTCGAAATCAACACAATTGAATTTGATCTTCATCAGGTAATAAATCAGATTAATCTTTGTGATTTTCTTACATATTTCAGTTATATACTTTTCAAAAAAAAATCCTCCTTAGAGTTTTATTCTTGTTAATTCATATTTTTTAACACGATAATGTATCGTACACATTTTCTTAAGTGTTACTTACAAGATCAATTGCAATTTTCTGCTAGCTCTGCGGGAATTCCATTCTGCCCTGTATTGCGTGTCGTTCTTGCTCTGTACAGTGGGCTAATTAGCTAATGATTATTTGAGATGAAATATTATTTCAAAAAATAACAAGGTAGCGGTTATTGATCACCGCGCCCGAGTGTTTGTGCAGATGCGGCGAATTAAGCTAATTTAGGTAATCTCAAATACTTAAAACTTTGAAATTCGATATCTCTGGAACGAAGCATATTCGTTTCTGTCGATAAGTGATTCTTACGTAAAATTGGACGAGGAATACGATGGTGAGGTCAAATTTAAAAAAATAAATAGGGCTGTTTTGAGGTACGGCCATTTCAAGTTTTCAATAGCGCAATACAGGTAGAAAACATATTTTAATCTAAATTTTGATCACGGAAATGGATTCTACGTCCAATTTCCTTCAAAATTGAGTCTAAGACCGACCCTTTAAGATTTGTGGTTCCTGAGTTATCGTCGTTTGAAGATAGGGGTTTCGCTCAAAAATCGCCAACAAGTAGATTTTTTGGGAGGGTACAAAAATGGAGGGGGTGGTCCGATTTGGATGAAATTCGGGATTTTTGCATGTTTTGATAGTCTCAACAGCCTTGCCAAATTTGAGCAGAATCGGAGATGGTAATGTTCAAATTTGCATTTTTTCTTGCACACTTCAGGTGGAATGACCCATATTAGATCAAAATGGCCCAAAAGTGACTTTTTCCAATAACTTTCACAAACTTAATTTTTTTCACTTTTGTTCGTTTTCGATAGTGGACTGTAATTTTTTGCACAAACTCTTCCGGTGGACTTGGGAACCACTTTCACTTTATCGTGAGCACAAAAGAAAACACATTTTTCTCTCCTTAACTTCAATTTAGCAACTAATGTTAAATTTAATAGTTTGTTCCAAAAAACTCGCGATCCGCGGCGGCGACTTCTGTCCGATCACTTCGGCTGCTTACGGCGAACTTGCTTGGTCCTCGACTAGACGCTTCCACGAACGATCGCGCAATCATGATTTTGTTTTAGAAACCAAAGCTGATATTGATTCAGCCTTGGAATCTTTAACTAATGCAATTTTGGATGCTAGGAATATTGCTATTCCTAAAGTCCAAGTCAAATTTGATTCTCCCATTATTGATGACGATCTTCAGCTTCTGATTCGTCTGAAAAATGTTCGTCGAAGACAGTATCAACGTTCTCGTGATCCTGCACTGAAGCGAATTCAAAAGATTTGCAAAAGGTTATTGACCACAGATTCACTCTCCTGCGAAATGAAAAGTTCGCAAGAGATGTCGAACAAATTAAACCTTATTCCAAACCTTTTTGGAAACTTTCAAAGGTTCTTAAGAAACCTCAAAAACCAATCCCTTCTTTAAAAGATGGTGATAATATTCTATTAACTAATGGAGAGAAAGCTCAAAAACTTGCTCAGCAGTTTGAGAGTGCTCATATTTTCAACTTAAATGTTTTGAGTCCTATTGAAGATCAAATTTCAATAGAATTTCAGAATATTGCTGAACAAGAATTTTCTTCAGATGAAGTTTTTAATACGGATCTGAATGAAATAAAATCTATCATCAAAAAATTTAAAAATATGAAAGCCCCTGGTGAGGATGGCATTTTTTACATTTTAATTAAAAAGTTACCTGAAGCAACTTTAAGTAGCTTGGTCAAAATTTGCAACAAATGTTTTGATTTGGCATATTTTCCCAGTAGTTGGAAAAATGCTAAAGTAGTTCCGATTTTGAAACCGGATAAAAATCCTGCTGAAGCCTCAAGCTATCGGCCCATTAGTTTGCTTTCATCTATTAGTAAATTATTCGAAAGAATAATTCTTAATAGAATGATGACGCACATTAATGAAAATTCAATTTTCGCTGATGAGCAGTTTGGATTTCGCCTTGGGCATTCAACTACTCATCAGTTGTTGAGAGTTTCAAATTTGATTCGAAGCAACAAATCTGAGGGCTATTCTACTGGCGCTGCTCTTCTAGACATAGAAAAAGCATTTGACAGTGTTTGGCATAAAGGTTTGATTGCGAAATTGAAAAGGTTTAATTTTCCGATTTATATCGTGAAAATTATTCAAAATTATTTGACGAATCGTACTCTGCAGGTATGTTATCAGAATAGCAAATCTGATCAACTACCTGTACGTGCCGGCGTCCCTCAAGGAAGCATTTTGGGTCCAATTTTATACAATATTTTTACTTCTGACTTGCCTGATTTGCCCCCAGGATGTCAGAAATCACTTTTGCTGATGATACAAGCATCTCCGCCAAAGGTAGAAGCCTTCGTGTCATCACAAGAAGATTACAAAAGCTTGGATATTTTCAATTCTTATTTGAAAGAATGGAAAATTACTCCAAATGCTGCAAAACTCAACTTATTATTTTCCCTCACAAACCAAGGGCTGATTTTCTTAAACCAAAAAGTCATCACATTATAAAGATGAATGAGGTAAATTTAAAGTGGGAGGATAAAGTGAAATATCTTGGACTTGCTTTTGACAAAAACCTTACTTACAAGGATCACATTGAAAGTATCCAGGTTAAATGTAACAAATATATTAAATGTTTGTATCCACTTATAAACAGGAATTCTCGACTTTGTCTCAAGAATAAACTTTTAATTTATAAACAAATTTTCAGACCTGCCATGCTTTATGCTGTGCCGATCTGGACAAGCTGTTGCTTAACCAGGAAGAAAAAACTTCAGAGGATTCAGAACAAAATTCTGAAAATGATTCTGAAGCTTCCTCCCTGGTTCAGCACCAGTGAACTTCATCAATTAGCCGAAGTTGACACTTTGGATGTTATGTCCAATAAGATAATTGATGCATTTCGACAAAAATCATTGCAGTCTTCAGCTGCATTGATCCGCTCTTTATATAGTTTATAAGTTAGTTTTAAGGTATCCCTTTTCCCTTTTGTACATGTAGGACCTCCTACATTTGAAATCACTGAATAGCGAAAGCTACAATATTTCATGAATAAATGAAAATTGCTAGTATTTGAAATTGAGGTGAAAAGTCATCGATTGTGATTGGACACTCAATAATATTTTAACTGAATGAATGTACGTGGAAGAGAAAATATGAATAAATATAAATTTAAAAAAAAAAAAAATAATAAAAAAAAATAAATAAAAAAAAAAAAAAACGAACGATCGCGCAACTCCTCCGTTTTCGCGCCAAAAAACTCTCCACACGCGGGTGCGTTCGTTGCGTCGTTCTCTCCTTCTCTCTCGTTCGCGCTTCGTCGCTAACGACGCGCTGTTGCCACCTTCGTCATTGTCGATCGCAGTAGTCGGGGGGTGCGACACCGCTCAAACAAAAAATCTTCTTCGGGCTGACAAGTTTCAGCCCGAACAACTTTATTTTTTTTTAAATACCGTCAGTGGGGGTTACTATGGGTCAAAAAATGATACATCTCACGTAATTTCTTAATAACAAAAACAATATAAATAATATCGAAAATCTTTCAGCGTAGATTTGTTCTTAGATAGTTTACTAACATTTTCCCAAAATATGGTGGGCTTTGAACACTACCTTAAATGCCAACAGTTTGAAAATTGACCCGATCTCACCCCTTAGAGGGGGTGACATTGGGTCAAATGAAACTAAAATTATGCTCAAATACAACGATATGGTAAAAACAAGTAATCCGTCAGTGTTTCTTGTTCGAGGGAATCGTATTGACACGCTACAATGTTTGAAGTGGAGATTTTCAAACATTTGGGTAGTTTTCGAGCAATTCTAACAAAAATATTAGAAAAATGATTTTTCGAGAAGTCATTTTTGGTCAAAAACGTACCCCAAATTCAGACATCTGCCAAAATAACAGGATTTGTTCTAGGAACGAGATTTTTTCAGCGAAGTCATCTTAAGATGTCCCCTACACAACCCTTTTAACAAAATTCAGTTTCATTGAGAGATTTATCGTGCCCTTACAGTCCTTCGACTTCCAGCGTGCAGCCATGCCACTGGTTTGCCTTACACGGAACGACTTCTCATATTGTTGCCTTGTCATCACCGGGACGCATGTTATATGGTCGTAAGGAAGCCCCCAAACGCTCTGACGCAGTCGCGTTCCCAGCCAGCGACCAGCACAGCCGTCCCGGACCTGCGTTCAGATGTCGTGAGGGGGTCTTCCAACCTACTTTCAGAGGCCAGTATCCAATCACCAGCTCGAATGACTGTTTCGACCTTGACATTTTCTCGGATTCTAGCCAAAGTCCTGAACCAGGTCGTGACCCAAACCAAGACAGCCACCTGACAATACGACCATCACCGGGACGCACGGTATACGGCACTATGGAAGCCCCCGATCACTCCGTCACAGTCGAGTTCCCAGCCAGCGGCCAGCACAGCCGTCCCGGTCCTGTGTTCGGAGATCGAGAGGGGGTCTTCCAAGCCGCCCCCACAGGCGAGTACCGTTCAAATCAAGTGACTTCTTGCTCTGAAAATTCTTCAGCTTTCAGTTCTCGGCCGAGTACAAGTCACCAGCATGACAGAGCTGCCCGTGAGCCTTTCACGGAATCGCAGGCTCCCACCCCGCCTTCGT
Organism: Culex quinquefasciatus; assembly: GCF_015732765.1. Classification (NCBI taxonomy): domain Eukaryota; kingdom Metazoa; phylum Arthropoda; class Insecta; order Diptera; family Culicidae; genus Culex; species Culex quinquefasciatus. The sequence continues at coordinate 102,868,082 of NC_051862.1, read as the reverse complement.
CAACAGACACCAATGCTAGTGGAACGTGTCAGCAGATCCGGTTCTACTACCAGAACGTACGAGGATTAAAAAGTAAAGTGGACGAGTTTTTCCTGAATTGCCTTGATTGCGACTACGACGTCATTATGCTGACCGAAACCTGGCTGGACGACTCAATAAATGCTGTGCAGCTGTTTGGAAATGCTTTTGAAGTGTTTTCTACTCATCGCAACGCCGGAAACAGCCGCCGTACCGTGGGTGGCGGTGTACTCATAGCTGTCCGGAAGTCCTTGGATTCGACTGTATGCGCTGAAGCTGCTGCTGTTAATCTAGAACAAATCTTCGTCAAAATTCAGCTGAAGACGCAGAAGGTTTTTGTCGGCTGTTTCTATCTACCTTCCGAAAAACGCTACGAACATCAATTGGTAGAGGATCACATAACCTGCATTGAATCCGTTGCTGGACTCGCTGATCCAAGCGATTACATTGTGGTCGCTGGAGATTACAATCAGTCCAATCTGGTTTGGAAGGCGCTATCCGGCAATCGCTCGTTCGCCGACCCCCTGCACACGCACACGCGCTTTCGGATGGAAAAAACAATACATGAAGTGCTAATCGATGGTGTCGCTAGAAACAGCTTGCATCAATGCAATCTCGTACCCAATCATCAGAACAGAATCCTTGACCTTATCTTCATCAGTGATGGCGCTGAACGCACTGCAGTGTCTGAAGCGAACGACTCTCTAGTTCCTCTAGATAGGTATCACCCTGCACTGGTTTTCGATCTCTCCGCTGTTTTGGACGCAGAATTCGAAGACGTTCACGACCCCCTCGATCTGAACTTCCGGAAGACAGACTTCAGCGAGCTGATTCGGAGCTTGGAAAACACTGACTGGACAAGTGTTTTAGGATCTTCAGATGTTGATGCAGCAGTTGATATCTTCGGATCTGTCGTACGAGAACTTCTCGCGAGGCACACCCCCTGCCGGCGACCTCCTCGAAAACCGGCTTGGAGCAACGCGAGTTTGCGCGAACTCAAAAGGCAACGAGCTGCTGCCCTCGAGCGATACACCCAGCACCGCGGACCGATTACACAAGCTGTGTTTAAAGCTGCCAGCTCCCGATACAAATCTTACAACAAGCGCTGCTACAAAAGCTACATCCGAAAAACACAAGAAAATCTTCGCCGCAACCCGTCGCAGTTCTGGTCCTTTGCAAAATCTAAATATCAAGAAAATGGACTGCCCTCTACTATGGTTTTAGGAGAGACTGTAGCCAAAACGAACGCCGAAAAGTGCACCCTTTTCGCCCAACACTTTGCATCTGTTTTTCAACAACCTGGTCCAGCACCTGCCTCTGAACAGCATCTGGAAGGACATGATAAAACGTGCATCGCTGAAACTAAAGTCGTCGAACGCGCCAGGACCTGACGGCATCCCATCGGTAGTGCTCAAGCGCTGTTTCGAACAACTGTCGGAGCCGCTTTTGAAAATTGTGAACCTGTCCTTGCAACAATCCAAGTTTCCAACTGCGTGGAAGAAATCAGTGATGTTTCCGGTGTTTAAAAAGGGTGCAAAACGATTGATTGGGAATTACAGAGGAATCACTTCTCTCTGCGCTGGATCGAAGTTTTTAGAAATTGTTGTTGGTGAAGTCATCTCTTTCAATAGCCGCAGCTTCATCTGTCCCGAGCAACACGGATTTATGCCAGGAAGATCTGTCACTTCAAACCTGATGGAATTTACAAACTTCTGCATCGAGAATATTGCGGCGGGTCGACAAGTAGATGCAGTTTACACTGATTTGAAGGCAGCTTTTGACCGCTTGGACCATACCATCGTGCTCCAGAAACTTGCTAAGCTCGGATTCTCATCTCGCATGTGTCGCTGGCTGGAATCATTCCTCAAAGAACCGATAATCCAAGTAAAGATTGGTACATCGCTGTCAGCCGAGTTTTCTAACGGATCGGGTGTCGCACAAGGAAGCAACCTTGGCCCACTTGTGTTCACTGTGTTCTTCAACGACTCCAACGCCCTTTTTGTCGACAAATGCAAGCTCCTGTATGCTGACGACTTCAAAATTTTCTTGGCCATCGACAACCTCGCTGATTGCTACGGTTTTCAGTCTCGCCTCGACAAGTTCTCTAACTGGTGTGACGTGAACCGCTTGGAACTCAGCGTGCAGAAGTGCACAACTATTTCCTTTCACCGGAAAACAAGGCGCGAAGTGTTTTCGTTTGATTACTCGCTAGGTGGGCACGTGCTCGAGCGGCTCGAAGTCGTGAAAGACCTTGGGGTCCTACTTGACGAAAAGCTTACCTTCCGGCAGCATCTATCAGCAATAGTAGACAAGGCTTATAGACAGCTCGGGTTTCTGTTCAGAATGGCGCGTGAATTCGATGACCCGCTCTGCCTTCGGTCGTTGTACTTTGCCTTGGTCAGGTCCCATTTGGAATATTCGTCTGTAATCTGGTCTCCTTATCATCAAAACTGGATTGACCGTATCGAGAGAATCCAGAAGAAGTTCGTGTGGTACGCCTGCAGAAAAATGCCCTGGAACGACCCTACACGACTGCCGAGCTACGAAGCACGCTGCAACCTGCTTGGCATCGAAACTCTGGAGACGCGACGAACCATTGCGAAAGCTGTCTTCGCTGCTAAGATCCTGACCGCTGAAATTGATTGCCCACATCTTTTATCCCTACTAAATACAAATATTTCTTCCAGAAATCTGCGTCCTCGAGCTGACCAGGGGCTTCTCGCACGCTCGTTCGCAAGGACAGACTATCAGCGCAACTCTCCCGTGAGGTCCATTTCTGACGCTTTTAACGACGCCTACAGGTTTTTCGAATTTCACGAACCCGTGAGCAAGTTCCGCGAAAAGCTGCGCGCCGAGTTCAAGGAGAGGACACGAATTCGTTTAAGTAGAAACTAAAATGACAATTTTTTAACGCGTTGTAAATTATGTTTGTATTGTGCTACCTGTAATTGTAATTTATTTTATTTGTAAGAGCATCGAGCAATACCCAACCATTTAGACCATTTAGGTCCGATGGGTTAATAAACAATTCAATTCAACCTGAGAAATGGTAAAATCCGTTAAAAAACATTTTGACCCGATCTCACCCCACACCTTTGGATTGGTAGTCAGATACTCTAGCCATTTGACCACCGAGGGGTTGACACCCCTCGAGTGAATTAATCCGTAGTGGTGAGATTGCCGAGCTTCCGTGCCCGTGAGGTTACGGGTTTCGCCTTGTAAGCGGAAGGTGATGGGTTCGATTCCTGTCTGGTTCGCCTAAGTCAGATCCCTTAAAAGAGTAAATATGCTCACTGGGGGTCAGTATTCCCAGTAGGGGATGGGTTTCGACAAGCGGCGTGCTGGGTTTCCAATACAGAGGTCGTGAGTTTGATTCTCGTACCGGGATGATGAAGGAGAAGTTAAGGTCACAAGGTCATTTACAATATAATACAACAATCCCTTCCCCAACGATTCCCCTACACACCACACACCATTAAAAAACACAAAAAAAAACAAACCATCTCTATTGCAAGATTCTGCTCGAACCTAGGAGTCCGAAGGCTTAAATGGGGAGAGCACCCAAACCTCTTTCTACTCCAAGGAACCTTCCACCCCAGTGTTTGAACTGACGACCTTTGGATTGCGAGTCCAACCGCCGCCAGCGATTCCACCGGAGTAGGCTTGGTTTGGTGTGTTGTTTGTACTTATGGCATGGAGACGACTCCTACACCTAGAATGACTTAACGGCATAACAACCTAGGCCGGGACCGACATTTTACTTCCTCATCCGATGGAAGGTTGGAGCAGATGGGAATCGAACCCAGAATCATCCGCTTACAAAGCGGACAGCGTAGCCATTCGGCCACGCACTGCCACCACATACCATTATAATCTATGAATAACTCGAACCGGTTGGTACGGTATGTCTCCGGCTTCTTCTTCTTCCCCTGATGATTCTATGAAATGTGGGTTCCGTTCATAGAATCTGTCTCATGCGGTTATTGCAACGCAGTAGACCGGGCCGCTTAAATGAATGTAATACACTTCGGGGGTTCTCAAAAGTACTGCAATCATTAATAATTACTCGACAAAACAAAACTTGTGTCAAGGGATTCACGATATCTCATCGGTTCCTCAGAGAAAAGGCATCCCCGAATCCGATGCAATCGACAGAATTTGATTTTATGTCCACGCGGACTGATGCGAATGTGGTAAATTTTTAACATAAAAAAATCGAACAATTTAAAAAAAAAACTTGCGTCTCCTCCCAACTATATGAGCCATCTACAAAAATATGGAGGCGCCTGGTGCATAGCCATTTCCTTTAAGCACAACGGAAACAACCAATACAAATGTATAAAAAAGTTGCAAGAGGTCGTCGGATTTTGACCCCGGATCATGTGCGTATAGCATCAGTGGATATGGTAGACTACTATTTGAATGTAATGGGATGTACATGGTCATCCAAGGACTCCCTGGAGTTAAGATCTACGAGTCTACCGCCGTAACAAGCAAGAGGTCGTCGGATTTTGACCCCGGATCATGTGCGTATAGCATCAGTGGATATGGTAGACTACTATATGAATGTAATGGGATGTCCATGGTCATCCAAGGACTCCCTGGAGTTAAGATCTACGAGTCTACCGCCGTAACAAGCAAGAGGTCGTCGGATTTTGACCCCGGATCATGTGCGTATAGCATCAGTGGATATGGTAGACTACTATATGAATGTGTAGGGATGTACATGGTCATCCAAGGACTCCCTGGAGTTAAGATCTACGAGTCTACCGCCGTAACAAGCAAGAGGTCGTCGGATTTTGACCCCGGATCATGTGAGTATAGCATCAGTGGATATGGTAGACTACTATATGAATGTAATGGGATGTACATGGTCATCCAAGGACTCCCTGGAGTTAAGATCTACGAGTCTACCGCCGTAACAAGCAAGAGGTCGTCGGATTTTGACCCCGGATCATGTGCGTATAGCATCAGTGGATATGGTAGACTACTATATGAATGTGTAGGGATGTACATGGTCATCCAAGGACTCCCTGGAGTTAAGATCTACGAGTCTACCGCCGTAACAAGCAAGAGGTCGTCGGATTTTGACCCCGGATCATGTGCGTATAGCATCAGTGGATATGGTAGACTACTATATGAATGTAATGGGATGTACATGGTCATCCAAGGACTCCCTGGAGTTAAGATCTACGATTCATATAGTAGTCTACCATATCCACTGATGCTATACGCACATGATCCGGGGTCAAAATCCGACGACCTCTTGCTTGTTACGGCGGTAGACTCGTAGATCTTAACTCCAGGGAGTCCTTGGATGACCATGTACATCCCATTACATTCATATAGTAGTCTACCATATCCACTGATGCTATACGCACATGATCCGGGGTCAAAATCCGACGACCTCTTGCTTGTTACGGCGCTAGACTCGTAGATCTTAACTCCAGGGAGTCCTTGGATGACCATGGACATCCCAATACATTCATATAGTAGTTTACCATATCCACTGATGCTATACGCACATGATCCGGGGTCAAAATCCGACGACCTCTTGCTTGTTACGGCGGTAGACTCATAGATCTTAACTCTAGGGAGTCCTTGGATTACCATGGACATCCCGAAGTACCCATAGACCTTTGAGAAACATAAAATTTTAGTAAACGAATATATTTAAAAAAAATGTTTTTCAAATATTTTAATTTTAAACTTTTAATATTTATTTTTATAATCGTACAAAAAATGCTAGCTGTGGACCCCCCGATCTTGACAACTTTTTTATACATTTGTATTGGTTGTTTCCGTTGTGCTTAAAGGAAATGGCTATGCACCAGGCGCCTCCATATTTTAGTAGAAGGCTCATATAGTTGGGAGGAGACGCAAGCAGAAATCCTTTGCTGGCGCATCCGATGTCGGTCCGATCGAGTTCTCGTGTAATCCTGGCTGAAGCAACTCTCCGCAGAATCCGTGTTTTGACGCAGCTGTCCCGGACCAGGAATTGTCTCAGCAGCTCGGTTGAGTCGCTGCTCGAGCGTTGTGATGTGGGAATATTGCCGACTGGATGCTACGTCCGGCACATGTCCAGCGATCACCCAACCCAGGTGTGTGTCACGGATTACTGGCAAATCGTCCAACATGTGTATTTGTTCCGATTTTAGCAACTTGAAGAACATAGAAACGCCGAGCAACAAGTCGATTCGGTCCGGTATGTGAAAGTTTGAATCGGACAGTTGAATGTCCGTAGGAATTGGCAAATCGGACGGATTGATCTTGGCCGACGGAATCATCCCGGTCACCTTTGGGATGATGAAACACTCCACGTTTTCCGTGAAGTTGCTGTGTCGGGATTGAAGTTGGACTGTCGTCGCCTCTCGGATGTAGGCGCTCGCTGCTCCAATGCCGCAGATGGGAACACTTGCGGCCACTCGTTGTGTGTTTAAGCGACTTACCATTTGCTCGGAAATAAAGTTGACCTGCGATCCGTTGTCAAGGAGTAGACGGCACGGCACAGGTCGGTTCTTGTCGTCCCGCAGGTGGACGACCGCCGTCGGTAGTAAGACGGATTTAACCGTGTGAGTACGGTTGTACGTTGTCGATGGTTGACCTTGGTTGGAGAGTTGGCGGGCTGGCGGATGCAGGTGTAACAGCGTGTGATGCCGTCGCTGGCACTTACCGCACGATTTTTTAGACGAGCAGTTCTTGTAAGTGTGGCCACAACGCAGGCAGTTAAAGCATACCTTCTTCTCTTTGACCTTATCGAGGCGCTTGTACGCCGTCAGACCAGCGAAAGTCCTGCACTTGAAGGTTAAGTGATGCCCGCCACAAAGATCACATCGAAGTTTCGAATGTGTCCATGTGATGGCAGTGTTTGCGATCTGGTAAGGCTGTCCGGAAGTGGTTGGCTTGGAAACGGTTTGTTCTCGTTGTCTCGGTGCTGCGTCGCTGGTTTCCTCGCATCTTTCCAAGACTGAAACGCGGTTTTTGATGAACTGCACAGCCTCATCGTACTTTGACAGTTCACCTCGTTTCACCGTGGCCTCCAAGAGCATTCTCGTTACGTCGTCAAGTGCGTGGACTAGCAGGTAAACGACGAACTGCGTTGATACCCCGAGGAACTCCTACTTGAGGTATTTTAGATTCTCAACATGGCCGACCACGGTTTCCACCAGCGCTCGCAGTTCTGTGTGGCTCTCCTTCGACATCTTCTGCAGGTTCAGCAGGCCACCGATGTGAATGTCGATCATCCTCCGATTGTCTTCGTACCTTTCTTCGAGCATTTCCCAGGCACCGTCGTAGTTTCCATCCTCGATAGTTTTCTCGTCCAGCGTCCCTTCTGCCTCACCAATGAGGGCTTCCTCCAAGCGGTACAGCTTCATCCTGGGAGTTTCGTTCGACCGGTCTACGACGTCACGGAACATCGTCTTGAACCGCTTCCAGTTCTCGTACTTTCCGTCGAACGTGGGTACGAGCCGCGGAAGAGACTGGTGGATGACAACGGGTCGTTGGGCAGCGGGTAGAACGGCATTGGATGTCACCGCGGGTTCAGGAACCAGGTCCTGCGCCCAATTTTCGAGCGTCACAAAGATGCTGTCGTAGTCGGTCTCAACGCTTAGTTGTAGGTCATCGTGCGCGTCTCGCTCGGCGGGATCCACGAGGGTGACAACCTTCTCATGGATGGCGGAGAATTCCGAGTAGGCCATCTCCAGCTTGCGTTGGTTTAGCTTGACTGTCGAGACAGTGCGCTCCGGCCGCGGCAGGTTGACGAGCTTCTGCTTGAGGCGGGTGAGCTTCTCCACCGCCTTCCCTCGGAGGTGGACCAGGGCGTTCAACTCTTCCTTGCGTTCGTCCTTTTCCTTCTTCGCCGGGGTGCGCGGAGTTTTCGGCGGCATTTTTTAACTTTTAGGTTAGGTAACCTCACTTGCACTTTTCTTTTCCGGATGCGGATTTGTTGCACTTTTACTGCCGGAATGTTCTTCCACGGGAAGTCTTAGGCCGGTTTGCCTCACGGGTCTTCCACGTGGTGGTGCCCAGATTCCGAGACCGGTTTGTCTCTTCTTCCAGCGCACTAATGTTTTTCGGGGTTTTTGGCCGGTTTGCCTCACCCTTCTCACTCGCGGTCACTTTCCACGGCTTTGAGGCCGGTTTGCCTCTCACACGCGCGGCGGGAGTCTTCTTCTTTACATCCACCGCCGGAAGTCCAATCCGGGTTGAAGGACCAATGTTCGGGCCCGGTCGTGGCCCAGGAAAAAGCGGACTGAGGTGGACTTTGCGGCAGAGAGTTCTTTGGCCGTGAATGTAAAAAAGAAGCACTCGGAAACGGAAACTTTCTTTAACACTACTTTATTCACTAAAACTAAGCGTAAGGTGTTGCTTCCGCGAGCACTTGTAAGCGAGTGATGAAAAAAGATGGCGTCGCTCGCTGTTCTCAACCGTTTTCTCTCCTTCTTCTTCGTTGCCGTCGCACACAACGGCAGCCGTTGCGCACCAAGGTTGCAAAAGGTGGGAAAACAGATCGAAGCAATCTGGCTGCGGCGATCGAGCAGAGTTGCCAATTTACCTCGATCTGTCTAGCAGCCAACAGGCCGTGAAGTTAATTTTTCAAAATTGAATTAAAAATCCATTTTAAATCCTTTGCGGTTGTTCAAAGGGTCATTGCACTCAGAAAAATAAGCTTTATCGTTGTGAACAATGATATCACAAATTTAAGCTTGATTTTACTGCCGTTCTACGCATAATTGTCCCATGTTCAAAAAAGTGCAACTGAGAAAAACGCGATTGAAATTGTTCGACTGTTTTTTTGTGTTTCTACGCATAATTGTCCTGTGGGTCCCTTTTCACCCCATAAGTCTTTAATCATCCCAGTTAGCAGTTTATCACTCTTATTTGTAATCCTCTTGCTATTCTTTAGGTAAACAAGACACAATACTTCGTAAAACCGATAATTTCGTGAATGAAAATACTTTGTGGGACAATTATGCGTAGAAGTACAACGATGGAACAAACAGACTTGGTGTTGTTTTCAATGAGTTTCCGAACAAAGTACTAGATTTTATGTGTTTTTCGAAAAAGTAAACGTTAAACTAAACCTAAAAATGACAAAAAGTCAGAATCGACCAAAAATGACAAGGGACAATTATGCGTAGAACGGCAGTTTAGGACCCAATTCCGCAAAAATCGCTTGTTGTTTTGAAAAAGTTGCTCTGACGTTTAGCTTTGATTCAACAAAAATCTTGATTTTCAAATCATCAAAACGTTTTGATGATTCAAATATGCCTTATTTTTCTGCGTGCTATTGCGCACCTTTGCCCCGTACTACACTATGATTTAAGAAACTGAGCCCATTGTTTCCTGATTTTTTAGGACACGATAGTAAAATCCACTAACGTGAGCAGGATGCACGATTTGTGTACAATGGACTTTCACTTTGTTTGGCATGGCATAGTTTAAGGATGGTTAGCACCATTTCCACCTCTTGCTTCAGTGAGCTGGGGTGGGTCAAATCCAGGTATCTTCTTGTACTCCTCCTAAAATCAATTATTAACCCATAACTAGACTAAGGTTTAAATTAGAGCTCAATTTGACTACGGGAATCCTGTTCGGAGCGGACTGTATTTCACTTAACTTCTCGGCGAACTTGGGGAACCAGTTTTGAGAGGGTCGGAAGTATCGCAAGCAAACAGTAAACACTAGAATTTCTCTCACTTCTTTTATTTACTAAACTAAGTTAAACTAGGTGATAAAAACAAGCGTCTCTTCCGACGATCGCGACGAGGTGACTTTACGTCCGACCGGTTCGGCTGCTTGCGATGAACTTAACTTGACTTTGTTCCGACGCGCAAGCTTCTCGTCGCTTCTTCCTTCGTTGCGCGCCAAAATCCTCTCGCTCGACCGTCGTCGGGCGTCGTTCGTTCTCTTTCTGTTGTTGCGCCGTCGTCAACGACGCCCGTTTCGCACGCTCTCCGTCGTCGTTGACAGCAAAGCAGGCTGCGCTGCCATCGTCGCACGACTGTCATCGCAGCAAGCACAGGGCTGCCAAAACCACTCCAAATTCCCTTCGAGCTGACAGATTCAGGCTCGAACATCCTCCACCCGCGAAGAACTGTAAGCGTTTTCCAAGCGATCCAGATCTCTGACTTCCGCCTTCTAGTTCTGGCCATACGGTGACCAGGCAAGTTCCGATCAATTTCTTCGGGGGGCTTTCGTTTCCGCAAGCTGATGCGAACCTGTTTCATCTCGTTGTTCCAAATTATGCTTAGCTTCGTGTTGTACTTACAGGTCGTACTACTTAGCCGTTGCTGGGGCTGCCTTGCTTGTTCCTTGTACTGACCGCCATGAGGGATGAGCTTCCTTGCTCCCTGGTGCTTACCGATCGTCGGGAACCGGCATTTCCCTTTGCTTCCACTTGGACCATCTCCAGTGCCTCCAGGTGATGTCATGTGCTTTAGAGGGTCAGCGTACACCGACCGCCAATGTGGGTGGAATCTTCCAGAGCCACTCTTCTACTTCATCATCATCGCTGGTGCTGCAGCTAGCTGTAACATCGACCGCTCATCAATCATTAGTAGTCTGCCAAATGCAGCAGCCTTCAACGGCGTAATTGTCCGCGCCGCCGTTTGCTCCACGAGCCACGCTTCGATTGCTGCCGAGCGCTGTACATTGTCGTCCTCGAGGTCGTCCTCGTTGTTTGTGCCATCGCGTGAAACGGCAGGTAAAACTTCTTGAATCTCGTTGGATCACTCACCACTACCCTTGCTTCCTTGTAGGCCTCATCAATTCCACGAACTTCGATGTACTGCTTCAACTCGGGTTCGTCCTTAAACGCCGTGGCTTGAGCCCGCTTTTTCGCGTGCTGTGCTGCTTCCAGTTGTGCCGTCTGTGTTCTGGCGGAGCTTCGCCTAGCGCAAAGCCACCAAGTTGGCTTTGTCAGCGAGTTGGACTCCCGCAGGAATCACCGAGATGGTGGAACGTGGCTGAACCCTTTCGACGCCAGCCAACTCGTTCGCGTTGTGTATGTCCAGAGTTTTCTTCGTCAAGTGTGTGTCGAGCTTACTTGTGATCAATAAACCACGGCAGGGGTTTGGGCCGCAGGGTTGTAACATGGTCACTCTATTCGTTTAGTTGTTTTTCATTTAGCTATAATCAACTAATATAAACAAGTCTAATTGAATCAAGGGTTTGTGTCGAAGCTAGCACATGACAAGCTTTAGCAGAACAGTGCTACACCTCACTTCCTCACACCCCGCCAATCCGTCCGATAAGCCAAACAGTCCTGGAGAAAGCACAACTTGCACCACCACGTATGGGAAGACTTGCTGGGTTAAACCTGCTGAGAGGAACTTGCACGATCAAGCCCTCTCGGAAAATCTGGAATGAATCAGAACAGGAAAGCTGCCTTCAGTAATATTCCCAAAATCTGTTCGGGTAAATTCGTTACTCGAAACTACGAAATTTCTCAGAATATTGACTTCGGTCCCTGCAGACTCGCCAGTTGTGTCCAGTGTTGCATACGCAAGATATGGACGTCCCTCGTCAGCTCGACTCACTGGTGGTAGTGAAGCTACCGCGCAGTCGATGTCACAAGCTGAACATCAACCAGAACAAGCTCAGCCGCCATCGCGCGCAGCCAGCGCGTTTGGCTCGGCCCATTTTAACTTGTTGTTTCGTCTTGTAATTAGTGAAATAAATGTAGTTTTAATGTGTAAATATTGTCTTAGTGCCTCGACCATCACCACCTCGTTCACCCAAGTCGAGGACATAAAACCAGTTTGTTTACAGTTCCAGAAGTTAGACGATGAGTTTGGGAAAACTTGTTGCCGAGCTGCTGGCTGCTGGTTCGAAGGTTCCTGCGGCGTGTTGAACGACTGGCTTGGTTCTCGTGGCGGGTTGAACGTTCGGAAGTTCGGACACGATAGTAAAATCCACTAACGTGAGCAGGATGCACGATTTGTGTACAATGGACTTTCACTTTGTTTGGCATGGCATAGTTTAAGGATGGTTAGCACCATTTCCACCTCTTGCTTCAGTGAGCTGGGGTGGGTCAAATCCGGGTATCTTCTTGTACTCCTCCTAAAATCAATTATTAACCCATAACTAGACTAAGGTTTAAATTAGAGCTCAATTTGACTACGGGAATCCTGTTCGGAGCGGACTGTATTTCACTTAACTTCTCGGCGAACTTGGGGAACCAGTTTTGAGAGGGTCGGAAGTATCGCAAGCAAACAGTAAACACTAGAATTTCTCTCACTTCTTTTATTTACTAAACTAAGTTAAACTAGGTGATAAAAACAAGCGTCTCTTCCGACGATCGCGACGAGGTGACTTTACGTCCGACCGGTTCGGCTGCTTGCGATGAACTTAACTTGACTTTGTTCCGACGCGCAAGCTTCTCGTCGCTTCTTCCTTCGTTGCGCGCCAAAATCCTCTCGCTCGACCGTCGTCGGGCGTCGTTCGTTCTCTTTCTGTTGTTGCGCCGTCGTCAACGACGCCCGTTTCGCACGCTCTCCGTCGTCGTTGACAGCAAAGCAGGCTGCGCTGCCATCGTCGCACGACTGTCATCGCAGCAAGCACAGGGCTGCCAAAACCACTCCAAATTCCCTTCGAGCTGACAGATTCAGGCTCGAACATCCTCCACCCGCGAAGCAGCAGCCTTCAACGGCGTAATTGTCCGCGCCGCCGTTTGCTCCACGAGCCACGCTTCGATTGCTGCCGAGCGCTGTACATTGTCGTCCTCGAGGTCGTCCTCGTTGTTTGTGCCATCGCGTGAAACGGCAGGTAAAACTTCTTGAATCTCGTTGGATCACTCACCACTACCCTTGCTTCCTTGTAGGCCTCATCAATTCCACGAACTTCGATGTACTGCTTCAACTCGGGTTCGTCCTTAAACGCCGTGGCTTGAGCCCGCTTTTTCGCGTGCTGTGCTGCTTCCAGTTGTGCCGTCTGTGTTCTGGCGGAGCTTCGCCTAGCGCAAAGCCACCAAGTTGGCTTTGTCAGCGAGTTGGACTCCCGCAGGAATCACCGAGATGGTGGAACGTGGCTGAACCCTTTCGACGCCAGCCAACTCGTTCGCGTTGTGTATGTCCAGAGTTTTCTTCGTCAAGTGTGTGTCGAGCTTACTTGTGATCAATAAACCACGGCAGGGGTTTGGGCCGCAGGGTTGTAACATGGTCACTCTATTCGTTTAGTTGTTTTTCATTTAGCTATAATCAACTAATATAAACAAGTCTAATTGAATCAAGGGTTTGTGTCGAAGCTAGCACATGACAAGCTTTAGCAGAACAGTGCTACACCTCACTTCCTCACACCCCCGCCAATCCGTCCGATAAGCCAAACAGTCCTGGAGAAAGCACAACTTGCACCACCACGTATGGGAAGACTTGCTGGGTTAAACCTGCTGAGAGGAACTTGCACGATCAAGCCCTCTCGGAAAATCTGGAATGAATCAGAACAGGAAAGCTGCCTTCAGTAATATTCCCAAAATCTGTTCGGGTAAATTCGTTACTCGAAACTACGAAATTTCTCAGAATATTGACTTCGGTCCCTGCAGACTCGCCAGTTGTGTCCAGTGTTGCATACGCAAGATATGGACGTCCCTCGTCAGCTCGACTCACTGGTGGTAGTGAAGCTACCGCGCAGTCGATGTCACAAGCTGAACATCAACCAGAACAAGCTCAGCCGCCATCGCGCGCAGCCAGCGCGTTTGGCTCGGCCCATTTTAACTTGTTGTTTCGTCTTGTAATTAGTGAAATAAATGTAGTTTTAATGTGTAAATATTGTCTTAGTGCCTCGACCATCACCACCTCGTTCACCCAAGTCGAGGACATAAAACCAGTTTGTTTACAGTTCCAGAAGTTAGACGATGAGTTTGGGAAAACTTGTTGCCGAGCTGCTGGCTGCTGGTTCGAAGGTTCCTGCGGCGTGTTGAACGACTGGCTTGGTTCTCGTGGCGGGTTGAACGTTCGGAAGTTCCTGTTTCTGTTCCCTTGAGCTTGGAACCCACTCGGTCCGGAGTGTGGTTGAATCGCGTCGACAAACTCCATCACTTCTGCTCCAGCTTCTTCCTCTTCGTAGTCAACGTGATGAACCTGCTGCTGTTGCTTAGCCAGTAGTTGCTGCAGGTGAGTATACTGTATAAGTTTTTGACCTGTAGAAGGTTCATGCAATAAATGCTGTTTGATCCTTGCTAACTCATTGATGTAGAATCTTGAGTATATATACAACAACATCCTCGGAACACATTTTTTTCAGATTGATTTGTCTTCCAAGTTGTGCCACAAGGAATTAATTTGTCGATCATATTTGACCGCACACTTTTTATGTAGGTAGGGGAACAGCATCTAATTAAATCGTGCCTCTAATTTGGCCATATCAGCACTTTGACGTTCAATTACAACTCATAAAAAGCGTTTTCGAGTGATTAATAGCTTAATAGAAAGTGAGCAAGCAAGTTTCTCTATATAGTTAGCATTAGCATTAGCATTAGCATTTGGAGGACGCCCCACCACCGGAAGGCTCCACAACGCTTATCCCACTGTTTGGTGTGGTTGTGTTAGACCCTCATCCGGAACAATAATCCAACACGGGAGATACCATGTCTTCATCTTTTGATGAGTGTGTAATACAGCCCAGGGCATAAGGGGGTCCACGCCGGGTCCAAGCTATCCTCGGGGAAATGAAGGAATGTTAGTAAACACCTATCTAAAGTGCGCAGGGACCCCTACGTCACCTTAGTGGTATAGATGTTTGTAGGGAGGTTTTTGACTCAATGTTAGTAGGAGAGGTAAAACCCTAGGATATACCCCGAAAGGTATTGCGGGCGAATCAAGTAGAGTTAGTTTTTTTATTATTAAACTTATACTTGTTTGTATAGTGTAAAAGATGCATGATTTATATTTTTTTATATTTTAAACCACGGCAGAAACAACGCGACGAAGCCGTGCATGATTAAATTGACTGTCGTATTACTAAACCAACCATTTTCTCAGGTAAAAGCAATGCTGATTAATCACAGTTTTAACATGTTTGTTGTTAAACTCATTCTATCAACTGTAAGAGTAGAGAGAAGTTTATATTTTCCTTTAAATTATTATATGTTTAAGCGAAATTCGAGGTTGTAAATGATTTAACTCATAATTGATATTTAGATTTTAAACTCTTACAGCGATAAGGAGTAAACATTCATTATTCACCCATTTGTTTTATTTTGAATGTAGGATTTAGATGTTTCATTAAAACGACCGGTTCAAAAAGCATACTTAGTTATCATTTATTTTTAGTGTGATGGGATTAATCAGCATATTTAAATTATTTTCTTCATAAAAATACAATAATTAAATTAGCTAAAAATATACAGACAAAACACAATCACTCACTCACTCACACACACATTGATGCTTCCTCGATTTGAAGATCAGCAACTTTCAGTTTTTATGCTAATGCTACAACGGGTTTGAAAATTGCGAAAAGCCTAGATAACAAAAAAAAGCAAAAACCCCGAAACCAGTTGAAATCCATACTACTTATCGAGAAATTAAAAGTGAGAGTGTGTGCGTGCAACATGGAGTTAAACTTTTCGAAGTGCCATAGGAACCTTCACAGAAACTGCACAGAAAGTTTAACTCCATGTTGCACACACTCTCACTTTTAATTTCTCGATAGAAAAGTTATTTGAAACCGTATCCAGGTTTTTAAACGAAGATGGCGTTCGAATGGTGAACGCCCGAAATGTCAAAATCGCGCAGTAGCACCAACATTATAAAAAAATGTGGCTGTCATGCCATGGCACAATTTTTCCGTAATGTTGGTACCACTGCGTGATTTTGACATTTCGGGCGTTCACCATTCGAACGCCATCTTCGCTTAAAAACCTCGATATATAACCGCGCGTGATCAAATGTGACTAACTGCAACCTTTAGCATTCTTTAAAACACACATTTCTGTTTAATTCTAAAAAGTCTGCAGCCTGGTTGCATTTTCGCCATATGGCAACACTTATGTGGAACGTTTAGGATCCACATGATCCACAAATGTCAAACACTGCCGAAGCTTCTTCCGTTCATTCCAATCTCACTCACACAGTCCCACTCACTAAACAAACAACATGAAACGAACTCACCAAGTTCAGCTTCGGTTTATTCCGGTGAGATGCTGGCGTGGATGCTGGCCTCCTCGTTGGAATCGGCCATCAAGCAGAAAAACAAATCCAGCACTCCGGCTTTCCAGTGACATCTAAATCACTTCCGCACTATTCCCAGTCCACGAATGAAAGCTCTGGCCCACGGGGCCCTACGCACACGCGCACATGTCATCTTTAAGCCAAAGCTTTGAGCACAGAACAACACACAGAAGCGAAAGATGTCGCTCGCATTCTTGCTCTCCCGTTTCCGATCAAAAAACAACTCAATCATAAACAATTTTTCACTAAACAACCACTAAAGCATTATTTTTTCCTATCCTTCTTATTCTTGTTCTGCAAGCAAGTTTCTCTATATAGTTTTGCAAAAAAAAAGTTGTTTAAATAGTTAAATTCAGCAAATTGGACGGAATTAGGAACGAGTTCTTAACCTGCCAAACATATGAGAATTTCCGAAACTATTCTCTTCTTCGGCGATTGTCAGAATACGAGTTTGACGTTTTGTCACATCAGCTGCATCCTTACTGGGAATTTTGGAAACACATTTGAAAATGGCGGATAAGAGTTGAAATGGAAATGTTACGAAAAGTCTAATTTCGACGTCGTCGTGCTGTCTTGTCGCAACCGCCATTTCGACGTTCCGAGAAAAACGTGTTTTAATGTTTAACCTTGAATCTAATCTAATCTAATCAGACCCTAGCGCAGCCAATCTTTCGAAGGGATCCTGGAGAGTGCCTTAGGTTAGATGACGCCTAGCACTCTTCTTGTCATTTATTAACATTTGTAGTGCGCCATTGCATCGAAAATGCATTGAAACATCACAAGCGTTAAAGCGGCCAGGCCTACTGCGTAAAGCCGTATCGCAGAGATGACTCGTAATTGGGTTGAGTTTGAGCACTGAGTGTTCGAACAACAACACAATTCTGAATCGACAGGGGAGGAAGAAGCGTGGGGACACACCACCATACGCTCCGAGATTTTGGTTGTATTCGTTGGGAGCACCATGCTAAGAAGGTTTGGTACTCCGGGACACTCTGGGATGGGACATTGTATTTCCACGAATGCCCTGGACACTATTTGCCGTGGTTATAGCGCCACAACTCGCTCTCTGTAACAGTATTTCTAATTCCAGTCCACGCTCACCAAGTCGTCATGGCCTAGTGGTTAGCATTTTTGCTTACCAATCCAAAGGACGGAGGATCGAACCCCGCCTCGAGCGACTTTGATTTTTCGTTCATATTCATCATTTCAAATTTATTGGAGCGGCCGTGGCTGACTGGTTACGGTGTTCGCTTTGTAAGCGAATGGTCCTGGGTTCGATTCCCATCTGCTCCCAACGAGAAAGTATAGGAAATATAAATCTTGAAACTCTGAACATGAACGAAAAATCAAAGTCGCTCGAGTCGGTGTTCGATCCCCCGTCCTTTGGATTGGTAAGAAAAAATGCTAACCACTAGGCCATCGCGACTTCCCAGTAAAACAGCCAAAATCCAAGTCGAGCTAAATTAGTTCGCGTTTCCAAAAAAAGGGGTCGCATGGCTCAAATTATGACGCCGCCATGCGGTGAAAAGCGGAAGCTGCTGTGAAAAGCTGAAATATTGCATTGGTGACGTAAAACCGAGCTGTCAAACTCGGACTTTGTCAAATTTTCTATGTTTATGTTTTTGTTGCCGCGTGTCCAGGTTCTTTTCGTTGTTCCGTTCCGGTCGGGGTTTTCGGCTGCTGATAAGTTCCGGTCGATTTTTGCAGAACCTGGATGACCAACTTTCGAGTCATGGTTCTAGTGTTTTTCGTTTCGATTCCGTGGTTTAAGAAAAAAAAACGCATCGCGCCGGCGCGAAGGTGTTACTGTTGAACATCGTTCGGGTTCCGGGATCGATTTCTTTTGCAAAAGACATCGGAAGTGCACCAAACGGAAGATCAGAGTGATTTTGAATACATAAATCAATTATTTCTGAGCAGGGAAGGGAGGAAGAATCCGGAAGTGATGAAAGTGGAAATAGAGCAGGAGTGTGGGAAGAGGGGTGGGGGGAGGAGGGAGTGTGTAATCTGAAAGGAAGAAACCGCTGAAACTTGGGCGGGCTTAAGTTGAGCAAAACTCTGGTTTGTGCAGTTGCTGGGTCATTTGATCACCAGTACAGAGTGTCAGTTGGCCTTAGTCGAGAATTGGTCGCACAAGCCAGTCACATCCTTCAACATTTAGTGCAGGAACCGCATTTGGATACAAATTAAGTAAATATTTCAAGGGTAAGTTAAATCTTTAAGTTCCACGTGTTATCTCTTCTTTAGAATTTTTTTTTCAATTTTAAAACTCAGCATTGAATCACAAATTTACATTGCAGAAATAAATTAAATATTGATTACTACAAAAAGTACGTTTAATTTTTTGATTTTTTAACGGTAGATATCAAGACTCAAGTATATAAGCTTATTATATACATGTTTGTGAATGTTTGGTGAAAGTTTGAAGCAACTTGGATGATTTTGAGAAAACTGGGTGGTCCATAAACCACGTAGATTTCAAAAAATAGAGTATTTTTATTTTATAACACAAGTTTCCCGTTATGAACCTAACAATCAAAACTAACAATCAAACTCAAAACTGAACTTTGGGAATGCTTTGGAGGCAACTGGCCAAACCAGAACTGGTTCCGGATCATTCCGGGGAACTTACGGAGTGGTCAATACTTAATAAAACAAAATACCTGTAAAATAGGAAACAAATTTCAACACATTCGAAATCAATCGCATTTATGCTCACAGAACCGTTTTTGGACCAATCTGGCCACTTTGAAATCGGTTCCAGGTACCCCGGTGAAACCCGGAATATGGTCAACCACATATTTGAAACGCTTGAAATACTTGATAAACTTCAAATAATTGACATACTCGAAATACTTGAAATACCTTACTTTGAATACTTAGAGTCTTTTGAATACCATGGATACTTTGAATTTTTAAATTGAATGAAATATTTGAAAAAATAATACTTTGAGCATCTTGAACACTTTGAATACTTGAATTCTTTGAATACTTTTTTTTTTTGATACTTTAAATATTTTGATCACTTTAATTCCTTTGAGTCCTATGAATACTTTTAATACTTAAAGTACTTTAAAAGTTAGAAATTCTTCAAAACCCTGAAATACACAGAAAAAAATGATGGTAATATTCATCAGGAAATGGTGACAGATTTTGTGGCAAAAAATATGTGTAATATTAAATCAGGAATTGATGAATTTTCATCAGTTTCTGATGAATATTCATCAAGTTCACATTTTTACACAATTTAAAACATTTTTTGAGTAATATTACTCAAAAATGTGAGTAATATTACTCACATTTTTACACATTTTTTGAGTAATATTACTCAAATATTCAACCAACAAAATTTTCAACATTCCAAAATTCAACTTTTTTTTGCTGTGTACTTAAGGTACTTGAAATACTATAAACACTTGAAATACTTTCAATATTTTAAAAACTTTGAGTCCTTGGAGTATTTTGAATACTTTGAAAACATTGTTTTTTAAACTTTAATTATTTTATACTTTCTATGCTTTGAGTCCTTTGAAAACTTGAAAACTTAGGATGCTTTGAATACTTGAAGGCCTAAAGTCTTTACGTACTTTGAATACATTGAATACTTTGAATTTTTTAAATACTTTAAATATTTTGAACTTTTTGAGCCCATTGAATACTTGAACTACTTCCTCAATTCTATAGATACTTTGAAAACTTTTTTATTAATACTTTAAATATATTGAATACTTTGAGCCCTTTGAATACTTTGAATACTTTGAGTACTTTAAAAACTTGAAATTCTTGACTTTCTTGACTTTGATTTCTTCAAATACTTCGAATATTAAAAATACTTGGTGTCTTGAAATACTAGAAATACTTGCAATACTTTGATTTGTTTTAATACTTCAAATATTTTTAATGCTTTGAATACATGAATACTTTTGATACTTTGAATGCTTCAATACTTTTATTACTTTGAATGCTTGAATACAAAATATTTGAAACACTTGAAATCAGGGGCGCCGACTAGTCCAAAATGTTGGGGGGGCACGGTTGTTTTCCAAAATCGATAGGTAAGAGTGGCGATTAAATGTTAAAGTTTATTGTATATCACGAATTTTAATAATTTTATTACGATGTGATACGATTTATTTTTCATCTGTTTTCATTTTGTTTTTAAGAAAAAGATAATTTATTAAAACGTGATTAGAATGTTGATTGGGGGGAATTTTTTATATGTTTGGTAGGCGAATTCCTTTTAATTGGCATATTCTCACTTATTTTCTAGAAGTAGGTAACAGTCAATAATAAAAATAATCAGATATTTAGAAATTTAACAATACAATTATTCTAAAAATAAAAACAAAAGAAAAAGCAAAAATTTAAAAATACAAATACACATTTATAAAACATCCATTTTTCAAATCTGCAATTTAGAAAAAAATAACAGATACATAAAATTCAATATTCCAAAATAAAAAAATTAACAGTATAAAAATATTCTGAGAGATATTTTTTTAAGAAATCAAAAGCAGAAAACCAGAAATTTAAAACATCAGAAATTTAGAAATAACAATAAAATTCAATGTTTAAAAAATCGAAAATTTAAAAATTATGATACATGAATTATTTTTAATAATTTAAGAATTTAAGAATTTAAGAATTTAAGAATTTAAGAATATAAGAATTTAAGAATTTAAGAATTTAAGAATTTAAGAATTTAAGAATTTAAGAATTTAAGAATTTAAGAATTTAAGAATTTAAGAATTTAAGAATTTAAGAATTTAAGAATTTAAGAATTTAAGAATTTAAGAATTTAAGAATTTAAGAATTTAAGAATTTAAGAATTTAAGAATTTAAGAATTTAAGAATTTAAGAATTTAAGAATTTAAGAATTTAAGAATTTAAGAATTTAAGAATTTAAGAATTTAAGAATTGAAGAATTTAAGAATTTAAGAATTTAAGAATTTAAGAATTTAAGAATTTAAGAATTTAAGAATTTAAGAATTTAAGAATTTAAGAATTTAAGAATTTAAAAATTTAAGAATTTAAGAATTTAAGAATTTAAGAATTTAAGAATTTAAGAATTTAAGAATTTAAGAATTTAAGAATTTAAGAATTTAAGAATTTAAGAATTTAAGAATTTAAGAATTTAAGAATTTAAGAATTTAAGAATTTAAGAATTTAAGAATTTAAGAATTTAAGAATTTAAGAATTTAAGAATTTAAGAATTTAAGAATTTAAGAATTTAAGAATTTAAGAATTTAAGAATTTAAGAATTTAAGAATTTAAGAATTTAAGAATTTAAGAATTTAAGAATTTAAGAATTTAAGAATTTAAGAATTTAAGAATTTAAGAATTTAAGAATTTAAGAATTTAAGAATTTAAGAATTTAAGAATTTAAGAATTTAAGAATTTAAGAATTTAAGAATTTAAGAATTTAAGAATTTAAGAATTTAAGAATTTAAGAATTTAAGAATTTATGAATTTATGAATTTATGAATTTAAGAATTTAAGAATTTAAGAATTTAAGAATTTAAGAATTTAAGAATTTAAGAATTTAAGAATTTAAGAATTTAAGAATTTAAGAATTTAAGAATTTAAGAATTTAAGAATTTAAGAATTTAAGAATTTAAGAATTTAAGAATTTAAGAATTTAAGAATTTAAGAATTTAAGAATTTAAGAATTTAAGAATTTAAGAATTTAAGAATTTAAGAATTTAAGAATTTAAGAATTTAAGAATTTAAGAATTTAAGAATTTAAGAATTTAAGAATTTAAGAATTTAAGAATTTAAGAATTTAAGAATTTAAGAATTTAAGAATTTAAGAATTTAAGAATTTAAGAATTTAAGAATTTAAGAATTTAAGAATTTAAGAATTTAAGAATTTAAGAATTTAAGAATTTAAGAATTTAAGAATTTAAGAATTTAAGAATTTAAGAATTTAAGAATTTAAGAATTTAAGAATTTAAGAATTTAAGAATTTAAGAATTTAAGAATTTAAGAATTTAAGAATTTAAGAATTTAAGAATTTAAGAATTTAAGAATTTAAGAATTTAAGAATTTAAGAATTTAAGAATTTAAGAATTTAAGAATTTAAGAATTTAAGAATTTAAGAATTTAAGAATTTAAGAATTTAAGAATTTAAGAATTTAAGAATTTAAGAATTTAAGAATTTAAGAATTTAAGAATTTAAGAATTTAAGAATTTAAGAATTTAAGAATTTAAGAATTTAAGAATTTAAGAATTTAAGAATTTAAGAATTTAAGAATTTAAGAATTTAAGAATTTAAGAATTTAAGAATTTAAGAATTTAAGAATTTAAGAATTTAAGAATTTAAGAATTTAAGAATTTAAGAATTTAAGAATTTAAGAATTTAAGAATTTAAGAATTTAAGAATTTAAGAATTTAGGAATTTAAGAATTTAAGAATTTAAGAATTTAAGAATTTAAGAATTTAAGAATTTAAGAATTTAAGAATTTAAGAATTTAAGAATTTAAGAATTTAAGAATTTAAGAATTTAAGAATTTTAGAATTTTAGAATTTTAGAATTTTAGAATTTTAGAATTTTAGAATTTTAGAATTTTAGAATTTTAGAATTTTAGAATTTTAGAATTTTAGAATTTTAGAATTTTAAAATTTTGGAATTTTAGAATTTTACAATTTTAGAATTTAGGCTGATTCTTTTCAAGCATGTTCCTTTTTTGTGTAAATTGATTAATTTGGTAATAATTTTTCTTTTTTTTTGTATTCTGTTTTTGCTTTTCCACCGAGCACCAACAAAATGGTCAACGTATCCCATCCAGCCCACAAGTTCCTGAGGCCATCCGACTGCAGTTCCAGATTGCAGAGACGAACGTTTTGAAGAAGTACTATGTAGTACATTTGATCACGCTTAGAATGTGTCATACCACAGAAGCTGAGCTGAGAAACGCCGTCAAGTCATCGGAAGCGCACTTTGGCCATCTCTTTATCCCTCATTACAGTAAGTTAACTTTTAGAATTTTAAAAGAAATAAAACAAACTAATGCCTTGCTTTTCTTCCAGCCGCTGGGATTATTTTGAGATCAGCAAACAACACCCTCGCTCGAAAACACAATCTACTATCCGGGAGTCGTACCGTTCGTTGCCCAGACGGGCACCAACCCAAGACCACCATGCATGGCGTGAAAATAGGCCGGACCAGTTCAGGTCGTCGAGGAAGGTGGAAACTGTGGCAAGGAGGCAGCTGCAGTTGCTGTGCCGGCCATCGCCTGTGTTGCCAGCCCGTAGATGATGCAGGCATATAACTAAAAGGAGGACGGAACTCAGAACGTCAGGTCATGGGGCGCGATCACCGTGGATGCTCAGATTCGGGGTGTTGCTACTCGCAGGGGGCTTAGTAGGGGCCACAGGTCGGTTTAATAAACTAGCTGATGACGAAAGGTTTTTTTTTTTAATTTTATGAATTTAATTGTAATTACAGCGGAATCCCATCTATCAACCTGACGATTTTTTATGGTGCCCGGAACGTGACAAGGCGCTGCTTAGCTGGTCGAGAGTCGCATTCCGCTTATGCCCTACGCGTTCTGGACTACATGCGCACTGTACAAGATCGCGGTCGGCCACGCCAAAAGTTTCGGCCAAGAACGCCGCCGTCAGCCCGTCAATGGCGTTGAAGACTACGATGTTCCAGCAGTCGCACTACGCGCACAAGATTTCCCAGTAACAAAAGGATCGCGAGCCGACGTTCCGGACTACACTCGCTGCAATTGTTGGGTGCGGCGGATGAACACATCGATCGAAAATCCTCAAAAAGCTGCACCAATCCTGCCAGACGAACGACAACGAGAACGACCTTAAAAAGGGCACCCAGCTGCTGGAAATCTACGCAAGAATCACAAAATATAGGCCCTCTACGAATAGTTCCTGTACATCAAATCGGCCATCCTGCATCCCTTAATCATGGGCGTCATCCGGAAGTGCGGCGGCAAGATGCACCTGCGCGAGGGAGAGTTCGAAAAGGCGCACACGGACTTTTTCGAGGCGTTCAAAAATTACGACGAGTCCGGCTGGTCCCGGCGCACGACCTGTCTCAACTACCTCGTCCTCGCATGCTCATGAAGTCCGGCAAAACCGTTCGACTCGCAGGACGAACCTGGTCGTGAGCTATCAGAACAACGACATCATGGAGTTCGAGTCAACACTGCGAAACAACCGGTACAACATCATGGAAGAACCGTTCATCCGGGAGCACATCGAGGACCTGCGGAACATCCGCTCCCAGGTACTGATCAAGCTGATCCGCCCGTACACGAAGATTACGACCGATCTGCAGGCGCTGTTTGACACGACCGAGCTCGAGCTGACCGGGATCGATCGATGACGACCGTGCAGTAGCTTGGCAGTAGCACCACGTATTTATTAAAAGTAAGTCATGAACAATTTAAAACTAAACAGAAATCTAAAGTTTAATTTAACTTCCAGCAGGATTCGCCATTCGAAAATGGCCAGAATGTTCCAGGATACACACTGGAACCGCGTGTTTGCCTGAACCGGTGCCGTCCACAAGGGCATCTTCTACAAGGCCGGACGCGTGCAATGTTTTAAAGTATGCCCTCGACGCGATCGTGAACAGGCGCGTCAACGGGACGATTCTGGTCAAGCGCATCGAGCACGTGAAGTCGTCCCGGTGCAGTAAGGACTTTCTGCGTCGCGTCAAGGAAAACTGTTCCACGTAGGTCATCGTGAACCCTTCAAGTCCTTCTTCCGGATGGCCCCGATTCCCGGCGCGATTTCGTCGTGGTGCCGCGAATTCGTCAAGATTCTTCAAAAGTTATCGGGAAAACCAAACAAAATCGGAGCTGCAAAGAAACCAGTGAGAATAAACATAAAATTTGTAAACTTACGTGATAATAAATCTCTACGTGTTCTCGTATTTTTTTCTCCACTTTTTGTATATTGCCTAATTTATTAAAAGGGCGAATTAGCTTTTATTAGTCAATTCGCCCTTTTGATAAACTTGGCAATGTTTACCAAATCAAACCAAAACAATCCCTTAATTTTTCTACTCACCGCTAGAGGTCGCATCGGTCGATTAATTGAACAGCGACATCTATGTTTGAAGTCTGAACTACTTGAAATAATTCCTGAGATGCGAGTGAAATATTTCTTAGCTCGAGTAGCGCGAATTTTTTGTGTCAAAAGAGCTCGAATTCGAGGCGAATACACGCCAAATTCGAGGCGAATTTGCCTCGATTCGAGCGAGATTCGGCTCGAGTTTAGCGAGCGGTTCGAGCCATTTCGGCTCGAGTCTTTCTTACTGGGTTGGTGAGCTATAATTGGAATTAGGAATACTATTACTACCAACTATATACGCGCTGAGTCCTTGTCCATTTGACAAGGGTTCGGAAGTTCTAAATAACGTTTGAACCCGATTGGTGCAAACGTTCTTCAGGGCGGAGCTTGTCGGTAAAGCTGAAGTACCTCGCGCTCGGCTAGCCAGCGTAGAAATGGGTCACCGAAGCTCGGCAGAGCTAACACCTTCCAAATGCCTATGCGAGTTATTTGCATGTATAGAATGTAGATCTAAAAATACATGGAAACAACTCAATTTGTAAGAAGCGGCCGCGTGGTCCCGTTTGGTTGGTTGCACACACACACACACACATATTCATCATTTCAAATTTATGTGTTCTTAACTTTCTCGTTGGGAGCAGATAGGAATCGAACCCAGAACCATTCGCTTACAAAGCGAACACCGTAACCAGTCAGCCACGGCCGCTCCTCATTGTTTTAATGTTTAACCTTGAATAAACAAAAACTAGAGCACGCAATGTAAACAACAACAAACACGTTTTGTTTGGCTGAGCATTCTGTGCATTGTTCCAAAGTTTGGTTTAGGTTGGTTGCCGGAGATAAATACAAATGTTTACGGTAGTCTAACTTACACGTGCGTCAAATGCGTTCTGACCTGAAATCGCTTTGGCCAGTTGTCGCACTTACATCAGTTTTCAGGGAGTGACAAGATAGCACGACAAGATTGAAACTACTTTCATATGAAAAGTGACAAAAAATTTCGGAGCTTTTTTGGTTTTCATTGAATACCTCAGGATTGAAATCGAATTTTGGGAATCTGAGCTGCACAAAATGGCGTTCTTAACTCAATTTGGCCCAAAATGCACGTACGACAAGTTAGCACGACGGCGACGAATTTGGACGTTTCAAGCAATTGTTTGCCTCATTTCCCATTAAATAATGCAATATTTGCAAAATACAATATAATTTTTGAGCAACCAGTATTAAAGAGCTGTAGGTAATTTTTCTTTTTTACTTAGAGCAATTCTCTCAGTTTTCGGTCATTCGTTTTTTTTTTGTATTTTTAAATCCTGCTGAAATCGGTATGCCCGAAGAAGCCATTTTGCATCATTAGTTTGTCCATATAATTTTCCATACAAATTTGGCAGCTGTCCATACAAAATGATGTATTAAAATTCAAAAATCTGTATCTTTTGAAGGAATTTTTTGATCGATTTGGTGTCTTCGGCAAAGTTGTAGCACAGAGTAATCCAGAGGACGCAGTCCGAACAAATGTCATCGAATTTTGTGGTTGCGTTACGGTTATTTTTGTTGGAATTTCCTAAGGGTAGCAGGCGTTATATATTTTTTTCAGGCGTTATGTTTTTGAACGGATATTTGAATTAAATCTAGTAGCCAATAATTAAAAATTATTTCCTGTCAAACTGACTTTCGTTTCGTTTTGCAAAAAAAATCTTCGAAGGGCCGATCGTGAAAAATTGTCCTGTTTTGGTTAGAGAAGTAATTCGCCCGGCGATCTAACCTCGTCTCGGGGCCGTCGGAAAGTCGGATTTGAAGAAGTGTCCTGTTTTGCTGAGGGAGGAAATCAGCCAGGCTCGGATTGCGATGAAATGTATATGTGTTTTTTTTTACATGTTCGGCATATGTTTGAATATAATGAGGCAAATAAAATTGTAAGCGGACATAAATTTAATTGATATAATGGGAATTGTTTCTTATTTTCAAATGAAAACCAAACGGAGGAAGTATAAAATACGCGGGACATGTTTCTTTGAGAGCTGCGGGGTTTTGATAGCAAGAAAACTGTTTGATTCAATAAAAGTTGGTCACAATATCACAAATCAATAGAATTTGGAACTTCGAGCGATGGCACATTTGAGAGTCAATTCACAACTCTGGTCATTAAAAGTACTCGAAATTAACGTCTCGGTAGCTTTTCAATCAAGCAATTAATCAGCCACTGGCGACGTACGCAAACCTTGCAAGCCAACTATCCCATCTGCATGCATTCAGCGGTGTTTTTTCCAAGACGTTAAGACGCCCTGCGGCTCGGGAAACACCTTATCCAATATTTACCGGAAAAACAGATAACAGTTCGAAAGCAACCTAAAAATTATGAATTTTCAACTGATTGAGTCGGATTGAGTAATGTTTTGAATTTCTGACACGGAAAACTGTCATTGAAAAACGAAACGCCTCTGAAAATCCAGTGAACTAAGATAGCAAAAAAATAACTTTTCATGTTTTTCCTGAAGGGGGGATGTACCACGATGTACCGCGTAACGCAACCATAAACTAAATGCCTGTGTTCCCTCTGGATTACTCTGTGGTTGTAGGTTTGGATATTGACTACACTGAAAATACACGGTAAAAAATGTTTGGTGATTTTTAATTTCACTTTTTGTCACTAAAACTTGAATTGCAAAAAACATTTTTTTTTTTTTTTGATATGCCGTTTTATGACCCCTATGGTTATGAAATGCCAACTTTTCAGAAATTTCCAGGTTGTGCAAAAAAACTTTGACCGAGTTATGAATTTTTTTTATCAATACTGATTTTTTCAAAAAATCGAAATATTGGTCGCAAAAATTCAACTTCATTTTTCGATTTAAAATCAAATTTGCAATCAAAAAGTACTTTAGTGAAATGTTGATAAAGTGCACCGTTTTTGAGTTAAAGCTATTTTTTGGTAACTTTTTTGAAAAAAGTTGCAGTTTTTCCTTTTTTTCAATTAGTGCACATGTTTGCCCCCTTTTGAAAAGAATATTTTTGAAAAGCTGAGAAAATTATCTATATTTTGCTTTTAGGAACTTTGTTGATACGACCCTTAGTTGCAGAGATATTGCTTGGATATTGCCATGCAATGGTTTAAAAACAGGAATTGAAGTCTCACCCAAACAACCCACCATTTTGTAACGTCGATATCTCAAATGCAGAGCAAAAAAGTGTAAATTTGGAAGGTGTAATTTTAGAAGGTTGAATATTACCTCTTTTATCTCGGTGCAGATTAGTGGTTCGCAAAGCGGCCTCAATTTAGAACTGTCAAAGCGGAACCAATTTACTGTTCGCAAATGCTACCAAGCAGTGGCAAGTATTGGGATCGATCTATAACTTATTTTGTTTTGTCATCACGTGGAAAACAAAAAAGGCCTCTTTTGACTTCCCATCCCAAGCGCAAAGCACTTAATTTTTCAGCAAAAACTTTAATATCAACAGATCCTAATTGTTTCAAAACAATTCACTTAAGCAGCAAAAAATATGTCACGCTTGAGCTTGAACATAGCCTTTTACTTTGTTTATGTTAACAGCTGTACCCAAGCATGGGTAAATAACAAAGGAAATGCGTAATAATACCTTTCTCTGGTATAAATACCAAATTTTGGTATTTCTGGACCCTTTAAAATTTGTCTTAAGGATTATGCAAGAGCAAAATGTGATATCATACCAATTTAAGGTATTGTTTTGATATTGCAAAATTGCAGAATTTGTCAATGGTCGAACACCATTTTTTTGAAATTGAATATGTCTATATTGAACTTTCTTATAATAATTACATTTCATTTACATTCTAAGTGGTATGGCTACATGCTCTTCATCTTTGTTATATTTTTCGTTTTCTTATTAACTGTTCACATTCATTTATTTACTTCAAATTGTTTTACATTTTTGCATTGAATCGAATACATTTGGGTAAAAAAGAAAAAAAAAATCACTTCAACAACTAATCCTAACTTAAAACTAAAAAAGCAAATTCATTGAAATATTCAAAATCATTAGAACGAGTAAACTACGAACTGTATTTTAAGATAAATCCTCCAAGCGTTCTTACTTGTTCCGCACGAGTTTTGCAACCACGCAGTGTTGTTGTCATCTCGATGAAAATGTTCATAAGTTCTTGTGGTGAAAACAGGTCACTACTGCCTTCATCCGTTGATGTTGGTTGGTTTTCCCTCGGTTGCTGACTGAAGCCAGGAGGTGTTGTATTCTCTGCAACTTTTTGCCGCTGATTCAACGGCAATGGCTGCAGATTTGGAACCACTCGAACAGATCCCACTCCAGGTGACGCCAAAGCAGGAAAATCCACGTCCGTGAAAGTTGGTGGTGTTTTGCGACGATTTGGTTGGTGCCTCGTCGTCGCTTGCTGCCGAATTTTCACAAACTCAGCACGTTTTGGGCAGCTTCGATTCTTGGTCGAATGGTCGCCGCCGCAATTGAAGCATTTGGCTTCAATGTTCTCGTTGATTGTTTCGCATGCTTGAGTTTTGTGCTCACCTCCGCAGGTTGCACAACGACTCTTGATGAAACAGTTCCTTCCACCATGCCCAAACTGCAAACAGTTCGAACATTGTGTCACGTCACGGTGCACTGGACGATAACGTTCCCAAGTCACGATGATGTTGAAAATTGCCCGAACTGCTTTCAGCTCAGACGGCGTTGTCGATCCTTTCTCGAGATGAACCAGGTACAGTTGATCACGATACTTGATGTCCTTGTCGTGTCTCGTCATCTTGAAGACTTCGATCACGTTCAACTTAAGAGTTTTGAGCTCTTCCTTCAGCACACTCACATCCATGTCGTACAGGCCACGGAGGACCTGTTTCATGGGGCGTTTACCTGGATCGTCATGGCTGTAGTATTCAATCTTTGTGTTGTTCAGGAAATCCCGAACGTAGTTGTAATCCTTTCTGGTAGGTAGCAGAATTTTGAGTCCATCAGCTTACAAGCGAATGGAAGCTCGTAAAGCGCCAGATTTGATAAATCCGGTCAGCCACTTCCCGAGCAGGGGTAAATAACACGGGAATACCAAATTTTGGTATTACTTGGGCAAATAACAGCGACCAAAATGTGCCATTGGTTGCCCAGTAATAGATGGTAAAATACCATGAAATCATACCAAAGTCTAGTATGTGGAAGGGCACAACAATACCAAACCATGATATTCCAAAGGTAAAATAATACCACATCATAAAACCATTTCAATACCAAGTTGAGGTCTTCTGGATTTTTGAACATTGCTCGAATACCTGAACATGGTATTACCACGGTTTTATTTTTAGGTATTCCCGCGCCCTTGAAAATCAGATTTTGGTATTCCTGTGGTCTTGCACATACATGATTTTGGTATGATTTGATGGTATTTTACCATCTATTACTGGGCAACCAAGATCACATTTTGGTCGCTGATATTTGCACAAGTAATATCAAAATTTGGTATTTTCATACCATTTTTAGTGCAGCAGTTGCAGTTAGTGAAAAACGGAAATGATCCATATGCAACAGCCAAATCTACTCACCTGATGATTCCATGTTGTTCTTAGTGATATTCTTCACCACACCGAATGCATTTGTCATTGATGAACGGCCTGTGCATGAAGTTCTTGAAGATTCTGAAAAATAACAAGATTGAAAAATAAGTGTTATTAAAATAAAACTGGATTGAAATTCACCAAAATTCAATAATCTTTTGATTGACTCGTTTTTTAAAGTATTGACAAATGCATTCGATGTGGTGAAGAATATCACTAAGTACAACAAGGAATCAGCAGTTGAGTAGATTTGGCCCTTGCATATGGATCATTTCCGTTTTTTCACTAACTGCAACTGCTGCACTAACACTTTGACTTTTTTTTTACTTTCGCCGACGGCGGCCGCGACGGCGGAGAGTGAGTGGACGGAGCACAGGGCTGAGGATGGAAGGCTGTACTACTGGAACGCGGCCTTGAGGAAAAGTGTGTGGGAGAAACCGGACGGGTTTCAACCCAAGACGCAGGCGGCGACGAGCATGGAGGTGGAAAACTCCGAAGGAGGAGGAGACGACGGGGGCGAATTTCGTCCGGTGGTCAAGGTTCGCCGCAGGAGGCTAAGGAGGAGATCAACGTCGGCGATGGCGGCAACGACGGCGATGTGGAGAAACTTCTCAGCAACAACAAGTTCAGCCCGCTAGCGGAGGAGAGCAACAACATCAACAATGCGAACCCAGGAGCAGAAAAAACCATCCCCGTGGTACCAGCAACCGGCAAGTCGGCCGGGGAGAAGAAGCAGCCGCCGCTGGTGGTGAAAGAAATGAGCTTCGCTCGCCTTGCGAAGGTGATGTCGTCATGTGATGTCCAGCCGTAACACAAACTGACACGGTACGGCACAAAAATTACGTGCTTGTCGAGCGACGACTTCGACACGGTGCAAGCCCACCTGACGAAGAACAAGGTTCAGTTCTACACGCACGGAAAGCGCAGTGCGAGACCGCACCGGGTAGTAATGCGAGGTCTCCCGAACGTGGAACCGGATAACATCAAGGAGCTGCTCAAGACGGAACATCAGCTGGACGTCTTGGCAGTACGCGCCATCAGGCGGAAGCAGCAGCTTCCCTCCATCGATGAGACGCCTTTCATCGTGCTCTTTCCCAAGGGGCACACTAGTATCAAGGAGTTGAGTAGCAAGGTGAAGAAAGTGGGACCAGTCGTCGTCCGGTGGGTGGCCTACCGGAACAAAGAACCGCACGTGACCTAGTGCAAGAACTGCTTGCAGTTCGGTCACGGAACAAGTAACTGCCATCT
This sequence comes from Culex quinquefasciatus, assembly GCF_015732765.1. NCBI lineage: Eukaryota > Metazoa > Arthropoda > Insecta > Diptera > Culicidae > Culex > Culex quinquefasciatus. The sequence continues at coordinate 102,836,059 of NC_051862.1, read as the reverse complement.
CAAAACCAGGTGCAGCAGCTGTGAGGGTTCCCACAGCACAGAAAAGTGCAAAGCAGAAACGCAAGCCAAGAAGTGTGTCAACTGTTCTGGATCCCACGAGGGTCTGGACCGCAGCTGTCCCAAACGTGCGCAGTTCATCCAGTCGAGGCAGCAGGCGTCCAAGCCGAAGCCGCCAGCATGGAAGAAAGACAAACAGACTCCGGCAGGAGCTGTGTTTACCGCGGCGGATTTTCCTCCGCTACCTGGAGCGGTACCGGAAGAGAAACATCCTCGTCCCACAGGAAGAAGTAGCGAAAGTAATGGCGCCGGCGCCGGTGCAACCCCGAAGGAGCAACAAGGTGAACGGATGCTGTACAGCGAGTCGGAGCTGTGGGCCATTTACCGAGACTACAGAGTTCGCTTGATGCAGTGCAGGACACCCGAGGAACAGATTGACGTGATCGCACACTTGCTGACACATGGCACGAGAAAATGATCATCTAATTCAGTTACAGTTTTTTTTTATTATTATTATTTATTATTTGTTGTACTCTTGATCCTCGGTCCTAACCTGGTCGCAGCACCTAAAAGGACCTAATAAAAATAAGTTGTGAAGAAAAAAAAAACTGCTGCACTAAAAAATGGTATGAAAATACCAAATTTTGGTATTTCTTGTGCAAATACCAGCGACCAAAATGTGCTCTTGGTTGCCCAATAATAGAAGGTAAAATACCATGAAAACATACCAAAATCATATATGTGGAAAACCACAGGAATACCAAAACATGATTTTCCAAGGGCGCGGGAATACCTAAAATTTATACCAAGGCAATACCAAGTTTTGGCATTCAAGCAATGTTCAAAAATCCAGAAGACCTCAACTTGGTATTGAAATGGTTTTATTTTGAAGTATTATTATACCCTTGGAATAACATGGTTTGGTATTGTTGTGCCCTTCCACATACAAGACTTTGGTATGATTTTATGGTATTTTACCATCTATTTTTTTAAAAAAAACTTCATCATCCCGGTACGAGAATCGAACTCACGACCTTTGGATTGGAAACCCAGCACGCCGTTACCCGATCAGACGGTAATAACTAAATTCATGCCAATTCAATAACAAATACTGTTAAAATAACAAAAAGTGTTATGGAATATTCTTGCAAAATCCATTTTTGCATAAGAGTTCAATAACAATTTATGTTATCATAACAAAATTTGTTATTGGTCTGATATTGGTTGAGAGCCAAAACAACTTTGAAATAACAATAACAAATGTTGTTATGGAAGAATAACTCCAATTGTTATTAGGATGATCGGATTAGTTGTTAAAATAACAAAAAATAATAACAAAGATTTGTTCGAAGAATAACTTAAAATGTTATTAGTCTGTTATTACAATAACATTTCAATAACAAAAAAATCATAACGGCGAATAACAAATCTTGTTATAAATAACATAAAATGTTATTGGCCTGGTATTTTCCAATATCAAAAAATGTTATTCCGGAGTTATTTCCGTCTGCTCGGGTAGTCGATACCCATCCCCTACCGGTCAGTATTCCCAGTGAGCATATTTACTCTTTTAAGGGATCTGACTGTGCCGAGCCAAACAGGAATCGAACCCATCACCTTCCGCTTACAAGGCGAAACCCGTAACCTCACGGCCACGCAAGCTCGGCAAAAATCTATTACTGGGTCTAAAAAACAGACTATGAGGATTTCTATGCTCGAGAAAAAGCTTTCCCCTTTAAAAAAAAAAATAAAATAAAAAAAATATTTAAAAGAAATTAGATTTTATATCTGGGAAGAAACAGCTAAGTATACTTTAAGGTAAATTTGTGGACCACATTTTTTGGCTTCTTTCAGTTATAATTATTGGAATTTAAAATTTACACTTTCTGAATAAGAAGATTAGAGAAGAACTTGAACATCGAACATTTCACATACAATGTTCGAAACAATTTAGAATTTTTAAATAATTTTCTGATTAGTTTATATAATTTTGCTTTGATATTTATATGTTCAAAATTTCCCGGGAGTCTCGACCGAATTTCCCGGGAATCGAGAGGTCCAAAAATGGTCGATTTCCCGGGAATTCCCGCTCGTCACCCTCTAGATGTAATCAAACGTGGAATGTCGTTGTCAGGTGGGCGGTACATAGCATGGATGATGATTGATGATGTTCCATTTTTAATAATGACCGAGATTTGATGGTGCCCTTGTTCTGTTTTGGCGACTATAACTTCAACCTGTAGACCACCGCAGATGAAGATGACCAATCCCCCAGACGATTTTTCTCGACACGACCAGATACTTTCGTAACCAGGTATGTTGTAAAAGTGTGATCGGCCTTTTTTTATCCAAGTTTCTCCAATTATAATCATGTCGATGGTAGTTCTTAATTCTTGCAGGAAAACGCTGAAAGAATCTAGTTTTTCGAACTGGTTCATGCCACGTATGTTAATTTGTAGGATCTTGTAGTAGCAAAGTAGCAGTATCCAATGGGAAGGTTTGAGCTGCAGGGTCGTCGACGAAGGTATTAGTTGCTTGATGTTCTAGGTACATAGATGGCATACTTTAGTTACTGCTTTTGTACTGTGGCTGGGCTATTGCTTTGACCCAGAAGATTGGAGTTACAGTATATCCTGACGTATGGGAATCGCCATTGAGTGTTCATTTTTACGTATCATTATAGCACCGTTCCGACCAGGCCAGACGAATCGTAGTTCCAACTTGTCTTGTAAGCTTCATAGTTCATGCAGCAGTCTCATTGAGAGCGGTGACAATTCATCCCGAATCACCACCTTCGCGGGTTTCCCTTTGGGACCACTAAAACCTTTGATCATCGAGGTGTCCATCGGACCGAAGTCTTTCTTGCGCTGCATAAAACGTTCCTTAGCCCGAATGCTTCTAAACGAGACGTTTATCGGAGAGTTCTCAGACTGGCGGCCTACAATCCGCTTTCTGGCTAGGATTTCGTTCTTTACTTCAGGACAGTCTAAAGAATCGCATAGCTTATGTACGATGACTGAAGTATCTTCTTGGGGGCTTCTTGGTATTCCAAGTACTATTGAATTAGTCGCTAGTTGAGCTCGGAGATGGCTATCGAAGTCTACCTCAGCGCGATAAACACCATCTGTGATGGATTGGTTGTTTTGCGACAGGCTTTTGATCGACATTTTTAGGCGATCGTTTTCCGTGCGCAGCTGCTTTACTTCGTCTTTTAGTATCATCATTGCGTTGATCATATCATCAAATTTCCCGGAAAGAAATTGCTGGCTTGCTATCAATTCCTTACAACAGCTCATCGTTTCTTGCTGCATCGTTGCAATGTGTTTTGGCAACTCTGCCAATTTCAAATCCATGGTTAGAGTGCTTCCCAAGAGATGGCGCTAGTAGTCACAATGACAAACGTGGAGGTATGGTAGTGTGCGGTCGTGTATATCGAAAAAAAAAGACGATCACAACACTACTCACAATACTAACGCAGCAACTCGTTGTGTGTAAATGTCCAGTGGTCAGCAAAATATGTCAAGCAGCGAGGCAGCGAGTGAACAAACAGCGAACGATGAGCAGCAGCAGCAAGTGGATTAGGCGGGGATGGCGAGGCAGGGCGGCACGGCGGTCAAATAAAAACAGGCAGGAGAAAAGGCAAGGAATGTACAGTTGGCTTGGTGATTTTGTATCGATTGCGATAGCGGTTTTACCAATTGGTTGTGGCTTTGATATAACTGAAGCACACAGAAAAAAATCAATTCCCGTAATCGTGAATTAAGTTCACGAATGTGAGATCCACGAAGGAAATTATTCATGAGTATGGTGCATTTGCACCATAAACGTGAATATATTCCTTCGTGGTTCTCATAATCGTGAACTGATTTCACGGTTCCGAGAATTGATTTTTTTCTGTGCAGGCTAGACTTACAGTTTGAGCGACGTGGTGAACGGTGGTGGCAAATTGCAGAGGAAAAGTGGATAAACGAGCGAGGATTTCAGCAGCAAACGCAACAGTTTTGATAGGCTTTTTCAGTAGTGATATGACAGAAGCGGATGTCAGAAATTCACTTGTGGCAGGTAGGCGGCTCTTTGTTTTGGCTCTATGCACTGTGCTAGCGTGAATTTTCCACTTTCCAACACACAAATTCACTTAACTCCATCAACCATATATACGGCAATTTCGGCAATTATTTCAGGCGGGTCGAATCACAACAGTTTACTCCCAAGGCAGTGTTGCCAGTTAAATAAAAAAAAATTACCGCGTATCATTTTTTTTCAGTGTAGTCCGTATCCATACCTACAACTTTGCCGAAGACACCAAATCGATCAAAAAATTCCTTCAAAAGATACAGATTTTTGAATTATCATACATTATTTTTTTATGGACAGCTGCCAAATTTGTATGGAAAATTATATGGACAAACTAATGATGCAAAATGGCTTCTTTGGGCATACCAAAGGCACTTTCAGTCGGATTAAAAAATACAAAAAAATCGAATCACCGAAATCTGAGAGAACTGCTCTAATGCAGATGACTCGGGCCAGGCAATCCACGGCTCTCTCGTCCAGTTCATGAGTATATGAGATGGCCCTGGGCTGTTTTGAGACGGTGTTAGTAGTTATATAATTGTTTGATATGTTATACCTTGTGACATTATTTTGCGACTACGGATCAATTTGTTGAAAGTAAACAGTGTTCACCTATACGCCTCCTCCTTGGCCCGCCGTTTCTGCACCAACCTTCAGTTGAGTTGCCTCGGCGTTTACACGCGTCATTCCCGCCCAAAACGTTGTCGCGTGCGGTTCGACTTTCTCGCTGAATAAACAAACGTTCTTTTTCAAAAGTTTAACGCGAGTGTTTTTCCTTTCGCCGATTTTCGTCTCGTCGCGGTAATCCGCTGTGCACTCCGGACAAAAGTCCGTCAGGTGATGGTCCCAGAAGTGGACGAGTTTTGGTGAAAGAGGACGATTCCACGGTTACTCGCTGGTGCTCCGCGTCGCGCGCGGTTCACGGGAAAAAGTGAGGTTGGAATCGGGTTGGAAAGTGCGCGAAAACAAAAGACAAAAGTGCTTGTGAAAAGATGGCCGATCCGAAGACCGGAATCACCCGGTTGAACGAGTCCAACTGGTCCACGTGGAAGCTGCGGATGGAGGCGCTGCTGGATACGGAAGAGCTGTGGGACGTGATCGAGGAAGAAGTCCCCGCAGCGGAGCAACAGGATGCTGTCTGGACCCGGAAGGACCGGAAGGCGCGAGGTCATCTGATCGTTGCGTTGGAGGACAGCCAGCTGCGGCATATTAAGGGCAAGGTTCACGCGCGGGACATCTTTGGGGCTCTCAAGGCCCACCACGAACAGGCGACGCGCTCCGTCCGTGTTTCGCTGTTGAAGAAAATGTGTGCGCTCATTCTCCCGGATGGCGGCGACCTTGTGGCGCATCTGCGCGAGTTCGAGGTTCTCTTCGACCGGCTGGAAGCGGCCGGAACGTCACTCGACACGGACACCCTGATCTGCATGCTGCTTCGAAGCCTCCCGTCGTCGTACGATGGGGTCGTGACCGCGCTGGATTGCCTCGCGGACGATGACATTTCTCTCGAAATTGTCAAGGCAAAGCTGGAAGATGAGTACAGCCGGCAGCAGGAACGGAAGGGAGGTTCTCGCCAGGTGGAGAAAGCGATGCGGACTGCTGAAAGCAAGAACCGGAAGAAGCCGCCGAAGTGTTTCAACTGTGGGCAGCTTGGACACTTCAAGGGGAACTGCCCGAAGCTCGGCGGAGACCAGAAGAAGGCCGGAAGTTCGTCCAAGCCAGACGGTGGTGGAGGCGCGAAGGCGAAGGCTGCGCAGAACGATGCGCGGGGTGTCGCGTTCACCGTCGGAGGGAAGCAAACTGCCTGCTGGGTGATCGACAGTGGTGCCAGCGCTCACATGACCAACGACCGGGAGTTCTTCGAGTCGCTGCGTGAGTTCGCCGGTGGCAATATCACGCTGGCGGACGGTAAGAAGACGGAGATCCAGGAGAGGGCAGCGGAACAGTGTTTGGCATCGACGGTGAAGGAAGAAAAGTGAAACTCGATGTCCAAGAAGTGAAGTACGTGCCGGGACTGTCCACGAACCTGATCTCGGTCGGGAAACTGGCCAACAAAGACTACAGTGTAGTGTTTGACAAGGTGAGCTGTTCGGTAGTGAGTGACAGTAAAGTGATCGCCACGGGTGGACGCCACGGAGGGCTCTACTACCTGCGCCAAGCGGAGGAGGAATCGATGGTGGCCGCCGAACGTCGGCACAAAGTAGACTGCCAGCACCAGTGGCACCGACGGCTCGGTCATCGCGACTGGGCAGCGGCGGAGCGGCTTGTCAAGGACGAGCTGGCCACGGGGATGAAGGTAACGGACTGCGGTCTGAGACTGGCGTGTGAGTGCTGTATGGAGGGGAAGTCTGCTCGGCTTCCGTTTCCACCGGTCATCGACCGGAAGTCGTCGAAGGTGCTGGACATCGTCCACACCGACCTGTTGGGACCGATGAAAACCGTTACGCCAAGCGGTAATCGGTACGTGATGACGATGATTGACGACTACAGCCGCTTCACAGTCATCTACCTCCTGAAGCAGAAGTCGGAGGCGGCCGATCGGATCAAAGAGTACGTCCGTTGGGTGGAGAACCTGTTTGGCCGCAAGCCGCGGGTGGTGAGGTCGGATGGAGGGGGAGAGTACGACAACCGTGAACTCCGCACCTTCTACAAGGCGGAAGGGATCAAGCCTCAGTTTACCACCGCGCATACCCCGCAGTCGAACGACGTCGCTGAACGAAAGAACAGATCGTTGACGGAAATGGCCACCTGCATGCTGAACGACGCAGTGCTGGACATGCGGTTCTGGGGCGAGGCCATGATCACGGCCGCGTACCTACAGAACAGAACGCCGTCCAGATCGATCCAAGGCACCCCTTACGAGCTCTGGTGGGGACGAAAGCCCGACTTGAAACATCTTCGGGTGTTCGGCAGCGAAGCGTACGTTCATGTCCCGGGTGTCAATCGTGGCAAGCTGGACAGTAAGGCAAGAAAGCTGGTGTTCGTCGGGTACGCATTCGAGCAAAAAGCGTATCGTTTCGTAGACGTGGATACGGACAAGATCACCGTTAGCCGTGATGCTAGATTTCTCGAGCTGGGCAACGGCACGTCAACGGTGGAGTGGTCAACGGACAACCCAGATGAGGAGATTCAGCTGAAGCCGTTCGTGGTCAAGAAGGAGGAGCTCAAAGAGGAGGACGCCATCGAAGAGCACACGGCTGGTGACGATGTCGCTGGCGGCCAGATCAGCGAAAATGACGACGAAGAGTTCCAAGAGGCAGAAAGCACCCCAAACGCAAGCCCTCGTCGGTCGACAAGATCGAATCTTGGTACTCGGCCGCGTTACCTGGATGACTTCGAGCTGGAAAACGCAGTCGGGATCGCGGCGTGCGCTGTGGAGGAACCCGTCGATCACAAGGAAGCGCTAAAGGAGCCCGTTTGGCGGACGGCGATGCTGGACGAACTTGAGTCGCACCAGCAAAACGGAACGTGGAAGCTGGTTCAGCTACCGGAAGGACGGAAAGCGATCGGGTCGAAGTGGATCTACAAAGTGAAGCGAGACGAGAACAACCAGATCGTTAAGTTCAAAGCCAGACTTGTCGCGCAGGGCTATGCGCAGCAATCTGGAGTGGACGTGGAGGACGTGTTCGCACCTGTCACACGTCAAGCAACCTTCCGAACGTTCCTCACGGTGGCGCTGAAGCATGGAATGACCGTGCGACATCTGGACATAAAGACCGCCTATCTTTATGGGTCGCTCGAAGAAGAGGTGTACATGCGCCAACCGCCGGGATTCCAGGAACCCGGGAAGGAGCAGCTCGTGTGCCGGCTTCAACGCAGTATCTACGGATTGCGGCAGTCGGCTCGCTGCTGGAACAAGCGCTTGGATGGAGTACTCGTGAAGCTTGGCTTCGAGGCGGCCGCAACAGATCCCTGCTTGTACGTCAACCATCGCGGACAAGCCAAGGTGTTGCTGATGGTGTACGTCGATGATCTTTTGATCGCCTCGACGGACGAACGGAAGATGGCGGAGACTTGTACTGGACTGAAAGCGGAGTTCGAGCTGACCGATCTCGGCGAGGTTCGTCATTTCCTTGGAGTCGAGGTGAAGCGCGAATCCGACGTGTACAAGCTGAGTCTGAAGAACTACACCAACAAGCTGCTCAAGGATTTCGGCATGGAGCAGTGCAAGGCTGCCAAGACGCCAATGGATCCGGCCTACCTGAAGGTGAAGGAAGCTGGAGAAGAATTCACGGATTCGACGAAGTATCGTAGCCTCGTCGGAGGTCTGCTCTACTTGGCCATTGTTGCCAGACCGGATATTGCTGCTGCGGCGGCGATTCTCGGCCGGCGATTCAGCGCACCCCGCGAGTGCGACTGGACTGCCGCGAAGCGAGTGCTACGATATTTGCAAGGAACCCAGGACTATCGACTACAACTCGGCGGGAACAAGAACCAGGACCTTGTCGGTTTCTCTGACGCTGACTGGGCCGGAGACGCCGAGAGCCGTCGATCGACGTCCGGGATGTTGTTCCAGTACGGAGGAGGAAGCATCACGTGGGCGAGCCGTCGCCAACCTTGCGTGACGCTTTCATCGATGGAGAGTGAGTACGTCGCCCTCTGCGAGTCGTGCCAAGAAGCGGTGTGGCTCAGACAACTTCTCCGTGACTTCGGAGAGCAACAAGACAACCCGACGGTCATCAACGAAGACAACCAAGGCTGCTTGGCGTTTGTGCGTTCCGAACGAACGAGCCGACGATCCAAGCACATCGACACGAAGCAGAAGTACATTGACGAAGCAGTTGTTTGACATGTGGCGTCACAATGTTCATCAAGCATTCATAGCATGCTAAGGAAAATTTGATGCTTTTCTGGGGGGAAACCGTTGGTTCCGAAAACCCAGGATGTATTGCCGTTGAGCTCGATGGGGGTTGAACGAATCGACCTGGTCTCTTAGGGAAAGTTGTTCTCCAGACGATTCCGCTCATTTCTGGCCATCCTAGAAGTTTCTACATGTTTTCCCCAGGCCTGTAGGAGCGTATGAACGAAAATTCAAAATTTCCCATAGTAATTTCCATGTAAACTTGAACCCGCTTGAGACAATCCAGTTTTCAACCAAATGAGCTGAAATTTGGCATTAGAGTCCCTATGGGCATGCCCTACGAGGGGAACCACACCAGAACTTGATCTGAGAACTTTTCAAAATCCGTACCCACCCTAGTATGTATGTATGTATGTATGTATGTATGTATGATCCCCATACCCGCAGGCAACTTGGTCCCGAAACACATGTGAGCGCTAGGTGAACAATTCGATCATCTTTTACTCCATAATCTGTATACCTACGTGCATAAGTTTTTTTTTGCACGAATTTTAATGCTACAAATACCGGCGTATAGATCAAAATGGTTTCCCGCATCCCTCCCCAAGCGCCGGAAATTTGTAGCGGGTGTAGGGACACTTCGCATAGACGCCCTTGCTCCCATCACGTCACTGAGGGTATGGAGCGACGAGAAATTAATAAGTATGCCCCTCCAGTCGAACCTTCATTAGAGAAGCAGGCAATCGACAACTCACAGTGAACGACCGAGGAAACACCCTACCGCGTATATAGTAAGATTGGCGTGGTTTGTCTTCATTGATGTGTGTGTATGTCAGAATACATGAAAGTATGGTTGTCTTATAAAAAGAACGAGCTCACAAGTTGATAACATTTTCAAAATCAGCTTCTCTTCAACGGTCTCGCATGCCCGCAATACATCGAAAAAGGCCTGTTCCCGCTTGAGCTGCATCAGCTTGCCGACGCCCCACTCGTAATCTGCTCTGTCGTCTTCCTTTCCCTCCTTTCGTGGAAACTGCGGCAACGAAACCTCCCCGCTGCAACTGCGTTCCACCTTAACGGGTTCCGACGAACTAAACCGTGCGCCATGGCTCCGGTTTCCGCTTCGTTCGCAGGGTTTTGACCTCGATGAGTCCATCTACGAGGAGAACGACGACCGCTTCGCTCTCTGCGCTCGCCAACTTTCCAATTTGGGTCAGTTCTCAAAGACTTGTTCATTCCCAGGTCGAACAAACATCCACCCTGGTCATCGGGAAAGTTTCGAAGGCCTTCGCGTTCCATACCTGTTCCGCGACCGACCCGGAACGAGCCACGGCCTTGTTTGAACCGTCCTGCTCAAAATCCTCCGCTGAAACCACTGCTTGAACATTTCCACCACGAACAACATCATTCACCACTACACTGATTAGTTCCGGAACCACTTTTTATTTTTTGGAACAACAATTCAAAGAAAAGCAGCAGCGAAAATTTTAGACGTCTTTCTTCAATCATGGACTATGTTCGAGCCTCGACTACGGATCAATTCAGTTCTAGAGCATTAACTTCATGATGGCCGACTAGTTAGCGTCCCAGACCATCAATCCAAAGGGTGTAAGCACGAATCCCACCTGATTCTTAAAGATTTTTTATTCATATTCAAAGTTCAATTCCTGATTCCAAATTTCAAGGAAACCGACCGGGATTTGATCCCTAAACCTTCTGCTTTCGAGGCTGAAGCCGCAACCATTAAGCCACGGAGCCGGTATTTTTTTGCAAATCAAGTTTTAGGGACAAAAAGTTAAATTAAAAATCGCCATTTTTTTATCGTGTATAATCTTTTTCAGTGTAGTCCTTATCCAAACCTACAACTTTGCCCAAGACACCAAATCGATCAAAAAAATCCTTCAAAATATACAGATTTTTGAATTTTCATACATCATTTTTAAATGGACGACAGCTGCCAAATTTGTATGGAAAATTATATGGACAAACTAATAATGCAAAATGGCTTCTTTGGGCATACCGAAGGCACCAACAAAGTTTCAGCCGGATTAACAAATATAAAAATTAAAATTAAAAAAAATACCGATTTCGTAGAGAATTGCTCTTAATATTGGTTGTTTAAAAGGGTCATCTGAAACAGTTTGTGTTTAAACTTCAAGGGTGGATAAGTTCACGTGGTCAGATCGAGCTGAAATTCGGAGTTTAGCCTAGTAATGGATCATTCTTTTGTTTCAGGGGTAAGCAGGTATAGATTTGGACCACCCTATTGCACATGGATATTTTTTTTCTGTTTTTGATGCGCAGCGTAGTTTACCAGTTTCTACAAACCTTTATAAGCTGTTGTTTCTCGCAAATTCCAAGACCCGCATATAGACTAAATAAGTTAAAATATTGAGGCAAATGCTTTCCAAAGTCTGCTACATCATTATTCAATAACGAAAGCACTGCAATGAGCACCTGTTCACATAAGTTACTGCCCTCCAAATCAGGTAAAGGCTCGTCATTGGCAGCACAGTGACAGAAAAACACTATCACCTTAGCGAAAACCGTACGTATTTCAGGAGACGGTGCTGCTAATAGGTATTCACTAAGGCGGGTAGATGGAGATAGAAGTATCTCGGTGGCGAACCACTGTCTGGCAAGTGGGGATGTTTGCAGATGATGGCAAAGAATTTCATACCTAAAAATAAATTAAACATCAATTATGGTCCTCGATCATGTATGTAAAGTTTCAGACCTTTATTGATTTTTTGAATGTATTCAAGAAAGTTCTTTTGAATCTTCTCCCATTGAAGTTATTTCACTGGGTTTCGATATTGCAAATGGATGATTTGAAGAATAAAACTTACCAATCAATAGCAGCACCACGTACAGTTTTTTTTGTCCGATATCCGGAATGGAACAAAAACTGCGATGTCAACTTCAAACACAGTAATGATAACTCCTCTTCGGCAGCAGACTGGAAAAAGAAAAGATATTTAACATGAATGTTTATGTGACGTTTCATTTGTACTTAATAAATATATCGAGCTGTCAAATCGCAACATGGAGTTAAACTTTCTGTGCAGTTGCTGTGATGCTTACCAAGGCTTTTCAAAAAGTTTAACTCCATGTTGCACGCACACACTCTCACTTTTAATTTCTCGATTAGGGTGGGCATGAGGTGGTCACTCCAAATATATTGCATTTATTTCATAAGTTGATCCGTATGTGCATCCATATTTACGTGTATTCACGATTTCGCTATAAATTTTATTTCAGTGTTTTTACAGCTGTCATCGCAAACGCGCGCACTGCTGATTGTTTACAAACAAAACAAAAATCCCTTGAATTTTGCCACGTTCTTTGGGCAAGGCACGCTATGTTGAATTCCGAGGAGCAATCGGGACGGGAGACCAAGATCAGTAGGAACCGATCGACCGCGGTGGTGGTGTTGGACTACCAGCGGACGGGCAAGCGCACCCTCATCAAGACTACGACACGGCAGACGTACTTTTTGCTCGTGATTGGCCTGGTCGTTCCGGAGAAGCTCAAGCCGGGCAATTAGGTGAGAGTGAACAAGGACTCGTACGTCGTACCTCAGAGACACTTCCAGCCGAGTACGACGCGCGCGTCAAGGCGATGGAGGCGGACGAATGGCCCACCGAGCAGTACTCGGACATTGGCGGGTTGGACAAGCAAATTCAGGAACTGATTGAAGCCGTCGTGCTGCCGATGACGCACAAGGACATGTTCAAGAACCTGGGAATTCATCCAAAGGGAGTGCTGCACGCTTTCGGCTGGTACATGTGTGGCGCAAACAATGTTGACCTTCCTGAAGCTGGCCGGCCCGCAGCTGGTGCAGATGTTCATCGGAGACAGTGCCAAACTCGTCCGGGACGCGTTTACACTATCCAAGGGAAAGTCGCCGACGATTAAAAAAAAGTTTCTTGGATTTTCTTTTTATTTATTTTTTTTGTATTGTTAAATATGATGAAAAAAAACAATAATCATGAGACAACGCGTTGCGTTGCGTACGGTTGCAAATTATTTGCCGAATTTGTCATTTGTCTGACCATTTGCAGAAGCACCTTAAAGTTGCACGCGGGATCCTTCTGCTGGAGGATTTTGTAAATATCCACATTATTGACCTTCACTTGAACTCCATCCTCCACTCCGTTCAAACAATTTGACTTGGACGTTTGAGTCCCGTTACTCACGTAACCATCCTGATCGGCACTCTTTTCAATCGCAACTTACGACGTCCTCCGCTGATACGTACGAATTGCCTCCAGCTTGCACTGAACTCAATCCCACAGTGAACTCCCGTCCGACAAGACCAACCGAAGATCGAACGAATATTCCTCAAAGCGACCGTGCCGTGACCTTCTGCTTTTCCCCACGCTTCTCTCCGTTATCCGCCATCGAACTGTCCGACTCAAAACCCTTACCCCCTTCCCCATTCTCGCTGCCAATTCTGTACGAATCCGACGAATCCATCACGTCCTCCAGCTTCACCGTGCCGGCCGTCGGCGAAAATTCCGTCCGAAATGTAGCCAACTCTTTAACACCGCCCACACAATCCCCGCAAATCTTCGTCACCATGTCCCAGCTGTTGATCTCAACCCCTAAACAATCCCGCACCGTTTGCACCTCATCCGCTATGCTCCCGCCGCCGCCCGGAAATAGCTCGACCAACGCCGCCCCGCCATCCGCCTTCTAGCAGAACCGGCACACGTCCTCGTCTTCCTTGTCCTCCAGCCCGTTCTCGACGTAACTGTTGCAGTGCAGGTCTCGCGTCCGGAAGGCATGCTGCGCGTTGACGCGTTCGGCACAACCGGCGCAAATCCGCACCGTCGGATCGACCTCCGGTGAAATCTGCGAAGGCGGAACGATTAGAAATGAAGCAAAAGATCGGAGGATTACTCACCTCAAGTCCGAGGCAGTCGATGGTCGTGTCGGCAACTCTGGGTCGGAGCGCAGATCCGCACTGGGCTTCTTGCACAGATTGCTGGTGGATTGCGGGGATGGTTGTTGCGAGGATCGGTTCCGCAAGTGAAAAAAATTCCTCAAGCTCGAAAAATATTGGAGCGGTGACAGTTTGTAAACGAAGGAAACAAACAAGTGACAGTTCTTAACTGTCATTATCCACACTGAACAAAATGTTGTGCCGAATATCGTGCAGGTGAATAATATTTACCTATATTTACGATATTTACGGAATATTGACGGAAGTAAATTCAATGCGCTACAGATCAACCTTGTGCCCAACCCCGTGAGGGTGGGTCATTTTTTTCGAAAGTGCTCGGATCCGGCTGCAATAAAGTCCATCTTGTAGAGGGTATCCATCGGGACTCTCATACCAAATTTGAGCTCATTTGGTTGAACACTGGCTTGTCGCTCGGGGGTTAAAGTTTACATGGAAATTACTATGGAAAACGTGAGCTTTAACTTCAAACGCTCATACAGGCTAAGCGACAAACTATAGTCCACACTTACACTAGGTAGCCGTGTCGGGGGTGGTCCAAGGAACATTTTTCTCAAAGGGTTCATGGTCATCCGTTCAACCCTGAGTTTGCGCAAAGCCGAAACATCCGGCGACGCCGGAATCCTTCAAAATCTCAGTTTTAACGGTCAACGCATGCTACGAAACTATGACAGAAGCATTTTTCCCGAGCATGCGTAAATAACAAAGGAAATGCGTAATAATACCTTTCTCTGGTATCAATACCAAATTTTGGTATTTCTGGACCCTTTAAAATTTGTCTTAAGGATTATGCAAGAGCAAAATGTAGTATCATACCAATTTAAGGTATTGTTTTGATATTGCAAAATTGCAGAATTTGTCAATGGTTGAACACCACATTTTGGTATTCTTTTGGTATTACAGTATTTTATCAAATTCCTCTGAAACTATGGGAAAATTTTGACCAATTTTGACAAAATATTTAATTTTGCGCTAAAATGATGTCTCAAAACAAATGCTTTCATTGAAAACCGGAAATTTCAAACTTGATTTTAAACATTTTTGATATACCCCCTAAAGAAATGACTTGAAATTGTTTAAAATTTTCTAAGTCAGGATGCCACATTTTGGTATTATTTTGATATTGAAGTGTTTCATCAAATTCCTCTGGAATTTTTTTTTATAAATTTTCACGAGATAATTAATTTTTTATTGACTTGAAACTCAAAAATGTTAAAGCTCATTTTCATATTTTTTTTATATACCCACTAAGTTTTTTTTAAACGTTGAAATTTCTCTAAGTCGGGTAACCAAATACTTTGAAAAACGAGTTAATCAACAGATTATTGAATTTTGGTGAATTTCAATCCTTATTTTTAATCATGTTATTTTTCAGAATCTTCAAGAACTTCAAGCACAGGCCGTTCATCAATGACAAATGAATTCGATGTGGTGAAGAATATCACTAACAACAACATGGAATCATCAGGTGAGTAGATTTGGCTGTTGCATATGGATCATTTCCGTGTTTTCACTAACTGCAACTGCTGCACTAAAATTGGTATGAAAATACCAAATTTTGGTATTACTTATGCAAATACCAGCGACCAAAATGTGCCTTTGGTTGCCCAATAATAGATGGTAAAATACCATGAAATCAAACCAAAATCATGTATGTGGAAGACCACAGGAATACCAAAACCTGATTTTCCAAGGGCGCGGTGGTTGGTCACTTTTTCGTTTGACACTTTTTTAGTTTGTACCCCGTTGGTTGGTCAAAGTCAAACTAAAAAGTGACGAACTGTCACTTTTTACACGGCGCTCACGCGTACTATCAAAACAAACGTTTGGTAGTATGTGTGAACTCCGTGTAAAAGGGGTGTCAAACTAAAAAGCGACCCCGTTCGTTTGACAACAGTTGGTGTACCTAAAAATAAAACCATGGCAATACCAAGTTTTGGTATTCAAGCAATGTTCAAAAATCCAGAAGACCTCAACTTGGTATTGAAATGGTTTTATTTTGCCCTTGGAATAACATGGTTTGGTATTGTTGTGCCCTTCCAAATACAAGACTTTGGTATGATTTCATGGTATTTTACCATCTATTACTGGGAAACCAAGTGCACATTTTGGTCTCTGTTATTTGCCCAAGTAATACTAAAATTTTGTATTCCCGTGTTATTTACCCCTGCTCGGGTTTGAATGAATGAAAAACGCGACGCCGAACGTCAACAAACTAAAATGGAAGCAAAAAAGAACGGTTCGTGAGTGTTGTTTTTATTTTTTGCATTAAATAAAAAATGATTCAAAATTATCGTCTTACAGGTTGATCGTCGCACATGGCCAGCGGAATCGATGGCAAGGGGTTCACGAAAGGAGTCTTCGGGATAGAGAGGACACGTGGAGGTAGTTACGGTTGGATATTATGGAGGGAAGTGGTTGGTCGACGCCTGGCAGGGCCAGCGGCATCGTCGGCGGATTTTCTCCGGAAGAGCCAACGGGAAAGACAGAACAGGGATGGATTGCTTTAATGAAGCGGTTATCATCAGCTTTCCTGGATACTATTCCTTTTTGATAAACATACTAAAGAATATAGCTTTTTTATTTATTTTGTAGACCTTATTGGCCTTATTTTATTCAAGTTTCATGAATATCTTTAACATTGTATTACTTGAACTTCTACTGCACGCCATTCTTGGTCGCGTTGTTGCAGATGATACGGCTCTTGTAGCTTCGGAGCACGTTCTGTACGATCCTGGACTGAACCAGTTCCACCTCATCGACTCTCCTTCCAGTGAATCAGGAACAGCCGTGCGCCGTCCTCTTCGGTCACTCCTTTCAACTTCTCCACCACGTGTCCTTTTCGATTCCGTTTTTGGCCTTTGTGCGTTTGGCCGGAACCACCGGAGGTGGGGCTATGTCCTCCAGCGTCAAACTTTTCGGCGCTCTTGGCAGTCTCTACAGTTTCTGTGGCGCTTTCTCAGCATTTTCTCTGGCCCGAACCATGTTTGAGTAAGAGTCCGTCGAAGATCGCTCTCCATGGCTGCTGGCCCACTTCTCGCCATCCTCGTGCGCATTTTTTTTCCAAAACCTGGCAGTTGAGATTTTTCTCAGGTTCCCAGGAGTTTTCGGAATCGTCGCACCCCTTCCACTTGATCTGAAACTGGACTCATCAGAGCTTAGCTTTTTGATCCGATCCGCTTATCAAATTGCTTATTAATTTTTTTTACCATATTTTCAAATAAAAACACCTTGTTGGGAGAGCACAACCCCTCACTTATTGCTTCCATTTTAGTTTGTTGACGTTCGGCGTCGCGTGTTTCATTCATTCAAACAATGCTTCTGTCATAGTTTCGTAGCATGC
This sequence comes from Culex quinquefasciatus, assembly GCF_015732765.1. Taxonomy (NCBI): domain Eukaryota; kingdom Metazoa; phylum Arthropoda; class Insecta; order Diptera; family Culicidae; genus Culex; species Culex quinquefasciatus. The sequence continues at coordinate 102,818,881 of NC_051862.1, read as the reverse complement.
GTTGACCTTTAAAACTGAGATTTTGAAGGATTCCGGTGTCGCCGGATGTTTCGGCTTTGCGCAAACTCAGGGTTGAACGGATGACCATGAACCCTTTGGGAAAAATGTTCCTTGGACCACCCCCGACACGGCTACCAAGTGTAAGTGTGGACTATAGTTTGTCGCTTAGCCTTTATGAGCGTTTGAAGTTAAAGCTCGCGTTTTCCATAGTAATTTTCATGTAAACTTTAACTTCCGGGCGACAAGCCAGTTTTAAACCAAATGAGCTCAAATTTGGTTTGAGAGTCCCTATGGATACCCTCTACAATGGACTTTATTTCAGCCGGATCCGAGCACTTTCGAAAAAAATTACCCACCCTAAAATATATACTCACTTGTTTTTCATTTTCGCCACTAAGCATTTGGGGTGAGCTAGCTAACTTCTTCATAAAGGTAAAAAATTCCACTGAAAACATACTTTTGGCATGAAGAAATCGAATATTTTGAGTCCTGAAATGAGATTAAAATAATTTAATATTTACTAAAAGAATCATATAATTAATAAAGTTTGGTTGGTTTTACTATTTGCACAACGCGTTAAGCACAAGTTGAGAAAATTCTGTTGATTCGTAACTAAAGGATTCTGATTTTTGGTTCATCGAGTCGCTTGAAAGATTTGACCCCTACAATACTGTAACCGTCGGGACTTCACTAGTGAAGGTCTCCGCGACTATCGCGTAGTAAATTCGTAAAAATACCATGCTTGGGTAATGTTTGTGTGTCTGGTGGTTTTCTCCCAGCGAAGACCCGGCTCATCGTCCACCAACAACATCCCAGTGTGCAGCCAGCGCTACCAACGAACTTCCATAACCCGCCACCAGAGGAGCTGTTAGCTGTGGGTGGGGAGGCGAAAGGAGTCGTGACAGGAAGGATGGGGATCAGGGATGAAGGCTCGGATGAAGATGGGGAGGCAAGGGGAAGAACTAGGACCGCCATTATTCTGGGAGTCCGCGGGATCGTTCTATTCCCCGGACGACGCCAAAGCGAACAGATCGATCGACTACCATCTGTTCCGCCAAGTTATTTTTAATAGTGCCTAATAGTGCCCATCAGTGCCCAGAAGTGCCCAGCATCACCAGCTGGACCAGTAAGAGAGCAACACCGAGTTGCTAGAGTGCAGGAGTTGATTTGGAGGACACCAGGACCCCTTGTGTTTGGTGATAACCGTCTCAGTACCAACGACGGCTCACCCATGTCGCTGACACCTACCGGGGACTCAAACCACCTCGAGTCTCCCCGAACACAACCGTTACCGGGATAATCTGCTCGACCTGTGCCTATCCGGGGATTCCGGGCACCCTCGACGGTGTACCGAAGGCCACAGCCGTAACCATCTGTGGTGAGGCCAGGACGAAGAAGGAGGGAGCGGAAGTGTGTAGCAGGAACAGGAAGGTGGACATCGCCGGCGAGCTGCGATCGACGACGGGGCCCCGAAGAAGAAGTGAAGAAAAAGGTAGTCTGTAAGAAAGTGGGAGGAATAAAGAGAAGTGTAGAGAGAGAGAGAGAATAAAGTGTGCGACCGCACACCTTGAGTTTTACATTGGACATCACAAGCATTCCCCAGCTGCGCGACTTGACTAAAGGCGTGCCGACCCTGAGGGCCTTGAACTCTGGGAGTCTCTGTGACGCTCAGTAGTCGGACAACCCCGTAAGTTACAATACAGACGGGAATACGGGAAGGTCCGCTATATTGATTCTAAGACTCGAGTTTTCAAAAGCAGTTTTAAGAAAACGTAGTAACGCAAAAGTTTTCTGTTTGTTGCAGATGATAGCAAGCAAGAAAAGTTTTTGTTTGGCAGACGGTAAATAAGTCATAAGCAAACAATCTGTCCAGTGTGTGATTTAAGTCGCAGAGAAATTTTGATCGGGACGTTGGCCTTAGTTGGAGCAGTTCGTGATGTGAATTTCGGTCTATCATTTTTGGCTTTTAACGATGTATTTTCTCGATTGATATTGTCGACCTGTGATTTTCAAGGAGTGCTGAAAAAGTTTTACCAGATGAAGTTTTTTTTATTTCTAGCCGGGAAGACGGCGATTTTAAGGAAAGTGAAGTGCGAATGAAGAATCTGCTTCTTCTTCTACTTCTTTGGGCGCGATTTTAGTGTCTTGTTTGTTCAATTGCGCCCGTGCAGCAAAAAGTCAGTTGAAGCCATTGTAACCGTTGCTGGTCGGTCTGGTGAGCGTGAGATTTATGCGTCACTTCCAAAGGGAGATCGCACGCCATGTTCGTTTGCCCGGTCGAGACTCTTTTAAAAGATGAGCACATTTTGAATTGATCCTCATTGGAAGATTCAGGATCGAACTACCACTAAACTAAACCGAGAATCCGTCACTCCAACCACTAGAAATTACCCAGACAATTTACTCCAGTGTGTTGCTTCTATGCCTGAAAGCCCTGAAAGCTCATCATTGACAGTTCCGCCACCTACCAACAGGCAGCATGCCGATCGTGACAGTGCAATCGACGCCATGCTCTGGCATTTAGAAACAGAACGGAATAAGACGACGAAAAGCACTGTAATAGTCTGAACACCACTGCATTCCCAACATACCCATTCACACTTAATTTCCATTTTTATTACCATGCCCGGACCTCGCACAACAAGACCAGGTTTTGTCTTTCAAAACACAAACCCTGCCTGGCTGTAGAGCCCACACACAGTTAGAACCACTTGGCGCAAGCATAATTGCTGATGCTTGCGTATAACCTTTTTCGAACCATATTTCGGTTCATCGACAATTGGCCGGGACGCTGACTCCTGCTGAGCCAGCGCAAGGGTTCAACCCAGTACAAGCCAACTCCAGAAGTCTATACTGTAGCACGTAAGTGTCACCACTCAAATTACATGTGATGCAACAAATTTGACTAGTATAAATACCCGAGTTCAAATAAACAAAAATGAGTCTTTTAGGCTGGAACATCAAGGCGACTTGTCTACTTTATTTCGAGCTCCGAGCTGGTTACTGCTCCTCGCAGTCTACCACACCTTGGATAGCTCTTAATGCAAAGAAAGTCCCTGCAGGTTTCCCCGCGGTTCTTTCGCCTCGCACTGTCGAACGTTTGAGATATTACATGGCGACCGTGACAGGACTTCGCGTCAGAATTTTCGCGCCACGCCGCCACGCCACCCGATGCGCGTTTGGAAGTTTTCACGCCGCGTAATGAGCTGCGATGTTGTCCGCGTAGTTAGTACACAGTTAAAATGAAAAAGGAATATGTATCGAACGTGAAAGTGGCAGATTATGACCTGTTGTGGAAACTCGAACTAGTGAGACGAACTGTGGTACAAAAATTGAAGACCACCAACCTTTCGGTTAACAGCCAATTGAAGACCAACAACCAACCGAGACACCGAAAGCGAAAAATGCAAAAAGTTCAGTGAAAAGTGTTATAGAAAGTGCGCGCAGAAAATGACGAAAAACAATCTAACAAACGATTTACGGAAACTTCAATCAACGCTAAAATCAAAGAAACCAATACAGTTGGACAACAACCAACTAAAAAGTTGTTTAATAGCGGAAAAACTAGCAAAAAATGCTGCCAACGGTGAAATAATAATAAATAGTGAAGTACAAAAAATAGTGATGGTGAAGCCAACGCCTATAAAAAAATAAAAATCGTGGATTTCCTGAAAAGTAGCAGAATTCTCCCAACCATTACCGGGCATGTACTCGTGTCAACAACGAGAGGACTGATGACCCACCATCAGGCCATCCAGGACCAAACCGGTGGAATCATCTTGGCGATCATCTACTAAGACGCGATCGCAACGAGCAACGAGTTGGAATCGAATGAGGTCACCAACAACAGCAGCAGTAGCAGCACCCAGATGCAGCCAGATAAAAAAACAAACAACCGTAAAGGGGAGCGCGCTTTTAGCGGACGCATATCCTTACGCGGTGTTTCTACACGGACTCAACATCGGTAATCATCTGGACGGGGAGCGTCGGTTGTGAAAACGGACGATTCCAGCACAACCCGAACCGCAGACCCGCAGCAACATCAGTATCGAGATAACAAGTAACAAGAAGTAACAATTGATGAAAATTTTTGAAGCAAATAGTAAGTAATATTTTTTTTTAAATGAAAAATGGCCGACGAATGCCATGGAAGAACTAGATTTAAACATAAAAACCTTGCATAAGATCTTAGAAACCCTTGAAAAAAATCCTTATAGGAATTTTCTAGCACACACACTACTACTCAAAAGGGAAGTAGCTCAAAAAAGTTACTCGAACATAGAAAAATATCTTCTTATTAACGAAGAGAAGATCGAATCAAGTAAACTTAATTTTTATATAAAAGCTTCTAGAAACGCTTTTCAAAAAATCGAAGACTTTATTACACTTCGATTAAATCAAAAACAAACAAAGCGATTGTCCTTTAAGACAGTCGCAAAAATCATAATTATTTTTTATCGGTCAATCATTGCAATAAGAAGCAAAGAAATGACTTCTGCTTTGGATTTGATAAAATTGGTCTCCTCCCTTGTCGCTCCTTACGACGGGGAGTCGAGCAAACTTGAGTGCACATTAGATGCACTCAAGACCATTAAACCTCTGGTAACGGAGGCAAATAAAGCAGCTACCCTGCAATCTATTGTGTCCAGATTTTCTGGCAGAGCGCGTCAGCTCGTGCCAGAAATTGACAATGAAACAACAATAGATACAATTATGGCAGCACTAGGTGAATGCAAAATAAAAACCAGCCCAGAAGCTGCCCTAGTAACGTTAAACGCCACTAAACAAACTGGCGATATAAAAACCTTCACTCGGGAAATCGAGAAACACACGTTGGCTCTCGAGCAAGCGTATCGTGATGACGATATGCCCGGTGATACTTCAAATAAATATGCCAGTAAAGCTGGCATAAAGGCACTGGCGAATGGTTTAAAAAATAAAGAAGAGCAATTCCATGCCAAATAGGGAATCGGTTGTACCCGACCCTCACCGATTTCAATGAAACTTTGTAGACATGTTATCCTACGCTTATATAAGCCATTTTTGTGTATATGTAGCCAGTTCTACACGATAATGACATTTGAGAAGGGCGGAAGTGTTTTAAATATTTTTGTAATTCGGAATTTAAATATTTCTGTATCTCGAAGCCGTTGCATCGTATCAAAAAGTGGTCAAAGACAAACTTGTAGGAAATTTGACGGGCTTTTCGATAAAAATACACTGAAAGAAAAAAACACTCAACTTTTATGAGATTTTTTAATTTTTAAGTTTAAAAGTCAAATTTGAGGGGGTCCAATCCTTGTGAAGTTACAGCGGTTTTAAAAATAAAAATGTTGAAAAAATAGGTTTTTTGATGGTTTTTGGTAATTTCTATATAACAGACTTGATTTTTCAGTCTCGTAAATATTTTTATCGGAAAGCTCGTCCAATTTCCCATAAGTTTGTCTTTGACCATTTTTTTTTTTTTTTTTGAAATTAAATATGTCTTTATTGAACATTCTTATAATAATTACATTTCTTTTACATGCTAAGTGGTATGACCTAATGCTCTTCATCTTTGTTGTATTTTTCGTTTTATTTTTAACTGCTCACATTAATTTTATTTACTTCAAATTGTTTTACATTATTGCATTGAATCGAATACATTTGGGTAAAAAAGAAAAAAAAATCACGTTAACAACTAATCCTAACTTAAAACTAAAAAAATAAATTCATTGAAATATTCAAAATCATTAGAACGAGTAAACTACGAACTGTATTTTAAGATGAATGCTCCAAGCGTTCTTACTTGTTCCTGGCGAGTTTTGCAACCACGCAGTGTTGTTGTCATCTCGATGAAAATGTTCAGAAGTTCTTGTGGTGAAAACAGGTCACTACTGCCTTCACCCGTTGATGCTGGTTGGTTTTCCCTTGGTTGCTGACTGAAGCCAGGAGGTGTTGTATTCTCTGCAACTCTTTGCCGCTGATTCAACGGCAATGGCTGCAGATTTGGAACCGCTCGAACAGATCCTGCTACTGGCGACGCCAAAGCAGGAAAATTCACGTCCGTGTATGCTGGTGGTGTTTTGCGACGATTTGGTTGGTGCCTCGTCGTCGCTTGCTGCCGAATTTTTACAAACTCAGCACGTTTTGGGCAGCTCCGATTCTTGGTCGAATGGTCGCCGCCGCAATTGAAGCATTTAGCTTCGATGTTCTCGTTGATTGTTTCGCATGCTTGAGTTTTGTGCTCACCTCCGCAGGATGCACAACGACTCTTGATGAAACAGTTCCTACCACCATGTCCAAACTGCAAGCAGTTCGAACACTGTGTCACGTCACGGTGCACTGGACGATAACGTTCCCAAGTCACGATGATGTTGAAAATTGCCCGAACTGCTTTCAGCTCAGAAGGCGTTGTCGATCCTTTCTCGAGATGAACCAGGTACAGTTGATCACGATACTTGATGTCCTTGTTGTGTCTCGTCATCTTGAAGACTTCGATCACGTTCAACTTAAGAGTTTTGAGCTCTTCTTTCAGCACACTCACATCCATGTCGTACAGGCCTCGGAGGACCTGTTTCATGGGGCGTTTACCTGGATCGTCATGGCTGTAGTATTCAATCTTTGTGTTGTTCAGGAAATCCCGAACGTAGTTGTAATCCTTTCTGGTAGGTAGCAGAATTTTGAGTCCATCAGCACACAAGCGAATGGAAGCTCGTAAAGCACCAGATTTGATAAACCCGGTCAGCCACTTTCGCACCGAATCCGATGACGATGTTTTCACAAAATGGGTGGCAACTTTTCCCGTCGTTCAAATTCTTCCTTCTCGCTCACGTCCACAGGGAGGGTAGCGAACTGGTTTCCAGACGAATTTTGAGCGTCCTTGCTCAAACTGCCTGGCTTTGCAGGTAGCGCTTTGGCATTCTTTAGCTTCTTCAAATCTGCCGATCCTGCTGGTGAGGACCGCCTCTTTTTCTTGCCGTGAGGCATTTTTTGCACTTTAAAGCACTTTTCAGGAGCTAATATCCAGGAGTACCTCACTGATCGGTGGTCCGCAAGGGAATTTGTCTTTGACCACATTTCAATTGGATGTATGGGCTTATAGATATGAGCTCTTTACATTGCTCATAACTCAAAACATCATATTTTTTCAGTGTAGTATAGTAACCTGGACAGTAAATTAGCTTATATCTGTAAGCCCATACATCCAATTGAAATGTGGTCAAAGACAAACTTATGGGAAATTGGACGAGCTTTTCGGTAAACATATTTTCGAGACTGAAAAATCAAGTCTGTCATATAGAAATTGCCAAAAACCATCAAAAAACCTATTTTTTCAACATTTTTATTTTTAAAACCGCTGTAACTTCACAAGGATTGGACTTAGGACAATGGTCAATATGGAGACTTTTATGTAAAATTGTCTGGAGAATCGATTCCCGTATTCGGTTTTTGAAAATTTTGACGTTTAGAGCACTTTTCAAAAAAAACAGTTTCAGTAAATGATTTTTGTATTTTTTTTTTTAGGTGAGTTGCTCCATCCTGCATTTTTCGTGAGTCTTTTTGTAACATCTTAGGCTATCTTCACAAAAATTTTGAACGAATAAAAATCGTGGGCTCCCCCTCAAATTTGACTTTTAAACTTAAAAATCAAAAAATCTCATAAAAGTTGAGTGTTTTTTTCTTTCAGTGTATTTTTATCGAAAAGCCCGTCAAATTTCCTACAAGTTTGTCTTTGACCACTTTTTGATACTATGCAACGGCTTCGAGATACAGAAATATTTAAATTCCGAATTACAAAAATATTTAAAACACTTACGCCCTTCTCAAATGTCATTATCGTGTGGAACTGGCTCCATATACACAAAAATGGCTTATATAAGCGTAGGATAACATGTATACAAAGTTTCATTGAAATCGGAGAGGGTCGAGAAAAAAGTACCTGAAAATTCCTGTTTTGGGCTGGAATTGCTCAGAAGCGAAAACCATTATAAAAGCCAGTGCCGGAGCTGGAAAAATATTGAAGCATTCCGATGCAATTAACATTGCATTGGAAGAATCAATTGATACTCCTGCCGAAATACTATTATTCCAACAATCTAAATCAAATAAAAATTACCGCAACAATAATGGTAACAATAATAACACAAACGGTAATAATTACCGTAATCGTAATGGTAACAACCGTTATCATGGCAATTATAACAATAATTATAATAATAATTATAACAATAATAATCGTAACCATAACAATAATAATCGCAATCGTAACAATAACAGAAACAACAATCGAAATAATAACAATAACTATAACAATAACAATAATTATAATAATAGAAATAACAATAATCAATCAAATAGAGGTAATGGTCATGGGAATAACAGAAACCCTCACCAAATTTTTCAACTAAATACTGATCCCAACAATCAACAAAACGTTCAAACTCAGAACGTTAATAACAACCAAACCGGGTCAAACAGAGAAAACCAACATTTTTTAGACTAGACGCAAAGTCCATTTTTTCCGTAAACAATGCCTCAGCGAATTTTGTATTTATCACTGCAGGCATGGCCAACTCAAAATGCAGTTTTATAATTGACACAGGTGCTGATATTTCAATATTTAAAGCCGGTAAATTTTAATATACAAACCACCAATGTATGTAGATAACAAAAATAAAATTCAAGAAATCTTACAAAATTTCCACAATACACCGACAGGAGGACACGTTGGACAAACTAAAATGTACCTACAGATCCGAGACCTGTCCCGGTGGAAAGCAATGAAACGTTCTATTACACTTTTCGTTCAGGCCTGCGAACTGTGTAAAAGAAATAAAATTGTACAACATACTAAAGAACCACAAATAATAACAACAACTCCGAGTAAACCTTTTGAAATCATTACAATAGATACAGTAGGACCCCTACCAAAAACCAACAACGGCAACAGATATGCAATAACAATTCAGTGCGAACTAACTAAATATATAGTTCTTGCACCAATACAAAACAAAGAAGCTAATACTATAGCAAGAGCCATAGTAGATAACTTCATCTTAATTTATGGAAATTTTTGGAAATCAAAACCGACTGTGAAGCCTATGTTGCTATGGAGACGCGATTTCTTTGCCAACATTTCAATTTGTTTGTTTTAATTTGCTCTTTGTTCTACAACTAATGCTTACACATCCTCGTGGTTTCGCGAAAGGGTAGATAAAATCGTGGTTATCAAAATGAGCGGAACAGATTTTATAGTTGCGAAGCTCTTTTTCGTCCCACATTTCATCGATGTCGCAAAATTCCAGCCATTTTACGAGTACATCCGGTCGCCTGAAAGTAGCAAAAAATCAACATTATTCGAATTAAATGTTTTTAAAAAAGCTGAATACCTGTTCCTGAATGAATAAAATGATGATCAGGCTTCACTAAAGATGCATTTTTTTACTGCACAGATTTTGTTCAGCGTTTTGGAGCAGGAGCAGGAGCAGTAAATAAATCAAAACAACAAACAGCGGACACGCGAAACCAAACGAAATTTCAAATCATGGCATCCTGCGATTGTGTTTACTTGAGGTAACAGTTCAGTATTAGGTTTTACACCGTGACGTCATTTGACAGCTCGTGTGCACTGTTTACATGGTCTTCGTCGATTGTCGACGAATTTCCCCGAACAAAATCGACGACCGCATCGAACTGTGCTAAGTCCATGTAAACAGTGCACTCCTTTCTAACCTCCAAATCGAGTCGGCGTAAAACCTAATACCAGTTCTGATCGGACCGAGGGGGCAATGCATATTCCATGTATCCGATGGCTTATCACGATTAAAAAACAAAAAAAATACTCTACAAATGTTCTGGAGCAACACTTAAAAATGGCGCATAAGCATTTTGACAGCTAAAACTATTTTGCAAATTCCGAGGCAACAGGTAACTATTTAACTAAGCACGCAAAGTTAGAAGTTAGCTGGGAAGGCCAGCTATTGATTAATACTTTGAGTTTTGTGAAAAAGTTACATGTTGTCTCGGAATCTTCGAAATTGTATCGGCTGTCAAAATGCTTATCCACCCTTTTCTCGTGTTGCACCAGTGTTCATGTATTTTCAACAATTTTCATTGATTTTTTGTAAGACATATTTCAAAATGTGAAGTTGCTATCTTTTATTGTTTTAATTAACAATAAACAACTCGTATTTTTAAGCTACTTGTTCACTCATCCATAACAGTAAGCCGTCTAGAAATTTCAAAATTGTTGTGTGTAAGGAGTTTTTATTCCAAAATCGGTTCCTTTTGTTGTCCCGCCTCGAATAGACTTAATTATTTATTAAGCCACACCGTATCTGATTCAAAAAATATCCAAATATTGAATTTGTGGTTGCCTCTCAACCAGTCGGCCCGGGTTCGATCCCAGAAGGTCCCGGTGGCAAATTTTGAGACGAGGTTTGTCTGATCACGCCTTCCGTCGGATGGGGAAGTAAATGTTGGCCCCGGTCTAGCCTAGAGGTTAGGTCGTAAGCTCAGTCCAGGTGTAGGAGTCGTCTCCCTGGGTCCTGCCTCGGTGGAGTCGCTGGTAGACAGTTGGACTCACAATCCAAAGGTTGTCAGTTCGAATCCCGGGGTGGATGGAAGCTAAGGTGTAAAAAGAGGTTTGCAATTGCCTCAACAATCAAGCCTTCGAACATCTAGTTTCGAGTAGGAATCTCGCAATCGCAAAAATAAAATAAAAATCTAACTGGAAAAACTGTAGCGATTGTTGTGATGTGTCTTTTGAAAGGCCAGTTTTACGATGTTGTCCCGTCACACTACATTATCATTTCATTGCAAACACAAGTACAATATATTGTTCATACTACATAACATTTCTATGTAGGAAAATCAATAGTCTTCCCAAATATGTAAAAACATTGGGAGTTTCTTTTTTATTGTGCCACTTTGGATTTTTTAGAGCCGAAGCAAAATGCAAAATTAAATTCTATAAAAACAAAGCAAATCGTTTTATTGTTAGCTACGATAATGCTAATGTTTCTAAATGCCCCCTCCCATTTCTCTTCGAAATTCTTCTTCGAGCCCCCCACATAAAAAATATGTTAGGTTTAGGACCCAAATGCATGCCAAATTGTGCATGAGTCAACATTATGTGCTCGTTAAAGTTAAAAATATTAATTTGCTACTTTTTTTTTTGCTGATATGAATTTTTTTAACTACATGCACTACAGACGACCCGTAGCTGAAAAGCTGTCATAAAAACTGGTCGAAAAGTTGGAGCTCTCCACCGCTAGAGGCAGCACCGTGCATATCCCCTTTTTTGAACCTCAAGTTCCACGGATGTGCGAAAAGTGACATGACTTCAAGGTTACTGTAAGCGCGTTGGGCTGTCTTTGTAAGGCTGTATTGGTGAGAACACGCAGAAAAAAATAAAATGTCTATTTTCGCATGAACATTAATTTTTCGAAATGTTTTACCTCCGTGCACAGTTGACGACGAACCCTGTGACGTCACAAAGTTTGTTTTTCTGTTGAGTTCAGTGGCAGACGGGCGATGAGTTGGCTTTGAAGAATCTGTGCCATGATTATGGCCATTTGCAGGTCAAAGGAGCTAATCAATCCGCCGTAATCTAAACGTAACCCAGCACCAATTACCATTCCGATAAGTGGTTCAAATTTTACGGGTGCGCTACGTTCAGAATCTTTTTGATCTCTCAACTTCCGGACTTCCGAGCCCGGAGGTAGGTAATTAATTTTACAATTGAATTTGGGAAATAATAAAACAAATTCTTCTAATTATTCAGCTGTGTCAATCCGTGTGCCAATGGGGTGGATCAGCTCGGGAATATAGAGCGGAATCGAAAGAAGCCGCCATCGACCGACCGGAATCGAAAGAAGCCGTCATCGACCGACCGGAAAGTGTGGGCCTGACGTCCGGATGTCGCAGTCCTGCAATCGATCCGTCTGTTACCGATGGCGCCGGACTCACCGGAAAGTGCAGCAACAAGCAAGTCATTCCGAGGGACATGAGACATGTCTAATGCGCGTTCTGACCTTCGGAGCGCCGAAGCCTTGCCCCTAGTGCAGTGGCCAGTACGTGCTTCAAAAGTCGGTCTACATTTATGCGTGTGCCGGCCATAATTCCGGATGAGGCCAAGCTGCAATTTTTCCGTTTGGCCAAGTACAAATCGGTGAGCGATCGAGTCATTAAGTGCCCTCCGATTCTGATCACCACGATGAAGAAGGTCAAGAAAGAGGAAGAGCTGGCTGATCCGAAGTTCGAGGGCGAGAAGCTCTCAATCTACAACCTGCAGTTTGTCAGTCTTGGCATGACGGAAACCCCCAAAGATCAACACAAGGACAAGATCCTCAGGCTGAGCGGCAAATGTTAGAATCAAGGTTAGAATGGCAATTGCACATTAGATTTACAAGTAGGCTATGATTTGGTTGTGAATAAAACCTCACTATTTCTTTAACACCGTTACTAAGCAGTCGATCTTTTCGTTTACTCTGCTAACGGTTATGGGCCCAGGAAACCCTAACCCGGTGAAGAAGTTTCTGGAAAATTTTGGAGCTCGCCGGAAGTGAAGTTCGTTTTGCGAGATGGGGGACGAGAAGCACTTGAAGATCAAACCGTTCGATGGGACCGGTTTCAACACCTGGAGGTACCGGATGCTGAGTTACATGGAAGAGCTGGAGTTGGAACATTGCATCGTGCAAGAGGCGGAAGAAGAGGCCTTCTGGAACATCCCGGAAATGGACAGCGCGTGATGCGATCCTGGCCGTCGAAGCGGATGACCTGTACGACGTGAGTGATACCGGATGTCGGCCCCGAGGGAAAACGGCCTTTGTCGGGAAGCTGAAGTTCAGGCAGAGCACTGGCCGACTGAAGAATAAGAAGGACCATCGTTATACGAAATTGCGCGGCTCGTTGGCACCGGACGTCTTGAACCGGAACAACGGACCGATTTAAAGGCGTTTGAAGCGGGACCTGTTCAAAGCAGAAGCGTTGCTGTTCCCACACTGCTGAGTAGATTGCTCGGATTGTCCAATTGAGGCGGAGTGTTAGAAAGGCAATTGCACATTAGATTCATAAGTAGGCTATGATTTGGTTGTGAATAAAACCTCACCACCAAAATCACCAACAAGATTGCGTCCATCATCTCGACCCCGGCAGAGGTTGAAAGGATGGGCAGCCGCATTCAGGAGGCCAAGGGTATTCAGATCCAGGTCGTGCCGGAAGATTACATCAAGTGAGCCAAGGGTGGGGACATGATTTCATACATCACGAGAAAGTCCATCTGCGATTGAGGCTCCGATCTGCTCAGCCGAATCCCGCAGGATTAAATTAAATCAAAATCTAAGAAGAGCATCTACATCCAATCCGTCTCGTCGAAGGGGACGCAAAACCATCTACACCCAATCCGTCTCTTCGAAGGGGACGCTGGTCTCGTGGTCGATCCCGACTCCGGGCTGGGCGAAGTCGCGCACTTCTACAAGCGGAACAAGTTGACAAAGGTGGACAAAGGCAACACGTACCGGATGTTTCGCGCCTGGGGCCGTATCGGAACCAACATCGGAGGCAACGAGCTGGACAGCTGGCATAAACATTCCAAATCTATGCGACAGAAATTGTAGTATCATTGCAGTCCATATTAAATCAATTTATTTATTTTTTTTGCAATAAAGAAATCATAATTTAATGCTTTCAACAACTGTATGTACCTGCTTTTTACTCTTTTAATCCAGTTTATCTCAGAAATAACCGTTTAATTTAAAATTAAACACATTTTCATTTAATTCCGTATACAAGCTATAAGAAACGAGAGCGTTGTGACGTCATCACTTGAAGCATCGGAAATGTTGACACTTTTTTGCTTACTAATACTAAACCAACACGTTTTCAGCCCAACCTTTCTTACAGTAACCTTGACATGACTTTAGATTCAGTCAACCAAAGTAATCCACAAGTAGGTTTTAAATAACAGTTGAACCCTACTCCACAAGTAGGTTTTGTATAACAGTTAAACGAACGTTTTATTCATCGAGAAACGATCTAAGGAGATTTATTTGATAAACTCCAAAAACAAAGTCGAGTTCTCGTGTGTTGTTTTGGTTAGTATGCTTTAATATTTGCACAATAGAGTTATCTACGTGCGCATGTATTGCGTGTTTGTACACGAAGGATTTTTAGGTTAAAATTTGTACCCGCCAGCAAAAATAAATGGTAAGCTAGTGTGCGTGAGATCGGGCTTAGATAGCTCTATAGTTTTGGGGGCCATCTTCGTGTTTTCTAGCTTTAGGGAGAGTTCTTTTATTACGTAACGCAGCTAGGGTGTCAGAGTCTGTTACGAAATGTTACGAAAATTAGGGGAGGGGGGGGGGGGGTGATAAAAAATTATGTTACGTGTGTGTGTGTGTGTGTGTGTGTGTGGTCCAATCCAATACCCGCTGGCTGGCAGCGAAATTATGGGAAAGTATAATTTGTATCAGGTTTTGTTTATGCTGATACAGCTTATATCAGTCCCGGGTATTATGTGGTGATAGCCCTCGCGCTGCTTCCAATGACCCATTTCAGAATGATAGAGCTCCTTGCGGTCCAATTACGAGGTCATTGGGCATTGCTAAAAATCCCAATTTTTACGTTAAGTAATATAAGAACGCGCCCTTACCTACTTTGTACTTTGTGTGTGTGCGTTTGACCTTTACTTCTGTCTGTTTCCCTAACCGAACTCATGTGCTCTTCCCATTTTTCTTCTTGCGGCTACTGCTTCGATATTTCGCGCGCGCTTTTAGAATTCAGGGGTAATCCACGTGTGACATAGAGACACGTTTTTTTTTTTTTTTTTAATTTATATTTATTTTGATTTTCTCTTCCATGTACATTCATTCAGTTAAAATAACATTGAGTGTCCAATCACAATCGATGACTTTTCACCTCAATTTTAAATACTAGCAACTTTCATTTATTCATGAAATATTGTAGCTTTCGCTATTCAGTGATTTCAAATGTAGGAGGTCCTACATGTACAAAAGGGAAAAGGGATACCTTAAAACTAACTTATAAACTATATAAAGAGCGGATCAATGCAGCTGAAGACTGCAATGATTTTTGTCGAAATGCATCAATTATCTTATTGGACATAACATCCAAAGTGTAAACTTCGGCTAATTGATGAAGTTCACTGGTGCTGAACCAGGGAGGAAGTTTCAGAATCATTTTCAGAATTTTGTTCTGAATCCTCTGAAGTTTTTTCTTCCTGGTTGAGCAACAGCTTGTCCAGATCGGCACAGCATAAAGCATGGCAGGTCTGAAAATTTGTTTATAAATTAACAGTTTATTCTTGAGACAAAGTCTAGAATTCCTGTTTATAAGCGGATACAAACATTTAATATATTTGTTACATTTAACCTGGATACTTTCAATGTGATCCTTGTAAGTAAGGTTTTTGTCAAAAGCAAGTCCAAGATATTTCACTTGATCCTCCCACTTTAAATATACCTCATTCATCTTTATAATGTGATGACTTTTTGGTTTAAGAAAATCAGCCCTTGGTTTGTGAGGAAAAATAATAAGTTGAGTTTTTGCAGCATTTGGAGTAATTTTCCATTCTTTCAAAAAAAAATTGAAAATATCCAAGCTTTTTTGTAATCTTCTTGTGATGACACGAAGGCTTCTTCCTTTGGCGGAGATGCTTGTATCATCAGCAAAAAGTGATTTCTGACATCCTGGGGGCAAATCAGGCAAGTCAGAAGTAAAAATATTGTATAAAATTGGACCCAAAATGCTTCCTTGAGGGACGCCGGCACGTACAGGTAGTTGATCAGATTTGCCATTCTGATAACATACCTGCAGAGTACGATCCGTCAAATAATTTTGAATAATTTTCACGATATAAATCGGAAAATTAAACCTTTTCAATTTCGCAATCAAACCTTTATGCCAAACACTGTCAAATGCTTTTTCTATGTCTAGAAGAACAGCGCCAGTAGAATAGCCCTCAGATTTGTTGCTTCGAATTAAATTTGAAACTCTCAACAACTGATGAGTAGTTGAATGCCCAAGGCGAAATCCAAACTGCTCATCAGCGAAAATTGAATTTTCATTAATGTGCGTCATCATTCTATTAAGAATTATTCTTTCGAATAATTTACTAATAGATGAAAGCAAACTAACATAGAAACACGTGAGATTAAAGTTCGAACCTCAAACTTTGAATACGTCCGTCAAGGTTGGACTCGCGTCTGCCGACTCGACACTAGGCCGGCAAATACTTAGGTACGTCAGCTAGGGAAGCGCTTCTTCCACAAGTGCAAATAGAACGGACTCTCCAACAGAACAGATTTTTAAAGTTAAATATATCTTTATTGACCATTCTTGTGATAATTACATTTCATTTACATTCTAAGTGGTATGGCTAAATGCTTTTCATCTTCATCTTCATCATCAAGTTCTGCAAAATTTTAAGATCATCTGGACATCCTAACAAATCACTGGAAAAAAGAATCGTCTTGATTGGTTGAGTTATGCCCGAGAACCAGCGAGTTGACGTTACCGTTCCAACTTTTTTGGAGCCTTGGGAGTTGGAATGTTAAGATAAATCCTCCAAGCGCTCTTACTTGTTCCGTACGAGTTTTGCAACCATGCAGTGTTGTTGTCATCTCGATGAAAATGTTTAGAAGTTCTTTTGGAGAAAACAGGTCACTACCGTCATCTGGGGCGAATTGGGACAAATGTGTTTGCCACTGCACAATAATTGGTTACAGCCGGGACCGTGGTGTAGGGGTAAGCGTGATTGTCTCTCACCCAGTCGGCCTGGGTTCGATCCCAGACGGTCCCGGTGGCATTTTTCGAGACGAGATTTGTCTGATCACGTCTTCCGTCGGAAGGGAAGTAAATGTTGGCCCAGGACTAACCTAAAGGTTAGGTCGTTAGCTCAGTCCAGGTGTAGGAGTCGTCTCCCTGGGTCCTGCCTCGGTGGAGTCGCTGGTAGGCAGTTGGACTAACAATCCAAAGGTCGTCAGTTCGAATCCCGGGGTGGATGGAAGCTAGGGTGTAAAAAGAGGTTTGCAATTGCCTCAACAATCAAGCCTTCGAACACCTAGTTTCGAGTAGAAATCTCGCAATCGAGAACGCCAAGGCAATGCTGTAGAGCGAATAATTTGAATAATAATGCCGGATCCGACCCAGACTGCTTCAGTGAGTATGGAAGGCTTCAGTGCAATGTTGCAACAACTTATTGGGATGGTCTGAGCCATCTCTTAACTCCTTGGAGTTAAGACCGGTGAGTCTATCGCCGTAACAAGCAAGATGTCGGCGGTTTTTGACCACTGATCATACCCGCATGGCTTCAGTGAGTATGGTAGACTACTATGTTGATGTGTTGGAGTGTCCTGGGTTCTCCTAGGACTCCCTGGAGTTATGATCTGTGGAGCTACAGCCGTAACAAGCAAGAGTTCGACGGTTTTTGACCCCGGAACTTACTCGCATAGCTTCAGAGGATTGTAGACTACTTTGTTAATTGCTTGAGATATCTTGGGTCATCTATGGACTCCCTGGAGTTATCATCTGTAGGTCTACGGCTGTTACAAGGGCTCCCTGGAATGGTCCGGTACATCCCAACATAACTGCAATACAGTCTGCCATACTCACTGAATCTTTGCGGTTATGATGCGCGGTTGAAAATCGTCGACCTTTTTCTTGTTACAGTGACCCAAATATCTTAACTCCAGGGAGTCCTAGGATGACTAAAGACATCCCAACAGATTAACAAAGCAGTCTACCATACTGACTGAAGTTATGCGGGTATGTTCCGGGGTCAAAAACCGTCGACCTCTTGCTTGTTACGGCTGTAGCTCCACAGATCATAACTCCAGGGAGTCCTTGGATGACCCAGGACATCCTAACATATTAGCAAAGTAGTCTACCACACTCACTGAAGCTTTGCGGGTATGTTCCGTTGTCAAAACATGTCGACATTTTGCTTGTTACGGTAGTAGACCCACAGATCTTAACTCCAGGGAGTCCTAGGAGAACCCAGGACACTCCAACACATCAGCATAGTAGTCTACCATACTCACTGAAGCCATGCGGGTATGATCAGTGGTCAAAAACCGCCGACATCTTGCTTGTTACGGCGGTAGACTCACCGGTCTTAACTCCAAGGAGTTAAGAGATGGCTCAGACCATCCCAATAAGTTGTTGCAACATTGCACTGAAGCCTTCCATACTCACTGAAGCAGTCTGGGTCGGATCCGGTTTCAAAACCTTGAAGTTCTGACTTGTTTCTATGGGATGCCTCTTGCACAAACGGTTCAAACGGATTAAAACAAGAGAAATCATGTTTCAATCATGCTTAGACATATCAGAACTCATAGTTTTTGCTGATACGCGTCGAATGAAGTCAAGGTGAGTAAAATCCATAATAAAATACAGATTTTATGAATGATTCTAGAAATAGCAAAAATACAATTTTTTGTACATTTTTACCCAAAATGCTCAAACTTCAACAACTTGTAACTTTTGAACCCCGGGGTTTAGAGTGTTGGTCCAGAAGACTTTTTTTCATGTCTCGGCGAGATCTTTCGAAAAAAGTATTCTCCTTTAAATGCCCGGAACAACATGACCGATAACCTTCGGACGAATGATTCACCCGACATTTTGTAGTGAAATAGTCATACTTGAAACCTATTGCATGGGTTTTTGCGCAAATATGCCCGAGGCTTTGTATACCGAGCTTGAAACTAGCTTAATTATTACAAAATCTTTAGTGTCTTGTTTGTTTTGATTTTACTGACAACTCTTCTGAACATTGTAATCGTCTAAAATCAAAATTTATTTATTTTTGTTGGGTTTAGAACCACTGCGACCATTGAGTTGATCTATTGCGGTATACCCATTTTGTTATCGCAAATTTCAGGATGACACGTTACCATTTAGGGTTGCGGTCATTGGCTGACACTGCGATGCACCCCAGTTTGCCAAGATTTCTAGGATGAAATCAACTACTGTTTCGGGGTTTTCTAGCCAGGCATCATTTGGGACTTATTATGCCCTTATTGATGATCCGTCTTCTTTTTGCAGAAACAGCGCTGCATCAATTGGACTGAGCCCATTTTTTTTTTTTTCAAGTGATATCTAGACGGACAGTGTCCTGTTATGAGACCGATGTATATTACGAGATATTTTTTATTCATATTCATGAGTTGAGCGAATTTTTGTTTGGAGGGGATGATAAACATTTTGGACTGACGCATATCGTGTGCTTTACCCAGTTCAACTGAATCAACTTTTTCTCCAATTGTGTGAATTCCATATTAAGTGTGCTTTTCGAGACTCCGCAGAATGGTTCTGGGCCTATGAAATGCCCGTCCGAACCTCGTCTTGCTAAAAGGTCTGCTATTTCATTACCATCTATTCCTCGGTGACCCGGGACCCACTACAAATGTACCCGGTTTCTAGATGCTAATTGTTTCAAAGGTGTTCTACATTCCCAAACAAGCCTGGACTGGCATGTTGGCGATTTTAATGCATTCAAGTGTAACGAACCTAATCTCTACTTAAATTCACATCCTCATCCACGCCCATACATTTCTTCTGAGTTTATAATCCAAACGTACATGTATCCCCGCCTAGCAACAAGGCTGGCGAGGCATCACTAAAGCCAGAGGTCCGTCTCTCCACTACTCTCATTTTAGAACAGACAAAAGAGAGAGAGAGAGTCAAGGAGGCTCTCACTAATTGATTAATTTCCCCAGGTAGTAACCTTGGCATTCCTGTCTTCGGTTGACTCGGACCCGCACACGTCGGCGACACCTCTCCTCGCCCTCACCCTTACCGATTCTATAATTCCCAGGAAAAGTGCGCAACTCTAATAAAGCACACCTCTTATTAAGTCCTCGGCCCTGGTTCCATATGCATTTGGACTAGGACGCAATCATGCCTGACGATAGCACACAAGGGCATCAATTTATGAAGGGAGGTCAGGGATAAGCAAGTCCGGTAGCAATTGCGCTTCGGACTATGACGTCACCGTTCGGTGTTTGGGGCAGGTCAAGGCCAAGAGGTTCAAGCGGGAAAAAGACCTCTCGCCTGGGGATGATACCCGGGGAATAGGTAACGAGACCTCCATGTTACTCATCTTCTGGGAAACTAAAAAGTTGCTGGTACTCCTGGGCTCCTAATACACCAAATCTACACATAAGGTCCCAAGCGACATCTAAGTACAGCGCCCAGGGTCCAAAGGTGAAAAACAACAATGGAAATTTCCACTAACTTGATCGTGGGAAAAGTCCAAAGATCACTAAGTAGTGGAAATTTCCGATACCTTTGGAATGTCCACGCGCTCGCGGTTTTTGACCGGAACCAAGGTCACTTCCCCTCCAATTATTGAGAGAACCGATATTTTAGTACAAAGGAGTGGGGATGGAATTCTAATCTCGACCTTAGTATAAATAGTGATCAAAAGGACTCCATCATTAGTTATTCAGTTTATTCAGTGAGCGGGTACACAGAAAAAAAAGTTGAATTTTGGAATGTTGAAAATTTGGTAGGTTGAATATTACCTCTTTTTTTGAGTAATATTACATAAAAAATGTGTAAAAATGTGAACCTGATGAATATTCATCAAAAACTGATGAAAATTCATCATTTTTTGGGGTAAAATTAATCATTTTTTTGGACACAAAATCTGTCACCATTTCCTGATGAATATTACCATCATTTTTTTTCTGTGTAAATCAAGTAGGCTAGTTCTGATCCTTGAATTGTGGAAACAGTAGATCCTTGAAATTGTAAAGCAGGAGTTGTGCTCTGTTCGTTGAATTATACAAGAAGAGATCTGATCGTCAATTCGTAAAACGACAATTGTGCATCAATAAAGTAAAAGAGGAAAGTTGAGTGTGTAAAGTGAAGTGTGCTAAAGTATAATCTCACACCCAAACGACCCTCGGAACGAAGGTCCTGGCTAGAACCAGTATCTACACAAGGCAGCTTGACTTTCTGAGAAGATACATATTTTTGCAAATCTGTAATTTCGTTTAAAACAGATTGCTGTACATTAGGGTGCCCAGAATATGGGACTTTTTCTCAAAACCTCGCTCCACAAGCTGAATATTGTTCCTTGACCTATTTTAAGACTCTGGTCCAAATATGAGAAAAATCGGTCACCAATTACCCATTGATACTCGGAGGTGAAGTTTGTATGGAAAAAATCTAAAAAATGTATGGAAAACCCAAATTTCTTACGGTTTGGTCTGCACGATGCGCTACTTCCATCCAAATATTCCCAAAAGTAAGATTCTTATTGAAAATTTAATGCTCTACAACTTTGTAGAACATACCAAAGCTGTAAAACTCGATCCTGGAAAGTTATGAAACGAATGGCTTGATCAGTTGTCAAGGAGGGCTAACTCATTCCATTTTTTCAGGGCAGAGACCATTTATTAAAAGGTAGTCGTAGACCTGAGCTACTAACTACTCATCACCTCAGGGTCGGCATTACTACTAAGCGATTCAAGAGAGATTTGGAAAGGAAATAAAAATCAAGAACCACACTTTTCTTATTTGAATCGTGTATTTTGTATTTCGTGTAAAAAGTGTGTGTGTGTTTTTAGTGTAGCACTTCGGGGACAAACGTACCGTTTTACCAGCAGCAGCTTCTTCGGGGTTAAACGCCTTCGGCGTTCTCCTTGCGTTGGCCGGTCACAGGAGCGTCCTCGACTGTGCCGCCGGAAGTCCCGTGGGGGGGGGGGGGTCGTTGCAGCCGAATAACGGTTGACGGCTGTTGTTGTTGCTGCGCTGGAAACCGCGAGGCAAGGTCGAGCGGGCGTTGCCGATCCTTCCTGCGGCAGGCGTCTTCCCTCGTTGTCGTAATCGGCGGACCTGGCTTCCACCAATCCGGTCGCGCCGAGAGGGGGAATCTCCTTTGCGTTTATGGCGCCGCGCGCCAGAGATTGTCGTGGTCCTTGACGGGAAACGTAGCCAACGGCACTCTGCACTTACAGGGCTAGGTTGACCAAACCCGTACGGGGTCGAGTTCCGGAGCGGGAGAATAACTTCCGCGGCACTTCCTCCAGAAGGCCTAGACGTGTCCAGCACAAAGTTGCGGTACTGGCACCTGGATCCTCGACTACACCGCACGGACGCCTGATAATAAAAGAGGCCGATTCTTGTCGTCGGCGTCGGAGGTAAACAACCTCCTCATTTTGGGAGGGAAAACCCCCATTTTCTTTTCCTCCCACTTTCCGTGCAGTCCTGACCTAGCGCTGTCAGGATCTGCGTGTTTGCAGCGGTACGGATAACCCTTCATTGCTTGTGTCGTGTGATGTTGTATGTACGGAAATAAAATGAAAAGTGAAGGTTCGTTCAAGAACTGTGACCAACGGTTACAGTTATTAGCAGTTTAAAAAAGTAATTTTTGTATGATTTTTTTTTTTTCGCCAGCTTTAGGCTCGGATATCAATGGGTTAATCTCATCCAATTTCGCTTAAAATTTTCACAGATGACCCAAAAAACCGTTTTCCGCGTGTGGAGCAGGTAATTTTTTCTGGGCACCCTACTGTACATCCACGTTAGCGTATATTTCCGCTAAAAATACTGTTGTCCATTGTCCTATAGGTATTGAAATATTCAGTCCAGGACCAGTTATTCCAGCACCCGTTTTTTTCCATTTTAGATCCATCGGTATAAAATATGATCGATCCTGGAGGAATAAATATAAAAATTTAACATAGTTCAAAATCAAAAATTGTTTTTTGGCAGGAATTTATGAAAAAGGTTCCAAAACTGGTATCCAACGCAAAGATAGAGCTTTGGCGTCTTCGACAAAATTTGTGGAAATTTTCTGCCCTACAACTTTGCCCAAGACGCCAAAGCTCTATCTCTTAACTGTCAAAGTCTGTGGAAATTTTCTGCCCTACAACTTTGCCCAAGACGCCAAAGCTCTATCTCTTAACTGTCAAAAGTAAGACATTCCAAAGTTTGCAGTAGGCCGAAAATGCGAAAATACTTACTGCAAAAATGCGAACTTAATTGATTTAAATACTTACTTAAATCAATTAAGTTCGTAAAAACAGCCTTTTAAACAGCGTTGCGATCCTCACGCGCTCACGCGCTCCTGAGCGCTCACTTTTCGCTCATTCGTGAGGATGAGCGCTGCGCGAGCTAGCTCACGTTTGCCCGCGCTCACGTTTGCTCCGATTTTTTCAGCTCGCGTTTGCCCCACGCTTGCGCTCGCGCTCATTTTTCGCTCACGGAGCGCTCACTTTGGAAGTATCGCGAATTGAACCGTTTTTCGTTTTTGAGAAAGTTTTTGTTTTTCAATACTAGTTAATTTTTTTGCTTAAGGCGCAGCATGTCAGAGGAAACATCACTTAGGAACTTTTTTTATATATATTGAATAGCATATTTTAATTAACTATGTTTTTGAATAATAAATTGGATTCGCAAGGGTCAAATCATATTGGAGACCTACAGTCAGAGTTGAAAATATAAGTATTTTCGAATTAATTGACCTTACCTTAATAATAGTTAAGGTAAGCAGAGACAATTGCCAGGGGAAGGGTATGAGCGCGTAAACAAAAATGACTGAAAACCTTATAAAACCTTACAAAACAATGAATTAATTCAAGAAGATTTTTACTGTGGTAAGTTCGATTCAATGTTATGTGCTTGGTTGATTAAAATATATCCTAAACAGTTTGTTGACTACCTTTCCAGCGTGCGGGTCAGAATGAGCAACAATCAAAAAACGTCATTCCGTTTGATAAATTGTTCAATGCTTCGAAACGGCTGATCATTTTTTATAAAGTTAATCTTTCTCATTCTAGAAAATAGGGTAAAATTGTTGAAACAGTTCCTTTTTTCACAAAAAAAACTTCCAAATTGCTAGTTTATGAAATAACCAATTTGAGAAAAAAATAATATAAATTGTCATTGTTTTGTTTTACCACATAAAGGGTGGCTCCTCTTCCCCCTTGTAAATTATTTTTAACACTTCCGCTACCAATCCTTTGAAAATTTTAAATTACAGATTCAATAAATGATTTTTTGAGTATTCGGATCAATTTAGAGAATGTAAATTGTTCGAAAATAAGGGATGATTACAACTTTAATAAAGCTTACTGCTGGTTTTTTTTTTAAAGGTACATTGACACAAATTTTATTTTTTACTTTTTTTAGAGATTTTAAAACCGCTTTGAGTCCGGATTCAAAAAACTTAAAATAACCATAATTTGTCAGTTAATTCAATTTTTTGTACATATCAGTGCATCTCTTCACGTCAATGATTTTTTACATAAAGAATGAGTTAGCTCTTTGATAGTTCACTCAAGAGTGAATCATTTTGCCCCTTGGCTAATTCTGAAGTTAAAATAGAACTTATATTTCGATTCGCCGACTAAATCCATTTCATTGCTTACTTTTGTTTGTTTGACCACTTTCTTGTTTGTTTTTGCTGCCTGTGCTGAGATAGTTCTAGAAACTTCGTTTCAAACAGGTAGATGCTTCAACAGGGAAAAACAACTACCTACTTTGGCTCACCAGCTCACGTGAGTGCAAAACGCTCCGGTGAGCGTGAGCGAGCACGAGCTACCTGATAAAAACTCACGCTCCAGCTGGAGCGAGCACTCCTTCCGTGAGCGCTCGCTCATTCGCAACCCTGCTTTTAAACCACTGTGATGTGGCTTCCATGTTCTCGTTGATTGTGTTGCTAGTTTGAGTTTTGTGCTCACCTCCGCAGGTTGCACAACGACACTCCATGAAACAGTTCCTTCCATCATGCCCAAACTGCATGCAAGAACACCAAGATCTGGTGCGCCGTGGTGGGGTTTTCGTGTCACTCTAGGACCCAAACCGAGCTGTTTATTGTCACACCATAGCAACTGTACCGAAAGCACCTTGGCACACCACCGGTGCACCCAAACTACACAGAATGTTTCATCCTAGGAAACCGGAAGCGATATTGTTTTGATTGAGGTTTGTCAATCTTCGGGGTGGCCTAGTGGGGGTCTAGCTCATTTCCCCGAATGACATTTCCCCGAATGCCATTTCCCCGCAAATCATTTCCCCTAATTGGTCACATCCCTGAATACCACTTCCCCTAATCAGCCACATCCCCGAATGCCATTTCCCCGAATATCATTTCCCCTAATCGGCTATATCCCCGAATGCCATTTCCCCTAATCGGCCATTTCCCCAAATGCCATTTCCCCGAAATGACACTTACGCCAATTGCCGTTTATTTAAATTTAAAATTACTCGAATTTGCATATCCCCAAATCATCATTTTCGCTAAAGAGCAATTCTCTACGAAATCGGTCTTTTTTCTTCAATTTTAATTTTTGTATTTTTTAATCCGACTGAAACTTTTTTGGTGCCTTCGGTATGCCCAAAGAAGCCATTTTGCATCATTAGTTTGTCCATATAATTTTCCATACAAATTTGGCAGCTGTCCATACAAAAATGATGTATGAAAATTCAAAATCTGTATCTTTTAAAGGAATTTTTGATCGATTTGGTGTCTTCGGCAAAGTTGTAGGTATGGATACGGACTACACTGGAAAAAATAATACACGGTAAAAAAATTTGGTAATTTTTTATTTAACTTTGTCACTAAAACTTGATTTACAAAAAACACTATTTTTATTTTTTTATTTTTTGATATGTTTTAGAGGACATAAAATGCCAACTTTTCAGAAATTTCCAGGTTGTGCAAAAAATCTTTGACCGAGTTATGAATTTTTTAATCAATACTGATTTTTTCAAAAAATCGAAATTTTGCTCGTAAAAATTTTTCAACTTCATTTTCCGATGTAAAATCAAATTTGCAATAAAAAAGTACTTTAGTGAAATTTTGATAAAGTGCACCGTTTTCAAGTTATAGCCATATTTAGTAGTCGCAGTTTTTCATTTTTTTAAATTAGTGCACATGTTTGCCCACTTTTGAAAAAAATATTTTTGAAAAGCTGAGAAAATTCTCTATATTTTTCTTATTCGGACTTTGTTGATACGACCTTTAGTTGCTGAGATATTGCAATGCAAAGGTTTAAAAACAGGAAAACTGATGTTTTCTAAGTTTCACCCAAACAACCCACCATTTTTTATCGTCAATATCTCAGTAATTAATGGTCCGATTTTCAATGTTAATATATGAAACAATTGTGAAATTTTCCGATCTTTTCGAAAAAAATATTTTCGGAATTTTCAAATCAAGACTAACATTTTAAAAAGGCGTAATATTGAATGTTTGGCCTTTTTGAAATGTTAGTCTTGATTTGAAAATTTTGAAAATATTGTTTTCGAAAAGATCGGAAAATTTCACAAATGTTTCATATATTAACATTGAAAATCGGACCATTAGTTGCTAAGTAATTGAAGATAGAAAATGGTGGGTTGTTTGGGTGAAACTTAGAAAACATAAATTTTCCTGTTTTAAAACCTTTGCATTGCAATATCTCAGCAACTAAAGGTCGTATCAACAAAGTCCGAAGAAGCAAAATATAGAGAATTTTCTCAGCTTTTCAAAAATATTTTTTTCAAAAGTGTGCAAACATGTGCACTAATTTAAAAAAATGAAAAACTGCAACTATTTTCAAAAAAGTCACTTAAATATGGCTTTAACTTGAAAACGGTGCACTTTATCAAAATTTCATTAAAGTACTTTTTTATTGCAAATTTGATTTTACATCGAAAAATGAAGTTGAAAAATTTTTACGACAAAAATTTCGATTTTTTGAAAAATCAGTATTGATTAAAAAATTAATAACTCGGTCAAAGATTTTTTGCACAACCTGGAAATTTCTGAAAAGTTGGCATTTTATGTCCTCTAAAACATATCAAAAAATAAAAAAAAATAAAAATTGTGTTTTTTTGTAAATCAAGTTTTAGTGACAAAAAGTTAAATAAAAAAATTACCAAATTTTTTTTACCGTGTATTATTTTTTTCCAGTGTAGTCCGTATCCATACCTACAACTTTGCCGAAGACACCAAATCGATCAAAAAATTCCTTTAAAAGATACAGATTTTTGAATTTTCATACATCATTTTTGTATGGACAGCTGCCAAATTTGTATGGAAAATTATATGGACAAACTAATGATGCAAAATGGCTTCTTTGGGCATACCGAAGGCACCAAAAAAGTTTCAGTCGGATTAAAAAATACGAAAAAAATCGAATGACCGAAATCCTAGAGAACTGCTCTAAAGCCTTTTTCCATGACTAACAGTTATTTTCTTTCTCAATTTTAACGAACAAACAGCTTTTTCGGGTATGCTGATGATCTCGCTGTTGATTAAATGTTGTAAATTGGGTAGTAAAGCCCTTTGTCAATTTTTATGAACAACGGTAAGAAACACGATTGAAAACCATTTCTGATAACTTTTTTTTATTCATTTTTATGCAAAAAAAAGTTTTTGACAAGACAACATTTTTTCGATGGATCAACTATGCCCCCCCCCCCCCTGGATCGAGCTGTCAAGTAGGAGCTTTTCTGCCAAGAAGGGCCGTGAAGTGAATTTTTAGAAATTGAATTATAAATCCCTTTTAAATCCTTTTCGGTCGTTCAAAGGGTCATTGTACTTTGTAAAGCTTATTTTTCTTGTGAACAATAATATCACAAATTTAAGCTTAACTTTAGGACCCAATTACTAGATTTTTTGTTGTTCAATTAACATTTGTATTCAACCGCATGATTAGATGTTGTTTTTGAGAAATTTGCAAGGAATTTTTTTTTCGAATTTTGTTCAAGAACGCAAAAATCGAACAAATAGGTACATAAGGCTGGTACAAATTTTTGTTGATTATACTGCTTCACGTCAAGGTGCACTGTACGATTACGTTCCCAAGTCACGATGATGTTGAAAATTGTCCGAACTGCTTTCAGCTCAGACGGCGTTGTCGATCCTTTCTCGAGAAGAAACAGGTACAGTTTATCACGACACTTGATGTCCTTGTTGTGTCTGTTATTTTTGTCATTTTTCTTTATAGGAGGTGGACAATACACTATGGTTTATTGGGTGGCCAATAGGGTGGTCCAAATCCGGGCTTTTTGGGGCTACCCCCTGAAATCAAAGATTGACCCATCACGAGGCTAAATTCCAAATTTGAGCTCATTCTGACCACGGGAACCCCTCCCTCCAATCGCTTAAAGTTTGTATGGGAAAAATCGTCAAAATGTATGGAGAAAAGCAACTGTTTTACTTTTAGACTTGTGGAAGGCGCCATAATCATCCGATTCTTACCATTTCTCAAATGTAGAACCTTCATTAAACAAGTTTTCCAAAGACACCATATTTTTAGGAATTTTTCCCGCTAAGTTATTAGCGCCCAAAACTGACCATTTTTGCGCGGCCAGCTGTAAGGGGCTACCTAACAACGATGTTTATTTCCAATTCGTACACGCACGTGCTCTCTCTCAGGTTCAAACTCTCTCACGAGCTTGCTCGCCTGCCTGCCTGTCTGTTTGCCTACAAGCCACTATCGGCCATCCCCATACAAACAGGCGGCCAAATTATTTTTTTGCTTTTTAAATGTTTTTTCATACAAATTTGAGTAATTGTATGGTATTGAAATGGTATACGTCTATTTTTATGACTTTTCATGTTTTTCAATAGTTGATTGTTTATAATAAATAGTCTACTTTTCATACATTTGCAAGTAAAACAGAATTGCGTATATATTGTATTGCGAGTTTATATTATTAAATTATGGATAAGCCAATACATCCCCACTTTAAGAACATAACCCCTCCCCCCTCTTTCTTTCACCAACTTGAGAACCCCCCTACCCTTACGGGCATAAATTGCGAAAATTTTAATTGTTAAATCAAATAACAGAAAAATTAATTTTATTCAAAATATTAATTATGAAGTAAAACGATAAAATACAAAACATATTCATACTAATCGAGCCAGTTCGTTTCGCGGTGCCTGTCCGTCGGGACGCATTTTTTTTTCGCGTTCCGTTTTCGTCGATCGTCGTCGGTGTGTATTTCGGGTGAGTTCGTGCGTGTGTGTGTGAAGGTGCGGCTAGCTCTGGTTGTCACGATGACAGCAGAGCTGAGCCAGTTCGTTTCGCGGTGCCTGTCCGTCGGGACGCATTTTTTTTTCGCGTTCCGTTTTCGTCCGTCGTCGTCGGTGTGTATTTCGGGTGAGTTCGTGCGTGTGTGTGTGTGTGAAGGTGCGGCTAGCTCTGGTTGTCACGATGACAGCAGAGCTGAGCCAGTTCGTTTCGCGGTGCCTGTCCGTCGGGACGCATTTTTTTTTCGCGTTCCGTTTTCGTCGATCGTCGTCGGTGTGTATTTCGGGTGAGTTCGTGCGTGTGTGTGTGAAGGTGCGGCTAGCTCTGGTTGTCATGATGACAGCAGAGCTGAGCCAGTTCGTTTCGCGGTGCCTGTCCGTCGGGACACATTTTTTTTTCGCGTTCCGTTTTCGTCCGTCGTCGTCGGTGTGTATTTCGGGTGAGTTCGTGCGTGTGTGTGTGTGTGAAGGTGCGGCTAGCTCTGGTTGTCACGATGACAGCAGAGCTGAGCCAGTTCGTTTCGCGGTGCCTGTCTGTCGGGACGCATTTTTTTTCGCGTTCCGTTTTCGTCGATCGTCGTCGGTGTGTATTTCGGGTGAGTTCGTGCGTGTGTGTGTGAAGGTGCGGCTAGCTCTGGTTGTCACGATGACAGCAGAGCTGAGCCAGTTCGTTTCGCGGTGCCTGTCCGTCGGGACGCATTTTTTTTCGCGTTCCGTTTTCGTCGATCGTCGTCGGTGTGTATTTCGGGTGAGTTCGTGCGTGTGTGTGTGAAGGTGCGGCTAGCTCTGGTTGTCACGATGACAGCAGAGCTGAGCCAGTTCGTTTCGCGGTGCCTGTCCGTCGGGACGCATTTTTTTTCGCGTTCCGTTTTCGTCCGTCGTCGTCGGTGTGTATTTCGGGTGAGTTCGTGCGTGTGTGTGTGTGTGAAGGTGCGGCTAGCTCTGGTTGTCACGATGACAGCAGAGCTGAGCCAGTTCGTTTCGCGGTGCCTGTCCGTCGGGACGCATTTTTTTTCGCGTTCCGTTTTCGTCGATCGTCGTCGGTGTGTATTTCGGGTGAGTTCGTGCGTGTGTGTGTGAAGGTGCGGCTAGCTCTGGTTGTCATGATAACAGCAGAGCTGAGCCAGTTCATTTCGAGGTGCCTGTCCGTCGGGACGCATTTTTTTCGCGTTCCGTTTTCGTCCATCGTCGTCGGTGTGTTTTTCTCGTTAGTCATGTATTTGATACACATCACAGTCGGATTTCTTTGTTCTATGATTTGCAATTATTTCACGGGAAGATTCTTTTTAAATTGCGTCAGCAAAATACAAATTATCATTCAATTCGACCATTCGTTTCCCGCGAATCACGGCGACAAATATTGTTTCAACGCGATTGTTCAAGTCCTTCAGATAACATCATAACTCTTCAGTCATTAATTGGTCGCTCATCTTATAATAATTTAAAAGTATAAATAGTCTCAGGGCAACTCTACGTAAATATGTTACGCTGAGTTTAATATTTCACTTTTTAATCACACATAATTTTGATTCTATCTTTCCACAGCCGGCTGTCTAAGATTGAATCATTTATGTTAAACTCAACACCAAATAACCGGGAACGGTCTCATCCGCATCATCCGATTGTTTGCCTTGAGAATACATAATACATCACCCTATTCAACAAAATTCATTGATTATTGGGCCACATCATCATCCTCTATGATGAATCCTGGCCATTACCCTTCCCCACTAACAAAATCCCAAGTAGAAGTAGTTTTCCGGCACACGCGGGGTGTGGATATCGTATAGAACCCACCCTTGGTAGCAGCCTGTGCTAACTAACATTCCCGTCCCATCCCCTCGAGATCTACAAACTGACATGGCGGGCGCCGTTGGTGGCCAACGACTGTTTCCTATTCGCACCGGCTCTAGTTTTGATGATCGTGATGTTTTATCTTTTCAGCGCATTCATGCATGCTGTTGATAAGGAAACATCATTTGATCGTTGAAGCGTGTGACCAGTTGTGCTGATGGGATATTACGGTCCTGTTCAGCAACGGAGAAGGACAACCATGGGTGGTCTCTCATGCTCATGCTCATGCTCATGCTCAAAATACAAAACATATTCATACTAATCCTAATGTTCTTGTTCATAAAAATTCATTTGATTATAGAGTTTCTGACGGCTTCGGTATGTTAAAGGTACTTTTATGACGTTTTGTACTAGCCAACATAGAACTTAAATGTGGATCAGTTTCATGGATTGATCGCAGAAATTCATCATGCTAAGTCAATATTTTGCATAATACTTTTTTCGCTGTCAAACTAAGATTCTCCATTCTCCAGTTTCGCTTGAGAAACTTCGGTACGAATACCTTATTTTAACTAAGGTACTCAATTTTAAATGTAGGCAACAGAAATTCCAATAAAGTCATTTCGAACTTCTTGAAACCAGGTATTGATTTTTGAAGCGACGATGCCCACGAAGTAGGTAGCAAAGCAAGTGAAATAGACGGGCGCATATGTAGATTGCAGCAAATTTTGATAAAACGTAAATGTTTAAAATGGCATATCTCCGAAAACGCAAAAAATCGCAGGCTGGAAATTTCAGCAATGTTAGATTATGATCCAATTTTTCAAGTGATCTTAGTTTCATGTTTAGCATCGGTTAGCAAAAAAAAGTACTCGAAAGTACACAAAACAAAATTTTCTCAAAAAAAAAATGCTCCAGTTATTCGATGAAAACTTCAGTTTTTGGTTTGGAAACAACATTTTCCAACGATGTATAATTGTCCTAATAAAATATTTAAAATGGCTGAGCTATGTTAAAATTAAACAATCAGCCTTTTTCACGAAAAACGCTAGTTTTTTACTCCATCTTTTGACTTTCAGCTTGCGTATCTCCGGAATGAACAAACTTAGAGCTTTGAAAATTTGGATTTTTCTTAGTTAGAATGTTTACTTCCGAGAAAAAAAATACCAGAAAATATTTGGAGAAGGTCACTTTTTTGAAACTTGGCCACCTAATGTACCATAGTGGCAAGTGCGCGCGCTCTGTCTCTGCTTGGACTTTTGTCGTCGTCGTTGTTTTCGTTTGCCGTCCGATGCGCTGCGTTCTTTCCATGTTTATTATAATTTTCAACTAAAATAGCAGGTTTGATTTAAGATACACCTCTTTCTGCACAATCGTTAACGACCTTCAGATCTTTCAGTTGCTGCCTTCCCTTAAGATACTCTTCGTTGTTTTCGCACTCATTTGGATTCAGTTTTTAAAAATCTGAAGAAATTCCCGTTATCTAAAAAAAACTCCATGGTATTTCTTGTAACAAAAGCAGATAAATTAATTAATTAATAATTTTTTTTTTAATTTTGACATAATCTAAGAATTTATATGCTAAATATATCTCAAAACAAACCTGCTATTTTAGTTGAAAATTATTAAAAAACATGTCAAGAACGCAGCGCAGCAGATAGCAAACGAAAACGACGACGACGACAAAAGTCCAAGCAGAGAAACAGCGCGCGCTTGTTGGTAAGCAGGCAGGCAGGCAAGCAAACTCGTGAGAGAGTTTGAACCTGAGAGAGAGCACGTGCGTGTACGAATTGGAAATAAACATCGTTGTTAGGTAGCCCCTTACAGCTGGCCGCGCAAAAATGGTCAGTTTTGGGCGCTAATAACTTCGCGGGAAAAAAATCCTAAAAATATGGTGTCTTTGGAAAACTTGTTTAATGAAGGTTCTACATTTGAGAAATGGTAAGAATCGGATAATTATGGCGCTTTTCACAGGTCAAAAAGTAAAACAGAGTTCCCGTGGTCAGAATGAGCTCAAATTTGGAATTTAGCCTAGTGATGGGACAATCTTTGATTTCAGGGGGTAGCCCCAAAAAAGTCCGCCTTATTTACACTCAACCCCCGGTGGTTGGTCACTTTTTCGTTTGACACTTTTTTAGTTTGTACCCCGTTGGTTGGTCAAAGCCAAACTTAAAAGAGATGAACTGTCACTTTTTACACGGCGCTCACGCGTACTATCAAAACAAACGTTTGGTAGTGTGTGTGAACTCCGTGTAAAAGGGGTGTCAAACTAAAACGTGACCCCGTTCGTTTGACAACAGTTGGTGTCAAACCTTCGGGGTTTGAGTGTATACGCAGTTCTGTTGTACTTGCAAATGTATGAAAAGACTATTTATTATAAACAATCAACTATTGAAAAGTCATAAAAATCGACCTTTACAATTTTTAAACCATACAATTACCCAAATTTGTAGGAAAAAACATTTAAATGGCCCATAGTGCAATAGCCCCTTGAGCTGTGTCTGGTATTATTCAAGCGGTGGAAAATCCGCCGCGGTGAACGTGGCTCCTGCTGGAGTCTGTTTATCCTTCTTCCATGCTGGCGGCTTCGGCGTGGACGCCTGCTGCCTCGACTGGATGAACTGCGCACGTTTGGGACAGCTGCGGTCCAGACCCTCGTGAGATCCAGAGCAGTTGACACACTTCTTGGCTTCCGTTTCTTCTGCTTTGCACTTTTCCGTGCTGTGGGCACCCCCACAGCTGCTGCACCTGGGCTTGAGATGGCAGTTACTGGTTCCGTGACCGAACTGCAAGCAGTTCTTGCACTGAGTCACGTGCGGTTCTTTGTTCCGGTAGGCCACCCACCGGACGACGACTGGTCCCACTTTCTTTACCTTGCTACTCAACTCCTTCAGACTGGTGTGCCCCTTGGGGAAGGGCACGATGAAAGGCGTCTCATCGATGGCGGGAAGCTGCTGCTTCCGCCCGATGGCGTGTACTGCCAAGACGTCCAGCTGATGTTCCGTCTTGAGCAGCTCCTTGACGTAATCCGGTTCCGCGTTCGGGAGACCTCGCATTACTACCCGGTGCGGTCTCGCACTGCGCTTTCCGTGCGTGTAGAACTGCACCTTGTTCTTCTTCAAGTGGGCTTGCACCGAGTCGAAGTCGTCGCTCGAGAAGCACGTAATTTTGGTGCCGTACCGCGTCAGTTTGTGTTCCGGCTGGACATCACATGTCAACATCACCTCGCAAGGCGGGCGAAGCTCGTTTCTTTCACCACCAGCGGCGGCTGCTTCTT
Source organism: Culex quinquefasciatus (assembly GCF_015732765.1). Lineage (NCBI taxonomy): Eukaryota > Metazoa > Arthropoda > Insecta > Diptera > Culicidae > Culex > Culex quinquefasciatus. Next base: position 102,784,829 of record NC_051862.1, on the reverse strand, counting down.
TTCCCCGGCCGACTTGCCGGGTGCTGGTACCACGGGGGTGGTTTTTTCTGCTGCTGGGTTCGCATTGTTGTTGTTGTTGCTCTTCTCCGCTAGCGGGCTGAACTTGTTGTTGCTGAACAGTTTCTCCACTTCCTGGCCATTGCCGTCGTTGATCTCCTCATTAGCCTTCCTGCGCCGAACCTTGACCACGGGACGAAATACGCCCCCGTCCTCTCCTTCTCCTTCGGAGTCTTCCACCTCCATGCCCGTCGCCGCCTGCGTTTTGGGTTGGAACCCGTCCGGTTTCTCCCACACACTTTTTTTCAAGGCCGCGTTCCAGTAGAACGGCCTTCCATCCTCAGCCCTATGTTCCGTCCACTCACTCTCTACCGTCGCGGCCGCCGCCATGGCCGTCGGCGAAAGTTAAAAAAAAACACCGTCAAAAACGCGCTCAAAGGACGCACGTCTGCTCTGGGCAAGCTGTCAAACTGGAATGAGGGCGAGTGTTTATGTTAGCCATTTGCAAAACGGCAGGACAATCGATGGATGAACGAAGGAGACCTGCAATGAAAATCGCCTTGGCAACGTCACGCCTTACTGTAAGAAGTTCGAGATTAAGCACTTTACAGATTTTGTAACGCTGTGCGTACTTTACGAACGTCCGTTGCACCGACTCCAAGCGTGCGTTCTGGTAGAAGGGCTTCCCTTCAAGGGAGCCCAAACAGTACAACAACACTTCAAAGTTGAGCGAACCAACGGACAATAAAGAGCCGTAGCCTAGTCGTTACAGTTTAGCAACGGCAATACGGTGGTTAGCTTGTCGAAATCCGCTGATGTAGATGGCATCGATCTATTTCCGTTGCTGCATGGTTCGAAGAATGAAGGACGAGTAAGAGACCAAGTTGGAGTTGGTGGAACGTTTCGTCATGGAGCCGTGTTGTTCCTGAGCGACATGGTCACGACAGATGAACTTGATGAAATCCAGTACGATAACTTCGAACAGCTTGCTAACTGCGCTGAGGACAGCAATTCCACGATAGTGCCAGACATCACGTTTGGGGCCCTTCTTGTGAACTGGGAACACATAGGACTTCTTCCAGCAACATTGAAAAATTCCAGTAGCAAGCGAGGTGTTGAAGAGTTGAGCCAGTGGTTCAGCGAGTGCATCGCAACACTTTTTGAGCACAAATGTGGGGAAGCCGTCTGGACCGCAACTCAAAGGTCACAAATATGATTTCAATTCAAATATGCTTAGAGAACTCCAAAAATTAGTTTCCAAACATTGATTGATTTATTAAGTTCAGAAACCATGCCAGTATCCAGGCTATTGTACTGAATGGTTTTTTTTTAAGATTGTTGAAAGGATTTATTGATGTTTATATTCAAATTCAGTGTTCGACTCAGAATTGCTGAAAAGCTTCGAACGATTGTAGCAGCGATGAAAAAAAGTGCAGGAGTCGATAACATTTCGAAACGTGTGTTGGAGGACGCTATGGATGTTGTAGGATGTAAGCTGCTCGATTTTATCAACAGTTCATTGAACCTGTGTGTTTTCCCTCAAGAGTGGAAGAAATCTGTGGTGGTGCCGATTCCGAAGGTACCGAACTCGACACCTGCAGAAGACCGGAGACCAATAAACATGCTGCCAATCTACAAGAACGTTTTGGAGACGGTTGTAAGTAGAGGTGGGCAAAAAAAGAGCGAGCCGCTCAAAGAACCGGTTCACTGAAAAGAGCGAACGAACCTTGGCTCACAAAAAAAGAACCGCGGTTCTTTTTTAATTTCCGGTCTTTTGAAAGAACCGTTTCAAGATGGCATGATTTTTGATATAAATATAATTTATTGAATTTTCAAAAAAAAAAATAGTATTAAATTTGTTTTTTAGAATTGGAAATGCAATTTCAAAAATGTCAATGCATATAAAAATTAATCCCAAAAGTAAATGATTTGTTAAAATCTTACCAAAAATGTACTTAATACTGAATACTGCATATTTTATCGATTCAATCAGAATGTAGAAAAAGTTCACAGAATATTTTCTCCAAATAAAATATTCCCATATTGTTTTGGTCACCGAGAACTGATGTTAATTTAATTTAGTCGGTCTTTATCGGTGAAAGTTGACGCAAATTTTAGAAGAAAGATAATGCAATTTTTTAGGTGGATAGGTCGACTAAGAGTCATAGAAGAAGATATAAAGGACGGAAAACTAAGTCAGCGAAGGGCCATTTGAGGAAGTATGTGTGTGTGATCAAGTCTTTTAGCCTTCTAATTTGGCTCTGTACAAGTACTGAGCGAAACACACAGTAAATGTACAGAGACATCCATATGACTCCCGGACGGCCAAAAGAAATGATCGCACAAGCCTATACATACAACCGGCACGTTACTTTGGTTCTACCGATGACATTTATGCGTTCGAATATTTCTGGGATGTGTCTTGAGCCTTGCTCTGGTAGCTTAGTATTCAAGACAAAGCCGTACTGCATTACCGGCGTACAACCGTACCCCGGTTGTATGTATAGGCGGTGTGCGATCATTTCTTTTGGCCGTCCGGGAGTCATATGGATGACGCTGCAGGAATAAGTTGTCTCTGTACATTTACTGTGTGTTTCGCTCAGTACTTGTACAGAGCCAAAATAGAAGGCTAAAAGACTTGATCACACACACATACTTCCTCAAATGGCCCTTCGCTGACTTAGTTTTCCGTCCTTTATATCTCCTTCTATGACTCTTAGTCGACCTATTGACCTAAAAAATTTCATTATTTTTCTTCTAAAATTTGCGTCAACTTTCACCGATAAAGACCGATTAAATTAAATTAACAAATAAAATATTAGCATTATTTCAATTCATGTAGATACAATTTTAAAATTACAAGCAATTTTTCCGGCATCTTAGATTTAAGTTTGGATGCCATTCTATTACTCGAATGTTTAAGTTCGAGTAGAAATCTTGACATGAAGACCACCAAGACCTATGGTTTTCAAGGGCATCTTCTCGTTTTCAGTTTAATTTTTTTTATCAAATAATTTATAAAAGTCCAATGTGAAATATTTTATGAAATCACACGATTCTTAAAAAAACCTTTTCATCCAAATTTTGAAAAAGAGCGAAAGATCCGTTCAAAAGAGCGGCTCTTTTTAATGAGCGAACGAAAATGAGCGGCTCCTAAAAAAGAGCGATTTTGCCCACCTCTAGTTGTAAGGGAGCAGCTGGTGGAGTACGTTGATCGGGCCGGATTACTTATCGAGGAACAATCAGGATTCAGAAAGCAGCACTCTTGTGAGTCAGCCCTTAACCTGTTGATGTTGAAGTGGAAGCAGTCTATCGAGAAAAATAAATTTATCCTGACGGTGTTTGTTGACTTGAAACGTGCTTTTGAAACTATTGATCGGCGGAAGTTGTTGGAAGTGTTGCGGCGAAACAGGATTAAAGGGGACGTTTGGAGGTGGTTTAAAAGCTATCTGGAGTACCGAACCCAAGTTACACGGTATAGCAACGCAGTATCAGAAGCAGAAGCAGTAGAGTTGGGTGTTCCACAAGGAAGCGTGCTGGGACCACTGCTGTTTATCCTATACATAAATAACCTGACTAAAGCACTTAGGCGGGCACGTGATAATCTGTTTGACACCGTGATATATGTTGCTGGAGACAAACTGGACGAGTGCTACGAAATCATGAATAACGAGCTGGCAGTGCTCGCGAATTGGCTGAAAAGGAAGAAACTGAAACTGAACGTCTGCAAAACAAAATACATGGTGGTGACAACAAGGAGGAGTGAAAGTAACTGCACAATATCTGTCGACGGTGAATTGGCTGAGCGGGTTAATGCCATCAAGTATCTTGGTGTAATGTTGGACGAGAAGCTCTACACGGTGTATTTGTTCGAGACCTCAATGATAAAAAAATCAGTATGTCTGGTATTTGGCACCGTGAAAGTTGGGCTCTTTCCCGACATTTTGCGGGGTGTACCGAAATATTTCGTCGGGGGGTCTAGAGTAACTTTTATTTTGAAGATTATTTTTCGATTTTATGGGATATTTGTTCAAAAAAAATCACCGGAAATCGGTGCGTTCATGTTGGTATCACTCAAATTTCTTATGAATATGCCTTGGAGACTCTAACCAATTATATTTGACCAATATTTGACTTCCACTAAAAAAGTATCGAACCAAATTTTCCAGATTTCTAGCATTCTTTAAAATTACCTCAAAATCCAAGCTGGAAACCCCGAAACAACCGAAAGTAAATCTATTCTTTGTAAAATTTGTCATAAAAATACAGCAACACGTTGCCCGGATACGAATTTGAGCATTAAACAATGCAAAACATGGATTATTTAATTAATAAGCTGTTTATTACCCAATAGGCTCAGAAAATTATTTTTTCAATCCTCTGTTACAATACACCATTACATTTTTAAACATTTTAGAATCAATCACATTGTGGAGAACAGTTTTCTGAACAAGTTCCATAAAAAAGTATCAGTTTTGGTTCAATATAACCAGAGATATGCCCCATTTCCTGAAATAAATAGTGTCTTTCTCCAAAATGTCTTAATTTAATTACCTTTCGCATGATGGGCACTGCCTACTAAGATATTTTTTTGGATGATAATATTTTTTGAAACATAAAAATTATAAAAAGTTTTGACGAAATTCATAAAAATTATTCTATAGCATTCATTAAAAAAAACTGAGTAGGCAGTGCCTATCATGTGAAAGGTAATTAAATTAAGAAATTTTGGAGAAATGCACTATTTATTTCAGGAAATTGGGCATATCTCCGCTTATATTGAACACCGATTTTTTGTGATTTTTTTGAACAAATATCCCATTAAATCGAAAAATAATCTTCAAAAAAAAAAACTACTCTAGACCCCCCGACGAAATATTTCGGTATACCCCGCAAAATGTCGGGAAAGAGCCCTTCTTTCACGGTGCCAAATATCAGACATACCGAATTTTTTATCATTAGCTTGTTCTAAAAAACACACCGTGATATATTTTGCGGAACACGTGGACTACACTATTCGGAAAGCTGCTCGGAAGTTGGGTGTCCTGTGCAGAATCAACCGCTACCTATCGTTTGACAACAAGATTATGGTCTACAAAACGCTGATTGCGCCACACTTTGACTACTGCGCTTCAATCAGGTTTCTTGCTACGAACCAGCAACGAAAGAGGATGCAGATCGTACAGAGTAAAGCTATGAGGTATGAGGATGATACTTAGATGTGACAGATTGACACCAAGAATTTTAATGCTCGAATCTCTGCAGTGGATGTCGATTAGGCAACGTGTGGAGTATAGTACATTAGTGTTTATTTTTAAAGTTATTAACGGATTGGCACCACAATACTTGACAAAAACTGTACAGTACGGAAGAGACGTTCATCGACATTTTACGAGGCAAGCAGGAGATATCAGATTGCTGAATTTTAAGAAATCGTGCACACAGAACTCGCAATTCTACAGAGGATACAATTTGTTCAACAGTCAACGAGGGAAACAACTAATCTTCGTGAGTTCAAGAAACTGTGTAAACCTTTCGTAAGGCAGAGGCCTTTGGAATGAAGTGGCATCCCATAGGTGTGGCTGTGAAGGAGAGCATGTCATGACGGTCGGCTTCTCTATATCGCCCAAGTAACCATCCAGCACTAGCAAAAAGTCAGAAATCGGCAACAGATTGGCATTCCATTGCTAATTAGTCATGCAATAGCATTTACCGTGTTTATCTCGGTTTTCATTATCCTCGTAAGTATTTACAAAGTATTTTTCATATAAGGTACTAAAGAATAATTAATACTTTACAGCTAACACGAACGAGAGCAATTCCACCTTCTTGGAAGACCGCAACAATGAGCCGCAGGAATAAATGGCGTTTAGTTTTGTCCTGCTGGTCTCCCACCGAACTAAACGGGCGGCGTACAATTCATTGGCTCTCGTCAAGCCAGTTCAAGGCTTTCGGAATTGTATGTAGTAATTATATTAAATATTATGAATAAAAGACAACAAATTTAATCTTTCGAACAAGATCGCAAACTGTTTTCTTCTATGCCCTTTCCAACGGGGAGAAACAGTAAACCCAAGAAGTTGTTTGGCATTTTTCTGGCTCAAATTGACTTTATATGTAACTACAAAAACTAGCTTGGAATTCAACCTCCTATTTAGGTAAGAAGGCACGGGCACAGGAATCAACAGCGACGACAACTTCTATGATCTGGCATCACATCCCCAACCATTCAACTTCAACCAAAAAAATCGACTTCGCAATTTCGGTCAGCTGAGTCGGTAATGTAGATAATAGGCAAACCAAAAATAGAATGGCGAGAAGAGAAATGCAGAGAGAAGAGAGTGGAAGCAATATTTTTGCTTCTCTCATTTTTTTTGACATTTTCTGCAGGGGTGGACACCAACAGTAGGGGCCAGCACTAAACCGGCCGAGTAAAGTCCAAACTCGGTCATTGTTCAGCACTAAAGTAGCTGTTAGGGCTGATCTCAAAACTTCTTAGCTTTTACTCGTAGCTGTAAAAGCGCTGTCAGTGCTGAACAGTGACCATGTTTTAGTGCTGGATGGTTACTTGGGCGGTTCTCGTCCTAATGAGGATGTCACTGGGCCGCATATAAAACAGTCCAAAGAAGCGCGAATCTGGGCGCGGTAAACCCCTATGTGCTTATATGTGTGTGGAACAGGAAATGATTCCAGTACCCAAAGAGGATGTGAGCAATCTGGTGAAATGAAAAAGACTCTTGAAAGTATGAGCGCCTTGAGATGACAAATGAGAGAGACGGATGGGCAGAAGTAGAGTTAGATTTAGGGCACTCTCAAATACGGACAATTGAATTATCGAAAGATATCTGCTTGTAATTCTTCCATGCTATTAATCTTCTCATTGAAAAGTGCCGGCGACAAAATTGGGCGAAAAGTTCACCGCCCGGAGATCGCGAGTTGGCGCGAGCGAATGAACACCACGAAAAAAGATTCGGGGGTGCATTGGGGTTAAATGATCATTTCGTCATTCGGTTTAATTAAAAAATAATTATTTTTTCGTAAATATCGCTACTTTGATGCGATGTAATTCATTTTTACAGTAAATTAGGCATTGTTACATCAAATTTGACCTTTCAAACGCACTAGAATGGCCAAATTTTAAAACATCAATGTTTGCCAATTTGACCGTTTTACCCCAATTCCCCTTGTAGAACAAAAGAAAAGTTCATCCGCGGTCTGTCAGCAGCGCGCTGTTTTGTTTGCTGGATCAACATTTGGAAATGTCGAACGTTGAAGGAAATCGCTCAAAAATGGAAATTAATCGATTTCAAATGTTATGGCCGCAAATGAAAGGTAAGGGTGGCTAATTTTTGATTCCGATCTGTAAAACTAGTTCTGGCGAGGGTTCTGGGCACTGCGGCAATCGATTTTACCGGCGGGTTGCTTCCGGTTGCATTTGATTTGAGGAGAAGGTTTTTCAATCCACCAGGGGCTTATTCGGGGGCAACAGTTTCGGTCATCCGGAACTTCCGGTAAGTTTCATATTTGCAGTGTTTAGCATGAAAAACAAACTTAGACCAATCTTTCAAGTGTGCGCTCTTTTTGAGGAAGGGGCGCATCCGAAGAAGAGCGCAACTCGGGGGAGCGTTATTTCGGGGTTTGGGCGCAAATCGAAGGAGCGTTATTGCGGGGTTTTGGCGTAAAATGGGATTTTCTTTTTTAATTTTATTTACAATTAAACGAAACATTTATATAAGGGGTCATCCACAAAACACTGATAATGGGCCATCCTCAAATCTGGGTGTCCAAGAACTCCCGGATGTCATGGCCTAGATAGCTACCTGATCAACGGAGGTCTATATGGGTGAATTAACCATCGGTATAGCTTCAGATAGCTTTTGTGAACCACGATGGATACCCTTCGCCATGTTGGATTATTATGGGTCCTCCAGGAACTCCCGGGAGTTATGACCTGATGATTTACCTGACTTCCGAGAGTTCCTGGGAAACCCATAACAATCAAGCATGGTGCAAAGTGTCTATCATGGTCCACTGAAGCTTCTTGAAGCGATACCGATGGTTGATATACCCATATAGTTTCGCGTTGATCAGGTAGATCATCAGGTCATCACTTCCTAGAATTCTTGGATGATCGATAACAACGTACCCCAGAGTATCTATCGTTGTTCACTGAAGCTACCTGAAGCCACACCGATGATCAATTCACCCATATAGACAACAGGGTCCTAAAGCCCTGAGTCAATTGTTATGTTCAACGGTAAAAAAAAGATTAAAACCCATTTTTGATCATTTTTTTTTTCATTTAAATGCAAAAAATAGGACGGGACAACATTTTTTGATGAATCAACTAAGGTCCACTTAGAACGAGCTGTGATTTTTTTTTAAATTGATTTAAAATCGATTTTAAATCCTTCTCGGTCGTACAAAGTGTCATTGTACTCAGAAAAAGACCTTCGGCTTATTGAACCGTGCCTTTGCCGTATAGGCCACCATGGTTCGGTGACTAAGTGGTGGTCATTTGTCCATATAAGCCACTCAATTGGATGAACTCGTCAATGAACGAATGAACTCGCGAGAGGTCTTTACTCACGCAAAATAGTACTTTCCTCACGTTTATTTTCGGGAGGACTTTCCCCTCGTTCTTTAACTTTGGGTGCATATAGACCCCCGTTGATTAGGTAGATCATCAGCATGGCTTTCTACCTAAGGTACTCGCGAGTGTGGAGTAGTGCGGTTGTCAAAATCGTTATCTCTGACTCTCTCACTCCACTGCCACTGACATTGTTTATGTTTTGCTTTTCCTGGCACGGTCCATTGTTCGTTTGTTATTGTTTTGGTTTTAGTGGCACGGAGTCATGCACTCACACTAATGCAAAGCAAGATCGTGAGTACCTATGATATACAGCCTTGGATCATCAGGTCATAACTCCCGGGAGTTCCTGGAGGACCCATAATAATCCAACATGGTTCTTAGAAGACTTATAACAATCCAACGTACCCCACACACAAAGAAAAATTACTCTAAATTTAAAAAGATCGTTCGTTGGATTAAAAGTTCGCGTTGGTGAATATTCGTAGAAAGTTCAAACTTTTCAATTTAAAAGTTGGAAAGTTTTTGATACTACCATGCATTTATGGAACAAAATCGTTGTATTGGTAAAAATATTTTACTTTTAATTGGAAAAGAAACCTTTTATGGCAAGAATACACAACATTTAGCACTACAGGGATAATTTCAGAAAAATGTGCTTGGTTTTTTACATTTATTTAAGGGTGCACAGCAACGAAGGAAGTTGTTGTCTTCTTATTCCAAAATTGTCAAACTTACGGACCCAATCCTGCAATAACGGAATTGTAAAACTAATCAAACTTTGTTGTAAATTACTTTATGGACACTACTTTAGGGGAAGAATAAAAAACTATTTCGATAGTTCTCGTACTTTTGAAAATACTAAAATATCTGTAACAAAAATCTTGGTGCAAAAGCTCTGGTTGATGTGCACCGTTAAAAAAAAATTAAACAGTATGTTAGAAAAACACTTTTTTTTTTGTATTTAACGATTCTCATCTAGCTTCTGCTTCATACGGTACGCCACCGGTCACTTCCGAATACCCCAGGCTGGACGGTTCCGGATGGAGGCTTCGACGCGCGACAGCAGTGTAACACGATGGTCACGTTTCCGGCCTCAATCAGGACAGTCTTGGAGGAGTTGGCCATTGATACGGGAAGGGTGGTCGACGTTTCCCGGCTGGAAAATAAAGTGCCTGAACGGGGAGTTCCCGATCCTGGAAGCGCATCCGGAACATAGAGTTGATGAGGCCCTCGGAACGGAGTTCGATTTTGAGCACGTAATCCTACTTCGAGAATGACACAGATTTTTTTGGCTCACTGTCCAGATTCATTCGGCTGAAGCTGCGCCGTCGAGACGTGAGTGTTTGTAGGCGGGAAGTTGCTAAAAGAGATGGAAAGTAAGTGAAGTTGGCTAGCCACTGCACACATTCTCAATACTCACCGGTGCTGTAAACCGCCGGCACCGAGTGCAACATCTGCGCTGACCACTTCCGATTATGTAGCTTTTCGTCGTCCTCCTCTTCATCGGAGGCCCATCGTGAAAATAAACTTTCGCGTACTTGTCCAAAAACCGGAAATTAATCTCACGCGAATTGACCTTCAACCACCAATCCCGGGCCACCACCACCCAATACAACCGGTGCGAATCCACATTCCTACCTCTCATCCTACAAAAACAAACAAAATCAATCAAAAACCCCACAAAACACCCAAGTTTCCTTCTTACGCATTCCGGCCGTGGAACAGCTGCAGTTCCTGCAGGAAACTGGCCTTGTCCTTTTCGAGCACTCGACCTCGTCCCGCTCCTGCACCACCCTCCTTCGAAGGCGTTCCGCTGCTGCTGTTTGGCTCACGAAGGTTTCCGCGTCCGAGTCCTGGCTGCTGCCGCGGTCGGCTTTGCTTTGCGTCCTAGACTCACCAGCACCACCGGACCCACCAAAGTGTTTGTTTACATTTGCGACTTAGGCGTACACGGTTACACGAGAACGTCAAAATGAAAGAAATTTTACAGTCGAATTAAAAGTAAAAACTTTTAAATCAGTGAGCAATGAGATTTTCAAAAACTGTAGCAGTAAAAGTTTTCATTTTCAAAACAAGAAAAAAACTTTTAATGTAGCAAATTTTAACAACTTTTTAATTCAAAAGTGAGTTACTTTTGTCATTACCGTAATATTTTTTTGTGTGCAGTGTCTCCATCGTTGTTCACTGAAGCTACACTCAAACCCCGATGGTTTGACACAAACTGTTGTCAGACGAACGGGGTCACTTTTTAGTTTGACACCCCTTTTACACGGAGTTCACGCACACTACCAAACGTGTGTTTTGATAGTGTGCGTGAGCGCCGTGTAAAAAAGTGACAGTTCGTCACTTTTTAGTTTGACTTTGACCAACCAACGGGGTACAAACTAAAAAAGTGTCCAACGAAAAAGTGACCAACCATCGGGGTTTGAGTGTATACCGATGGTTAATTCACCCATAAAGACCTCCGTCGAGACCTCCGTTGATCAGGTAGCTTTCTAGGCCATGACATCCGGGAGTTTTTGGATACCCAGATTTGAGGATGGTCCATTATCAGTGTTTTGTGGATGACCCCTTATATAAATGTTTCGTTTAATTGTAAATAAAATTAAAAAAGAAAATCTCATTTTCCGCCAAAACCCTGCAATAACGCTCCTTCGGTTTGCGCTTAAACCCCGAAATAACGCTCCCCCGAGTTGCGCTCTTCTTCGGTTTGCGCCCCCTCCTCAAAAAGAGCGCACATTTGAAAGATTGGTCTAAGTTTGTTTTTCATGCTAAACACTGCAAATATGAAACTTACCGGAAGTTCCGGATGACCGAAACTGTTGCCCCCGAATAAGCCCCTGGTGGATTGAAAAACCTTCTCCTCAAATCAAATGCAACCGGAAGCAACCCGCCGGTAAAATCGATTGCCGCAATGCCCAGAACCCTCGCCAGAACTAGTTTTACAGATCGGAATCAAAAATTAGCCACCCTTACCTTTCATTTGCGGCCATAACATTTGAAATCGATTAATTTCCATTTTTGAGCGATTTCCTTCAACGTTCGACATTTCCAAATGTTGATCCAGCAAACAAAACAGCGCGCTGCTGACAGACCGCGGATGAACTTTTCTTTTGTTCTACAAGGGGAATTGGGGTAAAACGGTCAAATTGGCAAACATTGATGTTTTAAAATTTGGCCATTCTAGTGCGTTTGAAAGGTCAAATTTGATGTAACAATGCCTAATTTACTGTAAAAATGAATTACATCGCATCAAAGTAGCGATATTTACGAAAAAATAATTATTTTTTAATTAAACCGAATGACGAAATGATCACTTAACCCCAATGCACCCCCGAATCTTTTTTCGTGGTGTTATTTCGCTCGCGCCAACTCGCGATCTCCGGGCGGTGAACTTTTCGCCCAATTTTGTCGCCGGCATCTTTCAATGAGAAGATTAATACAAAGATGTGTATGGGTAAGAGGTGGGCCATCCAAGGAAAAAAAAGAATTTCATATTTTGACTATTCTGAGTTAAATAGTAACATAAAACAACTTTAAACTTGGATGCTGGAGTTGGATGCTAGGAAGCGGTTTTCGGAACCTTCCACCCCAGTGTATGAACTGACTACCTTTGGATTGCGAGTCCAACCGCCGCCAGCGATTCCACCGGAGTAGGCTTGGTTTGGTGTGTTGTTTGTACTTATGGTATGGAGATGACTCCTACACCTGGAATGACTTAACGGCCTAACAACCAAGGCCGGGACCGACATTTTACTTCCTCATCCGATGGAAGGTTGGAGCAGATGGGAATCGAACCCAGAATCATCCGGTTACAAAGCGGACAGCGTAACCATTCGGCCACGCACTGCCACCGAGCTAAGCCTTATTCCCGGTGAATGGTGGAAATGAGAGCGGCCGGCAATGGATGGCTTTCATGGTGCTGCCTGTCCTGTTCTGGTAGAATTGGTTTTAATTCCCTAAGCCACCTCGGTTGGACAATCATCATATAAGTTATAAAGATCCCATTATGAAAAGGGGGGAAGTTTCGAAATAAATAACGCCGACGCGTTGTGTTAGACTGTCCAAAACGTTCTGATTTTATTGTGATCGAAAAGTCCCCCAGAGCCTCACACACGAGGTACTGAGGTTTTGCTTGCAAAGCATTAATCGAGCTACTTGCTTTACTCGCGGCGAGGTAAACGAAGTTTAGCTTTGTTCGCAGTTTGGGTTACTGTTGCCGGCTGTGCTGACGATGTTGGTGGCGTCGATCAATTATGCGGAAAGCAATTTCCGTAACTGCTCCCTCACCAAGAAAGGATCGTCCCGATCCGTATCGACTGCACATAAATTTTCCATCGGAAAGAACTACCAAACAGGTCACTCAGCGAGTTTGAAATATCTCAAGCTTCTTTGGTGATGTTTGAAACATTATAGTTGTTGCTGTTTTGTAATTAAGTGTTACAAATATTTGTAATCAAAGATTACGTAATCTTCAATTACATCTTCATTTATTATACTTTTGTAACTCTGAATTACAAATTGAGATTTGTAATTAGCTATTACAAACAAACTATTATTTCATTGTAATGTTTCCTCACAACAATTTCAAACACACTCGATTAACTGAATTTTTTTTTGCTGCATAATTTTGAAATGGTTTTCTTTGTTTTTTATCACTCACACACCTTCTAAAAAAATAAATTTTGAATCGTGTTTTTTCCTTTTGTCAAATTAGTTAGTCTGATCATGCTAAATTATTTAAATGATTTCCGAATTGCTGATTTTGTTTTTACTCACACACACACTCACTTAACTTATCAAATTTGGAAAAATATTTTTGAATTTTGAATTTAGATTTTTTTCACTTTAAATTTTGATGCTTGTTGTAAATCCGGGTAACGCTGTTCCTTTGTCTCCCTCGTCGAAGGTGTTGAAATCCATGTCGTGCTGCGCTCCTGAACTCGGTTCTGAGTTTTTCGCGATGTACACACGATGATATCACGCCTCTTGCCGAAGTATCCAGCGGATAACGTTGGTTCATCTTCTTCGGTTGGTGGCTGCTTCACCAGGTAATTTCCTTGGCTGCTTCACTCCTGATCTCCAGAGCCGTTGGTGACGAATTTCTGCTGAATGAACAACTGCCGTGTTTTTCGCTTTAACTTGCACTTTTGGTCTCACTACCGAGATTTTCGCGAACGACCACTTCAATCACTGGGCACAGCCACCTTCCGGCGAAGACTCGACTGCGCCAGTTATAAAGATCCCATTATGAAAAGGGGGGAAGTTTCGAAATAAATAACGCCGACGCGTTGTGTTAGACTGTCCAAAATGTTCTGATTTTATTGTGATCGAAAAGTCCCCCAGAGCCTCACACACGAGGTACTGAGGTTTTGCTTGCAAAGCATTAATCGAGCTACTTGCTTTACTCGCGGCGAGGTAAACGAAGTTTAGCTTTGTTCGCAGTTTGGGTTACTGTTGCCGGCTGTGCTGACGATGTTGGTGGCGTCGATCAATTATGTGGAAAGCAATTTCCGTAACTTATATACATGACGAAATCCAGTCTTCACCCCGCTAAGATTACCATCTCCATGCGAAAGCGATTGCGAATGATTTAAGTCGCAGAGAAATTTGGTCGACCTCCAGTTTCACCTTAAATTCGTGTATTTTGTATTGTTTACAAACATTGTTCATCAACAAAAAGTGACAGGTCATTTTCGACGTGTGACGTTACACCTGCAGGTATGCACTGAAACCCCGATAGTTTGACACCAACTGTTGTCAAACGAACGGGGTTACTTTTTAGTTTTCTTTACACAGAGCTCACACTTAATACTAAACGTTTTGTTTGGTAGTATGTGTGAGTCTCGTGTAAAAAGTGACAGTTCGTCACTTTTGAATTTGACTTTGTCAAACCTACAGGCTATAAACTAAAAAAGTGTCAATCGAAAAAGTGACCAACCTCCGGGGGTTGAGTGTAGTAGGAAGTCGGTGTTTTACCGAATAACTCACATGATGTTTTTTGAGTTTATTTTTACTGATGTTTCGTTCAAGAGAGAGGAGAGCCATGATATTTTCCGATTTTTTAACTTGATGAAGATTTTCTTTTGATAAAGATTCTTCCATCGCTGGTCCAATTTTATAACCAATATCCGAGAAAAAAATTTACTTGATTCACCTATGAGATTGATGCCGATGATTTCAGACAGATTGTCGTAGCCGAAAGGATTGCCCTAACAAAGGAGTTTGTCCCACTTGTAAACTAGCTCCTAAATGTTCAACCAACTTAATCCAAGGAAAGAAATCTTTAAAATGTCACCACAGTAAAACTTACCTTAGGCTTCTTTCTATGGAAGATGGCATTGGTAGAACACAATTTTTACTTTCTGATAAAGATAGTTGCTCTATGCTATCTGCATGCATTACTGTAGTATGGTCATATCGTGTATAAAACAGCATGTAAGCGTTCCACCAACGTTTCTGGCGCCGATACTGCATCCGCTTCAGATTGTTATCATAAACTTCACCCATATAGTCTCCACCGAAACATTGTGCTTTCATCTCATCATCATCGTTCATCTTGCATTCGGATACCTCACCGTCATCGAATTTATACCATTTTTCAACGCCATCTGGAGTCCTACAACCATTAGAAATATTCGTAATTTATTTTGTTCAATATACTATCAAACTTACTTGTGCAGAATAAAACTGAAATAGTGGCCACCGGATGCTTGTCCGCTATGAACGACGATACCGGTTAATTGGTAACGAGTTTCTGAAGATTCTCCAGCCTCAACACAGTCGTCAATCACCATTCTTTCGATTCTTGCCAGTCCAGATACTGAAATGTATAGTCTCGATTATTTTAAGTACCAACAAAAAACAACAATTCCGTGCCAACATGTTCAGATTGCATTCAAGATTGTAACAACAATTTATATTTGGTAAACTCTGCCAACTAACAAAATATTCAAGTAACCACACAGAATAAAAATTGGATTATGGCAAGTAAAAAATCCAGAACGTCAAAAAAAGGAGTTGTCGGGTTTAGTAAAAATCTGAATGTTTGATGAGCATGGTTGACTGCCAAACGAGTTGCTACTCCGTTATTAAACTACACGCAAAACAGCCAATGTGAATTATATGACCACTGGTACCGAAATTTTGACCTTCGAATGCTCATAATCGATCATGAGCATTCGATACGCAACACGAATTGACCATTCGATGTTCAAAGTGCTTTCTGGAAAATTTGACAGCTCGTTTATATGTGTGCGTGTCGTCGCACGCAGAATTTGGTGGATTCATCTATCCAACACTTGCGGCGCCACCGTACGTCTCTGCAGTAGCGATAGTACCGCTTTTCACCACCAGATGGATTTAATCGATATTTAGGACGCAAACCAAAATTATGGAGGAAATATTCATCAAAACCGACAATTTTTGTTGTTGTTTAACTAAAATTAAACTAAATCAACTGAAATTACAAAAGAATTAGTTTAATTTAAGGTTTAACAACAACATAAACTCTCTGTTTTGATAAATATTCCTCCGAGAGAGAACACATCAATACAATACAAGTTTCAAGTATATCTTAGTTTTTGGTCATCTTTTTGACACATTTATATCACGAGGCAGGATCACGCAGAACTTTTTGCGCCGGGAGTCGATCACGTTTCTGGCGTATTGCGGCCAGCAAAAACGACACCATTAATCGTTTAAGCTGGTGCCGAGTTCAAGTGGCCACCCCCGCTGAGCAGTATCGAAGCAGTTTAACAGAATGTTGCTGTGTAATACGTCGTCTTACCTGGAGACCCTAAATAGGGAGACTGGTCTAAGCTGGCTAAATCGATCTGGCAACGTATGTTTTGAGCATGGCAACACTGATAAGTTTTGCTGGGCGTAAAGGCAAATGCTCGTTTGGATACGTCAAACTCGTGTCTGTTTGGGAACGTCAAATTCACTTCGACCAGTCTCCCTATTAAGGATCTCTAGTCTTACCCACCTCGGAATCGACGAACGCTGGCTTGAGCTAGAGGGTGACGAGCGGGAATTCCCGGGAAAAATTGCCCGGGAAATTGACCATTCTGGACCTCTCGAATTCCCGGGAAATTCGGTCGAGACTCCCGGGAAATTTAAACTTATAAATATCGAAGCAAAATTATATAAACTAATCAGAAAAACATTTGAAAAATTCAAAATTGTTTAGAACATTGAATGTCCAATGTTCAAGTTCGAATAAACCAATGTTTCTCTGATCTTCTTATTCAGAATGTGTAAATTTTAACTTGTCAAAAATTCCAATAACTATAATTTAGAGAAGCCATAAAAAAGGTGGACCCCAAAATTTGCCTTAAAAATTATTTAGCAGTTAAACCCCAGATATGAAATCAAATGTTTTATTTTCAAATATTATTTTTTCTAATTATTTGTAAAAGGGAAAAGCTTTTTCAAGTTAAGTTCAATTTCCATATCTTCCCTTGAGCAAAGCAATCCTGATAACTGAAAATATTTCTTCAATGGATATTTAATGTTGAACTTAAAAATTGCAAAAAAAAAAAAAAACAATTTATTTTGTTGTTTTGAGTCGTTGTTTATCATATTGCAAAATTCCCGATAATGGGAAATTATATATAAGCTATTATATTAGTTATTTATTTACAAAAATCTAATAACAAGTTAGTGAACCTTTTGAAAAATCACTCAGTGCGAATTAAGATTCGTATATATTTTAAACTACAATTTTGAGTCTTAAAAAACTCAATAAACGATTTTGTTTTTGCAGATTCAGAAAAAAAAATCAAAAGTTTTATACAGTTCCTCAACGCAACGAGGCTGCTTAAATTAACGTTTCATAGAATTAGTATGAATTAACAGTAACTGAATTCATTTAAAAGAAACAAATTTATTACTTTTCATTTTAAATTTTTGACACTGTTGGCGTAGTAAAAAAACTCCCGGGTCCCGGAAATTGCCAAGTTCAACTCTCGAATCCCGGAAAATTGAAAATCTCGAGAATCGTCACCCTCTAGGCTTGACGTACGCGGTGGGATCGTACTCGTCGTCCTAGTAGCTTCCTGAGACGGGTAAATTGATCTGGATGGGTTGGTTTGGGGTAGGTCCGCCTGAAAGCGTTTGAGCGGCTAGTACTCGAATTATACCACCTGAACGGGACCCATTTCTGCGAGCTTCATTGAGTGCGATATCAGGTGCCGCTTCGAAAAGGCGTTTGATTTCTCAACGTGGCGATGGCTTGGCCGGCTGATGGTGCAGGGACTTCGATTGACCAGTTACGTCGTAAGCTACCGGTGGTGACCGACTTCCTCTTGACCTTGGCAGCTTCTGCCATGGCGACGGACACGTTGCTCAGTTCCTCGAAGCGCTGGTGAAGCTAGAGAAGCACCCCAACAGCAGTATTTCCGCGTCGATGAATTCGACTCGCACGAGCAGCACTGACTTCCCCGATCTGATGGATGCAACTGATTCCGGCGAAAAACTTTCCCTCTCGAAACCCTCTCGATGATGGTCATGTTTAGGCTTAGTGATTTTTCACGCTCAAAAATTGCAAATTTCACGGGGACCTTAATTTCAAAACACCAAATTTCACGGAAATTTCGCGGATCGTGACCAATGTTAAAATAACTCTAAAGATCTTAGGTTAAAATTACAGAAACTCCTTTTTTCTGCATCATTTTGTATATTTTTTTCATTAAACTAAAAAATTTTCCACAAAATTTGACCGTGACACAAAAACAAACTTTTCCCCAGTTTTCCCAAAACGCATGCACGCCGCACACGCCGTACAAGTTTTCAATGCAGATAAACCTCAAACACACCAGGCTACCATGTTCGAGTTCTTCCCGCACGGCGCTCTCAAGTTTACACGCGGTGTAAACACGGGGTGCACACCTCGGGTACAACGCCGTGCGAGCGAAGAGCGTATAAGGAGACGAAAAAATGACTGCTTCTCACTCTCTCTGCGACAAACACTGTAGTGTGACTGCAGCGGAGAATGAAAAATCACTTTACAGCAGAGGGAGTGTGAGGGAACTATTTTTGTCTCTTTTCTGCGTCGTCGGCCTGCACGGGGTTTGTACCCGAGGTGCAAGGTTCGGTTTAAACTTGAGGTTTGTGTGCGGGTACAGCCTGTACACGGCCGAGTTTAGGTTTGTTTGTACGCGTGCACACGCGGTGCTGGTGTTTGATCGAGTACAGAAAACAGAGAACGCGTTTGAACGCGGTGTGCGAGGACCACTGCTTTTCCCAATTTCCAAAATAGTTTTCAAGTGATTTATTATTAAATTTCTGAAACTTAAAGGTGCACATCAACTAGAGCTTTTGAACACAGATTTTAGATACAGATATTTTAGTATTTTCGAAACTACGGAAACTATCGATATAATTTTTTATGCATCCCGTTAAGTACTGTCTACTAAGTGATTTACAACAAAATTTGCCTATTTTTACAATCAGATTGATGCAACATGAATGAAGACAACATCTTTCTTGGTTGCTGGGCACCCTTAATGCAGGATTTTTTTTTATTCTCATTTATTGAACAGCTTTTTTTCATATCGACGCAAGATTTAACAATCTTGTCCAAATGGTTAAAATAACCCAGTCACGACCTTCTAGCAGGTTTCTAGCAGAGTTCTTACAGAGCTGGATATTCTTACAGCATTCTTTCAGAAATGTTCTACCGTTCTAGCCAGCCCGGGAGCATGTTGACAGCTCCCATACAAACTGAGCGTACCCCGTTTTGTGGGCCCAGTGGGCCTAAGATGGCGGCCTTCGATATTAGCTAGCCAAATTTTTGAAAATGGCGAATAGTTTAATTAAATATAGTTTTTGCCTTGTTTTGGTATAAAACGACAAAATAAGCATTATGGGATCATTTTTTTCAAAACTTGTTTAGAGATACGCCACGTTCAAATATTAGTCTAGAACTGTTGAAGTGAGCGTGCCACAAAAGCCGTCACGAAAAAAAAGTTTCCTATGCAAATTTTGAGTAGCATATTTGATGGGCGTACTCCGGCAAGGCCCACTTGCCATCTGTCGGTGGATACGCGCAACTCACGAAAACTGTCATGTTAGGGGACGGTTGGTTCTAGCAGGATTCTGGCAGAATCAGCTCTGCTAGAATATTTCGTGACTGGGAACTTGAATTTTATGCGTCATTTAAACTCGTAAACATATTTTTAAAGATTTTCATCTCACTTTTCAAAAACTAAATTAATAGGCAAAAATTATTCAACCTGAAACGAAATCTTCAATATTTTATTCAAACTCAAAACAGAAAACAAAAAAGTGATATTTTTTAACATCCAAATAATCAAATATCTTGATAATTAAACAGGAACCAGAAAAATCTAAAATGTTTTCTAAGATCAAAAATATTTAATAAATAAATATTTAATCTTGAAGCTTGATTTTTTTTTTATTTTATACATTTCAAAAAATGCCGGGACCGTGGTGTAGGGGTAAGCGTGGTTGCCTCTCACCCAGTCGGCCTGGGTTCGATCCCAGATGGTCCCGGTGGCATTTTTCGAGACGAGATTTGTCTGATCACGCCTTCCGTCGGACGGAAAGTAAATGTTGGCCCGGACTAACCTAAAAAGGTTAGGTCGTTAGCTCAGTCCAGGTGTAGGAGTCGTCTTTCTGGGTCCTGCCTCGGTGGAGTCGCTGGTAGGCAGTTGGACTAACAATCCAAAGGTCGTCAGTTCGAATCCCGGGGTGGATGGAAGCTAAGGTGTAAAAAGAGGTTTGCAATTGCCTCAACAATCAAGCCTTCGAACACCTAGACTAGATTATTCAAAAACTTATCACAATATACTTACTCATTCAATTTTTACTTGTTTTGAAAAAGTCATAATTTGTAAAAAATAAAACTTTTTGATTTGCGAATGACTGCAACCATTCATATCATCCTTGTGATAACTTGATGATTCCAAAACTAATCAAGTTTATTTTAATATTATTTTTGATTTAAATATTTATTATGCTGATATGAGAAAATTGATAAATTTCACGGGATTTCACGGAAATCTTAAAATTTCACGAATATCACGCTGTCTGCGAAATCGTGAAAATTCACTAACCCTAGTCATGTTGAAAAGGGCCAAATCGATGAACCTGGAAAAATGTATTGCTTTGAATAAATTCTAATTAAATCACTAGCAATTTTACCCGTAACAACAGAACAGTGTAGTAACCCGTTTGATTGATTGGTTGTTTGGTCGTCGTTGTCGTGCTGTTCGGCAAAACCCGGTCCCAGATCACGGGGTCCGACTAGTTCAGCTATTGAAGTCTCTAACGACTAAATCCGCGATCGGGGCGAGGGTTTCGGTCAGCGGTGAATCCGACGGATGAGCTGCGATCGTCCTACTTGCGGGGTGGACTTTGTGATCGTGCGAGCGATTCGAAATGGTTTCTACAGGACGGAGGATCGAGGCGATTCGAAGAGTTCGAACGAACGTTCCTTCTTCTTCTTCTTGGTCACCTTGACCGTGTACATCAACTCGTCGGTCTTTCTCCAACTTGCCTGATCCAACTTCGTACAAACCTGGATTTTTTTTCTTCGACCTTTTGTCATGGAGTTCCTTCTACGATCCAAATCGGCGGAATGGTGGAGACTGTCGACGGAACGGCAAAGGACTACGACGTCGGTTGATCAGTCGAGCTTTTCGGCACAAAAGGGTTTCGTTTGCCGCAAGTGGTGGCTAACAGACGGAACGCGAGTATCACTGCTGTCGAAGCGATTTTCCTTGGATTCGCTCTGCACCAAGCCTTTCCTGATAATCGTGTCCTCTTTCGGTCGGAACGTGCTGGCTTGGATCTCTTCTGACTGGAGGTTGCCGGAACTATCAGTAGCGAAGATCCCGAACCCGCGAGGTGGCAGGCTCCACCTCCTCCTCCTGCCGGCCCTTCGTATCACGTCGCAAATTGTAGCCCTTTGCGCTTGTTGAAGGACTCTTACAGCACCTCGAGCGTTTTGCGCACAAAGTTGAAGGACGTCATCAAAAGCAAAAAAAAAAATGAATAATATTTCTCTCACAGAAACCAAAAACAAAACAAAAAACTTACTGACTATAACACACTGGGAACCTGAACTTTTGGAGTAAGATCCGGAAAACTGCGGATTTAATCCGGGCAAAACAAAAAGCTGCGCGAGAAAAAATTTCAACTGTCAAACGTGCAGAAGGAAGAATCTCCGCTATTAAAACAAAGTAGAAGAGGAAGACAACAGTTCGATAGGGAGGCTCACACATACATTTAAATGAATCTATGACATTTCCCCGAAACCCATATTACCGAAAGGACATTTCCCCGAATGCCACTTCCCCGAAAAGACACTTCCCCTAATAGACATTTCCCCGAATTTCCCATTTCCCCTAATCGTCCACATCCCTGAATGCCATTTTCCCGAATGGGCCACAATCCCGAATGCCACTTACCCGATTAGTCATATCCCTGAATAGTCATTTCCCTGAACGCCATTTCCCCGAACGCGGTCAAGCCGAAATGCCCGGTGCCCAGGAGCGCGCGCGGGCATTTCGGCTTGACCGCGTTCGGGGAAATAGCATTTTACAGTTGACTCTCTGCTTGTCAATATCCAAGGGACCGTCGAGGAAGAGAATCATCAGATTACAGAACGATGCAAAATGAAGACTCGATTGAAAATATTTTTTTCTTGATACCCAGCTATGGGAGAGAATCATGGTAACGTCCATCAAACAAAAACAAACTAATGTCAAACACCCTTTAAAGCTTCGTTTCGCCAAAAAATGTCTATGCAAGCCATGAAAACTGAAATTATTGACAACCGGAAGAGATTTTTAAAGCAAACAGAATCCAAGGGACTGCGAGGAAGAGATCCTTCAAGCAAGGGAAAATATCGAGGAATGAAGATAATTGAAGTATGCAGATTGAAGGGACTGAAGAATTCATCGATAGATGGAGAATTATAGATATGGAGAAGATCGACAGCCAGAGAGTCGACTATTGGCATGATGATGGCCTTTCTATCACATCAAACTACATATAATATTTCTTGAAAGGTTCGTATTGGCCTTGAATGATCAACTTTCTTTTTGGCTTCCCTCAGAACAGACGTAGCATTTTAGGGGGGAAGGGGTGTTGGAAGGTTTGGTACTATTCATTCAAATACAATGAATATTGTTACAGACTTTTTTTTTATATATTCTCAAAACAAATACCCTTCTCTTATAGACATGATAATAATAATGCAATAGAAGTTTTGTTATTTTTTATGATTCAAAAACATACCGTGCGATTTTCGTAGTACCCCGTATCAGTAGAACCCCGTTCACACTGATCATTTTATTCACATTGCTGGTTTGGGATTTGGCGAAAAGTATAATCAACAAAAACTTCAAAAAAAAATTTTACCAGCCTTATGTATTTGTTCGATTTTTGCGTTCTTGAACAAAATTCTCAAAAACAACATCTAATCATGCGTTTGAATACAAAATGTTAATTGAACAACAAAACATTACTTAATCCACCCTTAGGTGGTTGGTGCCTTCCTCACATTTAGAGAATAATGCTATCCAAAATAGATACAAAAGGACGGACCTTTCAGTGTTCTATCAACTTGATTCATACCATCAGATTGGGTAGTAAGATCATAATAATTCAGGGCTCTTATGTGCTTATAACTTTTGATAGGGTTGTCAGATCTGCAATCTATTGAACTCATTGAAAAGGTCTTTTGATTACCTATCCAACGACAAGTCGCATGATAAATCCGGACAACGTTTTCATCAAAATATCTGAGATTCTGCCTCTAAAATGTGTATAAATAACACATAAGTGCTTATAACTTTTGATAGGGTTGCCAGATCTGCAATCTATTGAACTCGTTGGAAAGGTCTTTCGATTACCTATCCAACGATCAGTCGCATGATAGATCCGGACAACGTTTTCATCAATATATATGAGATCCGGCCTGAAAAAAGTTCATAAATAACACTTAAGTGCGTATAACTTTTGATAGGGTTGTCAGATCTGCAATCTATTGAACTCGTTGGAAAGGTCTTTCGATTACCTATCCAACGACAAGTTGCATGGTAGATCCGGACAACGTTTTCATCAAAATATATGAGATCCGGCCTCTAAAAGGTTCATCAATAACACTTAAATGCTTATAACTTTTGATAGGGTTGTCAGATCTTCAATGTCTTGAACGCGTTGGAAAGGTCTTTTGAGATCCGGACAACGTTTTTATCAAAATATCTGAGATCCGGCGTCCAGAAAGTGCATAAATAACACTTAAGTGCTTATAACTTTTGATAGGGTTGTCAGATCTTAGATGTTTTTGACGCGTTGGAAAGGTCTCTTTATTACCTTTCTAAAAATGTATACATGCATGGCGGGTTTTCTTGCAAAAACCACCCTTTTTACAATCTTCCGGACTTTTGTCAAAATCGTTTTTTTAGCATAACTTTTGAAGTACTTAACTAAACTTTATAATTTTCAATAGCGACATATGGGACCCCAATTTCAATAGCGACTTATGGGACCACAAGACGGATCGAATGAGACCAAAACGGCCCATATCGGTTTAGGCAGCGCCGAGATAATCGAGTGCATATTTTTTGGTGCACAGACCCACAGACCCACATCCCTACACACACACACACACACACACACACACACACACACACACACACACACACACACACACACACACACACACACACACACACACACACACACACACACACACACACACACACACACACACACACACACACACACACACACACACACACACACACACACACACACACACACACACACACACACACACACACACACACACACACACACACACACACACACACACACACACACACACACACACACACACACACACACACACACACACACACACACACACACACACACACACACACACACACACACACACACACACACACACACACACACACACACACACACACACACACACACACACACACACACACACACACACACACACACACACACACACACACACACACACACACACACACACACACACACACACACACACACACACACACTAGCCGATCAAAAGCAACGCGATTCTTGGGCGCGGTTAAACCCTCGCATGGACTCATATGTATGTGGAACAGGAAATGGTTCTAGTACCCGGCATGGATCCTGTAAGTAGACTAGTGCAGAAAAGGCAACGCCTCCCCCCGAAGTTATACCGAAAGGTGGTCCTGGGGAAAAGGGCACGGCGTTCAAGGACTGGTTTAGTGGGTCAGGAAAACTCTTTTGTTTTCCCAACCCCACACTACCTGAGAAATTAATTCTCAGGTGTCTGATAGCAGATTCCGACCTTGTAAAAAAAAAAAAAAAAAAAACACACACACACACACACACACACACACACACACACACACACACACACACACACACACACACACACACACACACACACACACACACACACACACACACACACACACACACACACACACACACACACACACACATACACACACACACACACACACACACATACACACACACACACACATTTGCACACCTTGCCGATATGATACCATGGTATAGCAAAAACTGTCAATGAATTATTTAGATAAATTAAATTTAATAAATCAGATAATTAAAAATATAAAACTGTGTCGTTTTTACAACTAACAAATTTCACAAAATGCTATCAGAGTGCTTCTGACTTGCATGTTTAAAAGTATTCATATAAAAAAAACCGTGATTTGAATCAAATCATTATGTTCTTCAATTTGTTTTTGTTAAACGTTTAAAAGTTTACGAAATGTCAATTTTGCTTTTACGAATAATATCGTTCTTAGTGTTTTCACGATCACTTTTCCAGCGTTTTTTTTATTGAAAAGGTCCTATAGCATGTGAAACACAACAGTTTATAGGACCTTTCAAAAAAACTCTAGATTTGTTAAATGATCAAATGTTTTCACAAGTTTTAGAAAGCCTATAGAAATGGAATATAGGAAGGAATTTCTAAAAGAACAATTCTAGAGTTTTTTTTAAAAAAGTCCTATCAACATATGAAAGACAATAGTTCAAAAACTCTAGAAATAATGATAATCAAGTTTGAATTGAGGAAACTCCGGAATACTCTTCCTTTTTAAATCAAACTCACAGAAAAATAAAAATTTCTAGTTAACAAAAGCTTCGACCAAATCAAAAAAGCAATTCCAGAGTTTTTTTTGAAAAGGACCGATAAACTATTGTCTTTCATATGTTTATAGGACCTAATAAAAAAAACTCGAGAATTCAATGATTAAAAAGTTGTAAAAATTCCGTACAAATCCGTATTATGCGTAAAATTGCCTACAAAAATTCCGGCCTGTTAAAAATCCGCGAAGAGGTTCGAAAATCCGTATGGTAAGGAAAAAATCCGTACAGTTGGTAGCCTTATGTATACGTGAAGGTGGGTCTAGGAGGTCAAATTAAGAAGTTCGTTTTTCGAGTGATTTTATAGCCTTTCTTCAGTAAAGTGAGGAAGGCAAAAATCTAGCAATTGGGTCTTAAAATTAAGCTTAAATTTGTGATATTATTGTTCACAAGAAAAATAAGCTTTACTAAGTACAATGACCCATTGAACGACCGCAAAGGATTTAAAATGGATTTTTAATGCAATTCCAAAAAAATCACTTCACGGCCCTTCTTGGCAGAAAAGCTCCTACTTGACAGCTCGATCCAGGGGGGGTATAGTTGATCCATCGAAAAAATGTTGTCTTGTCAATAACTTTTATATGCACAAAAAAAGTTATCAGAAATGGTTTTTAATCGTATTTCTTACGGTTGTTCATAAAAATTGACAAAGGGCTTTACTACCCAATTTACAACATTTAATCAACAGCATACCCGAAAAAGCTGTTTGTTCGGTAAAATTGAGGAAGAAAATAACTGTTAATCATGGAAAAAGGCTCTAGCGAAAATGATGATTAGGGGATATGCAAATTCGAGTAATTTTAAATTAAAATAAACGGCAATTGGCGTAAGTGTCACTTCGGGGAAATGGCATTCGGGGAAATGGCCGATTAGGGGAAATGGCATTCGGGGAAATGGTCGATTAGGGGAAATGGCATTCGGGGATATAGCCGATTAGGGGAAATGATATTCGGGGAAATGTCATTCGGGGATGTGGCTGATTAGGGGAAGTGGTATTCGGGGATGTGACCAATTAGGGGAAATGATTTTCGGGGAAATGGCATTCGGGGAAATGTCATTCGGGGAAATGAGCTAGACCCATTTAAATGGGTTTGATATGTGTTGGTGATGTTTACGAAATTTGAACGTACGATGTTCAAAGGTATGAACATCGAATGGTCGAAGCCGAATGCGCATCCGATGTTTACCGGATAAGGTTTGCGTGTATCTTACGCTGACGACTTCGAATCGAAACGGCTACAAAACATGACCACCAGCACCTTCTACGGATAGTATCCTGCAGCTGCTCGACGTTGCACGCCATGGCGGAAGGCAATTATTATTGAAATTGAATGTACCTGAAATGTTTTTTCGTGGAAAGGTAGCTAAGGTAGCTACCTTTTCGATATAGAGCAATTCCAGCTCAAATCAGGTATTTTTCTGGTACTTTTGTACCCGACCCTCTCCGATTTCAATGAAACTTTGTAGACATGTTATCCTAGGCCTATATAAGCCATTTTTGTGTATATGGAGCCAATAGTACTCGAAAATAACATTTGAGAAGGGCGTAAGGTATTTAAATATTTTTGTATTTTGTAATTTAAAAATTACTGTATCTCGAAGCCGTTGCGTCGTATCAAAAAGTGGTCAAAGACAAACTTGTAGGAAATTGGACGGGCTTTCTGAAAAAAATACACTGAAACAAAAATACACGCCACATCTATGAGATTTTTTGATTTTTAAGTCTTAAACTTAAATTTAAAGGTTATGTCACGATTTTTTTTCGTTCAAAATTTTTGAGGAAATAGCATAAAATGTTACCAAAAGACTGACGAATGCAGGATGGTATGTCTCTCCTAAAAAAATACAAAAATCATTTACTAAAACTGTTTTTTTGAAAAGTGGTCTAAATGTCAAAATTTTTAAAATCCAGTAGTGGGAATCGATTCTCCAGACAATTTTACATAAAGTCTCCATATTGACCATTGTCCTATGTCCTAATCCTTGGGAAGATACAGCGGTTTTAAAAATAAAAATGTTGAAAAAACGGGATTTTTGGTTGTTTTTGGCAATTTCTATATGACAGACTTGGTTTTACAGTCTCGTAAATATTTTTACCGGAAAGCTCGTCCAAATTCCTATAAGTTTGCCTTTGACAGCATTTCAATTGGATGGCTTACAGATATAAGCTTAATTACATTGCTAATAACTGAAAATAGAATATTTTTTCAGTGTGGTAGAAACCAGGATAGTAAATTTGCTTACGTAAATATAAAAACGATATAAATCAAAAAACCCAAAAAGGCAAACTTATGGGAAATTGGACGGTGATAGGAAAGTTCAGCGCCCACGTACGCACGAACGAAAACGGCCTGCGGCTGAACGACTTCGCCACCTCCAAAAACATGTCCGTACGAAGTA
The DNA here is from genome assembly GCF_015732765.1 of Culex quinquefasciatus. Lineage (NCBI taxonomy): Eukaryota > Metazoa > Arthropoda > Insecta > Diptera > Culicidae > Culex > Culex quinquefasciatus. Next base: position 102,756,652 of record NC_051862.1, on the reverse strand, counting down.
CCTGCTTCCAGCACAACCTCCGAGACAAGTACACCTGGAGATCCGCGGTTGGATCTGGAGCGGCTTAAATTACCGGAAGTCGCATCCCGGTACGCGCATTCGCTGGAGGCTGCATTGCCAGGGGAAGGTGAGCTGTGGGAAGCTCCCCTCGAGGAGCGTCAAGGCAGCCATCACCAACGCAGCGGATAGCACCATCGGATTTTGTGGAACGAGGACGACGGAAAGATGGGTTCGACGAAGAGTGTCGAGCGATTTTGGAGGAGAAGAATGCAGCACGGAGAGCAATGCTGCAGTACAATCTCCATGATTACGATAAGGCGTATGGACAGAAGCAAAGGCAGCAACACCAGCTCTTCCGAGCAAAAGTGCGCCACCAGGAAGAGTTGGAGTTTGAGGACATAGAACAGCTGCATCGCTCGAACGAAACGCGCAAGTTCTACAAGAAGCTCAACGGATCCCGCAACGGCTTCACGCCGCGAGTCGAAATGTGCCGGGATAAAAATGGAGCTACAATGGACTCTCTCGTTGTCGATATTGAAGGGACCGTCGAGAGCGGGAGTTATCAAATTATAGAACGGAAAATCAAAGCAATCTATTTGAAGGGATTGAAAAAAATTATTGACAGCTGGAGCAATATTGATATCGAGAAGATCGACAGCCAGAGAGTCCACTGTATCATGACGAATTAGCGTGAGGTGATTGACAGGTGGAAGCAGCACTTCGATGAACACCTGAATGGCGCAGAAGCAGAGGCAGGGGTCCAAGGCGGCAGGAAAGAGGACTTCATCGGTACAGCGGGAGAAGGAGAGGAGCCAGTTCCCACGATGGGGGAAGTTAAGGATGCCATCAAAAAGCTGAAGAACAACAAAGCAGCGGGTAAGGATGGTATCGGTGCTGAACTCATCAAGATGGGCCCGGAGAAGCTGGCGTCTTGTCTGCACCGACTGATAGTCGGGGTCTTTGAGTCAGAACAGCTACAGGAGGAGTGGAAAATGCGAGTAATATGCCCGATCTACAAGAAGGGGGACAAGTTAGATTGTGAGAACTACCGTGCCATCACAATCCTCAACGTGGCCTACAAAGTGTTCTCCCAGATCCTCTTCAGCCGCCTATCGCCAATATCGGAAGGTTTTGTTGGAAGTTATCTAGCCGGATTCGTCATGGGGAGATCAACAACCGACCAAATCTTCACTGTGCAACAAATCCTCCAAAAGTGTCGCGAATACCAAGTCCCCACGCACCACCTTTTCATCGACTTCAAAGCCGCGTACGACTCCCTTTGACACCAAATTTCTATCTCATCACCGTTTGTTATCCGAGCATTCGTTGGTGAAGGTTGTCTGAATCAACATGACTCGTCGCGTCCCGGCGCAAAACGCCGGCAATATTGCCCTACCTGCGGCTCAAGCAGGCAAAAAAGTGGGAATTTCCAAAAGGAAGGTTGAGGCCTCAACTGATGGCCAAAAACCGGGAATTTCCAAGAGGAAGGTGCTTTTGGAAGTGACATCGAACAGCAAAAAGACGAAAAAGAGCGACGGTACTGTACCGATGGATGAGGAGGAGGAGAACTCTTCGTCGCACGAGGAGCAGCTATTGAAGAACAACAAGTTTGCTGGACTGCCTGACGAGGACCAGGTAGCGGAAGCAAAGGAGAATGAAGTGAAACAGCGAAAGGAGAAACTGCCTCCTTTTTATGTGCGGCAATCAGCAGCAACGATCGACTTTCGAGCGGGGCTGGTTGAACTCATCAAGTCTGGGAAAGTCCTAGGCAACATTCGTCTGTGTCAGGACGGATTTAAGGTGCTGGTGCAATCCAGGCAGCACTATCAACTGGTCAAGGATTACTTGACCGAAAACGAGGCGGAGTACTTTACCCATGATGTCGCCATGGATAAGCCGTACAAAATCGTCGTCAGAGGTCTGTACGACATGCCAGTGGAGGAATTAGCTGCCGAGCTAAAAGTTTTGAAACTGGATGTGTTGGCCGTGCACAAAATGAGCCGACGCAACAAAGACATCAAGTACCGTGACCAGCTCTACCTGCTGCATTTGGCTAAGGGATCGACGACGCTTCCTGAGCTGAAGGCAATCCGAGCGGTTTTCAACATTATCGTGTCGTGGGAGCGATACCGACCAGTGCATCGTGACGTCACACAATGCTTCAACTGCCTGGGTTTCGGGCACGGAGGTAAGAACTGCCACCTAAGCGTCGTTGCGCCAAATGTGGTACCGATGCGCACATCACATCCCAGTGCATCCAAGATTCGCTGGTGAAGTGCCTCAACTGCAACGGTGAGCACTCGTCAACCGACCGAAAGTGCCCCAAGAGAGCTGAGTTCGTGAAAATTCGGCAGCAAGCATCGACGAAGAATCAGCCTCAGCGTCGTAGAACTCCTCCAGCCCTGGTGGAGCAAAATTTTCCACCTCTTCAACCGCGACGCCAGGTCCCAAACTTGGCACCGTTGCCGTTGGATCCCAGGAAGAGAGCTGAGATGAATCATCCACGGCCGGGTTCCAGCCAGGAGCCGAGACCGCCACCACCGGGCTTCAGCCAGGAGCCAAGACCAACCCAAGAACCAGCAGTTGAGGAAAATGGTAATGATCTTTACACCTCAACCGAACTCCTCAATATTTTCAAACAGATGTCCGCTGCACTGCGTGGATGCAAAACCAAGACCCAGCAGATTGAAGTGCTGACCTCGTTCGTCATCCAGTATGGATCGTAGGTCCCTCAAGCTGCTGAATTGGAACGCTTGCTCCATTAGGAGGAAGAACTTAGAGCTGGTGGATTTTCTTCGCGAGAAGGAGATCGACGTAGCTGCCATCACGGAAACTCATCTGAAGCCCGGTGAAAAAGTTTATCTGCAAAACTACAAGATCGCGACGCAGCTCGACAGGACCACCTCTGGAGGAGGAGGTGTGCTTGTCGCTGTTCATCGTGATCTCAAGCCACGCCGGCTGCCACACTTCAAGCTGGACATCATCGAGGCCGTTGGGGTGGAAATTCCCACTTCGGTTGGCCCAGTACTCTTCATTGCTGCATACTGCCCACGTCAGGTGAATTCCAGAGATGGTTCAGCAGCAAAACTGAAGAGCGATATCCAGAAGCTGACACGGCGGAGCGCAAAGTACATCATCGCTGGTGACCTCAACGCGAAGCATGAAGTTTGGGGCAACAGCAGGAGGAATCGGAACGGAGTGATTCTGCACAACGATCTGCAAAACGGATACTACAACGTTGTGAGTCCAGATCGTCCAACGAGGGTGGCTCGGTCTGGGAATCACTCAATCATCGACTTCTTCATTACCAATATGGCTGAGAACGTGGCTCATCCTGAGGTGTTTGAAGAGTTGAGTTCTGATCACTATCCGGTGGTTGTGGAGGTTGGAGCTTCCGTTACTCCGCAGCGGCAACCAACCCGGAAAGATTACCACAACGTTGACTGGCAGCAGTTTCAGCAAGTGGTAGACAGCAACATCGACTATGATCAACACCCGGAAACTTCTGCTGATATTGATCGTTCGCTGGAGGTGATCCAGCAGGCTATCAACCAAGCAGAGGCTGCCAACGTTCGGGAGGTTCCTGTTAATTTTAAGGTAACTGATATTGACGTAGATACTAAACACTTGATTAGACTTAGGAATGTTTATAGGAGACAATATCAACGGACTGGGGACTATGACAAAAGATTTCAGTGAACAATTTGAACAAAATCATACAAGACCGACTTGACAATATCAGAAATCAAGAATTTTCAAAACATGTAAGCCAGCTTGGGAATTATTCAAAACCATTTTGGAAACTTTCAAAAGTTCTTAAAAACAAACCAAAGCCTATTCCTCCTCTTATTGTTGAGGATTCTCCTTTGATTACATCCGAGGAAAAGGCAAATGCACTTGGGCTTCATTTTGTTAGTTCACATAATCTTGGCGCTTCCATGACCAGCCGTAAAGAAACATCAGTTGCCAATAGTATTTCAACAATCAATGACTCTACCTTTGAATTTCCTGCAGATTCCCATGTTTCTGGTGAGGAAGTCAAAGTTGCAGTTAAACAAATGAAAAATATGAAAGCTCCAGGCTTTGATAACATTTTAATCTAGTGTTGAAAAACAGAGTGATCAGTTCTTTCAACATCTAGCCAATATTTTCAATAAATGTTTGCAACTTGGTTACTTCCCCACCAATTGGAAACTGGGCAAAGTCATACCAATTTTGAAGCCTCAAAAGATCCAACATCGCCAACAAGTTATCGTCCCATTAGTCTTTTGAGTAGTCTGTCCAAACTCTTTGAGAAGGTCATCTATTCAAGGCTTTTGGATTTTACCAACGATAATAATATAATTTTGAATGAGCAGTTTGGCTTCCGAAAGGGACATAATACTGCTCATCAGCTTACGAGAGTAACTAAAATCATCAAGCAGAACAAGCTTGAGTCTAAATCAACTGCTATGGCTTTGTTGGATGTTGAGAAGGCTTTTGACAATGTTTGGCATGATGGTTTGATACATAAACTGTATTTATACGGTTTTCCAATGTATCTTATCAAAATTATCCAGCACTATCTTTCGGAGAGATCGTTCAGGGTTTTTCTGAATGGGATTGCTTCTGGATTATTCAACATTGATGCTGGGGTTCCCCAAGGAAGTATTCTTGGCCCACTTCTGTACAATATTTTTACATCTGATTTGCCTACTCTTCCTGGTAATGGTGTGTTGTCACTTTTTGCTGATGACACTGCCGTTATTTATAAGGGTAAAATAACCAGATATTTAGTTGGCCGTCTTCAGAAGGGTCTTGACGTTCTTTCCGAATACTTTGGCGACTGGAAAATTCGCATAAATGCAGCCAAAACTCAAACCATCATTTTTCCACTTTCCAAATCGGCCGATTTGTCCCAAAGGATGATGTTTTGATTAAAATGAATGATGTTTCAATACCCTGGTCAAAGGAAGTTGTCTATTTAGGTCTCATACTTGACTCGAAACTATTGTTTCGGCAGCATGTAGATAAAATATTGAACAAGTGCAGCATTCTCATCAGGTGTTTGTATCCTTTAATTAACAGAAAATCAAAGCTATCTTTGAAAAATAAGCTAGCAGTTTACAAACAAATAATTTACCCCGTTATTGAGTATGCAGTACCTGTTTGGGAGTGTTGCGCTAGAACTCATAAATTGAAGCTCCAGCGTGTCCAAAACAAGGTACTCAAAATGGTTTTGAATGTTCCTGGCTGGACAAGATCAAGTGAGGTTCATGAATTAGCAGAAGTAAAAATGTTGGATCAGAAGATTCAAGAAAAATGTTTGAAATTCAGGGAAAAATGTGCTATATCTGAATACCCCTTGATTCAAGGATTGGTTTAGTTTATGTTAAGATTAAGTTAGTTTTAAGTTATGTTATGTTTTCTTAAATTTTTTTTTCCTCGTTGTACCTAGTGTTACAAAAATGATAAATCATATACTTTTAAAGTTGAGCAATTCTCTACGAAATCGGTCTTTTTTCTTCAATTTTAATTTTTGTATTTTTTAATCCGACTGAAACTTTTTTGGTGCCTTCGGTATGCCCAAAGAAGCCATTTTGCATCATTAGTTTGTCCATATAATTTTCCATACAAATTTGGCAGCTGTCCATACAAAAATGATGTATGAAAATTCAAAAATCTGTATCTTTTGAAGGAATTTTTTGATCGATTTGGTGTCTTCGGCAAAGTTGTAGGTATGGACTACACTGAAAAAAAAATAATACACGGTAAAAAAATTTGGTGATTTTTTATTTAACTTTATCACTAAAACTTGATTTACAAAAACACTATTTTTAATTTTTTTATTTTTGATATGTTTTAGGGACATAAAATGCCAACTTTTCAGAAATTTCCAGGTTGTGCAAAATCATTGACCGAGTTATGAATTTTTAATCAATACTGATTTTCAAAAATCGAAATTTTGGTCGTAAAAATTTTTCAACTTCATTTTTCGATGTAAAATCAAATTTGCAATAAAAAAGTACTTTAGTGAAATTTTGATAAAGTGCACCGTTTTCAAGTTATAGCCATATTTAAGTGACTTTTTTGAAAATAGTCGCAGTTTTTCATTTTTAAATTAGTGCACATGTTTGCCCAGTTTTGGAAAAAATATTTTTGAAAAGCTGAGAAAATTCTCTATATTTTGCTTATTCGGACTTTGTTGATACGACCTTTACTTGCTGAGATATTGCAATGCAAAGGTTTAAAAACAGGAAAATTGATGTTTTCTAAGTTTCACCCAAACAACCCACCATTTTTTATCGTCAATATCTCAGCAACTAATGGTCCGATTTTCAATGTTAATATATGAAACATTTGTGAAATTTTCCGATCTTTTCGAAAAAAATATTTTCAAAATTTTCAAATCAAGACTAACATTTTAAAAGGGCGTAATATTGAATGTTTGGCCTTTTTGAAATGTTAGTCTTGATTTGAAAATTCCGAAAATATTTTTTTCGAAAAGATCGAAAAATTTCACAAGTGTTTCATATATTAACATTGAAAATCGGACCATTAGTTGCTGAGATATTGACGATAAAAAATGGTGGGTTGTTTGGGTGAAACTTAGAAAACATCAATTTTCCTGTTTTTAAACCTTTGCATTGCAATATCTCAGCAAGTAAAGGTCGTATCAACAAAGTCCGAATAAGCAAAATATAGAGAATTTTCTCAGCTTTTCAAAATATTTTTTCAAAACTGGGCAAACATGTGCACTAATTTTAAAAATGAAAACTGCGACTATTTTCAAAAAGTCACTTAAATATGGCTATAACTTGAAAACGGTGCACTTTATCAAAATTTCACTAAAGTACTTTTTATTGCAAATTTGATTTTACATCGAAAAATGAAGTTGAAAATTTTTACGACCAAAATTTCGATTTTTGAAAAATCAGTATTGATTAAAAATTCATAACTCGGTCAAAGATTTTGCACAACCTGAAATTTCTGAAAAGTTGGCATTTTATGTCCTAAAACATATCAAAAATAAAAAATTAAAAATAGTGTTTTTTGCAAATCAAGTTTTAGTGATAAAAGTTAAATAAAAAATCACCAAATTTTTTTTACCGTGTATTATTTTTTTTCAGTGTAGTCCGTATCCATACCTACAACTTTGCAGAAGACACCAAATCGATCAAAAAATTCCTTCAAAAGATACAGATTTTTGAATTTTTATACATCATTTTTGTATGGACAGCTGCCAAATTTGTATGGAAAATTATATGGACAAACTAATGATGCAAAATGGCTTCTTTGGGCATACCGAAGGCACCAAAAAAGTTTCAGTCGGATTAAAAAATACAAAAAAAATCGAATGACCGAAATCCTAGAGAACTGCTCTTAGGTGAGACTTAGAAAACATCAATTTTCCTGTTTTTAAACCTTTGCATTGCAATATCTCAGCAACTAAAGATCGTATCAACAAAGTCCAAATAAGCAAAATATAGAGAATTTTCTCAGCTTTTCAAAAATATTTTTTCCAAAAGTGTGCAAACATGTGCACTAATTTTAAAAAATGAAAAACTGCGACTATTTTCAAAAAAGTCACCTAAATATGGATTTAACTTGAAAACGGTGCACTTTATCAAAATTTCACTAAAGTACTTTTCGATTGCAAATTTGATTTTACATCGAAAAATGAAGTTGACAAATTTTTGCGACCAATATTTGGATTTTTTGAAAAAATCAGTATTGATTAAAAAAATCATAACTCGCTCAAAGATTTTTTGCACAACCTGGAAATTTCTGAAAAGTTGGCATTTTATGTCCTCTAAAACATATCAAAAAATAAAAAAAATTAAAAATAGTGTTTTTTTGCAAATCAAGTTTTAGTGATAAAAAGTTAAATAAAAAAATCACCAATTTTTTTTTACCGTGTATCATTTTTTTCCAGTGTAGTCTGTATCCATACCTACAACTTTGCCGAAGACACCAAATCGATCGAAAAATTCCTTCAAAAGATACAGATTTTTGAATTTTCAAACATCATTTTTGTATGGACAGCTGCCAAATTTGTATGGAAAATTATATGGACAAACTAATGATGCAAAATGGCTTCTTTGGGCATACCGAAGGCACCAAAAAAGTTTCAGTCGGATTAAAAAATACAAAAAAAAAATCGAATGACCGAAATCTGAGAGAACTGCTCAGTTAAGAAAATGAACAGTGTTTAAATCACGAAAAGCAAACTAAAGCTGAAGAGCCACAGCTGACCACTTATTATGTAAACCAAATGTAATTATTATAAGAAAGATTCAATAAAGTATATTTAATTCAAAAAAAAAAAAAAAATCTCATCACCGTTTCAGGCTGCAAATGATTGAAAAACACCTCTTTTTTCGCATGTATCACCCTCTGTCACGAAATATCAAAAAACGGACCTCGGATTCGTGATCAGGGACAAAAGTTACCCCTTAGGACAAAGTTTCACGCAAATCGAAGAGGGATCGGGGCAACTGCTGTGTTAGTTGGCGGAGAATTACCCATATGCAGATTTTAGAATATTAACAATTTTTTGTGTGGGCAGTTGCCAATGTACGAAGACTTTTGGTTACAGTCAAAAGGAAGCTTCTAAACAGTTTCAACCGAATAAAAAATAATAAAAAATAAAATGTCATGAAATCGGTCGATTTCGTAAAGAAAATTGCTCTCTCTAAGCGGGCTTCGATCTTGATCCCGGGAACAACTTTGTAGAACATTGCAAAGCGCATAGGAATTGATCCCAAAAAGATACAGGTTAATTTTTTGAGCATGTTTTTGAATGATACCAAAAAAGTAAACTCTAAACAACAGTGAAGGAAAAAACTTTAATGTAATAAATGTGTAAATAATGTAGCACTATTTACAAAATTTGTTATCTAAAATCACAGCATCATTGATAAATCGATGCCTCTGTGCTCTCTTATGCTTACTAGATAACTAGCAAGCTTAGTACCAAAATTCAATAATCTGTTGATTAACTCGTTTTTCAAAGTATTTGGTTACCCGACTTAGAGAAATTTCAACGTTTAAAAAAAATCTTAGTGGGTATATCAAAAAAATATGAAAATCAGCTTCAACATTATTGGGTTTCAATTCAATTAAAAATTAATTATCTCGTCAAAATTAATAAAAAAAAAATCCAAAGTTTCAGAGGAATTTGATGAAACACTTCAATACCAAAATAATACCAACATGTGAAATCCTGACTTAAATTTTTTTAAACAATTTCAAGTCATTTCTTTAGGGGGTATATCAAAAATGTTCAAATCAAGTTTGAAATTTCCGGTTTTCAATGAAGACATTCGCTTTGAAACATCATTTTAGCGCAAAATTAATTATTTTGTCAAAATTGGTCAAAATTTTCCCACAGTTTCAGAAGAATTTGATAAAATACTGTAATACCAAAAGAATACCAAAATGTGGTGTTCAACCATTGACAAATTCTGCAATTTTGCAATATCAAAACAATATCTTAAATTGGTATGATACTACATTTTGCTCTTGCATAATCCTTAAGACAAATTTTAAAGGGTCCAGGAATACCAAAATTTGCATTCCAGTTTGACAGCTTGCTCAGACGTGTGTCTTTTGAGCGCGTTTTTGACGGTGTTTTTTTTAACTTTCGCCGACGGCCATGGCGGCGGCCGCGACGGCGGAGAGTGAGTGGACGGAGCATAGGGCTGAGGATGGAAGGCCGTTCTACTGGAACGCGGCCATGAAGAAAAGTGTTTGGGAGAAACCGGACGGGTTCCAACCCAAAACGCAGGCGGCGACGGCAATGGCCAGGAAGTGGAGAAACTGCTCAGCAACAACAAGTTCAGTCTGCTAGCGGAGAAGAGCAACAACAACAACAATGCGAACCCAGCAGCAGAAAAACCACCCCCTTGGTACCAGCACCCGGTAAGTCGGCCGGGGAGAAGAAGCAGCCACCGCTGGTGGTGAAAGAAACGAGTTTCGCCCGCCTTGCGAAGGTGATGTCGACATGTGATGTCCAGCCGGAACACGAACTGACGCGGTACGGCACCAAAATTACGTGCTTCTCGAGCGACGACTTCGACACGGTGCAAGCTCACCTGAAGAAGAACAAGGTGCAGTTCTATACGCACGGAAAGCGCAGTGCGAGACCGCACCGGGTAGTAATGCGAGGTCTCCCGAACGCGGAACCAGATTACGTCAAGGAGCTACTCAAGACGGAACATCAGCTGGACGTCTTGGCAGTACACGCCATCAGGCGGAAGCAGCAGCTTCCCGCCATCGATGAGACGCCTTTCATCGTGCTCTTCCCAAAGGGGCATACCAGTCTGAAGGAGTTGAGTAGAAAGGTAAAGAAAGTGGGACCAGTCGTCGTCCGGTGGGTGGCCTACCGGAACAAAGAACCTCACGTGACCCAGTGCAAAAACTGCTTGCAGTTCGGTCACGGAACCAGTAACTGCCATCTCAAGCCCAGGTGCAGCAGCTGTGGGGGTGCCCACAGCACGGAAAAGTGCAAAGAAGAAGAAACGGAAGCCAAGAAGTGTGTCAACTGCTCTGGATCTCACGAGGGTCTTGACCGCAGCTGTCCCAAACGTGCGCAGTTCAGCCAGTCGAGGCAGCAGGCGTCCAAGCCGAAGCCGCCAGGACAAACAGACTCCGGCAGGAGCCACGTTGACCGCGGCGGATTTTCCTCCGCTACCTGGAGCGGTGCCGTATGTCGGGACGGAAGAAAAACATCCTCGTCCCGCAGGAAGAAGTCCAGATAATACTGGCGCCGGCGCCGGAGCAACCCCGAAGGCGGATCAAGGCGAACCGAAGCTGTACAGCGAGTCGGAGCTGTGGTCCATTTACAGAGAATACAGAGGTCGCTTGAGGCAGTGCAAGACACCCGAGGAACAGATTGACGTGATCGCACACTTGCTGACACATGGCACGAGAAAATGATAATCTAGATCAGTTCCGGTTTTTTTTTCTTTTATTATTTTTTGTACTTTTGATCCTCGGTCCTAACCTGGTCACAGCACCTAAAAGGACCTTATAAAAATATGTTATGAACAAAAAAAAAATACCAAAATTTGGTTGGTATTGATACCAGAGAAAGGTATTATTACGCATTTCCCTTGTTATTTACCCATGCTCGGGGAACGACGGATGGCGGCGGAGAATGAACCACGAACTTGCACAACTCTACAACGAACCAAGCATCCGGAAAGTCGCGAAGGTTGCAGTGGGCGGGTCATGTTGCAAGGATGCCGGAACGAGCCGACCAATTGAGCCAACGGAACCAGAAGATCAATCCTGCGAAGTTGGTGTTTGTGTCGGAGCCGGTAGGAACAAGACGTAGGGGGTGCAACGTGCGAGGTGGGTGGACCAAGTGGAGAGCGATTTAGAAAGTGTGGGTGCGCCGCGAAATTGGAGAAATGCAGCCATGGACCGAGCTTGTTGGCGGAGAATCGTGCAGCAGGCCAAGCTAATGGTGTAGCGCCAATAAAAGTAAAGTAAGTAAGTGTTATCTGTAAAATTGTTCAAAAAATACATCTAACAATGTCTTTGACCACATTTACTGGTCGAAAATTGTGAATCGAAAAATAAAATGTTCGTCTCCGACCCCATGGCTACAAATCTGAAATAAAAAAATTGTGGGTTTTACGAGCGGTTTTCCAATGATGGGAGACACACATTTTTAAGAGAGGATACAGACATCGCACAAGTATTTCAGAAAAAGTGCTCTCAAAAATCAGGCTTTGAGTTCCGGGTTTCGAGTCAAAATTCAATCGGGAGAGCGCATCAAAACCTTCAAATTAGTAATAGGATTTTTTCTGGGACGATTTCCGACCGTGCACGATTTTTATTTAAAGATTTCAGAGAATAGCGTTTTTCCAAAAGCAAACCTTAAATCTTTATTTTCAAAAAAGTCAAACGCTCTCAAATAAAAGTGCGGAATCCAATTAATGTAAAAATCTGAAGACTCAGTTGGAAAAATAAATTCGAGTGAAATTGTAAATAAATCATTGGTGAGCATGATTCTGAATGATCCCTCACTAGCGTATCCCAAAAAAAAATGATGGTCTCTAGTCCAATAAACAAGTAAATATATCGATTTTGCGTTTAAAAACCTTGTTTGCAGTTTCCCAGTAGCTTTTGTGTCGAAAAATACGAGTTTTTGCTTGACTTTTTTTCAATCTTTTCCCTCGATATTGAACACAAAAATTTCCTCATCGTAAAAATAATAGTTACTCAAATTTTTACAATTTCAATGATTACTTTTCATATTTATTTAATTGTGACTTGAAATTACATGAAAGATCGAATTTTTTTTTATTTATTGAATATGATTTCTAGATTAAATTTTCAAAACAACCTATCCCTCATGGGTTTCCTATGCAGATAGGGCCTTTTGAAAATTTAATCTAGATTTAACCATCCATTAACCCCTCGGTAATTTCTGTTTCTTTTGGTTTTTGACGTTTGTCCGCTTTTTAACTGGGCTACGGCATTTTTCTGCGTGTATCCTCCAGAGCAAGCAGCAGTTAAGTGCTCAGTGCTCTAGAAGTTTTTTCGAATTTTCCGCCGCAATCGACCGTGATTACCCGCGAGTTTGCTCCACCAGCATGCCGAAGGCCGGCCGTGGCCGTGGCAGTTCGAGTGCGGCCTCGAAAACCCGCGAAGTTCGTCTACCGGCCGAGTGCAAAAGGTAAACAAAACAACGCCGCCGCGTCGTCCGCCATCGCGCAGGGAGCGTGTGCGCTGATGGTTTCAATCCGGAGTTATTGCACGCTAATTACCGTGTCCAGGATCGCAGCCCTATAAGAAGCAGACTCCGCTCAGGTACTTCCGGCAATCTGTCGACCGGTGGCGCATCAACATCCGCCAACATTCCCACCAGTAACAAGTTCGCGAGGCTGAGTGACGAGGAAACCAACAACAACAACACCGACGGTAGCAGCACTACCGACGACGACGACGATGATAGACGTGCACGCAAAAAAGGTAGTACGACAAAAAAAGATAATTCTCCGAAGGAACGAAGACCACCTCCAATTTTTGTTTTGGATACGTTGGCGGACGATGTTGACGAGTTGCTGGAAGGCCTCCAATATAGTCTGAAAATTGGAAAATCGAAAGTACAAGTGATTACTTTCAACAAAAGAATTTCGACCTGGTGGTGAAAGAACTGAAGTGTAGCAACTTCAAGTTCTACACATTCGATCCAGTTGAGAAGACCGCGGTTAAGGTAGTCCTGCAGGGCTACCAAGACCGCCCAATCGCCGACCTGAAGGAACACCTCTCGGGTGCCGGAATAACGCCACGGGAGATAAAAGTGCTCTCGCGCAAGACAACAGTCACAGGTACACACACTCTGTACCTGTTGTACTTCGACCGCGGCACCGTCAAAATCCAAGACCTGCGACGGACTAAGGCGTTGGACGGTTTTTGGGTAAACTGGCGGTTTTACTCCAAAACCCAATGGACGTAGCGCAATGCCACCGTTGCCAGAAGTTCGGCCACGGCTCGCGGAACTGCAACCTCCGCCCCGCTGCGTGAAGTGCGGTGAAACACACCTCTCGGAGAAGTGCACTGCCGTGCAAGGCGGACTTGGGGGACAAGGCAGAGCACACCAAGGCGCGCATCAAGTGCGCCAACTGTGACGGCAACCATACCGGTAATTACCGCGGATGCGTCGCGCGCAAGGCGTACCTCGAGGAGCAGGAAAAGAGGAAGAAGAAAGCAGCAGCATCCCACCCTTCTCAGCGGAATTCGAGCGCAACCGTTCCTGCAGCTGGACAGCGTACGGTTCCAGCGGACAACTCAGCGTTCCCTCCTGGATGGGGGCGATCGTTCGCCAGCGTGGTCGCTGCCGGTAGCGGCGATGCGGCCCAGCAAGAGGTTACCGGAGAAGATCTCTTCACCTTGCCGGAGTTTTTTTGCTCTAGCGGGTGAGATGATGACGCGGTTCCGGACCTGCCGTAACAAGGCGGAGCAATTTCTGGCCCTCGGGGAGCTAATGATTAAGCACATCTACAATAGATAAAAAATACTGTGATCTAGTTTAAGCTTTTTCTATTTCTATCCCCTTTCTTTTGCAATTTCAGTAAGTTTTTTTCTAATTTTTTTCTTACTTTTGGTAATCTCTTAGTCATAAGCAATAATCGTTCCAAAATGGATTGAGATTTAACACACAGCTGAAAGGAACTCCAAAACTCTGTTATGTACTGCGAATGAACTAATTGTAACATGATTATTCACTAATAAAACCGAATTGAATTGAATTGAACTGGGCTACGGCCCAGTTATCGAGCGCCCATTTGAAAAGCAGCCCTGTTAAACAACGCCCAGTTACCGAACAACTACTGTATAATACGGAAAATTTTCTGACACAGCTTTTGATGTTTATATCTAAAATGTTTGGTACCTGTATATGGCTCCATATCCAATAAGCGAGGAAATTCAAAATAATCATTAAATTTAATCGCACATACTCTCTCATAATCATACTCAAATCGTTTAAGCTGAATAGCTAGAACAGGTGGCAGCTTTCGCACACACAGCCGTTTAACGGTTACCACCTAGAAAGAAAGAAAAACACTTAAGTCAACTCCTACGTGCTCTAAATTGCATTGAATATGACACCTTTTTATCACATTTATCACAATGGTAAGCATCCGCTCCTTCTAAAATTTCTCCTTTTACATATTGCTCCAAAGAGTCTGTAAGAGAACTATGATTCCTAATATCTACACTGAAAACACTGAATGGTTCATTTTTGCTGTAACGGTGTGGGCAATCTTGACATATTTTTTGGTCACTAAAGCAGCCTCCTAGAGTTGCACCCATTAACTGAGAATATCCCAATGCCTTCAAACCTTCGTCTAGACTCTCAAATAGTGACATGAAAAACTCCACTGCATCTTGTTGCTCTCTTAGATTGACCGGCTCACCTTGCAGTCTAAAATTAATAACAGTGCATCAATAATGAATACGTTGCATGGGTAGCGAATGACCGCAAAGGTTAAAGCTGTCAGAAATAAAGAAACTTACAAGAACAACATAAGTACAGAGAAATTTATTTTTACTCGGAGGCGTTACGCTTTGTATATCGTCGATTCCTTTAAAACCAAAAGACGTGCAAATTGCTTTAAGAGATTGGAAAAATTTGGCGTCGTTCCGAAGAAATAAACTATCAACTATTACGCCTCCGCGTAAAAAGAGGTTTCTCTGTAAAAAAGTAACTTACTTGAAATGGCTCCAAAGTCCACGAGGTGTGTAGTATTGAAGGGAGCTATGACCAAGATGAGCAAAAATTGCTTGGACGTACTTAAGGATCACTACATGGTAATTTTTTGAAGAATCATTATTAGAATCTCGATCAGTCTGGAAAATGAAGCACAAATCGTTTATGGAGACAAATCGAATACCTCTTGCAGATGTTTAAAAAAAATCATTTGTCAAAAGTTTGTGTAATCAACCTTTGCAATTGTGACATTGATTGTAATTATTACATGCAGAAAAATATTTTGTACGATCAGCCTGTACGAGGTTTGATTCAACTTTTTTTTTGTTGAATATAATCAACGTCGATTTTGCGTTGAAACAAACCTTGATTTTCTCAACTCCACAAAAATATTTTGTTGTTTAAAAAAAAAAATACTTTGACGTTGTAACATTTAATGTGTCACATACTGTAAAACGATATAACCCAGTTAACTCAATCCGAATTTAGAAACGGAATCTAATTAGAATCGTATACAAATTCCGTTTCGAACGCAACAACCGGTTCCGTGTTCGAACCGGAATTAGTTCTGGTGATTGTGATACTCTTTCTGGAGAAGCAGTAAGTGCACAGGGCAACGCACGGTGTGTTTTTTAGAACAAGTTAATGATAAAAAATTCGGTATGTCTGATATTTGGCACCGTGAAAGAAGGGCTCTTTCCCGACATTTTGCGGGGTATACCGAAATATTTCGTCGGGGGGTCTAGAGTAACTTTTTTTTTTGAAGATTATTTTTCGATTTTATGGGATATTTGTTCAAAAAAATCACAAAAATCGGTGCTTTCATGTTGGTATCACTCAAATTTCTTATGAATATGCCTTGGGGACTCTAACCATCTATAGGGGAGAGTGGGGAGACTTGATCCCCGGGGAGACATGATCCCAAGCCTGTATCTCGTCAGCATGTGGGTAAAACAATTAGCTTTGTTCTAGAAAGTTGTGCGAAATTGACTAAAACTCATTGTAGAATACAAAGAAAAAAAATAAAAAATGTTTAGATTGAGTTACACACATTTTTCGAAGAAGTGCTGCTAAAAACTTCCAAGAGATCTTTTTTCTTTGTTTTGATAAGTATAGAAAACACTCAAAAATTATTCAAAAAAATATTTTTTATGCAAGAATTGTTTGATAAACACATCAACTACAAAACCCTTACGCATTTGACGTTAAATTTATCGTCATACTATTTTTACAATCAATTGTTTAAAAAAGTGCGTTTCGGGAGACTTGATCCCTGCATTTTTACAGTCACTGGAATCAGCCTCAAGATTAAATAATTTGGCTGGGTTTTCGTACATAGTTTCCTTCAGTATAGTTGTACATAACTAACTGCAGTTTGAACCATTTTTCAAAAGTTTTGTAAACAAAAATTACCAGCTTTTGTAAACATGCTCAATTTTGGTCTAAAAAAGAATATTTTAAGTTTTTAAATATTTTACATGCTAAACTTGTTATATTTTGAACACAAACGTACAGGTTTAATGTGAAATTGCTGTATCTGATAGAAAATTAAAAGTTTGGATTAATAAGAAACATTTTGCTTAAGATTTCTTCAAAATGTTGAAAGGGGGATCAAATTACCCCCAACATTTTGAAAATGCCGGTTTAAAATATTTTTTTAAAACGCTTGGCATTATTCGAAGAGCTTATCTGATGAAATACCCTTATCAGCCAAACATAGTTGAATGTTTAAGCTTTCAATTCATGCAAAAAGATCATAGATTTGTGAGAAATTGACAGAGTTATGTGCGATACAAAAAAAGGGGATCAAGTCTCCCCACTCTCCCCTATTTGACCAATATTTGACATCCACTAAAAAAAATCGAACCAAATTTTCCAGATTTCTAACTTTCTTTGAAATTACCTCAAAATTCAAGCTGGAAACCCCAAACGACCAAAAGTAATTTTTTCTTTGTAAAATTTGTCATAAAAATACAGCAACACATAGCCCGGATACGAATTTGAGCATTAAACAATACACAAAATGGATTATTCAATTAATAAGCTGTTTATTACCCAATAGGCTTAGAAAATTATTTTTTAAATCCTCTGCAACATCACACCATTACATTTTAAAACATTTCAAAATCAATCACATTGTGGAGAACAGTTTTCTGAACAAGTTCCATAAAAAAGTATCAGTTTTGGTTCAATATAAGCGGAGATATGCCCAATTTCCTGAAATAAATCGTGCAATTCTCCAAAATTTCTTAATTTAATTACCTTTCGCATGATGGGTACTGCCTACTGAGTTTTTTAATGAATGCTATAGAATAATTTTCATGAATTTCGTCAAAACTTTTTTATAATTTTTATGTTTCAAAAAATATTATCATCCAAAAAAATATCTTAGTAGGCAGTGCCCATCATGCGAAAGGTAATTAAATTAAGACATTTTGGAGAAAGACACTATTTATTTCAGGAAATGGGGCATATCTCTGGTTATATTGAACCAAAACTGATACTTTTTTATGGAACTTGTTCAGAAAACTGTTCTCCACAATGTGATTGATTCTAAAATGTTTAAAAATGTAATGGTGTATTGTAACAGAGGATTGAAAAAATAATTTTCTGAGCCTATTGGGTAATAAACAGCTTATTAATTAAATAATCCATGTTTTGCATTGTTTAATGCTCAAATTCGTATCCGGGCAACGTGTTGCTGTATTTTCATGACAAATTTTACAAAGAATAGATTTACTTTCGGTTGTTTCGGGGTTTCCAGCTTGGATTTTGAGGTAATTTTAAAGAATGCTAGAAATCTGGAAAATCTGGTTCGATATTTTTTTAGTGGAAGTCAAATATTGGTCAAATATAGTTGATTAGAGTCTCCAAGGCATATTCATAAGAAATTTGAGTGATACCAACATGAACGCACCGATTTCCGGTGATTTTTTTTGAACAAATATCCCATAAAATCGAAAAATAATCTTCAAAATAAAAGTTACTCTAGACCCCCCGACGAAATATTTCGGTACACCCCGCAAAATGTCGGGAAAGAGCCCTACTTTCACGGTGCCAAATACCAGACATACCGAATTTTTTATCTTTGAGGTCTCGAAAAAATACACCGTGAACGATTTTGTAAAGCTTCGCAAATTACAAAAGCACGTACTTTCTAGCACTCAAAGCTTTGAAGAAATAGTTTCCCCTAGAACAAGCAAAGGTTAGGTGAACCAGTTGCACGTGTCAGGTAAGATCTAACTATCAGATCGTGAGATTAGGCAGAAATGCAACTTTTGGCCACCATATAGGTTGCCCATCAACGTGGGTGCAAGTCTCGGGGCAGAAAAGTCATAAATTTCGTCGTTCGACGCTGGGAAAGCTTCTTTGGTCAGACTGGTGGATGAAAACCGCGAACCGTTTCAACCGCCTTAGTCAACTCCAACGACTCGGAGACGCATCTACTCCGCCCACCCAGTTGACCCAACACGTCGTTTTCGAAGCAATCCCAGAGCTTGGAGGAAGTTCCGAGCTTTCGATCACGCCAAAAGCTCGCCGGCTGCCCAGCCGATTCTAACCTCGCTTGCCCAACCGAAGGAAGTGCGAGGAACGAGACAAAAGCCTGACAGCAGCAGTACCATCCGTCTCCACGGATTCGAAACAACGTTGGCTAGGGTGCGGTAGGGTTGCGCGAACGCACCGGAGCTGTTTGATCGCTGATCGTCGCAGTAGGTCCGGACCTAGGAGAATCTACACGCCGTTCAAGAACACCTGCAAGCAGTTGCTGGTACCAGATTAGTAGGGTAAAGTACAGTGCAGGACAACAGGGATTAGTTTTTGGTAGAAAAACACCCCCATAGTATTAATTTGAGCTCATTTACAACCACAAATAAAACCCCGGGTCTTTTTTCGGATTTTACGTTGCAAAAACGAGGATTAATTCTGCACGCGGTTAACTTAAATATACATACTTTCGTTTCGAAATGAATTTTGTTTTGCTTAATAAATTTTGGATTAGAATGCAATCTAACTAATGCGTTCGTTTGTTTTCAAATACTGAGATGAAAGAGTTCGTAAATGTTGTTGACCTTGAGTAAATTTTTGGGATCTTTTGGTTCGACTTTTCGGTTTAGATTACACCTGGTACGTTGTGAAAAGATTACACGTTACAACGTTTAGCGTTGATTCAACAAAAATCTTGATTTTCAAATCCGCAAAAAAAAAGTTCAGCAGACAAACATTCGGCAGAAAGTACATTCGGCGGAAAAGTACGAACACAGCTAAAAAAAGTAGTAATCCAGCTGCGTGTAAAAGGCCTGAGTGTAAAATAAATACCGTCTACTGAGGTGAATCGGGACTACAGTCTGAATAGGGACAGCGCGTTTTAAATCACTTAAAGGTTTCAAATTGGGAAATGAATGTACATATTTTGTTGCTCAGAATCGTATTGCGTATTTAAATTACGAAAATTTTGGTACCCTAACATGTATAGGTCACCGCTGAAATTTGCAAGTTATCGCTGTTTTAGTGAAAAAACACGATTTTTTCCCGTTTTCGTCAATTTCTCATTTTTGCGCGTGGCGCGCGAAAAACCCAGTTTTTATTTTCGAAAAATCGTATCTCAGAGTATTGAAAACATAACTTTCCCATTTATTGGTATAATATGTAAAATTTTCCGAGGAATCAGGTAAAAATATTATCAGACATAGGCTCTTTGGTCCCAAGACCTTCAAAACAGCATTTTGAGTTTTCATACGACCTTTTCAAATGTTAAGCTAGATTTTTGAAACTTCTTACTTTTTTTCCAAATAGCCAAACTAATCATCTTTCATTTGTGTCTAACACAGCTAAAATCGGATGTAATGGGGCGGAGATATGATTTAAAAAAAAGTGGTTTTTGCGAAAATCAACTAAATTTGCCATTTTTTGTACCACCCTAACACGGCGTAGGTCACCCTAATGGCTAAACAAAAAAATACGGGTCTAATTATTTCGGCCAAGGAACCCCCAGAAAAAATTGCCCGATCGGAGAACTTTTTTTACGAATCGTGCTGTTTTCGTGGGGTGCGGGACATTTCGTCGAATGGACGGTTTGAGAATACTTCTGTGAGTTTTTGCATTCTTTCAAACATGAATCGTTCTTTGATGTTTTTATATTTTTGTTTACCTTTAATTTTATTCTTTTTTTTTTAATTCGGCGGAACGTACCAGATCCCAAACAAGCTAAAAACGTCAAGAAACAAAAAAAGTAATGACGAAGTTTGTCGGGTTAGGCTTGTATAGTATATTGTTGTATTTACAAAATTATTTTTACCAGTCCAGCAATTTTCATTTCCTTTTCTAAAAACTCCCAAAAATATGGAAACATTCCAGTCAATTCAATTCGAATTCTGAAACGGAATCTATTTAGAATCGCATAAGAATTGCGTTTCAAACGCAACAACCGGTTCCGTGTTCTAACCGGTTGTTACGTTTGAAACAGAATTCGTATACGATTCTAATTAGATCCCGATGACATCCCCGCGGCGCTGGCCAGGATACTAGTTACCATTGGAGAGATCGGGCAACCAACCCCGGTGGGAACTTTGGTAGTATGCTGACAGGGTAAGGGGGGCTCCACCCTCTTCGGAGGGTGTAGCTGTACCGTTAGGCTACGAGACAAAAGCCCCCGTTACGGTGTCGAGAGAAAACCGCAACTGGGTCCCGGAAGCTGCAAGGTGGCAGCCCCACTCCAAGACTAGGTATTCGCAGCCCTGGTTAGGCGGCATATCGAAGCGAAACACCAACTCAGAAAAACAAAAGAAGAAATTCAGGACGGATAAATCGGC
Source organism: Culex quinquefasciatus (assembly GCF_015732765.1). Lineage (NCBI taxonomy): Eukaryota > Metazoa > Arthropoda > Insecta > Diptera > Culicidae > Culex > Culex quinquefasciatus. The sequence continues at coordinate 102,735,634 of NC_051862.1, read as the reverse complement.
ATCAGACAAGGCGATGTAAAAAGGACAACGATTTGAAACTCGGTACTTGGAACGTTCGACCTCTCCAAGATCCTGCACGTGCTGGCCTTCTCGCCCGGGAGCTGCACAAGCTGAACGTGCATGTGGCCGCCATCCAGGAAGTTCGATGGCCCGGTCATGGAGAGCGAGGATTCACGGCGGTGGACCCCATCGCCAACACCTCTTTCAAGTGCCACATCTACTACAGTGGCGGCGAAAAAGCGATGCACGGAGTCGGTTTCGTAGTGATTGGAGATCAAAATAAACCGAGTCATCAAGGGGAAGGTGGTGAATGACCGGATCTGCGTGTTGAGAATAAAGGGAAAATTCTTCAACTACAGCCTGATCAACATCTACGCGCCATTCCAGTTTGACAGCTCGCCCAGAGCAGACGTGCGTCCTTTGATTGGAGCTTAGCGCGTTTTTGACGGTGTTTTTTTTACTTTCGCCGACGGCCATGGCGGCGGCCGCGACGGCGGAGTGTGAGTGGACGGAGCATAGAACTGAGGATGGAAGGCCGTTCTACTGGAACGCGGCCATGAAGAAAAGTGTGTGGGAGAAACCGGACGGGTTCCAACCCAAAACTCAGGCGGCGACGGGCATGGAGGTGGAAGACTCCGAAGGAGGAGGAGAGGACGGGAGCGAATTTCGTCCCGTGGTCAAGGTTCGGCGCAGGAAGGCTAAGGAGGATATCAACGTCGGTGATGGTCAGGAAGTGGAGAAACTGCTCAGCAACAACAAGTTCAGCCCGCTAGCGGAGGAGACCCAGCAGCAGAAAAAACCACCCCCTTGGTACCAGCACCCGGTAAGTCGGCCGGGGAGAAGAAGCAGCCGCCGCTGGTGGTGAAAGACACGAGCTTCGCCCGCCTTGCGAAGGTGATGTCGTCATGTGATGTCCAGCCGGAACACAAATTGACGCGGTACGGCACCAAAATTACGTGCTTCTCGAGCGACGACTTTGACACGGTGCAAGCCCACCTGATGAAGAACAAGGTGCAGTTCTACACGCACGGAAAGCGCAGTGCGAGACCGCACCGGGTAGTGATGCGAGGTCTCCCGAACGTGGAGCCGGATAAAATCAAGGAGCTACTCAAGACGGAACATCAACTGGACGCCTTGGCAGTACACGCCATCAAGCGGAAGCAGCAACTTCCCGCCATCGATGAGACGCCTTTCATCGTGCCCTTCCCCAAGGGACACACCAGTCTCAAGGAGTTGAGTATGAAGGTGAAGAAGGTGGGACCAGTCGTCGTCCGGTGGGTGGCCTACCGGAACAAGGAACCGCAGTGACCCAGTGCAAGAACTGCTTGCAGTTCGGTCACGGAACCAGTAACTGCCATCTCAAGCCCAGGTGCAGCAGCTGTGGGGGTGCCCACAGCACAGATAAGTGCAAAGCAGAAGAAAATCAAGCCAAGAAGTGTGTCAACTGCTCTGGATCTCACGAGGGTCTGGACCGCAGCTGTCCCAAACGTGCGCAGTTCATCCAGTCGAGGCAGCAGGCGTCCAAACCGATGCCGCCAGTATGGAAGAAGGACAAACAGACTCCGGCTGGAGCCGCGTTTACCGCGGCGGATTTTCCTCCGCTACCTGGAGCGGTGCCGTCCATCGGGACAGAAGAAAAGCATCCTCGTCCCGCAGGAAGAAGTCCAGATAATACTGGCACCGACGCCGGTGCAACCCCGAAGGAGGATCAAGGCGAACCGAAGCTGTACAGCGAATCGGAGCTGTGGTCCATTTACCGAGAGTACAGAGTTCGCTTGAGGCAGTGCAAGACACCCGAGGAACAGATTGACGTGATAGCACACTTGCTGACACATGGCACGAGAAAATGATAATCTAAATCAGTTCCGTTTTTTTTAAATATATATTTCTTTCATTATTTTTTGTACTGTTGATCCTCGGTCCTAACCTGGTCACAGCACCTAAAAGGACCTAATAAAAATAAGTTATGAAAAAAAAACATCTACGCGCCAACGAACGACAAGCCCGATGACGATAAAGACGCTTTCTATGAGCAAGCTGAATATTGTTCCTTGAGCTATTTTAGGAATCTGGGCCAAATATGAGCATAATCGTGCACACAAATCGATCACGTTTTGGTGGATAGTCGACACTTCTCGGAAGTGATGAACGTCCGATCGTACAGAGGACCGAACAATGACTCTGATCACTTCCTGGTAGCGTGTAAAATCCGAGCTAGGCTGTCGAACGTGTCGACTTCGCGGACTGCGAGGATAGCGCTGGATGAGCAATGGGGAGCCCTCCAAAGTGATCGGCACGACCAGAGGACACAAACCCAAAGGGTGGTTCGATGCGGAGTGCCAGCGAGTGACGGACGAGAAGAACGAGGCCAGGAAACGTATGCTGGTTAAGGGTACGCGCCGAAACTGTGAGCGATACAGCGAGCTGCGAAAAGATGAGAAACGAACCCACCGCCGAAAAAACGGGAGTACGACGAGAGAGTACTTGCCGAACGCAACTGTCAACGGTGTAAGAAAAAAAGTAACGCCTTCCCCTGTTATGTGCAACGACAGGGAAGGTAACCTGTTGACAGATAAGACAGCGGTAGCGGCCATCTGAAGCTTTCGTTACGTTGGATGGATTGAAGCAGGGCGATGCTCTCTCGAACTTACTGTTCATCATAGGCGTGCAAAGAAACGAGACACTCATCACTAAATCGCACATGCTGTTTGGATACGCTGACGATATCGACATCATTGGTATCGAGCATCGTTCAGTGGAGGAGGCGATCGTCCCTTTCAAGCGGGAAGCTGCGAAGATCGGACTGACCATCAACACTGCCAAGACCAAGTATCTGGTTGCTGGCAGAGCGCGTAGCAGTACAGGTGAAGGTGTTTCGGTGGTGGATGAGTTTGTATATCTTGGTACACTTGTGACGTGCAACAACGATGTGAGCTGCGAAGTGAGACGGCGGATTAGTGCTGCAAACAGGGCCTTCTACGGTCTTCGTAGCCAGCTAAGGTCTCGCAGCCTAAGGACGCCTACGAAAATCACGCATTACAGGACCTTGATACTCCCTGTAGCTCTTTACGGTCACGAGTCGTGGACGCTAATGGAGGCTGACCAGAGAGCACTTGGGGTCTTCGAGCGGAGAATCCTGCGTTCTATCTTTGGCGGCAAGCAAGTAGGAGACCGGTGGCGCATTCGCATGAACTTCGAGTTGTACCAAGACTACAAACATGCTGATATCGTAAAAGTCATCAAGCACGACAGGCTAAAGTGGGCTGGACATGTAGCCAGAATGTCGGACGAGCGGGCGGCTAAAACGATATTCAGCAGCGAACCTGGACGGGGTCGTCGGCATCGTGGAAGGCCTCGTACGCGTTGGCTGTGTGCAGTCGACGAAGATGCAAGAGCGGCCAACATTGTGGGCGACTGGAGACGAGCGGCCCAAGATCGAGCATCCTGGAAATCTTCGATTAGTTCAGCGTTGGGTCGATAGACCTGTTGCTGATAAAGTAAAGTAAGTAAGTACAACCTCCGGGTCATGAGCTGTCTCCAGATGCGTTGCCACTGGACTCGCAACTCCCACACTTCCAGATCTTCCTCCACTTGGTTCAACCACCTTGCACGTTGCGCCCCCCTTCACCGCGTTCCCACCGGCTCCGAACTAAACACCAACTTCACCGGATTGATTGTCTCGTTCGGTTGGCGCACATCCAGCGCGTCCGGCATTCTTGCGACGTGTCCGGCCCACCATATTCGGTCAGCCTTGGCGACCTTGCGAGTACTTGGCTTGCCGTAGAGATGCGCCAGCTATCGGTTCATCCTTCTCTATCATAAAGTGTTCTCACGCACGCCGCGAGAGATCGTCCTAAGCACTCACCGTTCGAAAACTTCAAGCGCTCGCAGGTCCTCCTCGAGCATCGTCCACGTATCGTGCCCGTAGAGAACGACCGGTGTTATCAGCGTTTCGTACATGGTGCATTTTGTACGTCGGGAAAAATGACCGGACCGTAGGGTCTTGTGGAGTCCATAGTAGGCACGACTACCGGTGATGATGCGCTTTCTCTGCTGCAGTTGTTGTCCGACGTAGTCAACGATCCGAGGTACACAAATTCCTCCACGACCTCGAACTCGTCGCCGTCGATCGTCACGCTCGGTTCTATGCGAGCCCTAAGGGACTCTGATCCTCCTGCCAGCAGATACTTAAGCTTCAATCAAGGGGAAAACCACTCTGCACATTGCCCCCGAATAGGCTGTGCCCTAAAGGTGCCCAAACGTGCCCGAAGGTGCCTGAGTGAGCCTGACACCAGGAAAAAACAGGACGGTGCATAGCAACCGTGTTATGATATTTGTTTATATTGTTTTTACAATCCTGTAATCGTTGAGCTTTCGGTTTTCCAAGGAGTAAATTTGATTATCAACTTTTTTTTATTCTGCTGAATGTTGTTGCAGAGTTTTGATTGTTGGTAAGATGCATTTAATCAACTATAGAATGTAATTTGATCAGATACTTTTCTCTTTTAGGGAAAAACGATTAAAAAAATATTTATAAAATCAAACAAAAACGGAATGCACCCATTGAGAAATGTTGTAATCCAATCCAAACTGAGTGAAGGGGTGTTGCGTGTGTGGCCTTTGAGCTGGGCGCGTCCTGCTAAAACGGGTCGTGCGATTCTCCCAGAGAGGTTCGGAATAGAGAACCGCTCCCCCTAATGTCGTTGCAGTGGCACGATCCTTGGTGATGTCCGTTGACCCGACAACGTTACCTCTCGCTTTCACCTATACAGCCGTCAGCACGAAGAGCTGCGGCAATCATCTTCACGAGATGAGAGAGATCGGTCCAGGATCGGTGTAGTCGGAAGGGGTCATCACCGAACACTGAACCTGGTCCGCCGAACACCGAACACCGAACTGGTCCTATCCAGCTTCCCCTGTTTTCAAATAGCTCGGCGATGTCCCTAGCTGGTTCAAGAGCTGTTCCATGTGGCCGAATAGTTAACCTTGCTTATTGTGTGTTTTGACGCAATGAACATCATCGATACCAATGCAATAAAATTTTACGGAAAATAAAAAAAAGCCTTTTTAATTATGCTTTGAAATAATATTGAGGTGCTATCTATTTCAACAATAAGCGGTGTATGCACTTCGGAAGGAACCGGTCAAGAAAAAATTCAAATGGGCAGCAGCTGCAGCGAAAGCAAGCCAGAGAGGGTGAAGAAAAGCCCCAAGAAAACGCTCCCTCTCCTTTGTTCTGCTGTTCGTAAAGCTGTTTCTTGACCCCTTTCCTTCCGATCTCCATACTAGCCTATAATCATATTCAAAGCCTTTTGATTTACACAAATCAACGACGAGACTACTCCTACACCTGGGATGCTGGTTTCACTTCCATCCGAGGGAAGGCTGGAACAGATGGGAATCGAACCCATGATCAGGCTCTTACAAAGTTTTGAATTCGATGTGCCCAAATGATAGGTAGTGAAACGATTCACAGTGACGAAACTAATTTCTAGACCATAAACGTTATTCTGTTTTTTTCTCTTCTCTTGCATGCCGTATTTATTATCTTGAAATTTAGCTTCAATCGATATATCCTAAAGAACGAGTTTTTTTTTCCAACATCTACAAAAGAAAGACGGGTTCGTTATTTATGAAGTGATTTAAGACGATTTAAAAATTACTTTCCTTACGTTATCAGTGTCAACAAAAAGATTTCACGGCAAATACATATCATCAACATCAACATCAACATATCTTTCTATTTCATGAAGTTTGATATGTCGGATGATAAGTTTTCTCTCTTATTCCAGAGTCCCCAAGCGACAACCGGTAACCGGTTTCAGATTGGCCAAGATGGCTCAGCAAATAATGGCATGACCGTAGATTGACATATCTTTCAATTTCATGAAGTTTCATACGTCGGATGATAGGGTTTATCTCATATTCCGAGAATGTCCCCAAGGGGCCACCGGTAACCGGTTCCAGATTGGCCAGGATGGATCAACGAACAACTGCATGACCGTAGATTAACATATCTTTCAATTTCTTGAAGTTTGATATGTCGGATGATAGGGTTTCTCTAATATTCCGGAAGTGTCCCTAAGGGGCCACCGGTAACCGGTTCCAGATTAGCCACAATGGGTCAGCAAACAACGGCATGACCGTAGATTGACATATCTTTCAATTTCATAAAGTTTGATATGTCGGATGATAGGGGTTCTCTCATATTCTGGAAGTGTCCCCAAGGGGCCACCGGTAACCGGTTCCAGATTGGCCAGGATGGCTCAGCAAACAATGGTATGACTTTACATTGACATATCTTTCAATTTCATGAAGTTTGATATGTCGGATGATAGGGTTTCTCTCATATTCTGGAAGTGTCCCCAAGGCGCCACCGGTAACCGGTTCCAGATTGGCCAGGATGGCTCAGCGATTAACGGCATTATCAAAGATGGACATATTTTTCAATTTCATGAAGTTTGATATGCAACATGATGGGTTTTCAACAAAAAAATCAAATTGGCCTTTCATCGGGTACCCGGGAACCGGTTCCAGGTTACCCGGAAGTGGCCACTTACACTCCAGAGTGGTTCTGGCAATCGTGTATTGTGTATTTAGGAAGTTTTATGGATCAATTTCAACTATCATGAGAGTATTGGTATCACATATTTGATTTGATTTGATTTGATTTGATGGGATAACCAACAGGGCCACAAGGATGACCTATGTAGCGGTTGCCTAGAATTACAGTGGCTCAGACTTAAAGGGAGCATCTTCAAATTACTGCCGTATTAAGGGCCAAAAGGGGGTGGTTGGACGCGAACGAGCAAAATCACTCACGGTGTCCTCAGGGGAAGAGAATCTCCTTCCGACAGTAACCTCCAATAACTCCGAAAAAAGTCTGACAACGCTGAAAAACAGGTCTCGCACCCTGTTGGTGGGGGCCTAAAAGGGCGCGGCAGACAGCTGGAGACTGACAGAAGTCAATAGATGTAGTAATTGGACAATCCTTAAGAATTGTACAATTACTAAACCATTTTCCCCTTTTGACGTAGTTTTGGTCTTCCACTATCTACATCCAATCTCCGCCATTACAGCATACCGTCCACTGCCCTGATGCTCCCTCCCCGATCCCCGGCTTTGATTCTAACTACTAATAAAAAGGAAAATCATAGATGAGAACAGGTCAATGCGGATGGAGAGCAAATCGAGCTCAGTATCCCCTCACAAAGACTGGTAGTAAGTATGAAAAACAATGAAAAAAAAAAAGAAGAAAGATAAGAAGAAAAATTAAAAGATAGTACGTCAATGCGGATGGATCGATGATCCCCTCACAAGGACATAAAAGAGACAGATGGTAGGAAGCTCAAAAGAAGAACAGAATATCAGGAGTAAGATATATTCAATAAGGATAGAAGCAAATTGGACTCTCCTCAAAAGACATGGCAGTGCGTGGCCGAATGGTTACGCTGTCCGCTTTGTAAGCGGATGATTCTGGGTTCGATTCCCATCTGCTCCAACCTTCCATCGGATGAGGAAGTTAAATGTCGGTCCCGGCCTTGGTTGTTAGGCCGTTAAGTCATTCCAGGTGTAGGATTCGTCTCCATGCCATAAGTACAAACAACACACCAAACCAAGCCTACTCCGGTGGAATCGCTGGCGGCGGTTGGACTCGCAACCCAAAGGTCGTCAGTTCAAACATTGGAGTGGAAGGTTCCTTGGAGTAGAAAGAGGTTTGGGTGCTCTCCCCATTCAAGCCTTTGGACTCCTAGGTTCGAGCAGAAACTTGCAATAGAGACCACAAAAGACCCGGGGGTCGTTAATGTGGATGGTTTGATTTGATTCAAAAGACATCAATATAGAGAAATATTCAACAGATTACTTCAATCTTTTGAAATGATAGAAATATTGGCGTGGATTGTCTTAAATGGAATGTGTGTATGTCAGTGTAAATGTAAGAATCTTCTGATATTTAAAAGGAAAGATCTCACCAAATCAGAAATATTGGGCTTCAGTCCATTTGATCGTCTGAATCTTCGAATTAGATGGAATGCATTTCCTGCAGCTCTTCTGGTTCTGCACGATCGACAGCATCAAGTTGAACCACCCGACAGCACCCGATAGAAGGTCATCACTCGGCCAATTTGTTGTGGTGGTAGGAATCGGTCTATACAAGCCAGATGACACATGTCGCCATTTTGAATTTTCTTTGTGCTAAAATTTAGTGCTCATTTAGTGCTATTTAGTGCCCTATAATCCATATTTAGTGCCCTCATAGTTTCCATACAAATCGCCATACAAAAATTTGAAATACAAGCCAGATAACACATGTCGCCATTTTGATTTTTTTTGTAATAAAATTTAGTGCTCATTTAGTGCTATTTAGTGCCCTATACCCCACATTTAGTGCCCTCATAGTTTCCATACAAATCACCATACAAAGTTCAAAAATCAAATTTCAGATGTCACCATTTTGAATGTTTTTTCAAGCTAAAATTTAGTGCTCATTTAGTGCTATTAAGTGCCCTATACCCCACATTTAGTGCCCTCATAGTTTCCATACAAATCGCCATACAAAGTTCAAAAGTCAAATTTCAGATGTCGCCATTTTGAATGTTTTTTCGAGCTAAAATTTAGTGCTCATTTAGTGCTATTTAGTGCCCTTTACCCCACATTTAGTGCCCTCATAGTTTCCATACAAATCGCCATACAAAGTTCAAAAGTCAAATTTCAGATGTCGCCATTTTGAATGTTTTTCAGTGCTAAAATTTAGTGCTCATTTTGTGCTATTTAGTGCCCTATACCCTACATTTAGTGCCCTCATAGTTTCCATACAAATCGCCATACAAAGTTCAAAAGTCAAATTTCAGATGTCGCCATTTTGAATGTTTTTTCGAGCTAAAATTTAGTGCTCATTTAGTGCTATTTAGTGCCCTTTACCCCACATTTAGTGCCCTCATAGTTTTCATACAAATCGCCATACAAAGTTCAAAAGTCAAATTTCAAATGTCGACATTTTGAATGTTTTTCAGTGCTAAAATTTATCGCTCATTTAGTGCTATTTAGTGCCCTATACCCCACATTTAGTGCCCTCATAGTTTCCATACAAATCGCCATACAAAGGTCAAAAGTCAAATTTCAGATGTCGCCATTTTGAATGTTTTTTCGTGTTAAAATTTAGTGCTCATTTATTGCTATTTAGTGCCCTATACCCCACATTTAGTGCCCTCATAGTTTCCATACAAATCGCCATACAAAGTTCAAAAGTCAAATTTCAGATGTCGCCATTTTGAATGTTTTTCAGTGCTAAAATTTAGTGCTCATTTAGTGCTATTTAGTGCCCTATACCCCACATTTAGTGCCCTCATAGTTTTCATACAAATCGCCATACAAAGTTCAAAAGTCAAATTTCAGATGTCACCATTTTGAATGTTTTTTCGAGCTAAAATTCAGTGCTCATTTAGTGTTATTTAGTGCCCTATACCCCACATTTAGTGCCCTAATAGTTTTCATTCAAATCGCCATACAAAGTTCAAAAGTCAAATTTCAGATGTCGCCATTTTGAATGTTTTTTCGTGCTGAAATTTAGTGCTCATTTAGTGCTATTTAGTGCCCTTTATCCCATATTTAGTGCCCTCATAGTTTCCATACAAATCGCCATACAAAGGTCAAAAGTCAAATTTAAGATGTCGCCATTTTGAATGTTTTTCAGTGTTAAAATTTAGTGCTCATTTATTGCTATTTAGTGCCCTATACCCCACATTTAGTGCCCTCATAGTTTTCATACAAATCGCCATACAAAGTTCAAAAGTCAAATTTCAGATGTCGCCATTTTGAATGTTTTTTCGAGCTAAAATTTAGTGGTCATTTAGTGCTATTTAGTGCCCTATACCCCACATTTAGTGCCCTAATAGTTTTCATTCAAATCGCCATACAAAGTTCAAAAGTCAAATTTCAGATGTCGCCATTTTGAATGTTTTTTGTGCTGAAATTTAGTGCTCATTTAGTGCTATTTAGTGCCCTTTATCCCATATTTAGTGCCCTCATAGTTTCCATACAAATCGCCATACAAAGTTCAAAACGCCTTTTTGGGGGGAATTGGAACGACTGCGGAAAGAGGAAGAGTTCCGAATGTTCGAGAGGTTTCATCGGTGTGTATGTGCGTCGCAGAGGCACACAAATTGGAGTGAAAACAGAATCTTCGTCAGTTGAAAAAGAATCGCGCGATTAAAATGTTCTTTTTTGGTTTGCTTTTTTTTCGCGCTGACATATAGCATAGACCATTAGCGCGCGTTTTTGCATATTTTTTTTTATTCGATTGTGAGTACACAGAAAAAAAAATGTAAATTTACCCAACACTGAAACGATGTTTTCAACGTAAACATGCTCAATGTTATTTTGAAATTCGTTGTAAAAGGATGTTTCGCATTTAAACAACCTTATTGTAAATCGAGATTCAACGTAATGCATGAATCACACTTAAATGGAATTTTTGTTCCTGAGAAATCAATAATTTGAAAATATGAAAAGCATGTAAATGCTCTTTTGATGTAAAATTTTGCTAATGTAAACGCATAAAGCATTTAAATTTAAATTTCAACTTTGTTTTGAGAATGACAGCTAAGCGGAAGATGACAACAAACCATTCGTTGGTGTTCAGTGCAATGTTATGAATGGTTTGCGCTAATCAAAATAATGTTGTTTGTGGATAGAGTGCCCAATTTTACAAAAACAATCTCAAAAAATGTCATGGTGGATGCAAGTATTCCGGGACATTTGAAAAACAATGGATGCCGGTGAGGGGCAACTTAAAAATAGTTGCGGACGGCATCTATTTGTTGATTTGGCAATGAAATGGTTTAGCTTCGAAAACTTCAGTAAGTATTCTATTTCTTATTTAAAACTAATTAACTTTCGTTCATCTTCAACTGCAGCTTTTGGCTGCTTGCGCTGCTTAATTGTGGTGATATTACACCACATTTAATTGAATTTGTTTACTTTCTTAGAATGCAACGGAACAGCCAATCACAGAAGGCCCGTTATTGTTTAGAAAAGGATCGCGTAGTCTGAATTTGTGGGGGGAGAGCTTAACAGCTGGCCTTCATCGCAGAGGCCGCGGCCGATTCCTCGGTGTACTTGCCCTTGTCCTTGGAAAACGCCTGCGTCCAGCGACGGTGACCCAGGATCCTCTTGCGATCCTTGTTCATTTTCAGCTTGACGATCAGAAACTTGAAAGGGTGCACACCGACGTACACGTTCGTTCCGTTGGCCCTCTTACGCTGGATCCGCTCAATGTAAACGACAGCTTTCTAATGGTAAACCTGGAAGTTTTTGCCGATCTAGTTTCCCTTCACCCAAACGGCGGTCGCATGATTTTGATGCATGGCAGCATGAAAGTATATCAGAATCTGCATGAAAACTGTCCTCATGCATTTTTTGCGATATAGGGGTATGACATTTTTGCCCGTTACCGACAATTATCGACATTACCGACGGCAGATTGATTGTATTGCAGAAAAAAAACCTTAACAGAACGAGGATTGAACCATCAACTTCTAGGTTGCTGATCCGACACGCTACCACCGCGCCATGGACGCTTGATGAATGGTGAGGGACAGAGCGCGGACATAATGTTCTCTCTAGATTGTTGCTCGGGGACGCGCCAGCATTCTATGTGTTGGTGAGAACTGCAGATCGCTGACGTGTTTACACGCGGGCAAAAATGATCTATGGGCTTGCTGCAAAAAATGTAATAAAATATAACATTTTCTGCAGCAAATTCACTGTTGCAGATTTTGAGATATATTTTTCGTTTGGGTGTTGTAATGGCCACACACAACCTGAACATCGTCGTCCTTGCGGCTGGGATCAAGCGGACGGTGTACTTCTACTTCATCTCTGCCTGAAGGCAAAGGGCGAGCAGTATCTGGAGCGAGGAACCGTAGAATTTCACCTTGGCACGCTTGGCGTGAATCACGCCAAACTGACTAACCAGTTTAACTTCATGTGGGGCACCGACGGAGAGCGCAGATCACTGGAACGGAAAAGCACCCTATCTGGTATTTTTTCCAAGACACTAAAATACGGGGCACTAAAAATATGGATCGTTGCTGCTGTTATTTTTATATGCTTCAGCGGCAAAAAATCCTTTAATTGTTTTGTGATAATTGCTACGAAGAAAAACTGTCAAAAAACTGCTACGAAAAAGAACTGTCACAGTTGTCGGAGTTTGCATTCATGTGCACGGCTATCTTGGCATACTTATGATTAAGATATTTTACAACTCCGACAAGAAGCCAGGGAACGGGCGCCGTTAGCCACGCTTCGGCATCCGGTTCAAAGACACCCCCAGACACGTGACCCGCGTGTGATACCTCTGATGCTCGATTCCGTCCCCAAATGTGGATGAATTTCTAACAGATCTAGCAACACATTCTTTTCCAAAACCTCATCCAGAACTCAAAATTTCCAAATTTATTTGTCTTATGTTGGCGAATAAACATGTGTTGTGTTCTCGGTTGTGTTAGTTGCAGCCGTCCCCTAACATGACAGTTTTTGTGAGTTGCGCATATCCACCGACAGATGGCAAGTGGGCCTCGTCGGAGTCCGCCCATTTAATACGCAACTCAAAATTTGCATGGGAAACTTTTTTTTCGTGACGGCTTTCGCGGCACGCTCCCTTCAACTGTTCGAGACTAATATTTTAACGTGGTGTATCTCTAAACAAGTTTTTCAAGAAAATGATTCCAGAATGCTTATTTCGTCGTTTTGAACCGAAACAAGGCAAAAACTATATTAATTTTAACTATTCGCCATTTTCAAATGTTTGGCTAGATAATATAAAAAGCCGCCATCTTAGGCCCACTGGGCCCACAAAAAAGGTTACGCTCAGTTTGTATGGGAGCTGTCAACATGCTCCCGGGCTGGTTAGTTGTGTATGCAATCTAGTCTGTTTATTATTTTGACAGATTTTGACTACACTGATAAAAAATCGTATCAAGAAGTTGACCATACCATGCCAGGATTATTCGCGTATGGTACGCGCGTATGGTATGCTGTCGTACACAGTATGCGGTATACTCGAAGTGCTTAACCCTTGAGGTCCATTCTTAATAAAGCAGAAAATGAGTTTCAGATTGTTTTCAGTTGATTAAACTACAATTTTCATTAAAACTTTTAAGTTTAAAAAAAATCGTTGTGCCCCCACGTGGCAAAATTTGAACAGTGAACACGCATGCTGTCAAAATCCTAACCATTAAACCAAAGTGGCGTGAAACCTAATAAACCAAATGAAACCATTGATAAATAAAATATTTCGTTTTGAATTCAGGGCTACCCTAATTTGGGTAACTTGAACTCCGACGAAAAATAATCAATAATTTCGTTTACTGGTCTACCAAGATTCAATTTCATTGGCTGCCAAAACGTCAAGCTTTGTTTACCAACAACAACTTTTGGGAGGGCGTCGCCTGCTGCGATTGTTGCGAACTGTAACAGTTATAACTGGTACTCTCAGCATTTTTTTTTGAATTTGAATTTTGATATTATTTTACCAAAACAAAAACAAACGTGCGCCCTTAGATTTTCTCAACCCTTCGCCAGCACTTGTAGAAAAAATTTGCCAAAAGGTCGATTCACTTCACACGACGGTTACGAAATGTCCGCCTCTGTTGTTGCACCAGAACCTGCTCCATCGGTCCCTGCCGGAGAAAACGTAAGTTGTGTGTGGGTTTTCGGGTGGAATCCTTTGAATATAATTTCGATTGAATTTCGCAGCCTTGGACTCGGCCTACCAACCGGCCCTGGTTGAGGCCGCTCACCGGGATGCGGTTTTCTGTTCAGTGACCTCCGGTGTAAGTTTTAATGTTGCCACCTCCGTACGTAACCGGTGAGCTTTACCTCGGTCACGCTCTGACCTGACCTGTGGCCTTCGAAGGCGCGATCTGAGCAGGGAACGGTTTTTGGAGGAGATTTGGAAGAGGAAGAAGGAAAAGGGACGGAGCATCGAGGCGGATTTGAGGGGGCTGGGAGCGAGTTTGGACTGGGACAGGGAGTATTTTACGATGGACGACCGGCAGAGCAGAGTAGTTCGGGAGGCGTTTGTGCGGTTGATTGAGGCGGGGCTGATTTACAGAAATAAATCGCTGGTCAACTGGAGCTGCTCGCTCGGGTCGGCCACCTCGGAAATTGAGGTTGAAAACGTGAAAATCAACGGTTCAAAGACGGTTTCGGGCTATCAGCGCAAAGTTACCTTCGGTTAAATGATCGACGTGGCGTATAAGGTTCATGGTTCGTCCCAGGAGATTATCACCTCGACGACCCGCCCGGAAACGTTGCTCGGTGATGTGGCGGTGCTGAGTGATATTTTTATTTTTTCGCCACAGTCGGAAAGTGTCCGGTCAAACCGTTTTACCGTTTTCGATCAGAAGGAAGCAATGGTGGAGGGCCATGACAATGGCTCCGGTGACACCTTCCGAGGCACTTTCCGAGCGAGGTGCACTTTCCGAGCTGCCAAATCCCAATGGACCCATGTTGTGGGCGAGAAAGCCCATCCCGGTAGCGATCTGGCTGGTGAAATCGAACAGTTCTGAAGTGATCTGATGCCGGATTTTACTGGTAGGTTGGGTTTGTCTCGTCGGTGGACTGAGTCGGAAATAAAGCTGGCGCGCATGGAAAGGCCGGAGGAAGCATCAGATAGCGATATTCAAATGGTAAGTTTAAGCACGATAATGAGATCTTGCAGAATTAAGCAGGTACTAATGTTTGATTACTCTCTCCTTCTACTCCATCCCCCGACTCGAAAATGACGCGGATGACGATCTGACGAGCCTGCCGACGGGCAGGAACAGGTGATCAACACTTCTCCTCTGAAGGCCAGGGGAAATCATCTCAATATGCGGAGATGGCAGGCGGAAAATGTGGCAAGCAGCAAATTCAGCCCTGATGATCAGCAACTTTATGTCGGTCGATGACATCATTCAATGAATTCTCTTTCATGTAAGTTTGGAATTTTCATTTTGAATGATACCTACTTGTTCAGACTTGGTTTTTATTTGGTGCAAAATTACTCTCTAAAGCTCTGTTGAATTTGGGGTTCGGTCTTATTTTCAAACTATTCAATTTTATACTTTCATTGGAAGCTATCAATTCAATGTTTTTGATTGTTTTTTTATTAAACTAAAAAAGCATTGCTTTTGATTTAGCATTTGAGTACAGCATAAAACAAAAAGATTGAAAATTACATCGGATTTCAGATTCAACGGAGTAAAAATTTTTTTTATTTCGGTAAATTTACGTAGATTTCATCGGAAATTTACATGTTTTCAGAGCGCTGTTTGTTCACAACAATTAAATCGGATGACATTTAAATTTACAATGAATTAGATGTAAATTCGCATCATTAATGACGTGCACTTTTGGTACATCATAAATGATGTAAATTTACCCGATTTTTTTTTCTGTGTAGCGAGACCTCGCGGTTACTCTGCAACGTGTTTTCCGAGCCTTTCATTTGATTTTTTTTTTCATAAGTCCTTCTTTTATCATCGTTGATTGGAAGGCACGCCGCCGGTTTAGTTCGTTTAAGTTATTGTTTTAATTTCATTAGAATCGGTTACGTAGTGTCCTGTTTTCTTTTTGTTGATAATCGTGGATCGTAATAATTTATTCCAACTGGCAGTTCTAGTATTAACTCATCAAACTATCGATTTTATGAAGAGTAAAGCGTTTTTTATTTACTAATTTTGAAATTTGCACGCGTTATCTAAATTGTACAATAAGTAAATATATACTGATAAGTCCAGCCCATAGCACTACTGCTCGGTTGGCACGCGTTCGATTTAAAAAACTTTCTAACTAATCAATAATTTATCTTTCCGCAGCCGGCTGCCTAAGATTAAAATTTTTCAACCGATAAACAAAATGCTCATGGTCACATCACTGCCACTCGTGAATCCTGACCTCATACCCATCTACTAACCCCCTCAAAACTCATGTGATACTTTGTCGGAGAAGCAGTCGATTGGGCGGTCTCTATCACTCAAGTATCGGACTAACATTCCCATCCACTTCCCCGTGACTCTACCACTGGTCGTGGCCGGCGCCGGTATTGATCAGCACGATAGGGGCCTTTGAGAAGTTGCGAAGCGAGGAAAGATAGCGCCCACTCATCTTCCACGGCTCGTGGATGTAACTTCTGGAGGTCCTGGTCAATAACGGAGTAGCAACTGCGGGTGGGCACCTATGCTTATGCTTATGCTTATGCTTATGCTTATGCTTATGCTTATGCTTATGCTTATGCTTATGCTTAAATCGCCATACAAAGTTCAAAAGTCAAATTTCAGATGTCGCCATTTTGAATGTTTTTCAGTGCTAAAATTTAGTGCTCATTTAGTGCTATTTAGTGTCCTATACCCCGCATTTAGCGCCCTCATTGTTTTCATACAAAACGTCATATAAAGCCTTCGGCTAAGTGCAAGTATGGGGCTAAAAATGTTTTTTAGTTAGAATTTATACTTGATTTAACATATTTTCACACTGGAATGATTTAGTGCCTTCGACTTAGTGCAAGTATCGGACTGAAAATGATATTTTCTTAAAATTCAAACATGAATCAACATATATTTACACTGGAATGACCTAGTGCCTTCGACTAAGTGCAAGTATCGGACTGAAAATGATATTTTCTTAAAATTCAAACTTGATTAAACATATTTTCTTACTGGAATAATTTAGTGCCTTTGACTAAGTGCAAGCATCGGACTAAAAATGATTTTTTTAAAATTCATACTTGATTAAACATATTTTCTTACTGGAATAACTTAGTGCCTTCGACTAAGTGCAAGTATCGAGCAAAAAATGATATTTTCTTAAAATTCAAACTTAATTCAACATATTTTTACAAAGGAATAATTTAGTGCCTTTGACTAAGTGCAAGTATCGGACTGAAAATTATATTTTCTTAAAATTCGAACTTGATTCAACATATTTTCACACTGGAACGATTTAGTTCCTTCGACTAAGTGCAAGTTTCGGGCTGAAAATTATATTTTCTTAAAATTTCAACATGTTTAAACATATTTTCTAAATGGAATGATTTAGTTCCTTCGACTGTGTACAAGTATCGGGCTGAAAAAGATATTTTCATTAAATTCAAACTTGATTAAACATATTTTCTTACTATACTAGAATAATTTAGTGCCTTCGACTAAGTGCAAGTATCGGGCAAAAAATGATATTTTCATTAAATTCAAACTTGATTCAGCATATTTTCTTACTGGAATAATTTAGTGCCTTTGACTAAGTGCAAGCATCGGGCTGAAAATGATTTTTTTATATTCATACTTGATTAAACTTATTTTCTTACTGGAATAATTTAATGCCTTTGACTAAGTGCAAGCATCGGGCTGAGAATGAAATTTTCTTAAAATTCATACTTGATTAAACATATTTTCTTACTGGAATAATTTAGTGCTTTCGACTAAGTGCAAGTATCGGGCAAAAAATGATATTTTCTTAAAATTCAAACTTGTTTCAACATATTTTCACAAAGGAATAATTTAGTGCCTTTGACTAAGTGCAAGCATCGGACGGAAAATGATATTTTCTGAAAATTCAAACTTGATTAAACATATTTTCACACTGGAACGATTAAAAGCATTCGACTAAATGCAAGTATTGGGCAAAAAATGATATTTTCTTAAATTCAAACTTGATTAAACATATTATCACACTGGAATGATTTAGTGCCTTGGACTAAGTGCATGCATCGGACTGAAAATGATATTTTCTTAAAATTCAAACTTGATTAAACATATTTTCTTACTGAAATAATTTAGTGCCTTCGACTAAGTGCAAGTGTCGGACTGAAAATGATATTTTCCAAACATTCAAACCTGATTCAACATATTTTCTAACTGGAATGATTTAGTGCCTTCGACTAAGTGCAAGTTTCGGTCTGAAAATGATATTTTTTTTAGAATTTATACTTGAATTTTTAGAAAATATAACTTTCAGCCCGAAACTTGCACTTAGTCTAAGGCACTAAATCATTCCAGTGTGAAAATATGTTGAATCAGGTTTGAATTTTTAGAAAATATCATTTTCAGTCCGACACTTGCACTTAGTCGAAGGCACTAAATTATTTCAGTAAGAAAATATGTTTAATTAAGTTTGAATTTTAAGAAAATATCATTTTCAGTTCGATGCTTGAACTAAGTCCAAGGCACTAAATAATTCCAGTGAAAATATGTTTAATCAAGTTTGAATTTAAGAAAATATCATTTTTTGCCCAATACTTGCATTTAGTCGAAAGCTTTTAATCGTTCCAGTGTGGAAATATGTTTAATCAAGTTTGAATTTTCAGAAAATGTCATTTTCCGTCCGATGCTTGCACTTAGTCAAAGGCACTAAATTATTCCAGTAAGAAAATATGTTTAATCAAGTTTGAATTTTAAGAAAATATCATTTTCAGCACGATGCTTGCACTTAGTCAAAGGCACTAAATCATTCCAGTGTGAAAATATGTTTAATCAAGTTTGAATTTTAAGAAAATATCATTTTCAGTCCGATACTTGCACTTTGTCGAAGGCACTAAATCATTCTAGTGTGAAAATATGTTCAATCAAGTTTGAATTTAAGAAAATATCATTTTTTGCCCGATACTTGCATTTAGTCGAAGGCACTAAATCATTCCTGTGTGGAAATATGTTTAATCAAGTTTGAATTTTAAGAAAATATCATTTTCAGTCCGATGCTTGCACTTAGTCCAAGGCACTAAATCATTCCAGTGTGAAAATATGTTTAATCAAGTTTGAATTTAAGAAAATATCATTTTTTGCTCAATACTTACATTTAGTCGAAAGCTTTTGATTGTTCCAGTGTAAAAATGTGTTTAATCAAGTTTGAATTTTCAGAAAATATCATTTTCCGTCCTATACTTGCACTTAGTCAAAGGCACTAAATTATTCCAGTAAGAAAATATGTTTAATCAAGTTTGAATTTTAAGAAAATATCATTTTCAGTCCGATACTTGCACTTGGTCGAAGGCACTAAACTATTCCAGTAAGAATATATATTTAATCAAGTTTGAATTTTAACAAAATATTATTTTAAGCACGATGCTTGCACTTAGTCAAAGGCTTTAAATCATACCAATGTGGAAATATGTTTAATCAAGTTTGAATTTTAAGAAAATATCATTTTCAGCACGATGCTTGCACTTAGTCAAAGGCACTAAATCATTCCAGTAAGAAAATATATCTGATCAAGTTTGAATTTAAAGAAAATATCATTTTCAGTCCGATACTTGCACTTAGTCGAAGGCACTAAATTATTCCAGTAAGAAAATATATCTGATCAAGTTTGAATTTTAAGAAAATATCATTTTCAGATCGATACTTGCACTTTGTCGAAGGCACTAAATCATTCCAGAGTGAAAATATGTTCAATCAAGTTTGAATTTTAAGAAAATATCATTTTCAGTCCGATACTTGCACTTAGTCGAAGGCACTAAATCATTCTAGTGTGAAAATATGTTCAATCAAGTTTGAATTTTAAGAAAATATCATTTTTTGCCTGATACTTGCATTTAGTCGAAGGCACTAAATCGTTCCTGTGTGGAAATATGTTCAATCATTCCAGTGTGAAAATATGTTTAAACATGTTGAAATTTTTAGAAAATATCATTTTCAGTCCGATACTTGCACTAAGTCGAAGGCACTAAATCATTCCAGTGTGAAAATATGTTAAATCAACTATAAATTCTAACTAAAAATCATTTTTAGCCCCATACTTGCACTTAGCCGAAGGCTTTTTATGACGATTTGTATGAAAACAATGAGGGCGCTAAATGCGGGGTATAGGACACTTAATATCACTAAATGAGCACTTAATTTTAGCACAAAACAAATTCCAAATGGCGACATCTGAAATTTGACTTTTGAACTTTGTATGGCGATTTGTATGGAAACTATGAGGGCACTAAATGTGGGGTATAGGGCACTAAATAGCACTAAATGAGCACTAAATTTTAGCACTGAAAAACATTCAAAATGGCGACATCTGAAATTTGATTTTTGAACTTTGTATGGCGATTTGTATGGAAACTATGAGGGCACTAAATGTGGGATATAGGGCACTAAATAGCAATAAATGAGCACTAAATTTTAGCACGAAAAAACATTCAAAATGGCGACATCTGAAATTTTACTTTTGAACTTTGTATGGCGATTTGTATGGAAACTATGAGGGCACTAAACGTGAGGTATAGGGCACTAAATAGCACTAAATGAGCACTAAATTTTAGCACTGAAAAACATTCAAAATGGCGACATCTGAAATTTGACTTTTGAACTTTGTATGGCGATTTGTATGGAAACTATGAGGGCACTAAATGTGGGGTATAGGGCACTAAATAGCACTAAATGAGCACTAAATTTTAGCACAAAGAAAATTCAAAATGGCGACATGTGTCATCTGGCTTGTATTTCAAATTTTGTATGGCAATTTGTATGGAAACTATAAGGGCACTACATGTGGGGTATAGGGCACTAAATAGCACTAAATGAACACTAAATTTTAGCACAAAGAAAATTCAAAATGGCGACATGTGTCATCTGGCTTGTATAGACCCATCTGTATACAGAAAAAAATATGTGAATTTTCTCGACACGGGAAAAATGAACCACATGTAAACTCAGTTGATGTAAACTTGAGATTCGACGTAGACGGTTGAATCACACGTAAAATCATGTTTTTACGTATAATTTGTTGCAAATTTACATCAAATTGCATTTAAATTTAAATGTTTAATGACGTGCAAAAGTGTTACCACGGACAAACGGATTTAAAAACGTGGGTTTTACAGAAAACCTAGATGTTTGGGTATCAAAAGATCGGAAATTTTATGCCATTTCCGATGTCACCTAGGTTGACTTGTGAATCGTGGACCGGTTCGGATGCCGGCGGATTTCCTGACGACGTAATTCCGGCTTGGTACGAAATTGCAACGATAAATCTATTCTATCGATACAAAAACCCCCAAAATGGTGTTAAACCCACTCCAAAATGTTTATTTAGCAATTCTATGGTTGACATTTAGTTAAATTAAATGTTTTCAAAACTAAGTTAAGATAAGTTTTATATAAAATTTCCAGAGTTTTATAAACTTTTATACTAAGTAGTTAGTAAACTTTATATTCAATCCAAATTATTTTTTTTTAATCAGTCAAGGATGCCTATTTGAAGTTGAGAGACTAGTTTCATGGTGATTTCTCAACACATAACTTTATTTATGTTAATTTTTCGAAATGTGTACACACTTTTTTTGCACCTTTTTTGATTTTTGTAGTAGTTATTGTTATATAACTTTTTATAGAAATCATCTTTTCATGCGCTTTTTGTAGCAAAATGTTCGGCATGAGTTGCTGAACAAAACGTAGTACTAGGTTTCTGTCAAACTTTATTTTGTTTACATATTTCATCACAAAATGTGCATTGAGCTCAAGGGGTGTAAATACTTTTTTTACATACTGTATATGCACGAGAAGTTAGAGTTTATATTTCATGTCCCTACGAAATTCTTTTCCTAAAGAATTATTTAAAACATATAAAAAAACATTTTAAAATTAATTACTGTCTAGATTCGAACCAAGAACCTTTAACTAAAAATTGCACTGCCTTTGACAACCATACCATTAAGAACTGTTAGCTTCGGTTGGCTTGCTAGGCATCAAGAGTTCCAAACTTCTCCCTTATGGTAGGCGCAGAAATCTTGTCAGTTTTGTGCATGGATCAAGCTACCGAGCTGTGTCGGATTTGGCGCATAGAAAAACCGGTATCATAGCAAACCGTTGTCGCACCCGTCAAAAGGTAAGTCTGGTAGGTCTGGTATAAATGAACTGAAAACTGAAATTACAGCAAACCACAATCCTGTTAGACTGAAGTCCCGCGGTCGTGCGATTCGAAGCGTTATCTACTCGAAATCAATATTGTCCTGCCATTTTCGAGCGTTTGTCCTGCGTTTGATCGGCGTATAGAAAATTAGCAGGCGGTGATAAAATTTATGACAGATCATTGGGTTTCTCTAAGCCAGGCCTGCCCAACGTCCGGCCCGCGACAGCTTTTCAAAAAAGTTCTATGACCGGTCCTAAAGGCTGTTCATAAATCTATCTATATATATAAAAAATTTCGACGGTTTTGTTCGAACGCGAATCAGTTGAACACGGAACGTCGGATCGAGGTGCTCTTTGTTGCGTTGGGTTCGTATAAGTCCAAGGAAGGTTTATAAGCTGAAAAATTGCCACTTTGGTCACTCTGGGTCCGATTCCAGAGCATCTGCAGATTGTATGAAAAAAATTAAGTAAAAGTCAAATTTTGATCACAGGAGGCTGAATAGGCAAACAAACTATAAACGTCAACGAACGAAATTAGGCAGAACGAAGTTTGTCGGGAAGAGCTTGTTGTAAATAAATTTAATGTCAAAATTTGAAAGATAATCTTGAGCTCAAATTTTCAGATATTTTAAAACGAAACATTTATTTGTTTAATTTTTGCTTTTGACATAAAATGTTTCTAATTCTACGTTTTGTTAGGATTTTGCCTTTGTATTTTTTTTAGTTTCTCAATGTTTTGGCTGTTTTTACTTCTAAATGAATTGTTACATTTTAGAAGATTTTGATTGAAATTGATTTTTTATAAATGAGTAAGCAAAAATAATGTATTTTTTCATAACATCTTTTTAATGATTTGATGAAAGAGAAGCTTCAAAAAAGCAAATTAATCATATCGAAAATAAAAATCGCTGTACATATTTTTGAAATATTTAAAAATCTTTCAAAATGAGTCAAGAAATCAGACAGCATTTTTTTTATTTACTTCAATAATTCTAAGAAAATTTAAGAATGACTAATTAAAAACTATCAGATATTTATTTTTCTCCACTTTTTCTACATTTCGTGTCTTTAAAATCATTTGGTATGTTTTGTAAAATATTTGAATAAAGGTGCACAACAACACAAAAATTGTTTTTTCGTAAAGAAGATTTGAATCCAAATTTCGATTGAATAAATTTTAACTTGTCTCGTTGATTTTTCAAACTAAAAAAAAATTTGCAGCGACGAAAATTGAATGTTTTTTTTTTGTTAATGATATTAGGGTATTTAATGTTTATAGCATAGCATAGCATAGCATAGCATGATTTTTTTTTTGAACTTTTACCAACATTAGTTCCGGCCCGCCACTGCTTCAAAAAATTAGATCTGGCCCGCAGGGCTAAAAGGTTGGGCACCCCTGCCTAAGCAAAGTCTTAAAACAAATTCTTAGCTACCAAATCCTTAAAAATTTATTTTAAAATGATATTAGTGCGAACAAACCAAATAAACAATTTATCCCTG
The DNA here is from genome assembly GCF_015732765.1 of Culex quinquefasciatus. Classification (NCBI taxonomy): domain Eukaryota; kingdom Metazoa; phylum Arthropoda; class Insecta; order Diptera; family Culicidae; genus Culex; species Culex quinquefasciatus. The sequence continues at coordinate 102,712,259 of NC_051862.1, read as the reverse complement.
GACGGAATCCAGCAGCAATGGATAAATTGCCCTCTCCGGAGAAACCATTTTGATCGGCGAGGATTCGGTCCTCCGAACAACAGGACAAAGTTCCGGTAAATTCTTAATTTGCTTGTTTTTTTGTTTTTAATTTTCTTAAATTTCCTTTTCTCTTAGACAAGGACACAAACAAAACATGCAAGAGCTGCTTCTTTGGATCAAAATCGGCACACACTGAAGACAAAAATACATCAATCATCAATAGGGTTCCCAGAAAAAATTACCCCCTGCTCCACAAGCAAAAACCGGTATTTGGGTTATTTTAAGCATCTGTGTAAATTTTGAGCGAAATTGGTTGAGATTAACCCATTGATTATTTGACCCAGAGTCCTAAAATAGGTCAAGGAACAATATTCAGCTTGTGGAGCGAGGTTTTGAGAAAAAGTCCCATATTCTGGGAACCCTAATCATCAATAAAGTTAAATAAAAAGTACATGTTTGCAAAAAAAAAAAATAGTTTTGATTGATTTTGCCCTAAATCATAAACGTGAGCGTCCGACAGCGGCAGGAAATTCTAAATAGCAAAGTCGCCCGAAAACGGCCCGTCAACGTCGATTTTCTCAAACGTCGATTTCGACGATCGTCGGACAAAGTGTTGCATATAAGCACGAAAAAGGCCCAAATTCCGTCGGAATTCGGGCCTTTTTGTCCGTCTGTCAGGGAATGGTCCTGAATAACAAAACCGTGCGTCGTCGCTAGAAAACCGTTTGACAATGTCAAAAAATGTTGATATTTTCAATTTTGACGTCGTATGGTTGCACGGACTACAAACGAAGGACGGACTAAGCAAAGTGAGTTATTCAGCTACAGTGTACAAAAGTACTGCGAAAATGTGAACTTTTTGTACCTACTTGAAACGGTACTTTGATTTTGAGTGTAAACAAATTGATTTTTTATGTTATGATTGTTTTGTGTATTGTTTTCGAACAGTTCCAAATAAGAAAAGATCCTGCCAAACAAAGCTTTCTGCCGAATGGTTTTCTGCTGAACTACTTATTATATATTCCGCCCAACAACATTCTGCCAAAAAACTTATTCGTCCTGAACAGTTATTCTGCCATCTGTACCGCCTTGTACGCCTAACGACATTCTGTCAATTGATTTTCTGCCTAACAAGCTTTTCTGCCAAACGTATTTTCTGCCGAATGACCTTTTCTGCCAAATGACCCGTTCCGCCGATTGTTTTTCTACAGTTCGGCTTTCCACCGAATGGCCCAGTCCCTATTTATGGTGTATTAATTCGAAAAATAAATGAGTAAATAACAAACATAAAAATACAGTGAATTGAAATGGTTCACAAAGACCCACAGTCTTTGGGAAGGATAATACCGAAACAACAAATTAAACTTACATGTGCATCCAAATTTCCGCTAAAATCTTCAGTTAAATCATCGGCAGCTCCTAGAGCGGAAAGTATTCCGATCCTTAATGACGGGACCATATATAGCTGTTGAAGCACAGAATTCATGTAGCATGTGGCACCGGCGTTTTTCAGTCCACAGAATCCATGGAACGGGCGTGGTCCCACCGGTGGTAGGTACTCCCATTCGCGCAGTGGCTCAATATTGGTGCAGAACATTTCCAATAAGTTCTCGACCAATATGTTTGTATTTTTAACGCTATGTTGGCATAAGGCTACCAGCAAATCACATGCAGCCGATATTGTTCGTGGGTTACGGCATACAGGAGGTGGTGCATTCCTCTCCAGATTTTGCGACTTTTTCCTCAACAGCAAATACTGACGCGAAGCACTAAACAAATAGTCATTAAGAATTTCCTGTGAGTAGATAAAACAAAATAACTAAATTGTAGAAATCATTATGGTAAGCCCTTACCATTATCAAATCGCTGTTGAGTGCTTTCACTTCTGGACTCAAATAGTACATAAGCTCTTTTGTCAAACATAAATGTCCTTCTAATAAATCATCATGTACTTGGGTTCCGCCTGTTATCTTAACATTGTGGCGAATAGTACGGAGCCACTCAATTTCTTGCGTGAGTAATTCCTTGCATATAGGTAATGGCCAGCCTAATGAGCAACCGTAGTTTAAAATGCGACAAAAAAGTTGGAAGTAATCTGAGCATGTCTCTTGATACTGAACAACGATCGAGTGTAAAAGCTTCACCAATAATTTTACCATGAATAAGAATGGTTTTCGATCGGCAGCGCAATACGTTGTGATGAGAAACAGCTGTTCGTACGCTGTTTGTCGTATGTGACATGACGGATTCATAAGTACTAAAGATGTAACGAAGTTGGACCACGAAATATCTCTGCTAAGCTTTTCATATGCGTTTTGGTGTAATATCAACGAAATGCACAGTACCTCCATCGCTTCTTTGCAAACAGCATAATCCTCGATCTTTGGAGTGGAAATATTCTGACTCAAATCAAACACCGAACCCAACATTTGAATGTTGTCTCCGGAAGCTGCCCATGCAACGTTCACGATAGCTTTTATGGTCGATGAATCCGGAATGTTTAGCTGAATAGCTGACCTATAAAAAAATCGACATTGTTCGCTTTGTGGTCCAGTTGAGAGCATTTCTTCAGCTATGTTTGAAGCCAATTTGTTGGCCATAGACTTTACAGTAAGTTCTGAACCTTCCGAAATCGCTTGTAAAGCTTGATTTAGCACAACAACATGAGAACGATCAGCGTCATGATGAACGTTTTGCGAATTGTCACCAACCTGGCTCTGGACGTATCCCATGATGTACAAAAAGAATTTGACTAGCTTTAGCACACAGTGGAAAGCAGTCCGTTTTGTGTGCACGTCAGCGTTAGGCAAAAAGTTATTCTTGGTTAACAATCCCAACATGAACTGACCACCGCCGCAATGCAACCAGCAAGATTGGAAATAAAGCGTTGTCTCAGATCTTGGTTCTAGTGCCGGTATTAATAATGCATGTAGCGCCTCTAAATTGTACAGAATGCGTGCTGGTGCGGGATCAACAAAAAGTGACTCTGGATGACGGGCAGTAGCATTATTTTCAACCTCAGAATCGTATATGTTACACAAAGTGTGGATTTTCTTTACTGTATTCCTATCTATAGGCAAGAGATGCAACAGAGCGCTGCAGCTATCCCGCAACAGGTCTTGCTGTAAGTCACTACCTAACTGATACATTTTGAGAATAAAATCTATGTATTGCGTTTTCTGTGCAATTATTACACCCGGCAACATATCTTCCAAGTCGGATTTTATTAAATCTGGACAAGGTCTGGGGGGTGACCCAGAACTTGTATCACTCGAACTATCAGGTGAGCTAGCTAATCCTGATCCATTGGGAGTTAGCTTCACTGTAATAAGTGTTTTGTCCCGAATATTGTAGCTGGACAACGGATGGTGATCTTCGACTATTTCTATCAAGTCTCCATTGCAGTTGAACATATCTATTTTCATATGGTTTGTAGATGGTTTGATTCGTTTTAGTAGACTTCGCTTAAATGAGCAAATCGTCTCGTTGGTGTGTGTGATTATTTCCAAATCCTCCAACTGTCGTCCTGGAGATTGGAAACGGACGTAAAGATGTATATGTTTTCCTCGCGAAGCCCTGCACAACGGTAGCCACAATCTTTCTCCTGTAAAGTTTTTATCACACTCTTTAATGTATTCTTGCAAAGTTTTTACAACACGGCACATTTTTTTCATCGTTGTTAGTCTTCTGCTAACGATATCATCTTCTGGCGTTTTAACGTTCTCATCAATCAGATTTGTTAACATTTTCACAGTTTCATAATAGTTTTGCAACCTATCGCAACAATCACCAATAAAATTTTCGTGAAACTCTGTTAAGCTTGCCTGCAGTCTTAAACTAAGAGCGGTCGATACCTCCTTAAGCAAGTCGATCGCTTTGTACGCAATATTTTCATCTGCGTCGGTAATTACACGCCAAAGGTAATCCTTTCCAATCAAATCTTCGTTGTCAAGAACATAGCCACGTTGTTTTCCTTTGAGGCGTTCTTCTTTTGAGTTGACTGCTTTGAAAAATCGCTCGAAACATTTGATGCCACTTTCCGTAAGTACAACCGGATCCAACTTGAGAAGATTATTTTCAAAAAAATCTTTATTGATTCCAGGATCCAAATCTGGTTCATCACCCATCAGCTTGCCAAACCATCTGAAACATTCTTCACGATCACTTGGAAATGCTGCATTCACGGTTAAGCATTGCCAGATCTGTTTTGCCTGCTCCGCGCACAGCCAAAGTTGTCCATCTTTAAGGAGGAACTTGAGAAACTCAAGCCGTTCTTGTATTTGCTGGGGATGCGGATAACGCATATCTAACAGCAAAGTTTTAGGGTCTAGTGAAGGCTCTAACCTGACACGAGCTCGGACTTTATCCATATATCTCGTCAAGCTGGTGGTGACCAAAATTACAAGTGTATGTTCATTTTGCAATCTGTCAATTACCTGTTGCCTTGTAAGCAACTGATGGATTCGTTGTGTATGGCTTGTTGTTGTTTCATAGAGCGTACAAATTTCTCGTATGAGCCTCAATGCGGGTAGTGCCCAGTCATCGCCACGTTTAAGCTCGTCTACACACTTATCCAGCCAAATTGTCTTCTGTGCATCACGTTCTTGGGAACAGCTGTAGTCTAAAATCTTGACATGGGAAGCTAATGCTTGATCCAGAACTTCCGGCGGTATATCAGCACTGTGTGCCAGTGTCCAGAACAATTTCAGTACTTTCTGTGCCATCACACCGTTTTTATCATCTTCTGCAAGACGTCTGTTCAATTCTAGAAGCCGTTCGCGTTGCTTTTTGTTGGCTGTTTTCATGCACGTCTGAAAACACTTGAACAAATAGTCCAGCTGCTCGGTATTGAAGTCCCAAGCGAGCTTGGCCAGTAAATCATGCACATTCTTAACGATCGCTTCGTGTTTTCCTGCTTGAGCGCGCCACACAGCATCTAGATCATCAAATGTGAGCGCTTTCTCCTTAATAAGAAAACGGAGTATTTTCTCCAGCTTTTCAACATATTGTGGCTGATGCAATGAATCGCGAAGAACAATACCCAACACATTGTTTTCTCGTATCCACTCCTGCAATGAAAAAGAAAAATACTGTGATAGATTGTTATCATGACATTGTGTTACATATACGTCTTCAACCATAGAACACAGTGACTGGCCGATTATTCAGACTCCGTATAGGGGAAATATACCCATTTTAATCACACTAAGCCGTTCGACCAATTCTCATCACTTTTGCTATTTTCCGCTATTAAATCAACATTTTCAGGTGTGTCAACAATAATGAGTTGCTTGCTCACTTTTATTTGAGCTATTTATTACTTTGGAGCAGTCAAAAACATTTTATTTAAGCTGTAATTCATGAGCAAAGTGCTGATAGGCCGATAATAGAAATAGGCTGAGAAAGGGTATAGTTCCCCTAAGTAAGGCTACCAACTTTTGCTGATCAAAACTCCGTACACTTTATTTAACGAAAACTGTTGAGGAATTGTTTACTTATATTTTTTTCAAGACTAGATCGATGCCGGTGTGTTCTTTTGTACTGACTGAGATCAAAATAAAATTTACCCGCCAAGGTGACCATTTGTCAAACTGACATTTCTGGGGTGCGTTCACAAAGTGCTGCAACAACGGCAGCACTGAACGCACCCACCGCGTGACAGCACATGCTACACGAAAATGTATCTGGAAATGTCAAAATGAAGTATTTCATTTACCGCGGTAGACACCGGTGGATAATAATCAAATTAACAAAAGCCCTCTGTTAATGAACCTCGCCTAATTTTTGATATGTTATGTAAAACTGTCCGAGGAATCCGTTAAACATATTTTCAGATATAGGCTCTTTGGTCCAGACACCGTCAAAATGGCATTTGATGTTTTCGTAAGACTTTTTCAAATGTGAGACTAGATTTTTGAAACTCCACATTATTTTTTCTTGGAAGTCAAACTTATCATCTTTCATTTGCGCCCAAGACAGCTAAAATCGGTTGAAATGGAGCGAAGTTATGATTTTTTTGAAAAAAGTGGTTTTTGTGAAAATCGACGAAAATGGTAATTTTCCAGACCACCCTAACACGACGTAGGCCACCCTAATGGCCAAACAAAAAAATACGGGTCGAATTATTTTGGCCAAGGAACCCCCAGAAAAATTTTGAGCCAAATCGAAGCACTTTTTTTTCTTTAACTTTCATACGGAACTGCTGTATAAATCTCATCATAAAATTCCGCATAAATCCGTGTAGAGGGTGACGGTTCTCGAGATTTTCAATTTCCCGGAAATCGAGAGGTGAATTTGGCCAAATCCCGAGAAATCCCAGGACCCCGGAGTGTTTTTACTATGCCAATAGCGGCAATAATTTAAAAGGAAAAGTAATAATTTAGTTTCTCTTCAATGAATTGTATTTAAATTAATTCATACTTATTCTTAAGACATGAAGCCACAAAAGTGGTAACATGTCTATAATAAAAAAAATACTAATTCTTTGAAACTTTAAGCTTTTCAGATGCAAAATTGTAGTTTAAAATGTTTACGAATCTTAATTGGCACTGAGTAATTTTTCTCATGTTTCAAAACTTGTGTCAGGAACTTCTTATTATATTTTTGTGAAGTAAACAAAATAGCTAATATATAGGGGAACAGCATCTGATTCCAGCGTGCCTCTAATATTGGCAGGTCAGAACTTTGACATTCAGTTAAAGCTAATTGTAGTGAATGAGTGTGGCAGAGAAGAGAGAGTGAGAATAGAGAGAGTGTATGTAGTGTAATGAGAGAGCAGGCAAGCCGAGAGAGAAGTTGAGAATGTGTGCGTGAGCAAACGAGAAATAAACCAGTCGTGTGTTTTGCTTTGGCATGAAAAGACGTGTCTTATTATTTGGTTCGAAATATTCGGAATTCGCGGAATAAATCGGGGGAAAGTCACGACAATGGCGCAGCAAATGCTCCCGTTGCAAGTGTGAAGTGTAATTAGTGGAGATTGAGTTTTTTTTTTGTTTTTAACAAGTTGCATTGTTTTGATGATGGGCGAGATGTGTTGCAGTGTGGCTAACAGCAGTCGCCATGATGGCGTCGGTGTTTGGTTGCAGTAGCAGCAGTGTTGAAGGTCTGACGCCTCTGACCTTGGTGGCAGCAGAAATGTTTGTGTGGGATGACAGAGTGGCAATTCTTGTTTTTCTTTTTTGCTGTGTTTGGTGGTTTTAGAGGAAAATTTACAGTAGCAGCTGAAAGAAAAAAATAAATAAGAAAGGAAGACGTCATTTGTTTGGAAGTATATTCCCGCTAAGGTAAGACAGTAAAAATATAGATCAACGTTGGACGGATTTGCTCGAAATCAAATATAGTAAACACTCTAGTGTCGGACCGATGTCGGTTTGATGTCGGATGGATTTTTGGTTTTTTGTAGAACCGGTGCTGAAATAATGAGTAACGTACGGCCAATGTTTTCTTGAGATTTGTTGTTATGTTTTGACAGGATAAATGTTTGTGAAGAATTTTAATGTACTATTTTCATTTATTCAGGCGAAACTGAAAAAGCAATATGTATGGTAAACACTCTATCGTCGGACTGATGTCGGGTTGATGTTTGATGGATTTTTTTATTTGCGCAGAGCCTGTGCCGGGATGAAGAGTAACGTACGGCCAATGCTTTTCTTGAGTTTTGTTGTTGTTTTACAGTAGGATAAATGTTTGTGAAGATTTAATTATGGATTATGGACAGTAGATATAGTTTATCGTCAGGCCGATGTTGGATTTATTTTGGGTGGAATTTTTGATTTTTATATGCCCCTTGCTGTAATGAAGAGTAACGTACAGCCAACGCTCTTCTTCAGTTTTGTTGTTGTTTTTACAGCAGGGTTAAAGTTTGTGAATATTTTATGGAGTTTTTTCATTTATTAAGCGATATTTAAAAAGCAACATGAAAATCTAGTTCTTTGAGAAAGTAAAGCGTGGATGGTTGAACTTTGAGCATGAATTTACGCAAGGGTAGAGCGTAATTCTTGATGTCTTGAGGCTGAGTCCCCTGCGAGGGTAGAGCGTGATTCTTGGGGTTTAAAGCTTGAGTCCCCTGTGAGGGTAGAGCGTAATTCTTGAAATCTTGAGCTTGAGTCCCCTGTGAGGGTAGAGCGTAGTTCCTGGAGTTTTTGAGCTTGAGTCCCCTGAGAGGGTAGAGCGTAGTTCTTGGAGTTTTTGAGCTTGAGTCCCCTGTGAGGGTAGAGCGTAGTTCCTGGAGTTTTTGAGCTTGAGTCCCCTGTGAGGGTAGAGCGTAGTTCTTGGAGTTTTTGAGCTTGAGTCCCCTGAGAGGGTAGAGCGTAATTCTTGGAGTTTTTGAGCTTGAGTCCCCTGTGAGGGTAGAGCGTAGTTCCTGGAGTTTTTGAGCTTGAGTCCCCTGTGAGGGTAGAGCGTAGTTCTTGGAGTTTTTGAGCTTGAGTCCCCTGAGAGGGTAGAGCGTAATTCTTGGAGTTTTTGAGCTTGCTTGAGTCCCCTGTGAGGGTAGAGCGTAGTTCTTGGAGTTTTTGAGCTTGAGTCCCCTGAGAGGGTAGAGCGTAATTCTTGGAGTTTTTGAGCTTGAGTCCCCTGTGAGGGTAGAGCGTAGTTCTTGGAGTTTTTGAGCTTGAGTCCCCTGAGAGGGTAGAGCGTAATTCTTGGAGTTTTTGAGCTTGAGTCCCCTGTGAGGGTAGAGCGTAGTTCCTGGAGTTTTTGAGCTTGAGTCCCCTGTGAGGGTAGAGCGTAGTTCTTGGAGTTTTTGAGCTTGAGTCCCCTGAGAGGGTAGAGCGTAGTTCTTGGAGTTTTTGAGCTTGAGTCCCCTGTGAGGGTAGAGCGTAGTTCCTGGAGTTTTTGAGCTTGAGTCCCCTGTGAGGGTAGAGCGTAGTTCCTGGAGTTTTTGAGCTTGAGTCCCCTGAGAGGGTAGAGCGTAGTTCTTGGAGTTTTTGAGCTTGAGTCCCCTGTGAGGGTAGAGCGTAGTTCCTGGAGTTTTTGAGCTTGAGTCCCCTGTGAGGGTAGAGCGTAGTTCTTGGAGTTTTTGAGCTTGAGTCCCCTGAGAGGGTAGAGCGTAGTTCTTGGAGTTTTTGAGCTTGAGTCCCCTGTGAGGGTAGAGCGTAGTTCTTGGAGTTTTTGAGCTTGAGTCCCCTGAGAGGGTAGAGCGTAGTTCTTGGAGTTTTTGAGCTTGAGTCCCTGTGAGGGTAGAGCGTAGTTCCTGGAGTTTTGAGCTTGAGTCCCTGTGAGGGTAGAGCGTAGTTCTTGGAGTTTTGAGCTTGAGTCCCCTGAGAGGGTAGAGCGTAGTTCTTGGAGTTTTTGAGCTTGAGTCCCCTGTGAGGGTAGAGCGTAGTTCTTGGAGTTTTTGAGCTTGAGTCCCCTGAGAGGGTAGAGCGTAGTTCTTGGAGTTTTTGAGCTTGAGTGCTCTGCGAGGGTAGAGCGTGATTATTGGTACTTTGAGCTTGAGTCTCCTGAGAGACATTGAGATCTTAAATTCGAGATCGCGATTGAGATTATGGGTAAAATTAAAATAAAATATCTGCATCTTTTTTCGGATTTCACGGTAATGATTCTGATTGGGTTTCAAAGAAGATGTAGTAAAAGAAATATGCCGTCGATCGTTGAAAAAATTGGTGGAGGAATTGTAGATTTTCAATCTTCGAAGTGATGATTTAAAAAACGATAGGCTCATAACCTATTCAACTTAAATTTTGATTGAATTCCAGGGTAGATGTAGTAAAAAATAAATAAAAATTGTTGGACAAGTTGGCAGTGAAATTTGAAGATTTTTAATTTTTAAATCTGACGAGTTAAGAAACTTATAACCTATACGACTTAAATTTGAACTCATGATTGGATTTCAGGGATGATGTAGTAAAAGCTAGAGTAAAAGATTATTAAACAATATTGTTGGACAAGTTGGTGAAGGAATTTGTGAATGTTTAATCTTTCAAAGCGTTGATTTAAGAAACGATTTCATGCAGGAATTTTAAATGTATCGATTGTTGAACAAGTTGGTGAAGGAATTTGTATTTTTTTAATCTTTTAAAGTAATGGTTTAAGAAAAGATAGGCTTATAACCTATAAGGCTTTCTAGTCAGAAATTTACCAATACATTCAAAGTATGTTTACATTACAGCTGGAAGTTTGTTTGCATCAGGTTTCCTATCTCTTTCTAGCAAAAATTTTATGTCAGGCGACTTCTAGCTGGTTTTTTTGACTGACCGCCCGATATTTCAGCCAACATACTTCACAGGGCTGTGACAGCTCGAGCTCGATCATTGTTTGCTTCAGGACACTGTGACGAGAAGTTCGTCATTTTTGAGTTAAATTATATTTTTTTTTCACTGGGCCTAGAAAGCCTTATACGACTTAAATTTGATTCCAGGGAAGATGTAGTAACCACAAAAAAGATTTTGTTGAACAAGTTTGTAGGAAATTTGAAGATTTATTCTTTAAATCTAACGATTTAAGAAACGATAGACCATAACCCATTTAACTTAAATTTGAGCTTATGATTGGATTCCAGGAAAGATGTAGAAACAGATAAGAAAACAAATGATTTGTGGACAAGTTGGTAAAGAAATTTGATGATTTTCAATCTATTAATCTGACGATTTTAGAAACGATAGGCTCATAACCTACACGACTTAAATTTGAACTCATAATTGGATTCCAGAGAAGATGTAGTAAAAGATTATTTAAAATATTGTTGAACAAAATGGTGAAAGAATTTGTAAATTTTAAATCTTTCATAGTGATGATTTTAGAAACGATACGATCATAACCTACTTAACATAAAATTGAGCTAATGATTGGATTCCACGGTAGAAGTGGTAATTGATTATTTAAAAAAATCAGTTGTTGTAAACTTGGTGAAGGAATTTGTAGATTTTCAATGTTTTAACGTGATGATTTAAGAAACGATATGACAATAACCTATTCAACTTAAATTTAAGCTCTTGATTGGATTTCAGGGAAGATGTGGAAAACGATAAGAGAATAAAAATGATTCGTGTACAAGTTGGTAAGGAAATACACAGATTTTTATTCCTTTTTTAAGTGATGATTTAAGAAACGACAGGCTCATAACCTACACGACTCAAATTTGAACTCATTATTGAATTTCAGGGAAGATGTAGCAATAAATTATTTTTAAAAATCTTTTGTTGGGCAATCGGGTGAAGAAATTAGTAGGTTTTTAATCTAATCTTTTTAATGTGATGATTTAAGATACGATAGGCTTATAACATATTCAACTTAAATTTTAGCTAATGATTATATTCAAGGGTAGTAATAGATTTTAAAAAATCTACACGACTTAAATTTCTGCGCATGATTGGATTTCATGGATGATGTATTAACAGATTTTTTTTTTAATATTGGTTGTTGGTCAAGTTGGTGAAGGAACTTGTATTTTTTTATCTTTTAAAGTGATGATTTTAGAAAAGATAGGCTCATAACCGATTTAACTTAAATTTGAGCTTATGTTTGGATTCCAGGGAAGATGTGGTAACAAATAACTAAAAATCGGTTGTTGGACAAGTTGGTGAAAGAATTTGTAGATTTTCAATCTTTTCAATGTGATGATTTAAGAAACGATAGACTCATAACCTACACGACTCAAACTTTAAGCAAGAATTGTTAGGCTGTCCTTTCAAAGAGTTTATTAAATTCAGATCTTGTTTAACCATGTTTAAAATAGTAAACTTTTCCGTTCCACCTTATTTAGCAGATAAAATACAAATTGCCCGCAGTACTAGAACTAGAAATTTAATAATTCCAAGACACAGCACAACACATTACGGAAATAGTTTCATAGTAAGGGGTGCTACATTCTGGAATCAACTTCCTAACGCGATTAAAAATATTCAAACCATTGCAAGTTTCCGCAAAGAATGCATCACTTGGTTTAGAGGATAAATTAATTAAAATGACATTAGTTTCCACTGATCAGGAGTTTAGAATTTAATTAATATTTTAGAAAAATGCTTTTCTGGTTCTCAACAAAGTGTAGTAATTTAAAAGGATATTTCCTTACTCTACATGAATAATAAATAAATGAAATGAAATGAAATGAAAATTTGAACTCATTATTGGATTCCAGGAAGGTGTAGCAATAGATTATTAAAAAATCGTTCTTGGACAAGTGGGTGAAGAAATTTGTAGATTTTTTAATTTTTTCAATGTGATAATTTAAGAAACGTTAGCCTCATAACCTATTCAATTTAAATTTTAGGGAATAATTGTATTTCAGGAAAGATGTAGTAAAAGATTTAAAAAAATCAATTGTTGGGCAAGTTAGAGAAGTAATTAGTAGATTTTCAATATTTTAATGTGATGATTTAAGAAACGATACGCTAATAACTTTCGCGACTTAAATTTGAACGCAGGATTTTATTTTAGAGAAGATAACGTAACAGATTTTTAAAAATTAGTTGGTGGGACAAGTCGGTAATGGAATTTGTAGATTTTCAATATTTTAATGTGATGATTTAAGAAACAATCTTTTTGTAGTTATGATTTGAGAAACGATAGACTTGTAATCTACACCACTTGAATTTTAGCTCCAAATTGAATTTCTGGATGATTGTAGGTTAAAATTCCCGATCAATTAATTAATTACACGATAACTTTCGAAGTTGTCGTATTTTATTTCTTTAATTGCAGGTAACCATGCTGACGTTGGGGTTTTGGCAGATATGTGTCACGATCAAGGATACCGGAGAAGTATTTATCGGAGCCGAATCCTGAGATGAGCTGAGTTTCCTGACTACCATGGATCAAAAAGCTGATTTTAATCTGCAGATGAATTTGTTATTTTTAGAGTAGGAAAGAACGAGGATGTAGTGAATGAGTGTGGCAGAGAAGAGAGAGTGAGAATAGAGAGAGTGTATGTAGTGTAATGAGAGAGCAGGCAAGCCGAGAGAGAAGTTGAGAATGTGTGCGTGAGCAAACGAGAAATAAACCAGTCGTGTGTTTTGCTTTGGCATGAAAAGACGTGTCTTATTATTTGGTTCGAAATATTCGGAATTCGCGGAATAAATCGGGGGAAAGTCACGACACTAATTAATAGCGTTTTCAACTGAAATCGAGTTATAAACAGCTCAATAAGAAGTGAGCAAGCAAGTTTCTATAAAAAGTTTTGCAAAATTAGTTTTTTAAATAGTGAAAATCAGCAAATTGGATGGAGTTAGGAGCAAGAGCTTAACCTGCAAAACATACGAGAATTTCGCCTAATATCTAATTATCGGGATTTTTGCAATATGATAAATAACGCTGAACTTATTTTGAAAAAGCAATTCCCTCTTAGAAATAATAAATAAAAATTATATTAAAAAAAACTTCAGATTTCATTTCTTGGGAAATTTGCCTTTAACGGTACACATCAACCATCGCTTTTGCACCCAGATTTCTGTTACAGACATTTTAGTATCTTCAAAAATACGGGAACTATCGATATGATTTTTTATTCATCCCCTAAATTACAGTCTTCAAAGTTATTTACAATAAAGTTTGACCATTTTGACAATCAGATTCTTTCAGGATTGGGTCCGTAAGTTTGACATATTTGGAATAAGAAGACAACAACTTCTTCGGTTGCTGTGCACCCTTAAGTAAGCTTTAATGTAAATTTTGGGGTCCACATTTTTTTGGCTTCTCTCAATAATAGTTATTGGAACTATTGATAAGTTAAATTTTACACTTTCTGAATAAGAAGATAAGAGAAGCATTATTCAAACTTGAACATCGAACATTGAATATCCAATGTTCTAAGCAATTAGGATATTTTCAAATAATTTTCTGGTATGTTTATGTAATTTTGCTTCGATATTTATAAGTTTAAAATTTCCCGGGAGTCTCGACCGAATTTCCCGGAAGGTCCAAAAATGGTCGATTTCCCGAATTTTTTTTCCCGGGAATTCCATCTCGTCATCCTCTAAATCCGTGTTATGCGAAACAATCCGTACAAAAATCCGGTTGGCTAAAATCCGCGAAGAGGGTTAAAATTCGGTATGGTAGAATAAAATCCGTACAATTGGTAGCCTTACGTATAAGCTAAAAATAATTTAGGAGTTGTTTTTTTCACTTACCGCCATTTTTTCTGCATTCAGTATATCGTTGTCTTCGTCTGAAATCTGCCGATGTGGGAAGTACGATACATACCCGAGCACTTTATTTATTTCATTTAATGCATTCATCTTTCCATTGAAGCTTGAAATTTGCAACACACGCAAAATTATTCTGAGTCGACACATTTCTAACGCTCGCAGCAGATTTTCCTGATTTGGTACATGACTTATCAAGGCACGGGCATATTTTACAATACCATTTATAATATCGTTTTTTCCTTCAAATTTGGCTTCTCGTTTCAACTCATCGTCTGATAGGGATTCCAAAATATCCAAAACAACGTCCCAAATCGGCATGAAATACCTTTCAACTGTTGATACCGTTAAAAACTCTGCACACTGCCCAAATGGTTGCAAAAGGGTGTGCAAAGTATTGAGCGTTAGTTTTTCTGGATTATCTTCACCTTCACATTTTGTATATGATGGACTAGCAATTGATGTATCACTGTTGCATTTATCTTTCAAACATTGCTTGCGAAAATTCGAAATTTCCAAATTCATTCGATCTTGGAAGTTGTCAAATCCTTTGTGAAGCCCGAAGTGGTTGATCAGATCAACGAGCCAGCCACGTGGATTTTTAGGCTCAGGAGGTGAATTTGCATAAATTTGACTGCCCTGAACAATATGTTCAGTGTCCGCCTGGGCCAGATGTAGTTCTTGTGGACGAGATGCATTATGAGTGTGAAATTTATTATCTGGATCAAAAACAACCGATAGCAGTTTCAAAAGATGATAATTGTCTCGTTTCATGTGCAGCGAAATCAAGTGGAGCAATTTGCTGCATGACATTAAAATGCAATGATGAATATTGTATTTCCATGACGAGACTGCTTCATCAGTTAAAATTTTGATAAATGATGTTGAAAGTCCATCTCGGTAGAATTTAACACATGGTGAACAATCACCATCGATTCCTGCAATAAAGTAAGATTTTTTTTTTTTCAACTGAACTGTGTTGCTGCAAAAACTCGTGATTTAAAAAATAAAAAGTAGATTCCCCCTACGTATGGTAACGGCGTTAGTCCTGCGTAATATGTCACTCCCCAAGAAAAGGGGTCAAGAAATGGCTTTACGAACATCAAAACAAAAAAAGGGGACCGATTTCTGGGGGATTTTTAACGGGATGGTAACGTCGGTACCATGCGTCACTATTTATAAAATCATTAATATTCAAAAACCTGTATAGCCGCTTATAAAACCTTAACTGTCAAAAGTGTATAAGTTAAAACCTTGTTAACATTTTTGGAACCCACCCTGCGCCCAACGCCTATGCCAATAAAGCGTCTTAGTAAGAAATTTACCAACACATTTGTTCGAGCCGCTGTCAACCCGCCCGAAGAATTTTTGAAGGTGAGCAGTGTCAAACCCCCCGACTGCTGCGATCATCAACGAGAAGGTTGGCAATAGCAAACGGTGCGCAAACGAGAGAGTGTAGAGAGTTTTTTGGCCCGCAACGAACGGGTTTGCGCGATCCACATACACAATTTCTTGACCAACTTTGAACGTAACACTAATTTTTTTTTCTTTGCGCTTTTTAGTTGCAAATTTCACGGGGACCTTAATTAAATAACTCTACAGTATGTAAAAAAAGTATTTACACCCCTTGGGCACTATGCACGTTTTTAAATACTTGGGCAAAAAGAAAGTTTGATCCACGAGAGCAAACATTACGAAAGTCCATACATTTTTGGCAGATTGCTCAAACCGAGGGGCGTGACAAAGGCCTTAATGTATTAAATGCTCGCATTTAATATATTAAGGAATTAAATACCTCTTGCAATTTGGACATTTGACAGCGCCAAACCTGCTTTGTTGAAAACTTTGTTTTTGTTTTTGCTTTTGCGTGCGACTGTCAAATTTGTTTTTATTTTTGATTTGAACCCAATTTCGCTTCCGAAACAAACTTTCATCTTTTCTGGAATCTGGCCACTTCAAAAGTTATCGCCCACCAAAGACTCAAACTCTCGCTCCAACTCCAACATCACCTTCAAACGAGGTACACTTCTACGTACGGTTCCAACTCGACGGCGGAAGCAGTGACCACAGGAAAATTGTTGCAATCCAATCTATAAAGTCACCCAGTGAGCATCGATCACCCCGCAAGATATTCGTCCCGCTGGAAGCGTCTCCGGTCCAAGTCAAAACGGTCCATTGAATGACCACCGCAGTTACTACCTCCTCGGAACCAGATTACGTCTACACCATTATTCTCAATGCAAAGTGCGCAAATACGGACGACCCGTCCGCGGCGGAGGTCATCTCCACGGAACACAGACCGGAACAAGTCCTCACGGAACACGAACCAGACCAAGAAGCCGACTATCCTGCCTACTACGTTGAAGACCAAACCTACGACAAAATGAGCAAGAAAGTACATAGAGTTTCCTTCTACGGAAGTTGACATCCTCAAAGACAGCGGGGAAAGCTTTCTCCGGTGCATTCGGAACGCTGTTGGTAAGGGTTTCTTCAAACGGCAGTATGCCGTGAGTATTTTAAATTAATTTAAAAAAAACGCAGTCAGCAAATTACTGTTTATTTTAGGCGTCTTCGTTTGAGCTTCACGACTGATCCAGAGTTGTGCGATGAATTTATTGAGATGTGCCTCGGAACGAGTGCCCCCAAGACCAGTCCGGATTACGATTCGAAGAATGACGACGTCAGCAGGCGTCGTCACCTGTCGTTCATTTCTATCTTCATGAAGATGGATTCATCTGCGGAAATCACGGTGAATTCACTGGAATGGTGATTCAACTCTAGGAAGATCGTCAAGACGTCAACCCGATGGTGATTACTATCTGTTCGCGTTTCACAAACCGCCACAAAGCACATTCCCGACAAGCATGCTCAATTTAATTTAAGTGGTCTGGGTCCTTTTGGCAGTTGTTTATTGATTATAATTAATTTGTTTTTCATTGTAATGGAAACCATTTAAATAAATATATAAACTTGTTTTCTAACTGTCTAACAAATGTTGCTGGACCGCCGGGCTCAAGGTCGTACCGGTGATGGTGGTCATCACGGGGCCAGAGGGTGTCACGGATTGAACGGTGGTAAGCACTACTGCAAGCCTACGTAATTTGCCGGTCCAATTGATCGGATCTGGGACGATGTGTTTCACGGCTAACCCGCTCGGCGGTTGACCCGACTGATGTGGATGTATGATGACGTTCTGCTCGTTTGACGACGTGTACGGTCCGGACTGAGATTGCTGCTGGTGTTGTTGTTGTCGCATCTGTGACTGCATATGGCCACTGCTACTCGTTGGAGGTCCTGCCATCAGTTGAGACTGCTGTGATTGTTGTTACTGTTACTTTTGCAGACTAAGATGTGAACTTCTGGAAGGTGGTGTCGTCTAGTTGCTTGATGCTTTGGAGCTGAGGAGCAACATAAAACAAGAAACTTTTTAACTCGTGAAACTCCACATAATCACTAACTTATCCTACATGCATCGGTTCGTTCTCAAGCTCCGGCAACGCCATTTGATCCGCCGGGTTCGTGTCCTTAACCCCGACCTCCTCCGACTTGTTGCGCCTGATAGTGGTGGTGTGTCCCTCTGTGATGCCCCCACCAACCACCCCGTGATTAATTGTGACATAGATAACACTGTGATGATACTGGGCACCACTTCCGCCGCTTCCTGCACCATCACTTGAGCTCGGTCACTGGTTGCTGCTCTACGAATCGTTAAACTCGTGCCCTTGCGCATTCGCGTGAAGGTTGTTGTTGATCTTGGACTCCACTTGCTGGACGATGACCGCTACTGCCGCTGAAGAGGAAGAAGCGGACGAGATTGTTATTCCGCTGTCGATTGGACCAGCGCTGCTGTAATGATGACGCGAGCAGAAAGTTTTCCGATCGGGATGATTGAACAGCTTGAGCCGGATCCGACCAGGACGTTGGAGTTGTTGCCAAAGGCTAATCCATCCCAGCCATCTATACCGGGGAGCAAAAGAAGCTTGCTTGCTGGGCGCTTGAATGCCATCGGATAAATCACGATGCGGTCCTCACCGATCAACTACACTGTCCGAAAAAACGAAGGACTTTTCCTCCCAGATCGATCCTCTGGCCAGCATCTCCTGTTTCAGCAACATTTCCTGATCTCCTGCGCCACCTGAATTCTCCTGCTTATTTTTTTGCGACAGTTCAAAACAAAAACAAATACGCGTGAGGTCAAACTGTCAAACCAATGTGGTGTGCAAAGAGGTGGCGATGATTGGATCGTAAACAAAATTAACTTCTCGTTAATTAAATAATTTCGGCAGTTAGTTAATTTAATTTATTTAATTTCTTACTATTGTCTCGCCCCTTGGCTCAAACGAAACCATAACAACGTTTTTGCCTAGTGTTGAGACGTCGCGCCCGGTTGAAATCAGTGGGATGACAGCTGAGGATTTCAGCCTACCTCACATCATTTTAATATGGCGTCGTTTGTTTATAAACACTGGGCGTTTGTTTATAACAGCGATAAAAGTGAAGATGCGAAAAAGCAACAAAATTATGTCGTTTCTTATCAATAGTCAATCAAATTAACCAAATCTTCCACGAGGTAGGTGTAAAGAGAGCAGTGCTACAATGGGCTTTTAATAAAATATGAATCTCCACCTCCCCCAGTGCAGTCACAAAGTGTTTCTGTGCAACAAAACCCACGGCGTGGTTCATGGACATCCGGGAGCTTCATCTACATTGTGTTCGGCTCGAAGGAGATAGCGCTTGCAATGAACGAAACGCTGTGCCGGATTTGTCACACCAAGGTCAACCGAAAACGCACCAACCAGGCCGCTTTGAGCACCACCAAACGATTCCCGCCTGACGCAGCCTCCGAACCATCACTGAGAACGACCAAACCAAACTAAAATGTACCCGGAATGATGTCCACGATCGCAGAAAAAATCAACCAGCTGTTTCCCAAAACTGACGGAACTGACCGACGTCAACGTGCTGCAGAATCTTCCAGTATGCGAATTATGGGTGTCTTGTTCTATCAATTGGTTTTTGGACACGGTTGCCACCTCATGGAGCAAACGGTCCAGCACCGACTGAATCCGGAAGGAGATCAACAGACATATTACAAAATAAATAAATGAAGTTTTGCCCTGTTGCCTACCCCGAACGGCCGCGTGTTTCGATCTATTCCTGCCTGTCCTAGTCTCATGCTCCTTTTGCCACCAAACTTTCCTCTGGTCGCGGTTTCCGATTAATCGTTTCTCGTGCACTTCCGCCACCTGTCGAATCCTCTCCCGCCTCCTCGGGCGTATGAATAACCATAACCGGGGCGGGATTTGTTGAGCAGTCGCATCAACTTGACCCGTTCCTCCTCGATCTGTTCTCGTCATTCCGGTTCCCCCGGCGGAAACGAAGCAGTATTTGCGTTTTGATCAGCAGCAATTTGGTGCTGTACTGAGCTGACCAAGCACCGTCAGGTCAGCAGATCGGCGACTGACTAAAAAAATAACATGAAAACATCCAAAACCCAAACCAGCACCTTTAAATTTATTTATATTGTTTGTATTGTTTATTCGTCAAGCTTATGTAGACTACTTACAATTTTCTTACATACTAGATATTATTTCTATTGTACAGATTTTTTCGTAGTTCCGGTTTAGACATGTCGAAATGTATGTACTGTGAATTTTCATTATAAAAGCGCATCATTTGATTTAATGGCGAATTTTTTAAATAATTTGTCGTGTATGTAGTTATTCTAAAAAGTGGTGAATGTCTAAGAGTACGGCTTGGTTCATGAATACTATTGCGTATTACTGAAAATAATGCTGCTGACTGTATGCGTTGAGAAATAATGTCGTTGATGAAAGAGAGCATGGCAAATTTACGACGTTCTTGTAATGATTGTATGTTTATGAGCATGCAGCGTGCTTCATACGATGGGAGAGGAAATGCAGTCCAGTTAAGTTTACGTAGTGCGTACAGTAAGAATTGTTTTTGGACAGATTCAATACGTGCTTGGTGTACGGCATAGTATGGATTCCAGACGATACTACAGTATTCCAAGAATGGCCTGACATACGTTATATAGAGTAATTTAATAGTATACGGGTCCTGGAAGTTGAATGCAAAGCGCTTTATAAAGCCTAATGTACTTTTTGCCTTGTTTATTATTGTGTTATAGTGTTCTACAAAAGTTAGTTGTGAGTCTAGGATGACACCTAGATCACGTACTACTTTGCATTTTTCTACTGGTTGGTTTCCTAATAATACTGTTATGTTTGGTGTTTCATGTTTTCTGCTGAAGGCAATGGAGTTACATTTCTTTACATTAAATTGGAGTAGGCTTTTACTACACCATGTGTAGAAAAGATTAATTTCGTTTTGGAATACATGACTGTCATTGGCATTTCCTATTTCCATATACAATTTCATGTCGTCTGCATATACAAGTACGTTAATTTTTTTAAGAATGAAGGAAATGTCGTTTACATACAAGATGAAAAGAAGAGGTCCTAGATGGGATCCTTGCGGAACCCCAGAGGTGACGTGAATTGATTCCGATAGTACATTTTGGAAGCGAACAATTTGGTTTGTGGCAATAAGAAAACGACCAAAAAATAGTTTAAACCCTCTCAGAAATTTAATTTCCATAAATAGGTAAGATTGATGATTGACATTTTACCCGAATGAAAAGCAAGTTGTGCGATATTAGGGTAATTCATCAGTACCAAAATTGACACTTCTCACTTGTCAAAGTACCAAAACATGTCAAAGTACCAAAAGATCTCAAAAGATGAGAGGTAGGCTCTCACTGTATGGAGTTTGACAGGTCGTCTACTCTAGAGATCCTAAATAGGGAGACTGGACGAAGTGAATTTGACGTACCCAAACAGACGCGAGTTTGACGTATCCAAACGAGCATTTGCCTTTACGCCCAGCAAAACTTATCAGTGTTGCCAAGCTCAAAACATACGTTGCCAGATCAATTTAGCAAGCTTAGACCAGTCTCCCTATTTAGGGTCTCTAGTCTACTCCCTGGTTGAAATATCTCGTACGAACACCCCTCGTACGGACCGAACCCAAAAGTGGGTAACGGTCAGGCACGCTATGAGTAGTATGACTGACAGGGTGGAATGAGCAAATGTAAACATTGCAAACGGAGAAGAAGGTGAAGGTAGATTTCTTCACGCACAAAATAACTCCAAAAAGTTGCAAGTTGAACAAACAAACATAAAGAGGAAAAGCTCGCAGTCGCATCGTATGCGGTCCACCGCGGACTCCGGAAGTGGCGTGAAATCCGGTCGATTTCGGTGTTTTTCGGTGGGGAAAAGTGCGTAGAAAGTCCTCAACCGGTGCCAAAGCGTGCGGGCGGGGCCTCGGGCAGTGCTTTTGGGTGCGGCTCTTGCGAGCGGACGGGAATCGACGCGCGTAGTGTTAAACGACGGATTCGAGTGATCGTTCGAGAGCGTGCGGATCAGCGGTGCCAAATCCCGCTGTGGCGGACGGTTCGAAGTACGCGCGCGAGCGTGTCCACCGGATAGTGTAGTGCGCTAAGGAAAGAATAATTTGCAGAGTGGAATTATACAGAGAAAGGAAAACAAGATGTCGAAGAAGCAGAACAAGTGGCCGCTGGACGGTAGGGTCACACGGTCGAAGTCAATCATCGGAACAAACATGGAGGAAAAACTGGCCAAAGGAAAGGACTCCGGGAGAGCTCAGCAGGGAACATCGGGAACCAGTGCGACGACCTACGCTGGAGTGACAACCAGCCCGGCGGCAAGTACCTCAACGGTCTCCGTCCAGCAGGAGGTCACTGGGCAACGGGGAGTGGTTTATTTCGAACCCATCGATACCGGTAAAGAGTATCCGACTCAACCGGTGGAGCTGGCTAGGATTCTGACCCAAAAGAGATTCAAGGATTACCGGGAGGTGACGAAGATTGGGCGGTTCCAGTTCAAGGTGGTGGTCACGGACGCCGGCGCGGAGAACAAGTTAAAGTCCCTGAATCTCGGAAGCCACAATCTCAAGATCCACCTCCCACGGAAGAACAGCTCGACAATCCTATTCGTCAAAGGAGTTCCGCTGGATTTCGGAGATGAGGAGATCAAGGACTGCATCACAACAGATACGGAGGTTCTGGAGGTGCAGCGGATCAAGAAGAGGGTGAAAGAGAATCTGGTTGACACGTCCAACCTGAGGATTACGGTAGCAGGCCAAAAGGTTCCCCGCTTGGTCAAGATATATGGCTGCGCCTTTAAATGCGAGCTGTACATTTTCCCCATTCGCCAATTCCAGAACTGCTGGAGGTTCGGCCACAGTGCTAAAAATGCACTAGCAAGCGGCGGTGCAGAATTTGCGGACGTGGCCACGGAGAAGAGGATTGCGGAGAGCAGGATCACTGCCCCAACTGCAAAGGTCAGCACCGGGCCTCGAGTAAGGACTGCGCAGAACGACGAAGGATACAAAGGATCCTGGATACCATGCGGACGAAGCAGATCGGATACAAGGAAGCGGAAGAAGCAGCTTTCCCTAAAACGACAAATGGGTTTGAGGGATTGGAAGAGGAAGGAGACGAAGGCGTCGTTTCGTACCCCCCCTTGCAAGTAAACCGACAACGAAACAATCGCCCCGAAATTTCGGGTCGAGTCCAAGACTCATCGGGGGGTGCAAACCAAGCGGAAATCATCCGGCCGGAAGGCGGAGGCTGTCAATGTCCGGAAAACCCCTTCAAAACCACCGACTTTGAGCGATTTCTGGACAAGATGCGCAGAGAGTTCTTGGCCGAAGTAAGGAACCAGAATTGGATACAACCGTTGAAGGTTCTGCAGGCACACATCGGCAAGGAAGTTCAGGAAGTATCCTCAGAGTTTATTGTTTATTGTTTATTGTAAAAAATATCATTTGACTACTTATGGTCTATATGATTAGGCTTTCGAGCGGGGTTGGAGCGGGATCAGCTCATTGTGGAAGTCGCGAACAGGATCCAGGACATCATAGAGAGGAACTCATCACCGAACGGGAACGGAAACAGAACAGCCGATAAGCATAACAGTGGCGTGTAAGAAACTCAACATCCTACAAAACAACGTGCAAAGTATTCGCCCGTCGGAGACGAGGGAAGAACTGTATCGATTCCTAGTAGACAACGAGATCCACGTAGCGCTGCTGCAAGAAATCTGGTTAAAACAGAAAGAGCACTTCCGGATGGCCCACTACAGGATGGCGAGCCAAAGAAGAAACGAAGGTTGGGGAGGAGTAGCAGTTCTGGTACACGAAAGTTTGGAGTTCGAAGAAATAAAGTTTCACAACTTACTGCCAGTGGAGGTTATCGCTGTCAAAGTAGTGAAAGGATTCGACCCAATTACCTTCGTATCAGTCTACGTACCGCCAAACCGGGAACTGCACAAGGAATGTCTCGGGAAGATCGAAAAGCTCTTCGAAGAACTGCAGGACCTGAATGGCGAGGTCTTGGTCGGAGGGGACTTCAACGGGCACCATCAGAACTGGGACTTCAACATCAAACCGTGTCCGAAGGGGATCCTCATTCAGCGATTGATGTTGTCCTCGAGAATGGTCCTCATGAACAAGCAACAAGCCTCAACGTGTATGACCACTGCTACAAGACCAAGCTCGACCCCCGAGATCTCCTTCGCCACTCCGGGACTGGTTAGGAAAGCGTCCTGGGAAGTCTTGGATCAGGAGTTTGGGAGTCTGCATCTGTGCATCCTGGCTCAGATTAGCAGCGTGATTCCGGTGTTCCCGAGGAAGACCACAAAAATAAACCAGGAAAAGGCCATCAAGCTGCTGAACCAAGTCGATCCAGATTGCATTCAAGACCCGGAGGAAATGCAGAACATTCTGGAAGAGTGTTTGGCGAAAGCATCGTACGTGGTAAAAAACAAGAAAGCCAACTATTTGAAGCGATGGTGGAACGAAGACATTGAGGCAGCCTACGTAGCCAAACGAGAACAGTTGAGACGCTACAACAAGACCAAATCCCTCACAAACCAACTGGAACTACAGAAGAGACGAGCTGTTTTGAAACGGTTGATAAGGCGAGCGAAGCGGGAGTACAACAAGGAACTCAGCGAGCAAGTGGATGAATCAACCCCTTTGAAACAGCTTTGGAACATCATTAAAGGTCTGGACGTAGCGTTAACCCAACAAGTCTCGGCGAAACCGGAAATGTCGGAGGAGGACGGTAAGGCGTTCATGGAGTACTACTACGATGGGAAGCTCAAGGAGACGTGCCGACCGGAGATCCGAACCAACGAAGAGCTGAAAGGATACGAACGCCCAATCACAGTAACCGAAATCCTGAACACGCTCAAAAGGAAGAAAAAGCACTCGGCACCTGGCGGAGACGGAGTGTCTTACGCGATCATCAAGGGGCTTGACCTGGGATTTCAGACCAAGCTGTGCGAAATGCTCAACCACGTTTTCGTCAGCGAGGAAATCCCGGAAAGGTGGAGGTGTGTCAAGGTGAAACCGATCCCCAAGCAAAAAGGTGATCCTCTTTCCCCGTCCTCCAGAAGGCCGATAGCCTTGATGAACGTCAACCTCAAGTTGATCAACAGCACGGTTAAGGACAGGTTGAATGAGTTCGCGGAGGCTGAAAATCTTCTACCTAAACTGTCTTTTGGGTTTCGGAAGAACTGTTCAGCAATTACCTGCGTCAACTACCTAGTCAACCGGATCAAGGAGGCGAAACGGGAGAAAGATCAGGCCATCGGAGTGTTCTTGGATCTGTCCGGCGCGATTGATAGCGTCGATCTTAACATCCTCATGAAAACGCTGGTCAACTTGGGTATCCCTGGGAAGCTCATTTCCTGGTTATTCACCTACCTGAGCAAAAGGACCCAAGTGCTCGAGACGGACGGCACCAGTGAGGGGCTACCACAGGGATGCCCAGGATCTCCTATAGTCTTCAACTTCTACACCATCCCCCTGCACGATGTCAAAGAAGACGGTAGTGAGCTGATCCAGTTCGCGGACGACTTCGCTGTGTTGGGAATTGGAGATACATTGGAAGAAGCAGCAAACCGAACTAACCGATTCCTGGAAAAGTTGGCAGCAGCCCTAGAGAGCCTGAATCTGACCATCAACGTCAGCAAATGTGCAGCGATCGCGTTCACCAACAAAAACCACGAACACTTGATGATAAAAATCAGACGGGAAAAGGTGGAGATCAACAACACCCACAAGTACCTCGGTTTCACTATGGACAAGACATTGACCCACAGAAAGCACATAGAGGATGTGAAGGAAAAAGGCGCGTCCAAAGCCAACATCATCAAGTTGCTGGGCAGATGGAACAGCGGAGCATGTCCCGACACCTTGGTCAAGGTCGGAAACGCCCTGATTAGAAGCAAGACCGAGTACGGAGCACCGATCTACGGAGCAGCGGCACCAAGCAACCTACAGAAAATCCAAACCGTCCATAATGCTTATCTGAGAAGTGCAATGGGATACCTGAAGACCACACCGATCCACGTGATTCAAGCAGAAGCGGGCCAACTTCCAGTCAAAGACAGAATTAAGTTTTTGACCCTGAAGTAGATTCTCAAAGCAAATTTGAAGGTCGGCGGTTTACTTCGAGCAGGGCGAGCAGTAGATTGCCGCTGGCCGTTCGAAGGTTTCAAGTCCGCGGATGGTTATTAATGTGGACATCAAGCCCTCCTGGCCAAGGGAATAAGGTTTGATCACCGGCGTATCCTGGTCGCCGAATAGGACTTTAATCCGGGGACGTGATTATATGCGGAACCGCTGCTGACGGTGATTGACTTCAAGCTGTGCTACGAAAACTGCGGAGTCAAGTTCAGCAACAGCTTGATTCCTTGCCCGGGCTGCGTCTTCTTCATGTACTGCGGCGAGGAGTGTCGGCAGAAGAGCTGGAATCTGTGGCATCAATTCGAATGTCCGGTGGCCCCGAAGCTGCGCAATTTCTCCAACTCCACGTCAGTTTTTCTACGATCTTTTCCTGTTCGATGACAATTTGGCCGAGCAGAAGCGGTTCGAGTTCAAGTTGGATTACAGCAACCTGGACCTGGGCAACGTGGCCACGTCGCCCAGGATGCACCCGTCTCCGGTTCCCCGCCATCGAACGCACGCCGACCTGCGAACGCACACCCAAGGCCAAGCCTTCTGCCTGTCCGTCTTTGACAGCCGTCCCCGGTGATCCGCTCGACAAGAGCATCGTAATCCGGCCGCTGGAACGTAATCGTTATTCTAATCGTCCGAACCGATAGCCCGCGCAACCTTGTCACCGAACTCTCCAACGATGTCGACAAGTGTCACTCGCTAGTCCTCGTCCACCCGTAGTCAATTCCGTTGAATTACGCTAAACAAGATGTCCCGGGTGGCAATCCTTCGGTACGAGCAGTAGCACGAAGGTTTGCAGGAGGATCCGTTGCTCCTAATGCTGAAAATTATGGAATTAAGTTAAATTATAACACCATTAAAATTCAAATAAAATTAACAAAAAACTAGCCCAAAACGACAATTTCCTTTTCACTATCATTCCGAACCGATATCCGTCCCCCGGAACCATTTTTCTGCTTTCCTGGAGGATTTTTCCGGTACCCAGCCCATGTCAAATTTGAGATCGGCTTCACCATGTTAAAATTAAGTTCGGGTACTCGATGTCAAATTTGTATGGCTACGGTTTGCGCCGTTTTGATTGGATCCACTCAAATTTGAGTTCCCCTGGTAAGCGTGTGTAACAGGCTTGTGACCGATCAAATTTAACTAATTTGGGGTCGCTGAACCCGAATATGACCATGAAAATCGGTCACGGCGACCCAGGAGCGTGTAATCCAAGATGGCGTCCAATATGGCGAAGAGAGAATCTTCAAGTATTTTTAAACAACATGTAACAGGCTTGTGACCGATCAAATTTAACTAATTTGGGGTCGCTGATCCCGAATATGACTACGAAAATTGGTCACGGCGACCCAGTAGCGTGTAATCCAAGATGGCGTACAATATGGCGAATAGTGAATCTTCAAGTATTTTTAAACAAGATGTAACAGGCTTGTGACCGATCAAATTTAACTAATTTGGGGTCGCTGAACCCGAATATGACCATGAAAATCGGTCACGGCGACCCAGTAGCGTGTAATCCAGGATGGCGTCCAATATGGCGAAGAGAAAATCTTCTAGTATTTTTAAACAACATGTAACAGGCTTGTGACCGATCAAATTTAACTAATTTGGGGTCGCTGAACCCGAATATGACCATGAAAATCGAACATGGCGACCCAGGAGCGTGTAATCCAAGATGGCGTTCAATATGGCGAATAGTGAATCTTCAAGTATTTTTAAACAACATGTAACAGGCTTGTGACCGATCAAATTTAACTAATTTGGGGTCGCTGAACCCGAATATGACTATGAAAATCAGTCACGGCGACCCAGGAGCGTGTAATCCAAGATGGCGTCCAATATGGCGAATAGTGAATCTTCAAGTATTTTTAAACAACATGTAACAGGCTTGTGACCGATCAAATTTAACTAATTTGGGGTCACTGAACCCGAATATGACCATGAAAATCGGTCACGGCGACCCAGGAGCGTGTAATCCAAGATGGCGTCCAAGATCCCTACTTTATTAGTCAATACCGGCGCCCTCCCAAGAAGCCTGCAGTTCATCGAAAGGGAGGAATGTTAGTCCGATAATTGAAGTTGCAGACTCATCAAGCACACAGTTTTTCGCTATATACTTGTTGATACCGCTTGAGACCGTTGAATCCACAGCATCTCCTTCAAGCATCACGTGATTATTATTTTTTGGGTTAGTAGGATAAGGTATTGGCTTTTCGATGCCTCCCGAGCTACGATGCTATGGGGAGGACTTTCATAACAGACCCGTCGGCGAGCCTTCCGAGCAACGATGCTATGAGAAGGACTTTCTGGTTAACACACAAAATCACTCACTCACAATTATTTCACTCCACTATTAATTAATTCAAAATGTCAGTGCGTCTTTCGATCATTATAGAGAAATGGCTTTTTCACCATACCAAAAATAAAACCTTATTCGAAAAAAATATACACAATTTACCCGACGCCGTGCCTTCCGATCAACGATGATGTAGGAAGGGCTTTGAAAATCACAAAACAATTAATTAAGATCACAGAAAAAATCACAAAAAAACACCAATTACTCAACGAAAATTACGCTCAAGACACAAATAATTCAGTAAGGCATGCTATTATTCGATAACCACAATCACTCACCCCATACGAATAGCGACCCAAAAGCACAACAAAAAATTAACCTGCATAATCACGACTTCGCGTCCCCACTTCCAGCGCACCAATGATGCTATTATTCGATTACCACAATCACTCACCCCGTACGAACAGCGACACAAAAGCACACAAAAAATAACCTGCATAATCACGACTTCGCGTCCCCACTTGTGGGTCTCGTGGCGCAGGGGTAGCGGCTTCGGCTGCCGATCCCGATGATGCTATGAGACGCGGGTTCGATTCCCGCCTTATCCACTGAGCTTCTATCGGATGGTGAAGTAAAACGTCGGTCCCGGTTTCTCCTGTCTCGTCAGAGGCGCTGGAGCAGAAATCCCACGTTAGAGGAAGGCCATGCCCCGGGGGGCGTAGTGCCAATAGTTTCGTTTCGTTTCGTCCCCACTTCCAGCGCACCAATGATGCTATTATTCGATTACCACAATCACTCACCCCATAAGAACAGCGACACAAAAGCACAAAAAAAATTAACCTGCATAATCACGACTTCGCGTCCTCACTTCCAGCGCACCAATGATGCTATTATTCGATTACCACAATCACTCACCCCATACGAACAGCGACACAAAAGCACACAAAAAAATTAACCTGCATAATCACGACTTCGCGTCCCCACTTCCAGCGCACCAATGATGCTATTATTCGATTACCACAATCACTCACCCCATACGAACAGCGACACAAAAGCACAAAAAAATTAACCTGCATAATCACGACTTCGCGTCCCCACTTCCAGCGCACCAATCTCCAAGATGACGTCCAATATGGCGAAGAGAAAATCTTCAAGTATTTTTAAACAAGATGTAACAGGCTTGTGACCGATCAAATTTAACTAATTTGGGGTCGCTGAACCCGAATATGACCATGAAAATCGGTCACGGCGACCCAGTAGCGTGTAATCCAAGATGGCGTCCAATATGGCTAATAGTGAATCTTCAAGTATTTTTAAACAAGATGTAACAGGCGTCCCCACTTCCAGCGCACCAATGATGCTATTATTCGATTACCACAATCACTCACCCCATAAGAACAGCGACACAAAAGCACAAAAAAATTAACCTGCATAATCACGACTTCGCGTCCTCACTTCCAGCGCACCAATGATGCTATTATTCGATTACCACAATCACTCACCCCATACGAACAGCGACACAAAAGCACACAAAAAAAATTAACCTGCATAATCACGACTTCGCGTCCCCACTTCCAGCGCACCAATGATGCTATTATTCGATTACCACAATCACTCACCCCATACGAACAGCGACACAAAAGCACAAAAAAATTAACCTGCATAATCACGACTTCGCGTCCCCACTTCCAGCGCACCAATCTCCAAGATGACGTCCAATATGGCGAAGAGAAAATCTTCAAGTATTTTTAAACAAGATGTAACAGGCTTGTGACCGATCAAATTTAACTAATTTGGGGTCGCTGAACCCGAATATGATCATGAAAATCGGTCACGGCGTTCCAGGAGCGTGTAATCCAAGATGGCGTCCAATATGGCAAAGAGAGAATCTGCAAGTATTCGACGCCATCTTGGATTACACGCTCCTGTCCTGTCGCCTGTTACATGTTGTTTAAAAATACTTGAAGATTCTCTCTTCGCCATATTGGACGCCATCTTGGATTACACGCTCCTGGTTCTCCGGAGGCCACATCCGAAGATCATATTTGGCAAATTCCTGAAACCACTCTTGCGACATATCAAACTTCATGTTTTAAAAAGAGGAGTGTATAACTCATGTCCCCATTCAAAATCAAGAAGTTTGATACGTCGCATGACTAGTTTACGCTGTTTCCTAATGCGGTTCCGGATGTGGCCACCGGAGATCGGTGGAACCGGTTCCGATGGGTCCTATGGTATTTAATATTATTCTAGGATTGTTTTGCGTGACTATTCATGGTAGAAGAAAGCTTATCAGTTCACAATTGGATAAATCTGACACTTTTTCCAAAAATCCGGATCTTCCGGTGACCTGTTTTCCGGCCGCCGGTCCGTGCGGTGCGATTTTTCATCGGATTATTGTTCCTGGTGCAAAAACGAACCTTTTGGTGTATAGCAATCGATGGTTTGCGCGAAATCATGTTGCGGTAATTTTTTGGGTCCTTTTTTCCCACTGTGCAATGCTTAGAAACTCGGATCGTTTTGCACTTTTCAGCAAAGTTGTAAGGAATTTAATTTCCTACAAGAATCTCACACTTGGACAATTTCGGGCGAGACCTGTGATTTTTGTCTGCATATATTTTTGCGATTTCCCCATATAAACTTCCACGATAAAAGCGACCCTTACACCTAACCCGTAAAATTGGTAACGATTTTTTTTTGCCTAAGGAGTCAGAAGGTATCCCTGATTTCGTTTATTTTATTGTCACCCTAGTGGACACTCTGTTTGAAATTAAAGATTAATTATATTCACAGGGCCACGTGGCGCGGTGGTTAGCGGCTTCGGCTGCCGATTTCTAAGATGCTATGGGGCACATGTTCGATTCCCGCCTTATCCTCCTGGGGAAGTAAAACGTCGGTCCATTTGCGCAAAAGAGGTTTTGGGTGACATAACCTTCGGACGCCTAGAAATGAGCAGATACTTGCTACTGAGACCACAAAAAACCCCGGGGTCGTTAGAGTGGATTGTTTCGCTTTGATATTTCTGGTAAATTTGATTGTTTTTACCAGACAGCTGGTAGAAATTTCGCCCAATTTTCGGCAGATTCGTCTGGCGTTACACAAAACTTGGCTAGAATAAGTGTGCCAAGTGTGTCTGAACTGCACGACAAACGTCCGCCTGCGCTAAACACTCAAATTTACCAGATTATTTTCCGACCGGGCAGCCTAGTGGTCGCGCTAGATAAGGAAATTTTGTCCAAAAGGGTAACTTTTCTATACCTGATCACGAATTCGAGGTCAATTTTTCGATATCTCGTGACGGAGTGGTGGTACCTGGGTCGAACGAAGAAAATATTCTGTCTCATTTTACACGATATCTCGCAAGATCTCCTTTCTGCTCTCACAACCGCAAGCTTATGGAGGTGGCTCGCACTGACAGCGGCTCGACTTCCTCTCCACTTGCCTTATTGTGGTACGACCCCATTCACTTTTGAACATGTGAAAAATACTTTTTTGTTAATAGGAAGGGCCCACACAAAGTTGGTCAAAATAAAAAAATACAAACATTGGTGTTCGGGAGCTCGGGAGCCTCACTGTAGGTTAGAGTAGGACGGCAAAACGATAACTTGACCAGAACCAACATCTCACGGGTCCAGGGAATGATCTCTCTCAGGGAGAAGCGATCACTTCTCTGAGATAACACAATTGTACTCTAATTACGCAATCTACGACACTTTAGGCTATTTATCAGATCTTTGGGATAGGTCAGGATCAGTACAAACCGAACCATGGTCGGGTAACGAGGCCACGGGTGCCTCCGCGCGTTCCGCGCACCAGTCGGATACTGGGAATCTTAATAACTACGGCTTAACTAGAATTACTGTAAATATAGTGCGATTAAGATTAAATATACGTGTTTGGTGTTATACGTGTGTTTTACTGGCTCTACGGTTGGACTAGAGCCCTGGACAACCCCAAGAAGTAACCAACCAAGTTCTCCAAAGGATTTACGACCCGGTGGAGGAACAGGACCACAGGAAACGACCCAGCGATCTCCTCGTTAACAATTTCTGTGTTGGGCAGGAAGGCTCGGCCCCAACATAATGGTCCTTCGAGCCGGATCCAGGATGGATCCGGCCCGGGGAGAACGCTGCGTCTATGGATGGAAGGACAAAAGGATTCGGCCATCGCGGATGGAATTGGCGCTAGTTGGAGCTATCACCACCACTAGCAATCGGTTTGTACAAAACCCACTCTAGTACCTCGTACTTGTGGATTTGCGCCAAGGCAAATGGCGTTCTTTAACTCTACGGACCGTGATGGATGGTCACAAACACCACATTGGCCGGTGGTCAACTCTACGCCAACGGATGGCTCACTTCTGGTCGATTTGCGGGATTTGGATTCCCCGTCGAACTTCAACTTATCATCATGGACCAAACGAGATCGAGTTGAATCTGGAACAACGCGGGATTGCTGCTTCTGGGACAGTTCATCGGGAGCTGTTACGGATCTGGAGGGAGGTCGTACTAAACCAACCCAGCTCGGACAATACTGAACCTGCGTGGCAGTCAGTTTTCCAGGTAAATATTAGTTCAGTATATGTCGCATGCCGAAGCAAGCAACTACTCGGTTCTAACACCAATTTTCATCTCGCAAAACACCACTACACGCCCGCATCGAGTGATCGTCGTCGTTGTGGAATCGGCACGGAGGTTACGCGATCACGCAGATCATCAAGATTGTTTGGATTACCACTACCATCGTCGTATCATCACAACTCGGAAGGTTGCCGTATTGGTTACGCGGCTTGGGATCTACATACAGTCCACTGGTTTGGATATTGTGCACTACTACCTACATGTGTGCTAACCTATAGCAGCACGTGATCGTCATAGCATGCAAGGAACTGCGAAAGTGTGGCATCGTGTGGAAAAGGAACGATCATCACTACACCCAAGGCAGCTCGGTCGCACACACTCAACGAGGGAAATCCTTTACTTCCAAAGGTAAATACTACAAATCAAGTGTATGTGTCTGGCCGAAGCATGAATGGCAATGTACTCACACCAACTTTTCTCAACTTTCTGCGGAAACAATCTTCTACGATGTCCGAACTGCACTGCTGAGGAATGGTCCTCACGTGACCGCAAACATGGTTCAATGAATGGTCGCTGAGTGGAGACGCAGATCTGGAATTCACGCTCATTGACGGACGGTCGATGGCTATGTTCTGCGCAACGGTGACTATCGGGTGTCCTGGAACAACGGACACACTTCGTGCAGCTGAAGGTTTCTCTGCTCGATTGCTGATGGACAGGACGATCGGTTTGGAGAGGTTGCAGCATAACATTTCTCGTAAGGTAAAAAACTTTGAATATATGTCTACCGAAGTTTAGACGTCTGGAGACTACACCAAGTAACCGTAACTTTATCCTCTTCAAACGATCCGGACTTCATTCACTGGCTGTACTGGGACCGACTGTGAGAGATGGTCCATGTACGAACAACATCTGGATAAGGCTTGACAAGTCGCGTGGGAGTACAATTATAATCTCTCGCCAAGTCTTGCAACCCAAGCTACCAGGAGTCCAGTCGGCGAGGATAACCATCAAGTCCGACTCAACACCTCGAGGAACCATACAATCAAACAACCATCGCTGCTTCGGATTGTTTACTTCTGGTCGGTCGCACCACGTGACTGATCGGAACGGGATCGGTTCGGGACGTCTCGCAGCACGAAGAGGAGGCACATGCAAGTGTTTTGTAAGATTCGTTTCTATCCTCTTCTACATGTTGCTGCTCGTCGACCGATTGAGAAATACGGAAAGGGCTCGCTGGACAGCGAGCACGTGAAATATGTGATGCTGGTTCTGGAAGGCGTATGGTGACGTCAGACACCTCATTCATCTCGGTTGGAACGCCATTTAACAACTACCACGGCAGGGTCGTGGATGCGAATGTTGCCTGGGGCGACGTTTTGGAGTTCTGCAGAATCCACACTACCAAGGTTTGTCGTAACCAAGGACGGTTATGGCAGGGCGCTACTCTGGGCAGGGTCCGGAATTCGGAGCGCAGGCGTGGCTCAGGGAGGCTGAACCATGTCCACCAAGCGTGACGTCACTGGTACGTCATCGACCACGATCGGCGAACGGTCGCCACGTGGCATTGGATACAAGCGTGGCCACAAGGAATGCCACCACCCACTGACCGGTCCAAGGCCAGGGTCCAGGATCCCACCTGGACTAGCGGAGCACTGGGCTCCCACCCCAAGCGGCCAAGGAAGCGCTGCACATTCCCGAAACTAGGGTTCAGGATCCCACCTGAACAAGCGGAGCACCCAGCTCCCATCCAAAGCAGCCGAGGACGCGCTGCACAATCCGACCAAGGGTTCAGGGTCCAACCTGGACAAGTGGAGCACTGGGCTCCCATCCCAAAGCAGTCAGGAGCACTGCAACCCCTGGAGTGGCTACTCTAGAGGCGAGTTGACGTCACTGTGACGTCATCCAAAGGTTTCGGGAAACGGTCATCTCACCTACGCGAGGGCTGCGTCACTGGGACGCGCACACCTGGAGAAAGAGTCCAATGGAAGGATTTTGGACTTAGCCAACCTACCGGCGATCTGGTCACCAAGGACGATGCCAGATCATGTGACCACTGCAAGGGCAGCTGGTGAAGCATTCCCACGGGCGGAATCATAGGTCAATGCGAACACCACGGAGCAAGGGTTCCGGTTCCTACGGAATCAAAATATCGGGCCAGCGGAGCAACGGGCTTCCATCCCACGTGCAGTCCAGGACGAACTGTACGACCACGTAACAAGATTTCGGTTACATCAGGGCAAACGAAGAGTGGACTTCCGTCCTCCAAGCAGTCAACGGAGCACTGCGCATACACACACCCACGACACTTCCTGTGTCCGGTTCCGGTGTCAACCCAAGCAGTCGAGGATACACTGCAACTACCAGGGATTCAGCCTCGTCAAGGGGAAGGCTGTTCACAAGGACGCGAGGATCTACAAAGGTATTGGTTTCGGCGATCACTTCGCTTGGAGAATCCACAAACTACCACATCCACACGCAACGTCGCCGAGAGCTCGGCAATCAGTCGTCGACTGCTGAGACACAGCAAAGGGGAGCACGCCTACGGAGTATGGGCTCCGTTTACATCGAGATTCTGGCGAGCTGCTTTCCAAGGAACCCGGTTCTGGTGACAGTGAAGGGGACACTGCAAGATTCCAAGGACATCTGGCTGAGATGACGGCGTCAACCGACGTCATACAACAACGGTGAGTCAAGGCACGCGGCGGGACAGCAACACCTGCATCGGCGGTCAAGGTCAACAGGCACATCTGGTCGAGGACTCGACGGTGCGCAACCAACAGGAGCGTACACGGCGTGCGCTGGCAAGGAACATCGGCAGGACGAAGCTGATTATCAACGGTTTGGACAACCAGGGACGGATCACACCTGCACAGCGTTGATGGAGAGACGTTGTGAAGCAATCACACGTCTGGAAACATTCAATTGGAAGAGGAAAACTAATGAATGAACTAGTAGGAGGTCAACAAAATATCAAGAGTCACTCCACGTTACCAAACGGTGGGTGAGCAATTAAGTCATGGGTCAATCCAGCTTGGACCAGGTTTAGGTACACCAACTTTGGACACAATTTTTCAACATTTGTATCAGATTTGACCATGATTGTTTACACTTTTTTGGATTTTAACTTTCGTAATAGGAGTTCAGAAATTTCAGGGGAAATTTCAGGGTGGGTGAGAATGTTCGGGAGCTCGGGAGCCTCACTGTAGGTTAGAGTAGGACGGCAAAACGATAACTTGACCAGAACCAACATCTCACGGGTCCAGGGAATGATCTCTCTCAGGGAGAAGCGATCACTTCTCTGAGATAACACAATTGTACTCTAATTACGCAATCTACGACACTTTAGGCTATTTATCAGATCTTTGGGATAGGTCAGGATCAGTACAAACCGAACCATGGTCGGGTAACGAGGCCACGGGTGCCTCCGCGCGTTCCGCGCACCAGTCGGATACTGGGAATCTTAATAACTACGGCTTAACTAGAATTACTGTAAATATAGTGCGATTAAGATTAAATATACGTGTTTGGTGTTATACGTGTGTTTTACTGGCTCTACGGTTGGACTAGAGCCCTGGACAACCCCAAGAAGTAACCAACCAAGTTCTCCAAAGGATTTACGACCCGGTGGAGGAACAGGACCACAGGAAACGACCCAGCGATCTCCTCGTTAACAATTTCTGTGTTGGGCAGGAAGGCTCGGCCCCAACAATTGGAAAGTGATAAACATTGAATAAAGAAGATAATTAGCGAAAAAATTGTGCACTGTATTCCGCCGGGGAATTGAACCCCGTTCTATCTCATACCGTGAGAACGCATCACCGATCTGCCAACGGAACCAAACCACCGTGCTGAGAGACGACCTCTTAGAACGTGATCTGTTTCTACTGGGTTTCTACTGGGTAAGATCACGTTCTAAGAGGTCGCCTCTCAGCACGGTGGTTTGGTTCCGTTGGCAGATCGGTGATGCGTTCTCACGGTATGAGATAGAACGGGGTTCAATTCCCCGGCGGAATACAGTGCACAATTTTTTCGCTAATTATCTTCTTTATTCAATGTTTATCACTTTCCAATGTTTCTCGCCATAAGACATGTGTTGCTCTAATTTATACGGTTACCCTCCTTCTGGGTCAAAACTCAAAATTACTGCGAAAAAAATACAAATTTAAGTGAAAACCAATTCTATGAAGTAATACAAACCAGCTTGAGAAAGTCTTATAGCCGCATTTAATAATAATTCCAACTCCTGATTCGGCAACACTGGTACCACCCATCGCGAACTAGATATCTTTATGTTAAGTGAGGCCAACTTGTCTTCTGGAAACCGTGAAACCTCATCCGAGCTGCTAAAAGGCAAAATAAAAAATAACACAAGTTTTTTTTATGTCATCACAGACAAACAGACGGGACACTCGAGTGCGAAACCATCGTCCTTCAATAACCGAGCCAAAAACGGTTATTTCGAATGCAATATAGCTTCGGCATCCACTCACCCGGCGCTGATGGCGCTGCTGTCGTGACAGCTCACCCGTCTTTCCTCAGTGTGTGTAATGTGTTTTTGTTGTTGTAAAGTTAAGCGTGAGCACGTGGCAGCAAATGAAAACAAAACAAAATATGACAAGATTGGGGCAGTTTCGGCCAGGGTCAGATGAGCGGCTGACTACCGAAGACATACCTTTTGCACCACTATTAACCCAGTAGGCCTGCCGATGCCGTAGCCGCTCATGCGGCGTCCGCTACTGCGGAGGAAGCCAGATTCTGTGGTGAAGTCATCTCCTTCGGAGCAACCTGCTTATCCTTCTAGATTGCTGCTCAGATTGCTGTTCAGATTGCTGCTGCTGGTCGTTTTTTTGACGCACGGCATCTTTTTCAGGGGGGTAGTATTTTTTGAGAAATAGCAAGAAAACTGTCATATACATATGAAAGTGTGGAACATCCCCGTTCATTTGCGGGGCGAACGAAAATCTTTGGTCGGGAAAAATCAAAGTTATCTTCATTTGAAGTTTTTGAACTTTAATCCTATGGGGCGAAATTTCGAATATTTCAGGGAGCGGCCGTGGCTGACTGGTTACGGTGTTCGCTTTGTAAACGAATGGTTCTGGGTTCGATTCCCATCTGCTCCCAACGAGAAAGTTAAGAACACATAAATTTAAAATAATGAATATGAACGGAAAATCAAAGTCGCTCGAGGCGGGGTTCGATCCTCCGTCCTTTGGATTCGTACGCAAAAATGCTAACTACTAGACCATGACGACTTGGTGAGCGTGGACTGGAATTAGGAATACTGTTACAGAGAGCGAGTTGTGGCGCTATAACCACGGCAAATAGTGTCCAGGGCATTCGTGGAAATACAATGTCCCATCCCAGAGGGTCCCGGAGTACCAAACCTTCTTAGCATGGTGCTCCCAACGAATACAACCAAATCTTGGAGCGTATGGTGGTGTGTCCCCACGCTTCTTCCTCCCCTGTCGATTCAGAATTGTGTTGTTGTTCGAACACTCAGTGCTCAAACTCAACCCAATTACGAGTCATCTCTGCGATACGGCTTTACGCAGTAGGCCTGGCCGCTTTAACGCTTGTGATGTTTCAGTGCATTTCAATGCAATGGCGCACTACAAATGTTAATAAATGACAAGAAGAGTGCTAGGCGTCATCTAACCTATGGCACTCTCCAGGATCCCTTCGAAAGATTGGCTGCGCTAGGGTCTGATTAGATTAGATTAGATTAGATGGGGCGAAATTTCGAATATTTCAATTTAGTATTGTTATACAGCAATTCCCCACGAAAACAGCATGATTCGAAAAAAAAAGTTCTCCGATCGGGCTCAAATTTTTTCTGGGGGATCCTTGGCCTATATAATTAGACCCGTATTTTTTTGTTTGGCCATTAGGGTGACCTACGCCGTGTTAGGGTGGTTCGAAAAATGGCAATTTTCGTCGATTTTCGCAAAAAACACTTTTTTCCAAAAAATCATATCGACGCGCCATTTCATCCGATTTTAGCTGTCCTAGACGCAAAAGAAAGGTGATTAGTTTGGCTATTTGGGAAAAATAGTAAGAAGTTTCAAAAATTTAGCTTAACTGTTGAAAAGGTCGTATGAAAACTTAAAATGCTGTTTTGAAGGTCTCGGGACCAAAGAGCCTATGTCTGAAAATATTTTTATCGGATTCCTCGGAAAATTTCTCATAACATATCAAAAAATGGTGAAGTTATGTTTTCGATACTCTGAGATACGATTTTTTGAAAATAAAAACTGGATTTTTCGACGCGCCACGCGCAAAAATGGGAAAATGACGATAACGGCAAAAACTCGACTTTTTTCACTAAAACTGCGATAACTTTAAAATTTCAGCGATGACCTATACATGTTATGGTACCAAAAGTTGCGTTTTTTAATTACAGCCTAACAGAAAAAAATTTGAGCCCGATCGGAGAACTTTTTTTTTCGAATCATGCTGTTTTCGTGGGGAATTGCTGTATAAGTATACATGGGCATTATTTATGGTTCAGATCATAAATATAATTACTTTTGGGAAATGATGCAAGGAACATTTTTCCTGAAGCACGCAAAGTGATTGAAAATTAGGGAAAAAAGTTATAAAGGTTTTATTTAAAATTTGGGAGATTTTCTGATAAAATTGCACACCCCTTTCCAAAAATTCGCAATGTTGTTGATATTCAGATCATTATTTTGATTAATTCATTTTTGAGAAATGTTTCTGGGCCCATTAAGTATATAAATCACTACAGAAAAGTGTAATTGGTTGGGTTTATGCTCAATTTACGAATTTTGGATTTCAACCGAATCAACATATTTTTGTGTGTTTTGGTTATAAAATGTACCGTTTACATTTAAATCTCACTTTTTTTGTGAGTACATGGTCCACATGATATTTTTTTTATTTAATTAAGACATGCAGTGTAAATATCACAGGGTTTCTATGTCTATGCCTTTTGATAATTTGTATTTCCATTTGGGCTATATTGTTTGTATTGAAACTACAGAGTTGAACTTGCAATTATTGGTAATAACATAAATATTGCGTAAAAATCATTAAAAAGTTTTAATGTATATAAATCTATTAATTTTATCTCAAATAATTGAGCTTAACATACTAAACAAGTCTGGCATTCACATTTGAAACAACGAACAATACAACAATTAAATTGTTTTGCTAAAAAACACACAAATAATTGATCTTTTTATTTACAGTGGCAGTGCGTGGCCGAATGGTTACGCTGTCCGCTTTGTAAGCGGATGATTCTGGGTTCGATTCCCATCTGCTCCAACTTTCCATCGGATGAGGAAGTAAAATGTCGGTCCCGGCCTTGGTTGTTGGGCCGTTAAGTCATTCCAGGTGTACAAACAACACACCAAACCAAGCCTATTCCGGTGGAATCGCTGGCGGCGGTTGGACTCGCAATCCAAATGACGACCTTTGGACCTTCAAACACTGAGGTGGAAGGTTCCTTGGAGTAGAAAGAGGTATGGGTGCTCTCCCCATTCAAGCCTTCGAGCAGAAACTTGCAATAGAGACCACAAAAGACCCGGGGGTCGTTAATGTGGATGGTTTGATTTGATTTTGATTTACAATATTATCACCTGACCTCAAAATAAGTACGAGATCTCTTGTGAGTTTTAATAAGACTAATACAAATGAGAAAATCTAAGGAAAACGTTACATTTTATAACAAAAACACACCAAAATATGTTGATTCGGTTGAAATCCAAAATTCATAAAAGTTACTTACAGTTGAGCATAAACCAGGGATGCTCAAAGTTTTTGGGAGCCGGGCCAAATTAGAAGCTCAAATGAGCTTACGGGCCAAATAAGATATTTAAAAAAAATGTTATTTTGATTTATAAGGCTAGAAAATTCATCTATCAGCTTAAGTTTTTATTTTTTGGTATTTTTTCAAAGTTGTCGTTAATAAAAATAATAGAAAACATAAAATGGCAGTGTTCTATAGGTATTGTTGATTTTATTGTTGTAGGTATTTGAAAAAAAAAGTTTTTACCTGAATTTACTTGTGTTCTCAATACAATTTTAAAGTTTTTTTTTATATTTTGAAAATGGCAAAATGTAATCTGCCTAATTTATATAACGGCGTAAATTTAGTGTGACTAATAAAACATCGTTTGAAAGCCAGAATTTCAACATTTCAACGAAATATATGTTAGAAAAATAAAACATTTCAGCCAAAAAACATTTATTCATCGAAAATTCACTCAATATTTTTTTGTATACCAGAACCTGGGTGCTGAATAGTGGTTCGCAAAACGGCCACAACTTTGAACTGTCAAAGTGGAACCAATTTACTGTTCGCCAAAAATAGAGAATATTGTTATCGATCATTAAAAATTGTGTTTTTTTTGCAAGAATGAAAAATGTGTGGTTTAAAGGTTGGAGGCGAGATTTTCGTATTGTTATAATTATTAGGCCGTTGCAAATATTTTTTGAAATTTATGTCCCTCGACTCTGGCCAAAGTCGATGGGGGAGGCAAACAAATAAAAAAATATAAACATTTAAATTACAAGCCATTGTTTTAACATTTGAATGAAAAAAGTGTTTTCAAATGCATTTTGCACCTGCCCAGATGCTTTGCAATCTATAGTTTTCAAAAAATCAAAATATTGGCGAAATTGTCACCCGTAAAGGAAAAAAAATCAAACCGATCGAAACTTGAAAACACACACAATTTTCCATCAAAAGATGACAAAAACTAGACAAAATAGAACACATACTACTGATTATAATACAGCTCATTAACCAGTAATAAAAAAGTCATGCTTGTGCTTGAACAGCCTCCTACTTTGCAGATATAAACAAAGTGGGATCATTCGAAAATCACGTTACGCATTCTCTCTATTCATCACCCAGACCAAATGCTTACATGCTCAAGATGATTCTAAACGCAAAGGAATGCATTTTTAATTGATTTCAGCTGATTGCACTCTAATTTCTGGGGATATTTTGAAATGATTTGAAATAATATTTTTGCCCGTGATTTTTCGAGTCAATTTTTAATAATGGGGGAGAGGATGGTAGTTAAAAAAGCTTTGTAAAATACTTGCAACAGCCATATTTCTTCCGATTTCAACATTAGTCTACCTAAATCCTGAAAGCCTGTATTTCCAAAAATGTTTGAAGAATATTTACTAGTTTCAATTTTATTACGCATTATCAACAGAAAGGAAAAAAGATTAGCAAAAGTTGAAAAATACCTTAATTTTGAAAAGTATAAAATCACTTAACAAATGATCAACGGGCCATTTTACATTATTATTCAAAATGGGTCCGCGGGCCATAAAAAATCACCTCGCGGGCCACGTTTGGCCCGCGGGCCATACTTTGGTCACCCCTGGCATAAACCCAACCAATTACACTTTTCTGTAGTGATTTGTATACTCAATGGGCCCAGAAACATTTCTCAAAAAAATTCATCAAAATAATGATATGAATATCAAAAACATTGCGGTTTTTGGGAAAGGGGTGTGCAATTTTATCAGAAAATCTCCCAAATTTCCAATAAAACCTTTATAACTTTTTTCCCTTATTTTCAATCACTTTGCGTGCTTCAGGAAAAATGTTCCTTGCATCATTTCCTATAAGAAGTTATATGAATTGAACCATAAATCATGTCTATGTAGACTTATAACAATACTAAATTGAAATTGACGAAATTTCGCCCCATAGGAAGAAGTACAAAAACTTCAAATGAGGATAACTTTGATTTTTCCCGACCAAAGATTTTCGTTCGCCCCGCAAATGAACGGCGATGTTCCACACTTTCATGTGTATATGACAGTTTTCTTCAAGGGGTAGGACAGTGAGTGATTTTGAGAAATCTTGAATAGAATTGAGAAACATTGAGCCACTCAGAATTTCTCGATCTTAATGTGAGTTCACAACCGACGTAACACATTTTGACACTGACATTTGAAAGCGAGACAACTGACGTTGATAAATAATGCAAAGCAAAATCAACTTGAAGCTGAAAAAACCAAACGAAACAGAAAGATAGGTTCAATTATTGAAAATTCCGTTAGATACGGCGGATGCAAAGGCCGGTTCGTTGGGAAGGATGGTTCCGGAAGCAATCCTGTACAGTTTTGGGCGACGGCCAGTAGAATGGTAGAATAATTCAGGCAGTTCTTTGAACTTTTTTTTTTGATTCCGTGTCCGTGGAGGAAAGGAATTTTAGTGTCCAAGTTGGCACAAAAGCAAATCTAACTATTTTCAGGTTACAGCGACAGGACGTCAACCTGGACAAAACCCACAGGCCGCTTAAACTACCCCCGGAAGGCAATTTTATTTATAGAACATTTATAGAAAATGACGCCATCGTCTTCAACGGAACGTGGCCAAAACCCCGGTCCAGCAAACATCTCCGATCGACATGGACATACTTTGATCCTGCGAAACAAAGGTGTACAATACGACACGGTGGCCAGGATTACGGTTGCCGATGTGATAGTCGATTTTGTGGACGAGGAATCGATGAGAAATTTCGTGTGCGGTACGAACAAGGGTACGAAGCATTTTATCCCGTTTTGACCAACCTGAAAGCAACGATTCCTTGAACGGGATATGTTCGTAATGATTTGTTGCAGGTGATATGCGTAAAGTTTGGATTCATGGCGATGACTCCACCTCAGGAAGTGCTGGAAGCTCTGCTGGCCGAAATCCACCCAGCACAAACCGCTTCTTGAACGCGCCGAGGTCATCACCGGAAGTAATGATAGCATTAATTAATGGCCAAGTAAAAAAGTTCATCGTGGCAATGACCGGAAAGGTCCTGATCGACATTAAGACCGCAAAAAGGAGTTTTTCGCGACCAAGCGAATCGAATCCTCAACAGAAATAACTGGACCCGGGCTGGATGGACTGCCGGCCGGCCAAGCGGAAGGATAAATATCTAGACGCGAGAAATGATCTACTAGATTTTCTGGCCATCTTCGGTCGGACCCCCAGCAGAACAGATGGCATTCCGAGTGTACGGTGAGGTGGATCTAAGCTTCAAAGCCAGAAAGAAATGGTAGGCAATCCGGAATAATCCGGCCAAACGTAGTGAAAACAATGCAAGATCGAGGAGGGCGATGATGGGGCGGATTAGATTTTGTGGAACCGGTTTCCGAAAGGAAGGCCATTACGAACACCTTCCCGAGAACGACTACAAAAAGCTGAGCCAAGAGGACATTTGACGATAACTCAATCCAGCAACGACCGTTCTTCTGCAGCTTTACCCAAACATCAACCTCCACCAGCAAATGTGT
Source organism: Culex quinquefasciatus (assembly GCF_015732765.1). Lineage (NCBI taxonomy): Eukaryota > Metazoa > Arthropoda > Insecta > Diptera > Culicidae > Culex > Culex quinquefasciatus. The sequence continues at coordinate 102,668,427 of NC_051862.1, read as the reverse complement.
TTAATCATTCATCAATAAAGTTCTGTTCAGTTTCTTTTTTTTTCATCCCACTATTCGCCTCCGACTTAGGCCAATTACTGGCAGAATGTTTAATACTATAAGCAACCTGTGTCAGGTCCTGGCCACCATGATAAGAACGCGAACGACATAAGAAAACAGCTCCTTGACTCATCCAGGCGGGTGAGGACCCCTTTCAAAATATCCGGAAGCACGGCATCCGCCACGGAACAACCGCCGTATTCGAGTCGTACTAAGGGGATCCCGGGGGTCTTCCTCGTCCGCCCATTCGGATGCGATTCCAGAAATGTAGCGTGCTAGGTCACTTTGGCACGACGAGGTCAGCAGCTTGACGGAACGGTCGAACGGTGACATTCAAAGAGCGTGAAGCTTGGCCTGGCCAGCGAACCAAAAACCACTGCGTTGTAAATGATCACGTGCGGCAACGGAGAAATCTTCCACCTTCCGCATCACAATCCGGAACATTTTTTTCGCAGCAAAACCAAATCGAAAAAAAAAATGCGGCAGCCTCTTGGGATGAAATAATTTCTTGCAATCACGCTGATCTGTCAAAACATCTATCCACAAATTCCGTAACCTGGCTTCCAATTACTCAGGAGAAGAATTGAGTAACATTGAGTAAGATTGAGTAACTTTGAGGAATTGAGTCACTCAGTTTCTCTCTGTCCTACCCCTTGGTTTTCTTGCTATTTCTCAAAAAATACTACCCCCCTGAAAAAGACGCCGTGGACGATGTTGCGCCGATCGAAATCTTTGAAATCTTCGCGACTTTTTTCATCTCATTCGCCACTAATTGCTGTTTGACGCAACTTAACTGCGCCGTGGACACGTTTCCCGCGGATGTTTCGAAACGCCCATCGTTGACATGACACATGACAGTTATGGGTTTGTATTGGTATGTTTGGGCTGCGCTTCGGCATATGGTTTTTTGATGAAGGACGATGGATTTCAAAAATAATTTTTATGGAGAGTCTCGTCTGTTTGTCTGTGGTAATATGCTGTCTGATATTGAGACAATCCTCAACTTATTATACTTACGAATTTTCTGCGTTGACCGAAGACTGTGAATTGCTATGTTCCTCAGGTGAGTCCGAAGATCGTCCACCTGTGTCGAACGTCATTATGTTTTATGTTTACCAGACGTGTATTGACTATTTCCAACGAATTACCATATCTAAAATACAGCAGATAAAATAAGATTTAAGATTAAGATATTTTAACTATTAATGGACATACTAGATACATGGCTGACACAAGTAACCAGAGAATGGGTAAATAACAAGGGAAATGCATAATAATACTTTTCTCTTTTTTTGGTATCATACAAATTTAAGGTATAGTTTTGATATTGCAAAATAGCAGAATTTGTCAATGATCGGACACTATTTTTTTGGTATTCTTTTGGTATTATAGTATTTTATCAAATTCCTCTGAAACTGATGTGAGAACATTTTGACCAATTTTGATAAGGTAATTTTGCGCTAAAAAGATGTCTCAAAGCGAATGCTTTGGTTGAAAACCGAAAATTTCAAACTTGATTTTTTTTTAATATACCCTCTAAAGAAATTACTTGAAATTGTGATAAATTTTCTTAGTCAGGATACCACATTTTGGTATTACAGTGTTTTATCAAATTCTTTTGAAACTATGGGAAAATTTTGACCAATAATTAATTTTGCGCTGAAATGATGTCTCAAAGCAAAAGCTTTCATTGAAAACCGAAAATTTCTAACTTGATTAAAAAAAATGTACCCCCTAAAGAAATTAGGGGAGAGTGGGGAGACTTGATCCCCCTTTTATGTATCGCACATAACTCTGTCAATTTCTCACAAAACTATGATCTTTTGCATGAATTGAAAGCTTAAACATTCAACTATGTTTTGCTGATAAGGGTATTTCATCAGATAAACTCTTCGAATAATGCCAAGCGTTTTTAAAAAATATTTTAAACCGGCATTTTCAAAATGTTAGGGGTAACTTGATCCCCCTTTCAACATTTTGAAGAAATCTTAAGCAAAATGTTTCTTTTTCATCCAAACTTTTAATTTTCTATAAGTTACAGCAATTTGACATAAAACCTGTACGTTTGTGTTCAAAATATAACAAGTTTAGTATGTAAAATATTTGAAAACTTAAAATATTATTTTTTAGAACAAAATTAAGCATGTTTACAAAAGCTGGACATTTTTGTTTACAAAACTTTTGAAAAAAAGTTCAAACTGCAGTAAGTTATGTACAACTATACTAAAGGAAACTATGTATGAAAGCCCAGCCCAATTAATTAATCTTGAGGCTGATTCCAGTGACTGTAAAAATGCAGGGATCAAGTCTCCCTAAACGCACTTTTTTCAACAATTGTTTGTAAAAATAGTATGACGATAAATTTAACATAAAATGCGTAAGTGTTTTGGAGTTGATAAGTTTATCAAGCAATTCATGTATAAAAAATATTTTTTTGAATAATTTTTGAGTGTTTTCTCTACATATCAAAACAAAGAAAAAAAGATCTCTTGGAAGTTTTTTGCAACTCGTTATAGAAAAATGTGTGTAACTCAATCCAAACATTTTTTAATTTTTTTCTTTGTTTTCTACAATGAGTTTTAGTTAATTTCGCACAACTTTCTAGAACAAAGCTAATTGTTTTACCCTGCTGACGAGATACAGGCTTGGGATCAAGTGTCCCCGGGGATCAAGTCTCCCCACTCTCCCCTACTTGAAATTGTGGAAGATTTTCAAAGTCAGGATACCACATTTTGGTTTTACAGTATTTTATCATTTTCTTCTGAAATTATGGGAAATTTTTTACTAATTATAAGTAAATCTTTTCCTGTTCCTGAGGGGAACACCCGTGAAGAGTATCGGGGCCGGCATTTACAAAGCGGATTCAGTTACAGTTTTTATTAATCAACTTAATGTTAACATGTCAAGGTTAATGTTAACATTCCATAGGTTGTCTTCCGAAGGTCCAGTTTGTGACGATACACTACCTTCCCTTTACTAAGCAATCGAATCCAGAAGGGAAAAGAGCACCAGTTGTGTTGGTCCGAGCCGGGATTTGAACCCCGATCTACCGTTTACAAGGCGGAAGCGTTACCACTGGGCTACGTGGCTCGGTCGGTTTACTAATTATGATGGTATTATATTTACGGTTTAATGACTTGTAAACCAAAAATTGTCAAAATGATTTTTAATCTTTTTGATATACCCACTGAGAATATGGGTGAGTATAAAAAAAACTTTGATTAACGAGTCAATCGATAGTATTATTGAATTTTTGGTGACTTGAATTTAATTCCATTTAATTTATTTTGCAATCTTGTTATTTTTCAGAAGCTTCAAAAACTTCAAGGAAAGCCGTTCATCAATGACAAATGTATTCGATGTGGCGAAGAATATCACTAAGAACAACATGGAATCGTTAGATGAGTAGATTTTACTGTTGCATATGGAGCATTGTGTTATCATTTCCGTTTTTTCACTAATTGCAACTGCTTCAAAAATGGCATGAAAATACCAAATTTTGGTATTACTTTTGCAAATAACAGCATTAGCATTTGGAGGACGCCCCACCACCGGAAGGCTCCACAACGCTTATCCCACTGTTTGGTCTGGTTGTGTTAGACCCTCATCCGGAACAATAATCCAACACGGGAGATACCATGTCTTCATCTTTTGATGAGTGTGTAATACAGCCCAGGGCATAAGGGGGTCCAGGCCGGATCCAAGCTATCCTCAGGGATATGAAGGATCGTTAGTAAACACCTATCTAAAGTGCGCAAGGACCCCTACGTCACCTTAGTGGTATAGATGTTTGTAGGGAGGTTTTGGACTCAATGTTAGTAGGAGAGGTAGAACCCTAGGATACACCTCGAAAGGTGTTGCGGGTTGGTAGTAACAGTATTCCTAATTCCAGTCTAGGCTCACCAAGTCGCCATGGCCTAGTGGTTAGCATTTTTGCTTACCAAACCAAAGGACGGGGGTTCGAACCCCGCCTTCAGCGACTTTGATTTTTCGTTCATATTCAGCATTTCAAGTATTTCTATGTCCTTAACTTTCTCGATGGGAGCAGATGGGAATCGAACCCAGAACCATTCGCTTACAAAGCAAACACTGTAACCATTCAGCCACAGCTGCTCCTGTATTACTTTTGCAAATAACAGCGACCAAAATGTGCCCTTGGTTGCCCAGTAATAGTTCGTAAAATACCATGAAATCATACCAAAATCATGTATGTGGAAGACCACAGGAATAACGAAATCTAATGTTCCATGGGCGTGGGAATACCAAAAAATAAAACCATACCAAGTTTTGGTATTCAAGCCATGTTTCAAAATTCAGAATAGCTCAACTTGGTATTGAAATGGTTTTATTTTGAGGTATTATTTTACCCTTGATGTAACATGCTTTGGTATATTTGTGGTCTTCCGCATACAAGAATTTGGTATGATTGTATGGTATTTTACCATCTATTACTGAGCAACCAATGGCACATTTTGGCCTCTATTATTTGCCCAAGTAATATCAAAATTTGGTATTCCTGTGTTTTTACCCCTGCTCGGGTGTGACATTATTTAATAGATGGTAAAATGCCATGAAATCATACCAAAATCAAGTATCGATGCCTGTGTGCTCTCTTGTACTAAGCTTGCTGGTTTTCCTATCTAGTAAGCATAAGGCAGGGGTACTCAAAGTTTTTGAAGGCCGGGCCAAATATTTATAAAAGATTAATTACGTTATTTTAATTTTGAAGACTGGAAAATACATCTACCAGCTCAAATTTTTTTACTTCTGTTATTTTTTCAACATTTTCGTTAATTAAAAAAAATAGAAAACACAAGATGGTGCTATAGTTTTCTATATGCATTGTTGATTTTATTGTTTTAGTTTTTCAAAAAAAAAAAAATGTTTTTAGCTGAATGTACTTGTGTGTTTAATAAAATTCAATAAAATTTTAAAATTGTGACATGTAATCTGCATAATTTATGTAACGGCGTAATTTTATCTTTGAATTAAGTGTAACTAATAAAAAATCGAACGAAACTTTTTTTAGAAAATGTTTTAAGCACCCGTAAGGCGTAAAGTAAAAATGCGATCATTATTTTCAGAAAATGATTCAACAAAAAAAAATTTGATTAACTTTTATTATTCGAAAATTAACTCATTCAAAGGAAAAATATATATCAACATTTGCAACAGTAGATTTGCTGCAGAAAATGATATTAATCTTCTCATTGAAAAGTGCCGGCGACAAAATTGGGCGAAAAGTTCACCGCCCGGAGATCGCGAGTTGGCGCGAGCGAATGAACACCGCGAAAAAAGATTCGGGGGTACATTGGGGTTAAATGATCATTTCGTCATTCGGTTTAATGAAAAATAATTATTTTTTCGTAAATATCGCTACTTTGATGCGATGTAATTCATTTTACAGTAAATTAGGCATTGTTACATCAAATTTGACCTTTCAAACGCACTAGAATGGCCAAATTTTAAAACATCAATGTTTGCCAATTTGACCCAATTCCCTTGTAGAACAAAAGAAAAGTTCATCCGCGGTCTGTCAGCAGCGCGCTGTTTTGTTTGCTGGATCAACATTTGGAAATGTCGAACGTTGAAGGAAATCGCTCAAAAATGGAAATTAATCGATTTCAAATGTTATGGCCGCAAATGAAAGGTAAGGGTGGCTAATTTTTGATTCCGATCTGTAAAACTAGTTCTGGCGAGGGTTCTGGGCACTGCGGCAATCGATTTTACCGGCGGGTTGCTTCCGGTTGCATTTGATTTGAGGAGAAGGTTTTTCAATCCACCAGGGGCTTATTCGGGGGCAACAGTTTCGGTAATCCGGAACTTCCGGTAAGTTTCATATTTGCAGTGTTTAGCATGAAAAACAAACTTAGACCAATCTTTCAAGTGTGCGCTCTTTTTGAGGAGGGGGCGCATCCGAAGAAGAGCGCAACTCGGGGGAGCGTTATTTCGGGGTTTGAGCGCAAATCGAAGGAGCGTTATTGCGGGGTTTTGGCGTAAAATGGGATTTTCTTTTTTAATTTTATTTACAATTAAACGAAATATTTATATAAGGGGTCATCCACAAAACACTGATAATGGGCCATCCTCAAATCTGGGTGTCCAAGAACTCCCGGATGTCATGGCCTAGATAGCTACCTGATCAACGGAGGTCTATATGGGTGAATTAACCATCGGTATAGCTTCAGATAGCTTTTGTGAACCACGATGGATACCCTTCGCCATGTTGGATTATTATGGGTCCTCCAGGAACTCCCGGGAGTTATGACCTGATGATTTACCTGACTTCCGAGAGTTCCTGGGAAACCCATAACAATCAAGCATGGTGCAAAGTGTCTATCATGGTCCACTGAAGCTTCTTGAAGCGATACCGATGGTTGATATACCCATATAGTTTCGCGTTGATCAGGTAGATCATCAGGTCATCACTTTCTAGAATTCTTGGATGATCGATAACAACGTACCCCAGAGTATCTATCGTTGTTCACTGAAGCTACCTGAAGCCACACCGATGGTGTCCACAAATGACGTATTTTTCAAAACTTCCATATTATTGCCCCACCTTCCTCAAAGAGCTGGGCACGCTAGTGTGAAACATATCAAACGAAATATTTGAAACCAAACCTGCACAACAACAAACAAACAGAAAAATGAGGCGCTAATTTGGATTCAACAAAGTATTTAATTCCTTTCGTTATTGCAAATCGACTTTTGATTGCATTTTCAGATTTGTATGAAACCTTGTCCACTGATGTTTTTTTATGACCAAAATAGTTATTGTGCACTATTGCCTCTTATTCTTCATACAAAATGGTGTCTGTCTATACACAAGTGCTGTGAATGTTTTCGCACATCTGTATCTTGAGATAAGATTTTCTGAATACCAACCATTGGCAAAGTTTTAAGTTATGACCAGGATTGAATTAAAAACTTTTTTTAGTCTAAAAAAGATTATAGTTACAATGGTTAATACACCCACACCCAGAACTGGGCATCGGCATACGAGAGGATAAAGAGCACGATTCGGTAGTAAAATGCTACTGTATGCGGACGGAGAGGATAAATCCCGAAATTGCCGTGAGTACTTTACTCATGGGTTCATTTTCCAAAAAGTTCATCTATCAAAAAAGTACCGGTACCGAGATTCGAACCCAAGACCTTCGGCTTATTGAACCGTGCCTTTGCCGTATAGGCCACCATGGTTCGGTGACTAAGTGGTGGTCATTTGTCCATATAAGCCACTCAATTGGATGAACTCGTCAATGAACGAATGAACTCGCGAGAGGTCTTTACTCACGCAAAATAGTACTTTCCTCACGTTTATTTTCGGGAGTTCTTTAACTTTGGGTGCATATAGACCCCCTTGGATTAGGTAGATCATCAGCATGGCTTTCTACCTAAGGTACTCGCGAGTGTGTAGTAGTGCGGTTGTCAAAATCGTTATCTCTGACTCTCTCACTCCACTGCCACTGACATTGTTTATGTTTTGCTTTTCCTGGCACGGTCCATTGTTCGTTTGTTATTGTTTTGGTTTTAGTGGCACGGAGTCATGTACTCACACTAATGCAAAGCAAGATCGTGAGTACCTATGATATACAGCCTTGGATCATCAGGTCATAACTCCCGGGAGTTCCTGGAGGACCCATAATAATCCAACATGGTTCTTAGAAGACTTATAACAATCCAACGTACCCCAGTGTCTCCATCGTTGTTCACTGAAGCTACACTCAAACCCCGATGGTTTGACACAAACTGTTGTCAGACGAACGGGGTCACTTTTTAGTTTGACACCTTTTACACGGAGTTCACGCACACTACCAAACGTGTGTTTTGATAGTGTGCGTGAGCACCGTGTAAAAAGTGACAGTTCGTCACTTTTTAGTTTGACTTTGACCAACCAACGGGGTACAAACTAAAAAAGTGTCCAACGAAAAAGTGACCAACCATCGGGGTTTGAGTGTATACCGATGGTTAATTCACCCATAAAGATCTCCGTCGAGACCTCCGTTGATCAGGTAGCTTTCTAGGCCATGACATCCTGGAGTTCTTAGATACCCAGATTTGAGGATGGCCCATTATCAGTGTTTTGTGGATGACCCCTTATATAAATGTTTCGTTTAATTGTAAATAAAATTAAAAAGAAAATCTCATTTTCCGCCAAAACCCTGCAATAACGCTCCTTCGGTTTGCGCTCAAACCCCGAAATAACGCTCCCTCGAGTTGCGCTCTTCTCCGGTTTGCGCCCCTCCTCAAAAAGAGCGCACATTTGAAAGATTGGTCTAAGTTTGTTTTTCATGCTAAACACTGCAAATATGAAACTTACCGGAAGTTCCGGATGACCGAAACTGTTGCCCCCGAATAAGCCCCAGGTGGATTGAAAAACCTTCTCCTCAAATCAAATGCAACCGGAAGCAACCCGCCGGTAAAATCGATTGCCGCAGTGCCCAGAACCCTCGCCAGAACTAGTTTTACAGATCGGAATCAAAAATTAGCCACCCTTACCTTTCATTTGCGGCCATAACATTTGAAATCGATTAATTTCCATTTTTTGAGCGATTTCCTTCAACGTTCGACATTTCCAATTGTTGATCCAGCAAACAAAACAGCGCGCTGCTGACAGACCGCGGATGAACTTTTCTTTTGTTCTACAAGGGGAATTGGGTCAAATTGGCAAACATTGATGTTTTAAAATTTGGCCATTCTAGTGCGTTTGAAAGGTCAAATTTGATGTAACAATGCCTAATTTACTGTAAAAATGAATTACATCGCATCAAAGTAGCGATATTTACGAAAAAATAATTATTTTTTCATTAAACCGAATGACGAAATGATCACTTAACCCCAATGCACCCCCGAATCTTTTTTCGTGGTGTTCATTCGCTCGCGCCAACTCGCGATCTCCGGGCGGTGAACTTTTCGCCCAATTTTGTCGCCGGCATCTTTCAATGAGAAGATTAATAATTTCCATTTTTTGAGCGATTTCCTTCAACGTTCGACATTTCCAAATGTTGATCCAGCAAACAAAACAGCGCGCTGCTGACAGACCGCGGATGAACTTTTCTTTTGTTCTACAAGGGGAATTGGGTCAAATTGGCAAACATTGATGTTTTAAAATTTGGCCATTCTAGTGCGTTTGAAAGGTCAAATTTGATGTAACAATGCCTAATTTACTGTAAAAATGAATTACATCGCATCAAAGTAGCGATATTTACGAAAAAATAATTATTTTTTCATTAAACCGAATGACAAAATGATCATTTAACCCCAATGTACCCCCGAATCTTTTTTCGCGGTGTTCATTCGCTCGCGCCAACTCGCGATCTCCGGGCGGTGAACTTTTCGCCCAATTTTGTCGCCGGCACTTTTCAATGAGAAGATTAATAGAATCTGATATACTTTCATGCAACCGCCGTTTGGGTGTAGAGTTCAAATTATTTTTGAATGAAGCAGAACTTGCTCAAAATGATTCTATAAGCGGAGCAATGCATTGATTCAGCGGATTTCACTTAAATTTCCATTGATTTAAAAAAAAAATTATCCATGATTTTTCGAGCCAATTTTTAATAAGGGGAGGGTCGAAAAAAGCTTTGTAAAATACTTGCAAAAGCCTTATTCCTTCGATTTCAGCATTTTGTATGCCTTAATCCTGAAAGCATGAATTTCCAAAAATGTTTGAAGACAGTTTTGACGATAATTACTAGTTTCGTATGAATACAAAGAGACGAGTTGTTCCTTTTAATTCCGTTGTATATTTTAATATCTCGACAGTCGAGAACAGAACACTGATGAAGTCTGCAAGTAGTAGACGAAATACGTATCTGTCAAGATATTAAAATATATAGCGGATTTAAAAGGAACAACTCGTCTCTTTGTATTCATAGTAATGCATTCTGCTAAAACGCTCAACCAAACCACAAATACTAGTTTTACTCACAAAAACTGTGAAACTGTGTCCTATATAGAGTTATCTATATCTCTCTATTTTTTTTAGATCTACATTCTATACATGCAAATAACTCGCATAGGTATTTGGAAGGTGTTAGCTCTGCCGAGCTTCGGTGACCCATTTCTACGCTGGCTAGCCGAGCGCGAGGTACTTCAGCTTTATCGACAAGCCCCGCCCTGAAGAACGTTTGGACCAATCGGATTCAAACGTTATTTAGAACTTCCGAACCCTTGTCAAATGGACAAAGGCCCAGCGCGTATATAGTTGATAGTAACAGTATTCCTAATTCCAGTCATAGCTCACCAAGCCGTGATGGCCTAGTGGTTAGCATTTTTGCTTACCAATCCGAAGGACGGGGGATCGAACCCCGAATCGAGCGACATTGATTTTTCGTTCATGTTCAAAGTTTCAAGATTAATATTTCCTATATTTTCTCGTTGGGAGCAGATGGAAATCGAACCCAGGACCATTCGCTTACAAAGCGAACACCGTAACCAGTCAGCCACGGCCGCTCCCTTAAAAATCTTATTAGCATAAATGAGTTTAAAATAAACCTTAACTTTGAAAAACCATAAAATAACTTTACAAGTAATTAAGAGCGAGTCCACGAGCAAAGCATACCCATCTCGCATCGACCTCACCAATCTGCCTGAAATTTTCAGGGATTGTTTGTACATGGGACATTCCATCTGAAGCGGAACAGCATTTGAAAATTACCATCTCCGAATCTGCTCAAATTTGGCTGAGCTGTTGAGACTATCAAAACATGCAAAAATCCCGAATTTTTTTGTACTCTCCCAAAAAATCGACTTTTTGGCGATTTTTGAGCTAAACCCCTATCTTCAAACGACGATAACTCAGGAACCACAAATCTTAGATGGTCGGTCTTAGACTCCATTTTGGAGGAAATTGGATGTAGAACCCATTTCCGTGATCAACATTTAGATTAAAATATATTTTCTACCTGTATTGCGCAATTGAAAACTTTAAATGGCCGTTTCTCAGAACAGTCCTATTTATTTTTTAAATTTGACCTCACCATCGTATTCCCCGGCCGATTTTACATAAGAATCACTTATAGACAGAAAGGAATATGTTTCGTTCCAGAGATATCGAATTTTTAAGTTTTAAGAATTTGAGATTACCTACATCAGCTACACTCGCCGCATCTGCTAGAAGCAATCAGTCGTGCTGATCAATAATTACTACCTGGTGTTCTGTAAGATGAATTATTTTTATAATTTTATACAGAGTTTTTACAATTCAATTTTAAAAAAATTATCATTATTTATCTATAATTTTTATATTTTTCCTAATTCCTCATTTCTTCTCACTTTATCAAATTATTTCTTCTTGTATTTGAAGCAAGAACGAATGTAGAGCTGGCTGTAGTAGATGAAATAATTCTCATGGGTTCAAGAGCTTTTGCCGTGTGCGGTAGCGAAATAGTGCCATTAAGCAAAAATCCCAAAATTTGCCTTACGGTTTGAAAGATTGATCATGTTATACCGATTTTTTATATTGTGAGCCAGTTTCATCTGAATCATTGATGATTTTGTCACTTCTGGTACATTGAAATTCAAAATCAAAACCATATAGGGGAAATATACCTATTTTAATAAGTCTAAGCCGTTCGGCCAATTCTCATCACTTTCGCCATTTTGCGCTATTAAGGGTGCACAGCAACCAAGGAAGTTGTTGTCTTCTTATTCCAAAATTGTCAAACTTACGGACCCAATCCTGCAAGAATCTGATTGTAAAAATAGTCAAACTTTGTTGTAAATAACTACGAAGACAGTAATTTAGGGGATGAATAAAAAATTATGTCGATAGTTCCCGTAGTATTGAAGATACTAAAATGTCTGTAACAAAAATCTGTGTGCAAAAGCTATGGTTGATGTGTACCGTTAAATCAACATTTTCAGATGTATCAACAATGGAGAGTTGCTTGCTCACTTTTGTTTGAGCTATTTATTACTTTGGAACAGTCAAAAACACTTTAGGAAAGCTGTAATTCATGATCAAAGTGCTGATAGGCCGATAATAGAAATAGGCTTAGAAATGGTATATTTCCCCTACTTCTGATACATGTGGACAGCAACTGTATCGTCTTCCAAGATTTCGAAATGATTGACAAACAAAAAAAGATAGGTAATTGTTCGGACGGTGTCGAAATCAACACAACTCAATTTGATCTTCATCAGGTAATAAATCAGATTAATCTCTGTGATTTTCCTAAATGTTTTTCAGTTTTATACTTTCCAGAAATCCTCCTCCTTAATCATGTTTTATTCATGTGGTTCATAATTTTTATCGTTATAATGTATCGTACACTTTTTCTTAACTGTTACTTACAAGATCAATTGCAATTTCCTGCTAGCGCTGCGGGAATTCCATTCTGCCCTGTATCGCGTGTCGTTCTTGCTCTATCCTGTGGGCTGATTTGCTAATGATTATTTGGGATGAAATCTTATTTCAATAAATAACCAGGTAGCAGTTATTGATCAGCGCGCCCGAGTGCTTCTAGCAGATGCGGCGAAGTAAGCTAATTTAGGTAATCTCAAATACTTAAAACTTTAAAATTCGAAACGAAACATATTCCTTTCTGTCGATATGTGATTCTTATGTAAAATTGGCCGGGGAATACGATGGTGAGGTCAAATTAAAAAAAATAAATAGGGCTGTTTTGAGAAACGGCCATTTAAAGTTTTCAATTGCGCAATACAGACCATCTAAGATTTGTGGTTCCTGAGTTATCGTCGTTTGAAGATAGGGGTTTCGCTCAAAAATCGGGAGGGTACAAAAATGGAGGGGGTGGTCCGATTTGGATGAAATTCGAGATTTTTGCATGTTTTGATAGTCTCAACAGCTCTGCCAAATTTGAGCAGAATCGGAGATGGTAATTTTCAAATTTGCATTTTTTCTTGCACACTGCAGGTGGAATGTGCATATAAAACTAGCATCTGGCCAAAACATGAGCACTGCATGTATTTTTTTTAAGAATGTAACTTGGGCAAACATCAATTTAATTTCAAAATTCAAAATGCATCTGAGGAGGCTTAAAAAATCCAACAAAATGCAGAGAGGAGCATCCCAATTGGTTAAATCTAAAGCGAGTTATTGGCATTTTAGTGAAAAATAGCACAATTTTCAAACCTGGACCTTGTAGGGGACATCTGGGATAACGCTTTGGGTAAGACACTTTTTGCCAACCTCCTGTGGCCGAATGGTTACGGGTTTCGCCTCATAAGCGGAAAGTCATGGGTTCTTCTCAGGGTGAGTATAAAACGGTTGCTTCACGTGCTCTTCAAGCATGTGATCGATCTTGGGATATTCCTTTGCGCCTCTTCCCAAAATACTTTCCTCGTGTCTTCGCATGTAAATAATGCCCAGCCGATCGGTATTGCACTGCAGTCCAGTTGCATTGTCCCAGATCAGAGCAAAGGGAACACCGCAAAAGTAGCACCGCAAAAAGACAATTGTCTTTACAAGACCCCGCGCGGCAAAATAATAGCTACTGGGAAGAGCTTGAAAAATGACACGAAAAAATTGTCACCGCGGTTCTAGCGATACATAGCGCACAAGGCACAAGGAACGGAGTTTACAGCTTCTGGATGGAACAGCACTTTCCCTTTCAATAGGGACTGTGCTAAAGATCTGGAAATGCTTAACAACAGTAAAAATGGGTAACACGATACAGTAGTCCTTGTAATCAGGATTCAGTGTCTTAACCCGGGCATGGTCTTCGGGTCTATAGGACCCAGTAGCACTATAAAAGTAATTGTAACTTTTGACCAAAAACACCTAGAGATCTGAAATTTTGTGACTTTGTGTATCTTACTAAGACACACATTCTGGCCAAAAATGAACTTCCGGTGGCCACCGGAAGTGCCCACCAAAAAAAAACTGACACCAATGGTATTCCGGGTCTATAGGACCCAGAAATGTTTTCAGCTGCCAAAATTCGAGATTGTAACCGATTTTGGATGTCTTGACCGCAAATGAAAGGCTAGGATGTCTACTTTCTGAACTCAACCGGCAGAACCGGTTTTGGACACCGTGGCCACCGGGAACCTGCTACAACCGAAAAAAGTTCTTTTTGAGGCCCCTACTTTGAGGACCTGTATCTCCGAAACGATTGCACATAGCAGGTTGCTTCCGGTTGCATTCGACAGATAATAACCTGAATTTTAAGCCCCAGAAAAAATAATTGGTCCATAGTGGCCACCGGTTCCGGTAACCCGGAACTTCCGGAAAACTTGATTTTTGCAGTTTTTGACATAAAACCGTCACACAGACCAGTATTTTGAAACGGATTATTTTCCAAATCATTGCAGAAGGATACTACATACTACCCCTGACTGTTTGGTATCGGTTCTGGCCAACTCTGGCCAATCCGGAACCGGTTCCAGGGTACCACTAAAACGGTTCCAATAATTGTCACGCTAGAAACCCGTCATGTTGCATATAAAACTTCATGAAATTGCATGTTATGACCATCTGAGGTCATGCCGATGTCCTCTGACCCATCCTGGTCACTCCGGAACCGGTTACCGGTGGCCACTGGGGGACACTATCGGAATATGCAATGAACCCTATCATCCGACGTATCAAACTTCATGAAATTGAAAGTTATGACCATCTGAGGTCATGCCGATGTCCTCTGACCCATCCTGGTCACTCCGGAACCAGTTACCGGTGGCCACTGGGGGACACTATCGGAATATGCAATGAACCCTATCATCCGACATATCAAACTTCATGAAATTGAAAGTTATGACCATCTGAGGTCATGCCGATGTCCTCTGACCCATCCTGGTCACTCCGGAACCGGTTACCGGTGGCCACTGAGGGACACTATCGGAATATGCAATGAACCCTATCATCCGACGTATCAAACTTCATGAAATTGAAGTTATGACCATCTGAGGTCATGCCGATGTCCCCTGACCCAACCTGGTTACTCCGGAACCGGTTACCGGTGGCCACTGAGGGACACTATCGGAATATGCAATGAACCCTATCATCCGACGTATCAAATTTCCAGAAATTGAAAGTTATGACCATCTGAGGTCATGCCGATGTCCTCTGACCCATCCTGGTCAATCCGGAACCGGATACCGGTGGCCACTGGGGACCATATCGGAATATGCATAAACCCTATCATCCGACGTATCAAACTTCATGAAATTGAAAGTTATGACCATCTGAGGTCATGCCGATGTCTTCTGACCCATCCTGGTCACTCCGGAACCGGATACCGGTGGCCACTGGGGGACACTATCGGAATATGCATAAACCCTATCATCCGACGTATCAAACGTCATGAAATTGAAAGTTATGACCATCTGAGGTCATGCCGATGTCCCATGACACAACCTGGTTACTCCGGAACCGGTTACCGCTGGCCACTGAGGGACACTATCGAAATATGCAATGAACCCTATCATCCGACGTATCAAACTTCATGAAATTGCAAGTTATGACCATCTGAGGTCATGCCGATGTCTTATTACCTAACCTGATCACTCCGGAACCGGTCGCCGGTGGCCACTTGGGGGCACTATCGAAATATGCAATGAACCCTGTCATCCGACGTATCAAACTTCATGAAATTGAACATTCTTACCATCTGAGGTCATGCTAACGTCCTTTGAACTTATCTGGTCACTCCAGAATCGGTTACCGTTGGCCACTTGGTGACACTCTCTGAGTATGTAGTAAACCCTATCATCCGACGTATCAAACTTCATGAAATTGAAAGTTATGACCATCTGAGGTCATGCTAACGTTCTTTGAACTTATCTGGTCACTTCGGAGTCGGTTTCCAATGGCCACTTGGGGAAACTTGTGGAATATGCTAGAAACCCTATCATCCGAAATATCAAACTTCATAGAATTGAAAAATTATTTCTATCCAAGGTTATGCCGACCTAAACTAACCTTACCTGATCAATCTGGAACCGGTTACCTATGGCCACTGAGGGCCACTCCGGGACCGGTTACCAGTGGCTTTTGGGGAACATTATCGTAATATGCAATGACGGCATATCGAACAACATGAAATTGAACAATATTATATCTAAGGTAATTACGCTAACATCCCCTAACTCTATCTGGCTTTTGGAATCGGTTACCGGTGGCAACTGGTGTACACTTGTGGAATATGCGGAATAGAAACCCTATCGTCCCACATATCAAACTTCATGAGGCCGTCTTTCTCTCAAACCGAGTGTTGCCGAGATTTGGGTGCAGAAACTCTTTCATCTAACCTTTGATTTTGATATTTTAGAAATTATAGACACGCAAAAATCGGTATTTTCTCGGATAGCTAAGCTGCACTATTGACGTTAAAATCCTCTAAATGCGAATCCAAACATGTTTGGAACTTGCTACTCGGCATGTTGTTTTGGGTACCAGGATACTGCGGTATTGAAGGCATTGAAATGGCTGATGAATTTGCCAGACTAGGCCTATCAAACATATTCGTGGATCCCGAGCCGTTCCTTGGAATCTCAAAACGTGCCGTGAAGCAAGAAATTACTAATTCGTCGCTTGTGTGCTATCTATCTCCTATCTTTTTACAGCAGACGTGTTACAAGATAACACAAGTGACGAATTGAGGACAATCGCAGTGGCCATCGTAAACCGATTCCGAAGTGACCAGATAAGTTCAAAGGACGTTAGCATGACCTCAGATGGTAATAATGTTCAATTTCATGAAGTTTGATACGTCGGATGATAGGGTTTATTACATAATCAGAGAGTGTCACCAAGTGGCCACAGGTAACCGGTTCCGGAGTGATCAGGTTGGGTCAGAGGACATCGTCTTGATCCCAGATGATCATAACTTTCAATTTCATGAAGTTTGACACGTCGGATGATAGGGTTCATTGCATATTCCGATAGTGTCCCCAAGTGGCCACCGGTAACCAGTTCCATCGAAAACCGGTTCCGGGCCAGGTTAGGTCAGAAGACATCGGCAGGATCTCAGATGGTCATAAATTTCAATTTCATGAAGTTTGATACGTCGGATGATAGGGTTCATTGCATATTCCGATAGTGTCCCCCAGTGGCCACCGGTAACCGGTTCCGGAGTGACCAGGATGGGTCAGAGGACATCGGCATGACCTCAGATGGTCATAACTTTCAATTTCTGGAAATTTGATACGTCGGATGATAGGGTTCATTGCATATTCCGATAGTGTCCCCCAGTGGCCACCGGTAACCGGTTCCGGAGTGACCAGGATGGGTCAGAGGACATCGGCATGGCCTCAGATGGTCATAACTTTCAATTTCATGAAGTTTGATACGTCGGATGATAGGGTTCATTGCATATTCCGATAGTGTCCCCAGTGGCCACCGGTAACCGGTTCCGGAGTGACCAGGATGGGTCAGAGGACATCGGCATGACCTCAGATGGTCATAACATGCAATTTCATGAAGTTTTATATACAACATGACGGGTTTCTAGCGTGACAATTATTGGAACCGTTTTAGTGGTACCCTGGAACCGGTTCCGGATTGGCCAGAGTTGGCCAGAACCGATACCAAACAGTCAGGGGTAGTATGTAGTATCCTTCTGCAATGATTCGGAAAATAATCCGTTTCAAAATACTGGTCTGTGTGACGGTTTTATGTCAAAAACAGCAAAAATCAAGTTGTCCGGAAGTTCCGGGTTACCGGAACCGGTGGCCACTATGGACCAATTATTTTTTCTGGGGCTTAAAATTCAGGTTATTATCTGTCGAATGCAACCGGAAGCAACCTGCTATGTGCAATCGTTTCGGAGATACAGGTCCTCAAAGTAGGGGCCTCAAAAGAACTTTTTCGGTTGTAGCAGGTTCCCGGTGGCCACGGTGTCCAAAACCGGTTCTGCCGGTTGGGTTCAGAAAGTAGACATCCTAGCCTTTCATTTGCGGTCAAGACATCCAAAATCGGTTACAATCTCGAATTTTGGCAGCTGAAAACATTTCTGGGTCCTATAGACCCGGAATACCATTCGTGTATGTAGAAAACGAAGACCATGGCCAGGTTAATACTCAAACAGAAAAAAAGACACTTTTACTTTTAGTGAATTTTTTGGTTATAAATTTTTGCTCGAGGGACCTCTTAGATCACATTTTCTGGTAATAATTTTATCATATTCGTGTTCCTGACACAATTTCACAATAGAAACATGCATAAAAATGTTGATTTTCATCAATTTTACCCCTTTAAAAAATGTTAGTAAAAAAATTAGGAAGCTGTTTTTTTCTGGTGTCATCTGGAAATACTGGAAACGAACTTGATTTTCAATAAATGTGAATCGAAGATTTTTTTTGAAAATTAAATTTTAAGGGGTTAAAATGGATGAAAATCAACATTTTTATGCATGTTTCTATTGAAAAATTCTCTCAGGAACACGAATATGACAAAATTATAACCTCGAGCAAAAATTTACAACCAACAAAATTCACTGAAAGTAAAAGTGTCTATTCTATGTGTTAAACTGCCTCACTCAAAGCGTTATCAGTCTCAGATGTCCCCTACAAGCTTCAGGTCGAATTGAGTTGATATCTGGATGGAACATTTTTTTAATGAGTTTGAAAATTGTGCTATTTTTTCACTAAGCCAATAACTCGCTTTAGATTTAACCAATTGGGATGCTTCACTAGGGTGTAATATCAAAATCGATTTTCCAGCACAGCAATTTTTCAGTTCCTTTTGGGGTCCTAAACAACTCCTCAAAGTTTGGCAACGATTGGTTTAGTCCTCACTTTGCGCAAAGCGATTCAATTTTTCATATAAATTTGTATGAAAAAACCCATTTTTTGGATTTTGATTTTTATAAAATCCACGTTTCACGCTGTACTAAAACCGGATTCATATTCGGATGCTCTGGAAGGTGCTCTACAACTTTCCTGAAGAGAGTATGGTCATAGAATAGGTACTCTGGTACTCTCATCAGCTTTAATCTGTTTTTGTGTTTCCTGTTGTTAGCATTTGTCTTTAGTTAAGTTAAGTTTTATCATCAAGACCACAAGTTGTCGGATGATTCAAATAAACAAATAAACAAATTCTATGGTCAGGGGTTTAATACCAAAAAGCAAAAACTGAAAATTTGGTTTATTTGACCTTTTCAAAAAAAAAACTCCACAATTACTTGGTTCTCGAACCCGAGCAGGGGTAAATAACACGGGAATACCAAATTTTGGTATTACTTGGGCAAATAACAGGGACCAAAATGTGCCCTTGGTTGCCCAGTAATAGGTGGGAAAATACCATGAAATCATACCAAAGTCTTGTATGTGGAAGGGCACAACAATACCAAACCATGTTATTCCAAGGGTAAAATAATACCTCAAAATAGAACCATTTCAATACCAAGTCGAGGTCTTCTGGATTTTTTGTCATTGCTTGAATACCAAAACTTGGTATTGCCATGGTTTTATTTTTAGGTATTCCCGTGCCCTTGGAAAATCGGATTTTGGTATTCCACATACATGATTTTGGTATAGTAAATCTTTCCCAGTTCCTGAGGGGAACACCCGTGAAGAGTATGGGGGCCGGCATTTACAAAGCGGATTCAGTGACAATTCCATTCTCAACTTAATGTTAACATGTTATGGTTAATGTTAACATTCCATAGGTCGCCTTCCGAAGGTGTCGTGATAAGGTCCAGTTTGTGACGATACACTACCTTCCCTTTACTAGGCAATCGAATCCAGAAGAGAAACGATCACCAGCTGTGTTGGTCCGAGTCAGGATTTGAACCCCGATCTACCGCTTACTAGGCGGAAGCGTTACCACTAGGCTACGTGGCTCGGTCTCGGTGATTTTGGTATGATTTCATGGTATTTTACCATCAATTACTGGGCAACCAAGAGCACATTTTGGTCGCTGGTATTTGCACAAGTAATACCACAATTTGGTCTTTTCATACAATTTTTAGTGCAGCAGTTGCAGTTAGTGAAAAATCGGAAATGATCCATATGCCAAATCTACTCACCTGATGGTTCCATGTTGTTCTTAGTGATATTCTTCACCACATCGAATGCATTTGTCATTGATGAACGGTCTGTGCTTGATGATCTTGAAGCTTCTGAAAAATAACAAGATTGAAAAACAAGAGTTTTTTAAAATGAAACTGGATTAAAATTCACCAAAATTCTATAATTTGTCGATTGACTCGTTATTCAAAGTATTTTGTTATCCCGACTTAAAGAAATTTCAAAGATTTAAAAAAATATTAGTGGGTTTATCAAAAAAAAAAAAATCAGCTTTAACATTTTTTGCTTTCAAGTCATTTTAGCGCAAAATTAATTATCTCTTCAAAATTTATAAAAAAAATCCCATAGTTTCAAAGGAATTTGATGAACACTTCAATACCAAAACAATACCAAAACTTTCCATAATTTCATTTCATTAGGGGGTATATCAAAAATGTTTAAAATCAAGTTTGAAATTTCCGGTTTTCAATGGAAGCATTCGCTTTGCGACATCATATTAGCGCAAAATTAATTATTTTGTCAAAATTGGTCAAAATTTTCCCATAGTTTCAGAGGAATTTGGTAAAACACTTTAATACCAGAATAATACCAAAATGTGCCAACCTGACTAAGAAAATTTTCCACAATTTCTTGTCATTTCTTTAGGGGCTATGGGAAATTTTGACCAATATTGACAAAATAATTAATTTTGCGCTAAACTGATGTCCGGAAATTTCAAACTTGATTTTAAACATTTTTGATAGTTAAAAATCAAGTTTGAAATTTCCGGACATCAGTTTAGCGCATTGGTCAAAATTTTCCCATAGTTTCAGAGGAATTTGATAAAATACTGTAATACCAAAAGAATACCAAAATGTGGTGTTCGACCATTGAAAAATTCTGCAATTTTGCAATATCAAAACAATACCTTAAATTGGTATGATACCACATTTTGCTCTTGCATAATTCTTAAGACAAATTTTAAAGGGTCCAGGAATACCAAAATTTGGGATTGTTACCAGAGAAAGGTATTATTACGCATTTCCCTTTTTATTTACCCATGCTCGGGGATGTAAGTGATTTGAGGTAAAAAAAACGTTACTTGATCCACCTTAAGGTGGTTGCTGCCTTCCTCACATTCATGTTGTATTTTAGGTTGTATTTACAAATTGATTGAAGAGTTTTCTTTAATCTTTTTATTTTTTTTTTCTTTTTATTTTTTTATAATTATTGTTCTTACCAGAACAGCAATTTTCAATTTTTTTTTACCAGCTCTCCAAAATAAAGGAGAAAAGGCTTTAATTAAATTTAAAAGTGTTAATATGCCAACATTAGATGCACGATGGAATTGCATGCTGCATGCTTATGAGTTGTATATTTCAGTAAAAAGTTCGTGTAAATCTTTGTCGAGACAAAATGATGTATTCAGTCAGCAACATAATTACAACAGACTTTTTCCAGAAGAGACGCAGACACTGCTTAAGCAATGTGGCAACCGGGCGATACGCATGCTCTGCGGCTCTCGCGCGTATGCAAAAAGTCCCGGCCTTTGAGGTTATGCAAAAATCATCCTTTTTTGTAGATACAAAAAAAACTTTTTCATGGCATAACTTTAAAAGTACTTCACTAAACAGAATAAAATTTAATAGGGTCTTAGGGGACCCCAAAACGAACAAAATAAGGCAGATCCGGCCAAAATCGGTTCAGCCAGTTCTGAGATAATCGTGTGGAAAAAAAATCATGTCTACACACATCCCCACAGACATTTGTTCAGAATTTGATTCTGAGTCGATAGGTATACGTGAAGGTATATCTAGGAGGTGTATTTAAGAAGTTCATTTTTCGAGTGATTTTAAAGCCTTGCCTCAGTGAGGTGAGGAAGGCAAAAATCGAACCATCCACATTAACGACCCCCGGGTCTTTTGTGGTCTCTATTGCAAGTTTCTGCTCGAACCTAGGAGTCCGAAGGCTTGAATGGGGAGAGCACCCAAACCTCTTTCTACTCCAAGGAACCTTCCACCCCAGGCTTGGTTTGGTGTGTTGTTTGTACTTATGGCGTGGAGACGACTCCTACACCTGGAATGACTTAACGGCCTAACAACCAAGGCCGGGACCGACATTTTACTTCCTCATCCGATGGAAGGTTAGAGCAGATGGGAATCGAACCCAGAATCATCCGCTTACAAAGCGGACGGCGTAACCATTCGGCCACGCACTGACATAAGTGATTTGAGGTAAATCCTATTAATAAGTTACCACAAGGGTACCGGTTCAGTACATACAACGAATCAAAAATATTGTATTGTCACCGGCGGCAGAACGATTGCCATTATGTGAGCATCTTTGCTCCACTCTATTCTAAGCAATGTTCCAAAAACCATAATACCTCAACTTAGTATTTAAATGGTTTTATTGTTGGTATTATTGTGGTCTTCCACACACAAGATTACTACGGGAGCGAATGACTTAAAGTTCCCCTAATAAAATCAACAACAACAACACACAAGATTTTGGTATGTTTGCATGGTATTTTACCATCTATTACTTTTACCATGTTTTTTTACTGGGAAACATTTTGGTCCCTGTTGTTTGCCCAAGCTATACCAAAATTTGGTATTCCTGTGTTATTTACCCCTGCTTGGGTTGAACAAATTAAATCAAATGTTCGCTCAACTGCATTACCTAGGCGTTCTCTATTGTTAGATTCTTACCTAAAACTAGGTGCCGAAATTTGGCGTTCTAGAACTTTGACAGTTCATACATTGTTTTAATGTAACTTCTTTTTCAGCAATTTGTTTGGCTTAGTTTTACTTATTTTAATTCCTCTAGATCAGATGAAAACATGATTCCGGGTTTAACCAACAAGCATAAGGCATATAAAACGTAGATCAGCACATTAATTATTTTTCATATGTTCCTCACCCATTTTTTCTCCGAAGTTGGAAAGCAGTTTTTACAATATGATAATTAAAGGTTTACAAAGAAGCACACAGCAGCATGTCAAGTACAATAGTAGCCAGTAGGGATGGAGCCGGCGACTGTGTCTGGAAACATTCAGGAATTCTTAATTGGCAAATCATCAACATTGAGTGGGTTTAACAATAACTTTTCCTGACTCATTCAGAAACAATGATCAATCAGTTATTCGAATAACATTACCAAAAAAAAAATAATAGAAAAATAAATTATTCTGACAAAACTTGGAAAAAACATCATTTGTAGCAATCATTCATTTGCAAATCACTTTTGTATGTAAATATGAGTACGACATTACTAAACTTACTTTTACTACTTACTAAAAGTTTTTTGCAGATATCGCCCAGTATTTTTTTCACTTTTCAAAATGTCATCGAAATCATAGCTTGTCACTCAACACTGTTACGGTCCAAACATTTATTTTTCTGGACAGAAAAATACCACTGCCGCAACAACCGTAGCACGATATTTACTCACTTTAATAAGATTTATTTCACGTTTTCTTACTTCTCTAGCGTGTAAATTTTATTATTTTAGCAAAAAAGACATAGGATTACAGAATCTGTTATCAAAACCATCAAAAAAGTCAGAATTTGACACTCTTGTGAAAATAGCCAAGATACTGAGTATTTCATTAGATTTATTTTACTTGCAGGGCAAGCAGTGCTGCCATGTCAAGCTACCAGAATGTCTGTTGGATATAAGTGTTAGGATGTAACAAAATAGACTTTTTGGCGGGCATTCAGGGGCTGGTTCCGGTGGGCGTACTGAGTCCAAATCCCAAATATGAGCTTGATTGGACGTAACAGGAACTGGCGCTCCGCCTTTCAATTTCAAATGGGATTTAACCCGTAAATTTTTTTTTTAAATGTCTTTGGCCACCAATGCGTTTATCACAAACATCACTGGCGTGTAGGCCAGATCCTTGTGCATGTTCTTATATATAAAACATTGAAGCACAGAGAACAGATGTACATCTTGGTTCTAACTTGTGTGTAAACCGTGTAAACTAAAAAAATGCGTTGCATACAATTTTGCATCAAAGAAGTTAGAGTGTGCAGGATACGCTTGGCGGCGCCACCGTCGCGGCTGAGAATACTTGACTTAACAATTAAAAAGGCTCAATAATTTCGAAAGAAAATAAATGTTAACCTCGTTTAAATATAGAATTCACTTCTGTATAATTCCAGTTGACTAAAAATAATGCAAAAATGCATTAACATTAACGAAAACATAACAGAAAATTCATTCAAAATGATTTTTCAAGCGACAACTTAAAATAGTCCCTTTACACATGTTATGTCCGATTTCGTTTTGTTTACCTTCTTTGGCGCGTAAAATTACAACCCTCTGATGAAGGGCAGTCAGACATTGGTCTGATGTCGTTCGTACGGAATGTTTTATGCAGTGATTAGATGGTCCAACGTTCTGCTACTGTAGGCCATCATGATTTTGGAAGTGGCGCTATCTAGGCGGATGGTGCACACCCTAGCTCTTTTCAACGTATTTTGGTTTGAATTTTTACACACGTTTTTCAATGCTGTTTGTTCAATGATATACATCTGTTCTCTGTGATTGAAGTTTGGAGCATCCTAGAGCTCGGTACAGACCTTCAAAGTTTGGCATATTTTTTCCGAAAAATCGGCCCCAGCAAAAAAGATATGCGTCGCCCCTCGCGACGCCCGAGACGCCATTTGATTTTGCTTGGACCGATTTTTGGAAAAAAAAAAATGGCAAACTTTGAAGATCTGTACTGAGCTTGTGCTCCAAACTTCGATGTTAAATATACCAAAAAATGCGCACCGGAACCAGCACCCCTGAATGTCCGCCAAAAAGTCATTTTTGTTACATCCTAATAAGTGTATGTATCTTTAGAGTGACTTTTTAAAGAAAAGGCAATGATGTCCATATAGAATCTCAGAAACGACGGGATCAAGAGGGACAACGAGGTAACTAAACAAAAAAAAAAAGATAAAATATACGGTAGAACAGGACGGACAGTAGACAGACGCCCAAGTAACCAAACAGCACTAAATCGTGTCACTGTTCAGCACTACCAGCGCTTTAAGAGCTGCGAGCAAAAGCTAATCAGTTTTCGTATCTGCACTAACATCGCTTTTCCAGCAGATTTGCAGCTGAGTTTGGACTTTATATTTCTGATTTCCAGCTAGGCCCCTACTGTTGTTGTTCCAACCCTGCAAAATGTCAAAAAAATGTTGTTGTCTCTTCTCTCTCTTCTCTGCTTCTCTCAATTCTATTTTCGGGTTGTTTACTACTTTGCCGACTCAGCTGACCGAGTGGGGAAGTCTAATTATTTGCTTAAACTTGCGGTGTTGACGATTTGATGCTGGAAATTGATGTGGTCCTGGTGATTCCTGTGACTGTGTCCTCACGGCTAAACGGGGAATGAATTTCCCAGTATGATTTCAGACCTATAAAACTGTTTCGTTGGTGAGTTAAATGCTCCATCTCAATGCAGATTTCTCATGCTCTAAAATATGAACATTTATATTCCACTTAGCCACTACGAAGTTTCGGTTTTATTGAGGAAAAACACTTTTTTGGCAGATTTAGGATAATTTATTAAAGCTTCAAAGATAATAATTGCACAGCCCCCAGAACACACATGCCAGAGAGTTGGGGGACGTTCCTTGAGATGTTCCTTTTTGTCGTCGTTTTTTGTTACTATCCACAAGCTTACCGGGAAATGTCCATGCTATGTCCACTGGGTTTACGAAGCCGGATGATCCAGCTTTGACGAAATGAAATCTCTGCTTTCCTCCATTTCCGTAAATATTCGTCTGGTCGCGAAGGCCTCCGGAACAGTAGAAGTTGATACCTGAAGTTTTGTTCATCCTGAAACATGTTTCTTTCTTTAATTAGAATATACTTTAAAATGATGAAATGATGAAAAAGCTTACCAACAGATGAAAACAACGAACAATTTCTTAACCCAAAGATATCTCTTCCAAGCTGTCGGCATTTTGCTCCTGGCTCGATTTATTTTGGTTAAATGGATGAAAGAGTAGGAAATATATTTAGTTTTACTTCTTGGTGCTGTCTCTTTCGCTCTTACACGAAACAATATAGTGTTGCCAGTTTGATGAAATATTGTGTTGCAGTGTTGCCAGTGGCAGCATCAAATGAGCTCTATTTCAGCTTCATTTAGAGCATTTGTTTTAGAGCTGATTTGTGTTGAGCTTAGCTGTTTTATGACTAATTTGCTTTTCTATGCTGTTAAGCAGCCAATTTATGATTTCTTTTAGTGCTGGGTGGTTACTTGGGCGATCATCCCTGGACATTAACACAGACCTACTTTTTCTCAATTTAATAGTGCACTAAAGCGACACATTCAAGCTTAAAATCCAGTTAGATTCAGTTTTGAGAATTGTTAGTTTATTTTGGATCAAATGTAAATTTCTGGCTAGTTCCTTCCTTGACTTGACACATAATGTAACTAATAAGTCATCGTATCCAATAAAATAACAAATTACAAATCATCACAGCTTCAGTGCTTCTTTTTTTTTTGTTGTGTGGCAGTGCGTCCGAATGGTTGCGCTGTCCACTTTGTAAGCGGATAATTCTGGGTTCGATTCCCGTCTGCTCAAAACTTCCATTGGATGGGGAAATAAAACGTCGGTCCCGGCCTTGGTTGTTGTTAGGCCGTTAAGTCATTCCAGGTGTAGGAGTCTTCACCCTGCTACAAAGACAAACAACACACCAAAACAAGCCTGCTTCGGTGGAATCGCCGGTGGCGGTTGAACTCGCAATCCAAAGTGAGTAGAAAGAGGTACGGACTCCTTGGTTCGAGCAGAAACTTGCAGTATAGACCACAAAAGACCTGGAGTTCATCAATGTGGATGGTTTGATTTTGTTTGATTGATCATATTTAAAGTAAGCTGCTTACTGCACAGTGTCAGTGCTATTATTCAGCACTCCCGTTTAGCACTCGAAGGTTTTTTTTGTATTCAAAAAAAACTTCATCATCCCGGTAGGAGTATTGAACTCATGCCCTCTGGATTGAAAATCCAGCACGCCGCTACTCAAAACCCATCCCCTACCGGTCAGTTTTCAAGGGATCTGACTTTTCCGAGCCAGACAGGAATCGAATCCATCATCTTCCGCTTACAAGGCGAACCCCGTTACCTTATGGCCACGGTAGCTCGGCTGGCAAAAAAATCAATCGGTTCAATCGGTTGAACCGTGCACAACCGGTTTGTTACGTATTCGCCAGAAATCATGTATAAGCAATTCCATTTGAAAAAAACACATTAACCGGAACAAAAACACGAAGACTGAAAAATCAATGCTATTAAAATGAAACTAGATACAAGTTCACCAAAAGTTTCAAAATTAAATTAAGTTAAATTCAATTGAATCGTTAAAAATAATATCCCAAAATGTGGTATCCGGTAAACGACAGGTTTTGCAATTTGCCAATATCAAAACAATACCTTGAATTGGTACTAATCTCTAATCTAATCTAATCGAACACAAGCGCAGCCAGTCCGAAGAAAGCATCCGGGAAGAACTTATGGTTAGATTACGCCTCAAGTTCTTTCTTGTCATTATTAATGATTGCAGTACTTTCGAGAACCCCCGAAATGTATTACACTCACTAAAGCGGCCCGGCCTACTGCGTTGCATTAACCGCAAGAGACAGATTCTATGAACGGAACCCACATTTCATGGAATCATCAGGGGAAGAAGAAGAAGTGGGGACATACCGTACCAACCACTTCGTGTTATTTATAGAATATGGTGCGTAGTGTGTGTAGGGGAATCGTCGGGAAAGGGATTGTTGTATTATATAGTAAATGACCTTGTGACATTATTTCACCACTACGGATTAATTCACTCAAGGGGTGTCAACCCCTCGGTGGCCGAGTGGCTAGAGCATCTGACTACCAATCCAAAGGTGTGAGTTCGAATCCCACCTGATTCCATGCGTTTTTTGTTCATATTCAAAGTTCAATTATAGTCAAATAATTTCAAGGAGACCGGTCGGGAATCGAACCCGGAACCTTCCGCTTATGAGACGCGAGCCGTAGCCATTAAGCCACGGGACGGTCTAAAAAAAAAAAAAAAACAATACCTTGAATTGGTACCTATGATATCAAATTCTGACCAATTTGGTCATTTGAAGACGAAACATTTCATTCACCACACTGCTGTCAAGTTTACTGCTGCTCGTTTTACAGAAGTTCTAGCTTATCAAAACTAATGTAAGCAACGTTGCCAGATTATTTTGAAGGAAATCTGTATTTTCTTAAAAATAAATCTGTATTTTATCTGTATCTTGTCGAATTCAAAGCCATAGAAGACATTTCGAAATTTTTAACAACAGATTTAAGCTTTTTAATCATATTAAAGCATAAATTAATAACTAAATTGTTGAAACTTTCAAATATAACCGTTTTAAAAAAATCTGTATATACAGATTTTTGGGATTTTTGGGATCGAAAAATCTGTAAAATACAGATTTATCTGTATATCTGGCATGGCTGAATGTAAGTGCTGCAAAGACGGGCACACAATGCTGTACTCTGCAAAGAAAAATCTGAGTTCTGCGTGAGCCGGATCATAACTTGTTTCAAAGCGTTGTGCACCGTAGAGTATTTTATGGATAAAACATAGCTCTTTCTTTACATACAACTGTCACCTCATCCTGTATGACGACTCAATCACAAAAGAAACTATATTTTAGTTTGTCGGGATTAAATTTGTAACACAGCATCACAGATCGGTAAAACTTCAGTGGTTCAGTGTAGTTGTGTTATTAAAATACTTTTAATGCCTTCTTTACGCAAAAAGGTTAGTTTATTTTGTCAATTCCATTAACACATTTAGATTTAATATAATGGAAGAATTGACTGTAGGTATTTTTCACTTTTGTTTTACCAGAAAAGCGAAATGTTGTTGTAAACCTCGATCGGTTTGTACCGTCTAAGAAAAAAAACATTGATATTGAGTTGAAACATAAAAAAATATTTGAGCGCTGTTATTCAAAAGAAAAATTAATTAATAGATACATCTCGGATTAGTTTTCAAAAGGTTCTAAGCGCCAGTTGTAAACAAAGCCGTTTTACGATCGTTTTTCGATCAATTTACAAGTTATCAAATTCAAAAATGTCCGAAATTGTTCATCTACACGTCCATTAAATGCTCTTTACTTAAAACCATTGAAAATTGATTTTTTTTTCAGAGAAAAAATCAAATACAGTATGTAAAAAAAGTATTTACACCCCTCGGGCACTATGCACATTTTGTGATGAAACATGTAAACAATTTAATGTTGACTTAAACCTAGTACTACGTTTTGTTCAGAAACTCATGCCGAACATTTTGCTGAAAAAAGCTCATGAAAAGATGTTTTCTATAAAAAGTTATATAACAAATACTATAACATAAAAAAAAGGTGCAAAAAGTTTGTACACCTTTCGAAAAATTAACATAAATAAAGTTATTTGTTGACAAATCACCATAAATCCAGTCTCCCAACTCCAAATAGGCATCCTTAACTGATTAAAATAATAGTTTGGATTGAATATAAAGTTTACTAATTACTTAGTATAAAAGTTTAGATAACTCTGGAAATTCTATATAAAACTTAATTTTGCAAACTTTCAATTTAACTAAATGTCAATATATTACCATAGAATTGCTAAATATTCATTCTGGAGTGGGTATAACACCGTTTTGGGGATCTTTGTATCGCTAGAATAGATTTTTCGTTGGAATTTCGTACCAACCCGGAATTACGTCGTCGGAAAATCCGCCGGCATCCGAACCGGTCCTCAATTCACAAGTTAACCTATGTGGCATCGAAAAGGGCATAAAATTTCCGATCTTTTGATACCCATACATCTAGGTTTTCTATAAAACCCACGTTTTTAAATACCTAAGCAAAAAGTAAGTTTGATCCAAGAGAACAAAAATTACGAAATTCCATACATTTTTGGCAGATTGCTCAAACGAAACCATAACAACGTTTTTGCCTAGGTATTTAAAAACGTGGGTTTTATAGGAAACCTAGATGTCTGGGTATCAAAAGATCGGAAATTTTATGCCCTTTTCGATGCCACATAGGTTGACTTGTGAATTGTGGACCGGTTCGGATGCCGGTGGATTTTCCGACGACGTAATTCCGGGTTGGTACGAAATTCCAACGAAAAATCTATTCTAGCGATACAAAGACCCCCAAAACGGTGTTATACCCACTCCAGAATGTTTATTTAGCAATTCTATGGTAATATATTGACATTTAGCTAAATTGAAAGTTTGCAAAATTAAGTTTAGATAAGTTTTATATAGAATTTCCAGAGTTATATAAACTTTTATACTAAGTAATTAGTAAACTTTATATTCAATCCAAATTTTTTTTTTAATCAGTCAAGGATGCCTATTTGGAGTTGGGAGACTGGATTTATGGTGATTTGTCATCAAACAACTTTATTTATGTTAATTTTTCGAAAGGTGTACAAACTTTTTTGCACCTTTTTATTTTGTTATAGTATTTGTTATATAACTTTTATAGAAAACATTTTTTCATGAGCTTTTTGCAGCAAAATGTTTGGCATGAGTTTCTGAACAAAACGTAGTACTAGGTTTAAGTCAACATTAAATTGTTTACATGTTTCATCACAAAATGTGCATAGTGCCCGAGGGGTGTAAATACTTTTTTTACATACTGTAAGTGTCGGAGGTCGCGATGGCGATAACGACGTATTGCAAACTAACCAGAGATATATACTTTTAGGAAATCTACCCATAGGAAGTATTCTAAGAAAAGGTGGTAGAGAGCTCGAATCTAGCAAACACTTTATTTTTTGTTCTTTTTTTTAATTTGCCACATGATTCATGTAGGTACATTTGGTTTCAGTGAGTGTTATTTTGATGTTTAATATAGAGACCCAGTAACGACGTTCTAGCAGAGTTCTAACAGAGTTGGATGTTCTTACAGCAGTCTAGTAGATATTTTTCACAATTCGAGCAGAATTCTTGCAGAACCAGCTCTGCTAGGATAGTTTATCAAGAAATAAAATTTGACCAAATGTTTTTCATGTAAAATATAATTTGCAATCGAAAAGTACTTTGCCAATTTTTGGAAGGGTTCTTTCTTCAAGATATAATCAACGCAAATTTGATTTTAGTGGAATATTGCAGTTTTTCGATTTTTAAAAATAGTGAACATGAGTGATAACTTCTAAAAATATTTTGTTTTGATAATTTCAGAAAATTTGCTATGAAATTGTATATGTAACATTGAAAATTGGACCTCTGGTTGCTGAGACTTAATGGCTTAACACTAAAAAGATTAATGCTCATAAAAAGTTGGAACGCTAAATTCAACTTGCTGGTTCTCGGGCACAGCTCAGCAAATCGACACGATTCTTTTTTCAAGTGATTCAGGGATGTCTAGATGAGCCTAGAACTTTTTAGATTTCGATTTGATCAATCCGCTAATTACTACGACCAAATGCCGCGCAGTCGTAAATTTGTTTACTGTGCAGTAAAAGTATAATAACTTCAGCAAAGCATTAGGAAAACCCTTACCATTATATATCAAAATAATCGTAGTAATGTCAGGAACATTACTAGATCATATAATTTGAACTGTTTTCCGAAAAAATAAAAATAAAAAACTACGTAAAACTTCAGAAAAAAGCCATAAAAAGTAATGTTTTTATTGGAACTTTAAATATATCGCGACAACCTATACATTTTATTTTTTGAGTTGTTACTTGTTGTTACTAGTATTTACAAACATAGAATCACGTTTCTTCTTTTTTTAAACTTGATAAATACTTTAAAAAAAACCACAAAAATGTGTAAAATCTGGAAAAAAATATTTTTGTTAGATCTATATTGCAAAACATAGCGACGATGCCAACATATGCATAAAAATGATAAAAACTATTGTGTTACTAAAACCTTTGAGAAGTTTGATCAGCTAGAACTTAAAAAAATAAAAAAAATACGTGAAATACAGAAAATGAGCAATTATCGCTGAAACCGTCCCACTAGATGCACATGTTCTCAAATCATTACGGCAATGTTCTCATTCGATTCGGCGCACCAAAAAACCATAAAAACAACCTCCGAACCAATGAAAATGTCAGCCATTAGCCACCTGTAAAGAAAAACTTGTTTTGAACAATGGTTTTTTTTCGAAAAAAATGCCCTAATTTGGAGAAATGATATATCCCAAAATACATTACCAAACATCAAAAAGTTATATATCGTTGGAAAGGTAATCGTGAGGGCTTTCTATTGGATTTTGATAAACATTTAAAAAAATTGTTTTTCAAGGGTAATTTTTAGGGTTTTTGAGAAACTTACTATTAATTTTGAATTTTGACCGTGTTCGCAACCACTTATCATTACGCAACCATTTTCATTCGAAAGATTGGACGATTTTGCATAAAATCAACGTGAGATAAGTAGTGTAATGAAATAGTTTTCGTATAGTTATTAGCGGATGAAAGAAATTGGTCAAATTTCAGATAAAAATAACCAAAGCTCAGACTTCAGAAATGAGCCTTATTTACAGGCAAAACAAAGCACACGCAAAAAAGTCCGTTCGCGTAAACGTGAACAACGTACCATGAAAATAGGAAACAAAGCAAATTTTATGATAAGATTTTGCACCGTGAACAAATGCATGATTGCAATCGATTTCCATAAACGTTTGTTCACGAAAACCCGTAACGCCAGGTCTGGTTACGTTTATCCTGTTTCTGTAATCATAAACTTCGTTCATGGCATTAGGAAACAAATCATGCATTTGTTCACGCTCATGCGAACAAAAAGCATGAATTTTTTCTTCGGGGGAATTTTGTGGCCACAGCTTTGAAACAGAGGCGAAGAACGTTCAGAAATCATTTAATGGAAAAGTGACAGTTGCAGGGTATCATTCTATTATTACGGGATGAACTATTTAATTTTGGCCCGGGTACGCATATATTTATCTGCAATCAGTTATTCGCATACCAAAATTAGATAATTTAACCGATTTTGGATTTTTTGGCCGCAGATGAAAGATACTGAGAACCTGCTTTATTGGAGCAATGCCGACGGAACCTGGTCCAACCTGGTCTCTCCGGAACGGGTTACCGGTAACCGGTGGCCACTTAGGAACACTTCGGAATTTGCAAGGAATCATGTCATGTGACATATCAAAATTAGTCAAATTAAAAACTATGACCGTTACAAGTGATGCCAACGTCCTCTGGTCCAACCTGGCCACTTCGGAACGGGTCACCGGTAACCGATGGCCACTTGGGGACACTTTGGAATTTGCAAGGAACCATGTCATGTGACATATCAAAATTCATCAAATTGAATACTATGACCGTTACAAGTGATGCCAACGTCCTCTTGAATTTCTTGAATTTCTTGAATTTCTAGAATTTCTTGAATTTCTTGAATTTCTTGAATTTCTTGAATTTCTTGAATTTCTTGAATTTCTTGAATTTCTTGAATTTCTTGAATTTCTTGAATTTCTTGAATTTCTTGAATTTCTTGAATTTCTTGAATTTCTTGAATTTCTTAAATTTCTTGAATTTCTTGATTTTTTTGAATTTCTTGAATTTATTTCTTACTTGAATTTCTTGAATTACATGAATTACATGTAGAATTACTTTAATTACTCGAATAACTTGAATTACTTGAAAAACTTGGAATGTTCTTGAATTTGATCCCCCTACCCCCACCCTGTGTTGCTTTTCTCCATACTAAATTTCATCCCTCCTCCCAAAAAAAAAACATGCATGAGTCCTTGTGGGAAATGGCCCATCACAAAACATACCAGAACTACCCACCCCCAGAAGCCGAACGTCGAAAATCCACTTACAAAACTACAACATTGATTTGTAAATCAAATTTCTTCGATGATCTCTTTGAAAATTTGTTTCCAAGCGTTACTGGTCGACTTTGAAAAAGTAACGCAACTTATCGTCTTTAAACACACGTGAACTAGTTCACAACTTTATGATTTCATGATTTTTGTACCATGATTTCATGAATTTGTTCACGTTTCCATGAACACGTTTGTTTGCTTAATTCGTGATTATTTGTGCAGGATTGTATTTGAGCCAAATGTACAGTCATCTCAGGCAAATCTGCACATACAGATTGAATAGGGACAGCTGTTTCAACTATGCTTTCACTCATCAGATCATATGTTTAATTTGTTTATGTAAAAACATACATAAACAAACACATTTCTAAATTTCAAGCTTTTAAGTACCCTGAAAACTAATGTCCTTACTTAGACCATCTCCACCGGGCGCGCGCAGTAAGGATTTGGAAGCGCTCCACCATCACTCATCCCCACACCGGTCGCTCACAAACGCGCTCATAAAATAGCAGCTCGACCATAGACTAATTAAAGACTAAACACTCAGAACATTTTTTTCAAAAAAATATGACTCATAAGCTGTGAACCGCGTGAACCCACGTTGTACCGCATCGGCTCGCCCCCCGTATGACAGATTTTCTTGGCCGCACTGTTATTTTCGATTTTGCTTTGTGCGCTGATTTGCGCGCGTGAAACGAGTTTGTTTATGTTTTTATTTTTGCAAATCTGTTGACGGGTGGAATTTTTTTTTGCCAACTTCTGCTTATAATTTCGTAAAATTAATTATTAGCATCACACCTTCAAGCAATCGTTTTGAAACCGGTGCAGGTTGTTGGAGTTGGAGTGCACCAGGAGACATGACTGTGTCAGTCAGTCAGGTTCGCGGCTTTACATCTAGCAGGGTGCAACGGAAGTTCCCAACATATAGAAAGTTATGTCGCTGGAGTGAAAGAGTGAGAACAGATTCTTGATGGAAATTTGTGTTGTTTTAAAAACAATTGTTACTTTTAGGTTCACCATTTCGTCAGGCTGTTATCATCTCCAAAAATCAAGTGTAAAATAGCTATCACAATACTGCCGTTCTACGCATAATTGTCCCATGTTCAAAAAAGTGCAACTGAGAAAAACGCGATTGAAATTTTTCGACCGATTTCTGTGTTTCTACGCATAATTGTCCCGTGGGTTCCTTATCGCCCCAGTTAGCAGTTTATCACCCTTATTTGTGATTCTCTTACTATACAACAGGTAAACAAAACATAATGCTTAATAAAACCAACGATTCCGTGTAAGAAAATACTTGGTGGGACAATTATGCGTAGAAGTTTAACGATGGGACAAACAGACTTGGTGTTGTTTTTGATGAGTTTCCGAACAAAGTACCAGATTTTATGTGTTTTTCTTAAAGTACACATCAAACTAAACTTAAAAATGTCATAAAGTCAAAATCGTCCAAAACTGACATGAGACAATTATGCGTAGAACGGCAGAATAGGCGGGCAAAAGTCCGCAAGAAAAGGAAGTACAAGTTGGTCGCCCGGCCGCCAAATCCAAGATCCAAAAGTGCGAACCGCTGTGGAAACAGGAAGGTCTGTGCGCACCGTCTGGACGCCAGCAACTTTGCCTGGGCTTCGGAGGGATGCACGCTAGGCACGTCGTGATCGATGCCGCGCCGTTTCATCAGTGGTACGAGAACCACTACCTGCAGCCGCTGGACAAGAAACGTGACCTGAAGGCCAGCTAGGAGGATGTGTTAGCCAAAAGGACAGCAAGCATCTGCTCAAGAAGTACGCCAAGCTTCAGAAGACTAACAAGATCGATTCCGACCAGGAGTAGTAGTTTAACGCTAGACGTCTGCTGGCCGTCATCGCTTCCCGACCTGGATAGATTGGCCGTGCCGATGGTCCTGCCTTTCGTGATGGTCTTGTCCTTCGGATCGTCGAACATGTGCAGAAGCCGTACGCGCCGGTTAAGACGAAGGTTAACCAGGAACAGCTCAGCGGAATTTCGAGCGTGGCGAATCCAACACAGGTCTAGTCATCGCCAAATTTGGTAAAGTCCGGGTCGCCTTGGCCTGGCGTGGCGGCTGCAGCTGGACCTCGGCCTGACGTAGTGCAGATCGTTCTAGCAAAACGAGAAGTGCTGGTTGATGTCCACGCATGAAAGTGTTGACAATCTGTAGGACATCATTCAACGGGACGGTCTGTTCTGGGCTGCGCGGGCGATGGATCAGCGAATAGAAGCGGAAGGAGGACATCTTGTGTACACGGGGAGCAGTTTCGGGAACTCCGATCGCTACAATCTGCTCACTATACGAATCAACCACGAAAGCTAAGATAGGAAGTGTTAGGGAAAAGCAAATCAAACCAAAAGTATTTGTGAACCAAAATGTGAAGAATCTCTATGGTCGAATAAATTGAGTTAGAATGCAATCAAATACTATGCAATACATTTTAAATTCAGACACCGTTCTGAAAGAAATCCATTCAATAGATGATGTGTTAAAATGTATGAAATAAAATTTGAAAATGATTTGTTATTTTATTACAAAAGTGAAAAGCAAGCTAAGCGATCCGATGCCGATAACCAGCTTGCTCGCACGCGATTCGAGGTTTCCACCTCCGGTAATATTTAGTCGTGACTTGTCGAAGTCCAACGACGATTAAGAAAAATGTCTTGATCGGAATCGCCGGGGTCATTCTTTCTTCTTCTTTCGTTCACCGCCGGGTATGCGCTGATTTATTTCGCCATATTCCTCGCAATTGGCTCATTTTGGCGCTTATTCCGCCAGCATGTCCAGATCTGTCCGAGTCGGATAGGGTTTGCGTCTGTATAATTAACCCCGGCACCTATCGGTTCAATTATGTTCGATTTAACCGACATGTCCGGTACGGTACCAGTAGTAATCACCGTTATCACGCTTACCGCCACCGCGGTCAGTCTCGACTTGATTCCTTTTGCTTCCGGTAGTCGGATGTCCCAGGAGACGTTACATGACATGATCCGGCAACTGCTGATCAATCCGAAACCGATGCCGTAAGTGGCCAATGGTTCTATCAGTGACTTGAGGTGAAAATGAACGGAAATTAATTGTAAATTTTGAAGAAAACTTCATGGCCATAACCCGGACCTTAACCGGACGGCGACTAAGTTGTCGGTCGTTCCGGTTCTCTTGGATGGCAAAATCACCCTCCCATAAAACGAATGTGTGTGTTTGTTAAAATTCAAGAATCAAAACTGTTGCGGACGATAACGCCATCCCACAGCAAGCGCCGCGTACGACTGCACGAGCGCCGCGACGACCGGGGAAAGAACTGCGCGGTGACAGGTCGACGTATCCGTGACGTACCAGACCGAGAGTAGAACGTACGTCCGCGACGGTTTCGGCAAGCTGAAACGTCATTACAATTTAAGATCATTCTCCAAGTACAAACGTGCAAATTGTTAGGTAATCTTCTGATACGGGCGATAGGCTGGTGGTTGATAACAATTCTCTTTAAATTTATTAAATTTGTAAGTACGCTAGGCTGAGAAATGAATTTGCGTAAACTTATCCATAATTTTCTATAGTTGCCGTCGTTATTTGGATTTAAGCGGTCATCGACGATTAATCACCTAGTTTGAGGTTAAGTCATGTGAGTTTCTTGCAAGATCATGCTATTGAATTTGGAAACTAGTTAAAACTTAAAACTAGATTAAAACTTATCGCTAAAACTATGTTTACTATCACAGATCTGCAAACCTGCTGAACAGGGTGATTGGGAGTGAATTCATCTCAATCGATGATAGGTAGACAAATGTAAGTGGGTTAAATTTAACATGCGATTAGCTACTAATAAATTGATTACAGCTTTTAGCACTTCGAACACCACGACAGGGTGTCAGCTCAAAGGATCGCCTTTCATTTACCCCAACATAATCTAAAAGATTTATGTCGATATGGCCCATGTACCGACCGCAGAGTGGGGATTTCACTGCCAGGCCTGCTTTTGGCCGGACACCACGGACATGGTGAACTGTGCCCACTGCCTAACCTGGTGGCACACTTGCTGCGCTGGCGTCGACGAGACAGTTCCTGTCGAGGAGCGCTCATTCACCTGTCCTCGCTGCCAAAACCCTTCGTTTACCGTTCCCAAAGGGAAGAAGCCGTCTTCTAAGGCCAGCTCTGGAACGTCATCCACCTCCGACGCACGGGCGCGGAGGGCTCGCCTACGTCTGGAGAAACTCGAGGCCCAAAAGCTCCTCATGGAAAAGCATCTGGAGCAGGCACGTCGAGAGCAGCAGATTCGGCATGAGCAGGAGAAGTTGCAGCAGGAGGCGGAAATCGATCGCGCCAAGCTGGAGATCGAACAAACCATCCTAGAGGAAAGGGAGCGTTCTTTTATTACGTAACGCAGTAGGGGGGAGGGGGGGTCGGAGGCCGTGTTACGCTCCATACAAAATTTTTAAAATTTGTAAGGAAATTTTGTTACGAGGGGGGGGGAGGGGGTCTAAAAGTCCGATTTTTCGCGTTACGTAATAAAAGAACGCTCCCAAACCTTTCGGGCACGGGAGGAAGAGCTGGACGATGAGGTCGCGGATGATCGTAGCGTCGGGTCGGAGCAAAGCAGCAAAAGCAAAGTGGAACAGTGGCAAAAGCAGCAACAGTTTGCCGCTCGAACGTCAACGCTGACCGAGCAAGGTGCGAACAATAACACGGCTGGTCAATACGACGAATCAGCTGGGCAAGACGTCCTGGGACGGGCTCTCCAAGGCATTTCGCTAGATCAGTCAACGCTCGAAGTGGGATTGGGTGGAATGATCGACAGAACGTCGAGCACTTTGGGAACCATTTACGAGGTAGACCCGTATGATAACCCCGGGTACACCAACTGGCAACAAGCGGGCCCAAGCCACGGTAGCGCTTTGGCAGGTTCTGCTCACCTGACTCACTCAACGCCCTTTCCGTTTTCCAACTCCCTTTTGTACCAAAAGACCCTGACGGTCCGTCAAAGTCAATCTGGAATGGTCTATGGGAGTGTCAGCAGCTACCAAGTAAACAACGCGAGTGGTTTAAAGGCAAATGGGAACAATGGAACGTCGACAGGATCGACAGGAGTGAACCCGACCCCCATGCCGGAACCGCAGCCGCCGTATCCACCGCCGCCTGTTCCCCCGGCACCAAGGCCGCAACCGCCAGGACCAACGCCACGCCCACCTGGGCCATTCCCTCGTCCGCAAGGCCCATTTCCGCGTCCGCAAGGCCCGTTCCCGCGTCCGCAAGGTCCGTTTCCGCCGGGTTTCCAACCACGACCGCCGTTCCCGTTTCCACGTCCGCCAGTGCCAAGGATTCGCCCTCCTGGACCAACACCAGCACCCGAACCAGCACCGGTGCCGCCAAACCCACAGAGGGATCCGGAGCCAGTGCCGCCAAACCCGCAGAGGAATCCGGAGCCCGCGCCGCCAGACAACGCGCCAGAATACCAACCTGAACAGGAGCAACAACCAATCCCGCCAGTATTGGGGCCCACGCCGCAACAGCTGGCCGCAAGGCATGTGATGCCGAGAGCGTTGCCCAAGTTTAGCGGTAATCCCGAGGATTGGCCACTTTTCGTCAGCTGTTACAACAACTCAACCCAGACGTGCGGCTACTCCGATGCGGAGAACTTAGCGCGGCTGCAGGACTGTCTAGAAGGACACGCGCGGGAGATGGTGGTAGGCCGCCTTCGACTTCCGGCATCCGTTCCACATGTCCTCGCCACACTCGAGACTCTGTACGGCCGCCCAGAACTATTGATCCAGACGCTGTTGCAGAAACTTCGGTCGACTCCTGGACCGAAACCGAACCGACTAGAAACACTTATCGCGTTCGGAATGGTGGTGCAGAGCTTGAGCGATCACTTGGAGGATACGGGTCAGGATGCTCATCTGAACAATCCCACGCTGCTGTTCGAAATGGTGGAAAAGTTGCCGGACAACATGAAACTGGACTGGTCCCTTTACAAAAACCGCTTTGCGGTAGTAAACGTGCTCACTTTTGCGCAATACATGAACACCCTGGTCCGGGCCGCGACGGATGTCACGCCGTACAATGTACCGAAACCGTCGGAACACCGCGATAGGCAGGAGAAAGGCGGTAAGGAGAAACACTTCTGCGGAGCACATGCCGCAGAAAAGTGTTCCTCGCCAAAAACTCCAGCGAAGAAAGTCGAGGTCAAGCAAAACAACTCCGGGGGCCCAGCCTGCCTAGTCTGCAAAGACCCGAAGCATCGGGTAAAGGATTGTCCGGAGTTCGCCAAGAAGAGTGTCGACGATCGCTGGAAAGTCATCGAACAGCACGAACTCTGTCGCTGCTGTCTCGGTGCTCACGGCCGGCGGCCCTGCAAGCTGAGCAAGCGATGTGAGGAAAATGGATGCCAGCTGAAACACCACCCTCTTCTGCACTCAAAGCCGGAAAGAAAGGATGCCAAGCAGAACAAGGAAGAAGAACAGGCTTCCGGGTCCAAGGTGGCCACCAATCACCACTTCTCTGGAAAGACCACACTGTCCCGAGTCCTGCCGGTGACGCTGCACGCCAACAATCGCTCAGTTCAAGTGTACGCCTTCTTGGACGACGGGTCCGAGAGTACGCTGATTGAAGAGGAAGTAGTCAGGCAGCTGGGAGTCGAAGGCGAACATCTTCCGCTGTGTCTACAATGGACGGCGAATATGAAGAGGACGGAAGCAGAGTCACAGCGGGTCACTTTGCAGATTTCTGGTGGAAGAGGTGGTGCGAAGCACACGATTTCCGATGTGCGAACGGTCAGCAAGCTGGATCTACCGAGGCAGAGCTTACGGTATTCGACGCTAGTAGAAGCCCACCCGTACCTGAAAGGACTTCCGGTGGACGACTACGACCGGGCTACGCCGTGCATTTTGATCGGCAACGACAACGTGCACGTCACGGCGACTTTACGGATCCGAGAAGGGAAACCGGGTGAGCCGGTCGCTGCGAAGACTCGTCTGGGCTGGACGATCTACGGAACAAATCCGGACCGACCAGAAAAGCTTGTCCGCACCTTCAACATCTGCGAATGCCACAGTGAAGACCCCCTACACGATCTCGTGGCACGTTTCTTTTCCATCGAGAGCCTGGGAATCACTGCAGTGCCGTGTCCGGAGTCAGAGGAAGTGCAGCGCGCGAACCGAATCCTGCAAGAGACCACAACACGAGTTGGACAGCGTTTCGAGACGGGTCTCATCTGGAAGTTCGACCACTTCGAGTTCCCGGACAGCTACGGGATGGCCGTACGGAGACTTCAGTGCCTCGAGAGGCGCATTCGAAGCGACCCGGTGATCGGCGAGAGCGTGCTGCGTCAAATGAACGAGTACCAAGAAA
Source organism: Culex quinquefasciatus (assembly GCF_015732765.1). Taxonomy (NCBI): domain Eukaryota; kingdom Metazoa; phylum Arthropoda; class Insecta; order Diptera; family Culicidae; genus Culex; species Culex quinquefasciatus. The sequence continues at coordinate 102,627,280 of NC_051862.1, read as the reverse complement.
AGGGGTACATCCACAAGGCCACGGAAGACGAGCTCAAGGAAGCCGACCCGCGGCGTGTGTGGTATCTCCCTCTCGGAGTTGCGCTCAACCCAAAGAAGCCATCGAAGGTGCGTATCTTTTGCGACGCCGCTGCCAAGGTCGAGGGGATATCGTTAAACACCATGCTCCTGAAGGGTCCGGATCTTCTAACCACCCTGCCGGCAGTCCTTTTTGGCTTCCGGGAGCGGCAGATCGCCCTGTGTGCCGATATCAAGGAGATGTTCCACCAGGTGCAGATCCGGAAGGAAGATCGCCACGCGCAGCGACTGCTTTGGCGCGAGAACCCCTCGCTGGAACCGGACATCTTCTTGATGGATGTAGCCACATTTGGTTCGACGTGCTCGCCCTGTTCCGCACAGTTCGTCAAGAACCTAAACGCCGCAGAGCACGCCGAGAAGTTCCCAGCCGCCGCCGAAGCCATCCAGCGTAAACACTATGTGGACGACTATCTCGACAGCGCGGACAACGAAGAGGAAGCGGTGAAATTAGCTCTGGAGGTCAAACACGTCCACTCCTTGGGCGGGTTCCACCTGCGGAACTGGTTGTCCAACTCCGAAGCGGTTCTCGCACGGGTCGGGGATAACGATTCGGCCTCGGAGAAGAATCTGCAGCTGGACAAGGGAAGCACCACGGAGCGCGTGCTCGGCCTTTATTGGAAGCAACAGCAGGATGTGTTTACGTTCTCCTCCGCTCTGGACACGCACGGTGGGCACCCGACGAAGCGACAATCGTTGAGTACGGTTATGAGCACGTTCGATCCGCTGGGATTCTTGGCTCACTTCACCGTGCGCGGTAAGATCTTGATCCAAGCCCTGTGGAGAGCGAAAACGCAATGGGACCAACGGATCCCAGACAAGATGTGCGTGCGTTGGACGCAGTGGACCGATCAGTTTAAGTTTCTGGAACAGATCCGGATTCCGCGCTGCTACTTTCCACGGCGCTCGGTCAAGGACATCAAGACGCTGCAGCTGCACATTTTCGTGGACGCAAGCGAGGATGCCTTCTCCTGCGTGGCGTACTTCCGAGCGGAGTTCGAGGACGGTATCGAGGTGGCGCTGGTCGGCGGGAAATCCAAAGTGGCACCCTCAAGGCCCTCTCCATACCCAGATTGGAGTTGATGGCCGCGGTGATTGGCGTACGGCTGATGAACACGATTATCTTCGGACATTCCCTACGGATCGACAAGACCATCTTCTGGTGCGACTCCAAGACAGTGCTCGCATGGATCAACTCGGATCATCGCAACTATCGCCAGTTCGTGGCATGCCGGGTGGGTGAAATCATGTCCAAGACGATGCCGCATCAGTGGCGCTGGATTCCCTCGAAGGAGAATGTGGCGGACGACGCCACGAAATGGGGAAAAAGCTTCTGTTTGTCTCCCGATAGTAGATGGTTCAAAGGCCCATGGTTTCTCTATCACCCAGAAGACCAATGGCCGGTAGACATCACGCCAAACCTGCAAGAACCGACCGAGGAGCTGCGAGCCTGCCTAGTGCACCGGGAAGCCGTTGCCACGCACAACGTCGAGTGGGATCGCTTCTCGCAGTGGGTTCGTCTCTTGCGCACGCTCGCTCGCGTGCATCGGTTTGCTGGGAACCTGCGACGCAAGCTGAAGAAGGAGCAGCTACTGAGCGGACCATTGCGACAGGAAGAATTAGCGGCGGCGGAGAGCACGATCTGGTGCTGGGTGCAAAGCGATGCGTTTCCAGACGAAGTTGCAACACTCGCAGCAGCACGTGCTGATCCGGAAAAGCGGTTCAATCTGGAATCCACGAGCAAGATTCGAAAGTTATCGCCATTTATGGATGACGCCGGCGTGGTGCGCATGGAGAGCAGAATCGTTGCGGCCGATTTCGTGCCGTTCGACACTCGGTACCCCATCATCATGCCAAAGGACCACACGGCGACGAAGTTGCTGATCGACTGGTACCACCGGAAATATCTGCACGGGAACTGCGAAACGGTGGAAAACGAGCTGAGACAACGATTTCACGTGCCGAATTTGCGGACGGCTGCCCGCAAAGCGAAGAACGACTGCCTGCTGTGCCAGTTGAAAGCGAAGGTTCCGGTCGTCCCGCGGATGGCTCCACTACCTGCTGCCAGGCTGAAGGCGTTCGAGCGACCTTTTTCGTACGTGGGCGTCGATTACTTCGGACCTGTTGCAGTGCGGGTGAACCGCACCACCGCTAAAAGATGGGTGGCGCTGTTCACATGTCTGACAACGCGCGCCGTGCACCTGGAGGTCGTCCACTCGCTCTCCGCCGAGTCGTGCAAGATGTCCTTTCGACGGTTGATCGCCAGAAGAGGCGCGCCTGTGGAGATCTACAGCGATCGTGGCACGAACTTCGTCGGATCCAGCAACGAGTTGCAGAAGGAGATGAAAGTCGTCGAGGAGAAGCTCGCCGAAACCTTCACCAACGCAACCACAAAGTGGGTGTTCAACCCGCCTGCCTCCCCTCACATGGGAGGCGCGTGGGAGAGACTCGTGCGTTCGGTGAAAACGGCGCTGGCAGCAATGAACACAGCGAGGCTGCCCAACGAAGAGACGCTGGCGACGCTGGTGGCAGAAGCTGAAAGCATCGTGAATTCCCGGCCGCTGACGTGGATCCCGCTGGAAGCTGGACATCAGGAAGCGCTAACACCAAACCATTTCCTGCTACTGAGCACGAGCGGTGTGGTGCAGACGCAGAAAACGTTGGCCGACTCCAAGGACGCTTGCCGTAACCAATGGAACCTGATGCGGGTGATAATCGACCAGTTTTGGCGCAGATGGGTTCGGGAGTACCTGCCGGACCTGACGCGGCGAACCAAATGGCACGAGGAAGTGGTTCCAATCCGAGCTGGTGATTTAGTGATCATCGTGGAAGACACCGTGCGGAATGGTTGGATCCGGGGACGTGTGGCGGAAGTGGTCGTGGGCCGCGACGGTCGAGTTCGTCAGGCTGTAGTACAGACTTCAACGGGACTGCTGCGACGGCCGATCGCGAAGCTGGCGAGATTAGATGTGGAGAAGGGTGAGGTAGATCCGGTGATCCCGGAAGTACCTCACGGGTCGGGGAATGTTGCGGACGATAACGCCATCCCACAGCAAGCGCCGCGTACGACTGCACGAGCGCCGCGACGACCGGGGAAAGAACTGCGCGGTGACAGGTCGACGTATCCGTGACGTACCAGACCGAGAGTAGAACGTACGTCCGCGACGGTTTCGGCAAGCTGAAACGTCATTACAATTTAAGATCATTCTCCAAGTACAAACGTGCAAATTGTTAGGTAATCTTCTGATACGGGCGATAGGCTGGTGGTTGATAACAATTCTCTTTAAATTTATTAAATTTGTAAGTACGCTAGGCTGAGAAATGAATTTGCGTAAACTTATCCATAATTTTCTATAGTTGCCGTCGTTATTTGGATTTAAGCGGTCATCGACGATTAATCACCTAGTTTGAGGTTAAGTCATGTGAGTTTCTTGCAAGATCATGCTATTGAATTTGGAAACTAGTTAAAACTTAAAACTAGATTAAAACTTATCGCTAAAACTATGTTTACTATCACAGATCTGCAAACCTGCTGAACAGGGTGATTGGGAGTGAATTCATCTCAATCGATGATAGGTAGACAAATGTAAGTGGGTTAAATTTAACATGCGATTAGCTACTAATAAATTGATTACAGCTTTTAGCACTTCGAACACCACGACAGGGTGTCAGCTCAAAGGATCGCCTTTCATTTACCCCAACAAAAACAAAAAGAAAAAAAGAAACGTCAGAAAATCACCAGTGTAGCCAGTTTCTGACATTTTGATCTGTCATTTTTGACAGTGAACCGGCCATGCCGAGGGGTCATAAAAAGGTTGAGTCATGGTTCAGATCCCACTGTGTAGTCTTTTATTAGTCTATGGCTCGACCCTCGGTGAACAGCGGGTGACCAAATTTAGTCGCCCGCTAGTAGCGCGCACAAATATTTGACATCTGCTTGAAGTGAAAGAAAAATCATTTTTTTTTTAAATGAACTTTTTATGGTTCCACGGAACTGGACATTGATGATGGACATTTTCATTGTACTGGCCACAACCCGGATTGGCCCAGGTTCCCCGGGGGATGTTCCGTTAAAAGGATATTGGCGGTACCTATGAATATGGATAGTGTTGGTGTCAAACTTCACGATTTTTTAAATCGCATATGAACATTTCGAAAATGGACATTTTTAGTGGACTGGCCACAACCCGGATGGTTCCGGGTTTCCGCGAGGATGTTTCGTTAAGCGGACATTGGCGGCACCGTATGAATATGGGCAATTTTGGTGTCAAACTTCACGATTTTCAAAATCACATGTGAAAATTACGAAAATGGACATAGTGAGTGGACTGGCCACAATCCGAATTGGTTCGGGTTCCCCCGGGGATGTTCCGTTGAGCGGATATTGGCGGCACCGTATGAATATGGGCAATATTGGTGTCAAACTTCACGATTTTCAAAATCACACATGGAAATTACGAAAATGGACATTGTGAGTGGACTGGCCACAATCCGAAATGGTCCGGGTTCCCCCGGGGATGTTCCGTTGAGCGGATATTGGCGGCACCGTATGAATATGAGCAATATTGGTGTCAAACTTCACGATTTTCAAAATCACATGTGAAAATTACGAAAATGGACATTGTGAGTGGACTGGCCACAATCCGAAATGGTCCGGGTTCCCCCGAGGATGTTCCTTTGAGCGGATATTGGCGGCACCGTATGAATATGGGCAATATTGGTGTCAAACTTCACGATTTTCAAAATCACATATGGAAATTACGAAAATGGACATTGTGAGTGGACTGGCCACAATCCGAATTGGTCCGGGTTCCCCCGGGGATGTTCCGTTAAAGGTACATTGAAGGAATTTATTTTTTGAATTTATTTAAATTGTGGATTGTGGATGTCTGCCTGTGTGGATCAATCGGACCGCGCACTGGACTCACAATCCAGAGGTCGCCGGTTCGAATCCCGGGGCGGACGCAAAAAATTCTAAGTGTAAATATAGGTATTCGGTGCCCTCTCCCCGTGCCCATACCTTCACACTTAGGAGACCCGGGAGGCGGAGTCTTGTCGCAAAAAGAACGATACACACCTGTGGATCCGTTGACGAAACCGCAAGGTTTAAGAGGGCCACATTATAAGGTGTTACGTCGATTCCGTTTTTTCCGGATGACTTTAGAAAAAATCATTTGATATTTCTTTTCAACTTCAATATTTGTTATTTATTTATTTGTGCCGATAAGGTCCCTTCAACGAAACATACTCCGGGGAACTCGGACTGATGCAGTTTATGACGAATAAACTTTATATGTTCACTTTCGTAATTTCGATAGGTGATTTTGAAACCCGTGAAGTTTGACACCAACAAATACATATAACTTCCCCCGGGGAACCCGGAACTACCTGGGGTGTGGCCAGTTCACTCAAAAAGTCCATTTTCGTAATTTTCACATGTGATTTTGAAAATTGTGAAGTTTGATACCAATATTGCCCATATTCATACGGTGCGGCCAATGTCCTTCCAACGGAACATTCCTCGGGGAACCCGGAACCATCCGGGTTGTGGCCAGTTCGTTAAAAATGTCCATTTTCATAATTTTCACATGTGCTTTTGAAAATCGTGAAGTTCGACACCAATTTTGCCCACAAAATACGCTGCCACAAATGTCCCCTCAACGGAACATCCGATTCGGGTTGTGGCCAGTCCGTTTAAAATTTCCATTTTCGTAATTTCCATGTGTGATTTTGAAAATCGTGAAGTTTGACACCAATATTGCCCATATTCATACGGTGCCGCCAATATCCGCTCAACGGAACATCCCCGGGGGAACCCGGACCAATTCAGATTGGGGCCAGTCCACTCACAATGTCCATTTTCGTAATTTCCATATGTGATTTTGAAAATCGTGAAGTTCGACACCAATATTGCCCATATTCATCGGAGCCGCCAATGTCCCTCCAACGGAACATCCCCCGGGAAACCCGGAACCATCCGGGTTCCGGCCAGTCCGTTTAAAATGTCAGTTTTCGTAATTTTCATATGTGATTTTGAAAATCGTGAAGTTTGACACTAATATTGCACATATTCATACGGTGCTGCCAATGTCGCTCCAACGGAATATTCCCCGGGGAACCCGGACCAATCCAGGTTGCGGCCAATCTAGTTTTTTTGGAAATAATTACTACTGGCTTTGAAGATTTTGGCAAATTGGTCATGCCAATAAACTGAAACAAATTTTATTTCGAAACGTCAAAATAAGCTGATACTCACCCCCGGTGGGGTTGGCAGTGACTATATTACCAACCCGTTTTATCAACGACCGGTGTGGGAAGGGTGACTAAACTAAAATAGTAGCGCTGTGGGTGAACAAAATAGTCACTAATTTATGTGCGCACCGGTGGAGATGCTCTTAGAGCATCATTACCGGTGCGTTGCGGAAATTGTTGCTATTTTATTAACCCGTAACGCTTCTATTTTAGTTTAGTCACCCGGTCCCACACCGGTCGTTGCTAAATTGGGTTAGCAATTTACTACCCGGCAACCTTATCGGTGGTTGCTGTATGGCAGTTTCATGAAAATGATTCGAAATCATTGTTTGAAGAAAACATAAAAGCTTTCACCATTTTAAATTATATTTTTTTTATTGATACAAAAAACATACTACAAAAACAGAAGGCGCCTTCCAGAACCACTTTGGGATGCTTATTGGCCAAATGGCCAGTTAACATGGAAACGGATACCAGAAAAATGGCCAACTTGATTATTTTTATGAAACCTTGTCATGTTGGATATTAAACTTTATGGAATTGAAAGATATGTAAATCTACGGTCATGCCGATGTTTGCTGACCCATTCTGGCCAATCTGGAACCGGTTACAGGTGGCCCCTTGGGGACACTTCCGGAATATGAGAGAAACCCTGTAATCCGACATATCAAACTTCATGAAATTGAAAGATATGTCAATCTACGGTCATGCCGTTTGTTGATAATTGGGGTGCACCGGGTAGCGAAATAGCCCAGTGTCCCGACTAGCCAACCACAAATAACAAATACAGCGAATTCTGAATGTAGTGCAATGTAGTGCCAAATTTATTCGCGCGATTACATGCTTCGATTCATCGTTCTAGATCTGCCTCTTGGTCTCTGAAGCCTAAAACCTACGCCAACCTCTTTCTATTCATCTTCTTATTACTAGTGCACTACTCACACACGCGATGGGCCCATCACTTCTTCTTTGCACAGTCCTCGCTCAGCTCGACGCGCTGCCTGCTCATCGTGCGCGCGTGACATAACACGCCTTACGACAACCCTGGCGGGTGGGCTGTTGACCGACGAGCCGTTGCGATGCGCGTGCCTCCTCTCCAATGCGCCGGCGTCTGATCTCCGACGCTTTCCGCCGCGTCCCCACGCGTGCCTCGCGAACCGAAAGCTCCTCTCCGGACTGCCGGCCTTCCGCACGTCCAACCCCGAGCGCCGAAACTCCAATGACTCAAGTGTCCCAAAACGCCCTGCAGAAAGACACACATCAGCACGCTACCTCTTGTTGTGGTTTGTTTTTGCTCCAACTTACCCCGATCTGATTTGGGGGCGTTGTTTTGTTTTCTTTCGCGCTCGGCCTGCTCGGCCGCCTCGAAGTCGCTCGTCTGGGAAATGGACATGTGTGAGATTCGTCACCATGCGATCTTCTTTGGTTTCTTACCGGCAGAATCAGGACTTGTTTGCGTCCTCGGTTTGTGCTCGTCTTGCCGGTGCTTTCTTGAGACTGGCTCGCTGTTGAAGAATGTGGCGTTAGAGCAGTATTACGGCGTGCTGTGAGTTCACTTACTCGACGACAGGCTGATCAGGCTGACCGCCCTCCGTGCCTGATTGATCGTACGTCCCGTTCTGTGCGTCCTCAAGCTGTCGGGCCCACTTGTCGTCCTCCCGTTCGTGCCTTGGGGCGCCGAGCCGTTCCTAAATGCGAAATCTCGTTAGTACGGTGTTCGAGTTCAACTTATGGTCTCTTACTCGATTGGCGATCAGTTGCGGTGGATGCGTTCGCTCGTGGTTCGTCCTACTTTGCCGATTTCGTCGCTAGTTGGTGTTTTCCGCGAACTCGTGCTGGATGATCGGTTTGATACCCGCCTTTGGTCTCTTCCTGCCGTGTCCGATCAAGCCGCTCTAGGGAAAGACGAACGTGTTATTACTGCTCGCTTGTCGGTAAGCCCGGATTGTTTACCGCTGACAACACCCTACACCTCCGGTCCTAGTGCCAGCAGTCGGCTCCGGTGCTTGTGGATTTGTTCTGCGGCGGCGTCGACTTGATTTCGGGCCAAGCTGTTTCGCAACCGTTCCGGGATGTGTGCGCGGTCGGTGGTTCTCGATCTCAGTGGACGCCGCCCTCATGCACACGCGTCGCTCGCCGAACTTTGTTGTGCTCACAGCACGGACGTGCACCTTTGCTTGGGACTCGCAGGCAACTAACTCTCGCTGTCGATCGCCCTGCGATCGAGCCGCGTCTTCTCTCCCCCTCTTTCTTCTTATTTCTTTCCGGAAATAGCATCGAAGTAGGCGGTGATGATCGAGCGCAAGATATTTTGCTGCTGGCATCGAGCTTTCAAGCGGGACTGTGGATCTCCTTTTTCGCTAGCGCTGTGCTTCTTTTGCACGCTTATTCTTATTCTACCCATTTGGAACACAAAATTTCAAAATAAAGCTACTTATATCAGAATTCGCAACGCTCATGTAACACGTTGTTCACTGACCCATTCTGGCTAATCTGGAACAGGTTACCGGTAGCCCCTTGGGGACACTTCCGGAATATGAGAGAAATCCTATCATCCGACATATCAAACTTCATGAAATTGATAGTTATGTCAATCTACGGTCATGCCGTTGTTCACTGATCCATTCTGGCCATTCTGGAACCGGTTACCGGTGGCCTCTTGGGGACACTTCCAGAATATGAGAGAAATCCTATCATCCGACATATCAAACTTCATGAAATTGAAAGATACCCATTTTGAATGATCATGTAAAATGGCCCGTTGACCACTTGTAAAGTGATTTTATACTTTTTCAAAATTATGGTTTATTTTAAGCTTTTATATGCTAATCTTTTTTATTTTTTTGCTAATAAAAAAAACTTATGATTTATCAATATTTTGATCCCCACTTTAGGATACAAATAATATGTTCAAAATATTGTATAATTAAAACAATTTCACACGTTTCAATGTGAGTGAAACTAGTAAATGTCGTCAAAACTTTCATCAAACATTTTTAGAAATATCAAAAAGACGTTCAAGTTTGCCTTAGGTAGAATTCTGTAATAGATGCAAAAAAGTTTTCTTTATTAATTTGCAAGTCACCCTCAATCTTACATTGCACTTCATTAGGGATTCGAACTCATTACAGTTAGATAACGAATCTGATTGACTATCAACTGATTCAGGCAGACAAAATGTGGAAATCGGAGGATCAAGTTTGCAGCAAATATTTTACAAAGCTTTCGTCGATCAACCCACCCCTCCACCATTATTTAAAAATTGACTCGAAAAACCAGGAGCAAAAATATATTTTCAAAAAACTTTAAAAAAATAAATTTAAGAGCATTCAGCTGAAATTAATTAAATATGCATTCCTTTGCATTTAAAATCATTTGAGCATGTTTGGGTTTATTAAAAATAATTTGAATTTTAGTGAATTTTCGATGAAATAAATAAATGTTGTTTCGCTTTTTTTGAAAAAAATGATTGCAGGTTAACTATACGGAAGCTTAAAACATTTTCCAAAAAAAATTTCATTGAAATGTTGAAATTCTGGATCTCAACGATTTTTCATTAGCCACACTTAACTTATAGAAGAATAATTCTTCAACATGTAATGTCACCACCATTTTCGAAATATAAAAACAAAACATTTTTTTTGAAGATGCAGCTAAGAACTTTTTTTTTCAAATACCAGAAACTACAATACCAAAGAAACTCGTTATTTTGTGGTTCCTATTATTTTGAAAAGATTTTTTTTTTGAATAACAGAAATGTCTGATTATTTACATTAAAATAACATAATTTATTTTTTTAACAACATTTTTTTGTAAATTTGGCCCGCAAGCTCATTTGAGCTTCAAATTTGGCCCGGCCTTCAAAAACTTTGAGCACCCCTGATGTCATGCCGCTGTTCGCAGACCCATCCTGGCCATTCTGGAACCAGTTACCGGTGGCCTCGTGGGGACACTTCCGGAATATGAGAGAAATCCTATCTTCCGACAGATCAAACTTCATGAAATTGAAATCTACCTTAATCTACAGTTATGCAATTGATCACTGACCGTTGCACTATGGTACATTGGGTGGCCAAGTTTCAAAAAAGTGACCTTCTCCAAATATTTTTTGGTATTTTTTTCTCGAAAGTAAACATTCTAACTAAGAAAAATCCAAATTTTCAAAGCTCTAAGTTTGTTTATTACACACACAGCAAAAAATAATGTAAAAATGGAAGGTTGAATACAGAATGTTGAAAAATTATTTTTTGTCAAACAGGTTTTACACAAAAAATGTGTAATATTACCTAATTTTTGATGAATATTCAACATTATTTTTGTTACTCGTATACTTGAGTAATATTCATCAAATTTAGGTACAATATTCAATCATCTTTTGACCCAGGGACTTTGACAACTGTCAAACGCAACGTTTTGAAAAGTGGTTGGCAGAAGCCTGTCGGATCGTGATTCAACCGTCGCGTGTCCGGGAGTTTTGGTCGCTCGTGCGTCAAACAATCGTTGCAGATTCTGTGCCGCCGTCGTCGTTTGTTTTGGTGAGTTTGTGTTGGTGCTTCTTCCGGATCGGTCTGGAGGAAGCTGCCGGGTGTTTACGTCCAGGAATCGTCGCCGATTCCGTGCCGCCGTCGTCGTTTGTTTTGGTGAGTTTGTGTTGGAGCTTCTTCCGGATCGGTCTGGAGGAAGGTGCCGGGTGTTTACGTCCAGGAATCGGCGCAGATTCCGTGCCGCCGTCGTCGTTTGTTCTGGTGAGTTTGTGTTGGTGCTTCTTCCGGATCGGTCTGGAGGAAGGTGCCAGTGTGTCCGGGTGTTTATGTCCAAGAATCGGCGCAGATTCCGTGCCGCCGTCATCGTTTGTTTTGGTGAGTTTGTGTTGGTGCGTCTTCCGGATCGGTTTGGAGGAAAGTGCCAGTGTGTCCGGGTGTTTACGTCCAGGAATCGTCGCCGATTCCGTGCCGCCGTTGTCGTTTGTTTTGGTGAGTTTGTGTTGGAGCTTCTTCCGGATCGGTCTGGAGGAAGGTGCCAGTGTGTCCGGGTGTTTACGTCCAGGAATCGTCGCCGATTCCGTGCCGCCGTCGTCGTTTGTTTTGGTGAGTTTTTGTTGGTGCTTCTTCCGGATCGGTCTGGAGGAAGGTGCCAGTGTGTCCGGGTGTTTATGTTCAAGAATCGGCGCAGATTCCGTGCCGCCGTCATCGTTTGTTTTGGTGAGTTTGTGTTGGTGCGTCTTCCGGATCGGTTTGGAGGAAAGTGCCAGTGTGTCCGGGTGTTTACGTCCAGGAATCGTCGCCGATTCCGTGCCGCCGTTGTCGTTTGTTTTGGTGAGTTTGTGTTGGAGCTTCTTCCGGATCGGTTTGGAGGAAGGTGCCAGTGTGTCCGGGTGTTTACGTCCAGGAATCGGCGCAGATTCCGTGCCGCCGTCGTCGTTTGTTTTGGTGAGTTTGTGTTGGTGCTTCTTCCGGATCGGTCTGGAGGAAGGTGCCAGTGTGTCCGGGTGTTTACGTCCAGGAATCGTCGCCGATTCCGTGCCGCCGTCGTCGTTTGTTTTGGTGAGTTTTTGTTGGTGCTTCTTCCGGATCGGTCTGGAGGAAGGTGCCAGTGTGTCCGGGTGTTTATGTCCAAGAATCGGCGCAGATTCCGTGCCGCCGTCATCGTTTGTTTTGGTGAGTTTGTGTTGATGCGTCTTCCGGATCGGTTTGGAGGAAAGTGCCAGTGTGTCCGGGTGTTTACGTCCAGGAATCGTCGCCGATTCCGTGCCGCCGTTGTCGTTTGTTTTGGTGAGTTTGTGTTGGAGCTTCTTCCGGATCGGTCTGGAGGAAGGTGCCAGTGTGTCCGGGTGTTTACGTCCAGGAATCGGCGCAGATTCCATGCCGCCGTCGTCGTTTGTTTTGGTGAGTTTGTGTTGGTGCTTCTTCCGGATCGGTCTGGAGGAAGGTGCCAGTGTGTCCGGGTGTTTACGTCCAGGAATCGTCGCCGATTCCGTGCCGCCGTCGTCGTTTGTTTTGGTGAGTTTGTGTTGGTGCTTCTTCCAGATCGGTTTGGAGGAAAGTGCCAGTGTGTCCGGGTGTTTACGTCCAGGAATCGGCGCAGATTCCGTGCCGCCGTTGTCGTTTGTTTTGGTGAGTTTGTGTTGGAGCTTCTTCCGGATCGGTCTGGAGGAAGGTGCCAGTGTGTCCGGGTGTTTACGTCCAGGAATCGTCGCCGATTCCGTGCCGCCGTCGTCGTTTGTTTTGGTGAGTTTGTGTTGGTGCTTCTTCCGGATCGGTTTGGAGGAAAGTGCCAGTGTGTCCGGGTGTTTATGTCCAAGAATCGGCGCAGATTCCGTGCCGCCGTTGTCGTTTGTTTTGGTGAGTTTGTGTTGGAGCTTCTTCCGGATCGGTCTGGAGGAAGGTGCCAGTGTGTCCGGGTGTTTACGTCCAGGAATCGTCACCGATTCCGTGCCGCCGTCGTCGTTTGTTTTGGTGAGTTTGTGTTGGTGCTTCTTCCGGATCGGTTTGGAGGAAAGTGCCAGTGTGTCCGGGTGTTTACGTCCAGGAACCGGCGCAGATTCCGTGCCGCCGCCATCGTTTGTTTTGGTGAGTTTGTGTTGGTGCTTCTTCCGGATCGGTTTGGAGGAAGGCGCCGGGTTTTTACGTTCAGGAATCGTCCCGAACCAGCGTCTATGGCTGAAAGGCTCGTTAAAAAAGACAACTAACTAACTTCCAAAAATATTGTTTTTAATTATTTCTTTGAATGTTATCAAATTGGCTTGGTGAGAAGCATTCTTTGATGCCCCCTCTCGTGTAACACGCATCACTTTTCGGTTTCTGGATTGACACCGCAACAGTTAAGAGTCCTAATGACAATTTTAAATATCAGTAAACATAATTATCAACTCATCTTTACAGCTTCTCAGAACAAACGCCTCTTGGAAAATGCCAAAGTCAACGTGGAAAAAGCAGCCGCCATAAGTAAAAAAAAAAAAATTCGGATCTAATCACCATTAGTCGACGTCTATTTCCACTTTTAGATAAGTTTTGTTTTCTTAAGAATATGACACTTTGTAAAAAAAAACCTTTTTTTATTGCAGGTGAATATTTCATGTGGGATAATATCTCAAGGATTTCAACTGGTGAAACTTCGTCTGGGAAGGTAGCTACTGCTTGCAGCATTTTTTTGGTAAGTACACAGTAGGGTGGTACCCCCTGAAATCAGAGATTGACCCTTGGCTAAATTCCAAATATGAGCTCATTCTGACCACGGGAACCCCTCCTCCAATCGCTTAAAGTTTGTATGGGAAAAATCGTCAAAATGTATGGAGAAAAGCAACTGTTTACTTTTTAACCTGTAGAAGGCGCCATAGTTATCCGATTCTTACCATTTCTCAAATGTAGAACCTTCATTAAATTTAGAACAACTTTCCCGAAGACACCATATTTTTAAGATTTTTTCCCGCGAAGTTATTAGCGCCCAAAACTGACCATTTTTGCGCGGCCAGCTGTAAGGGGCTACCTAACAACGATGTTTATTTCCAATTCGTACACGCACGTGCTCTCTCTCAAGTTCTGTCTAGTTCAGACATTTATTTAAGTTGAACAAAAGTTGTCCAAGAACTGGCGTTTCGTCTAACCTTAAAGTAATATTTGCTAAAAAACCAACCCGGGTTTTTAGAGCGATCAAGCAGTTGGCCGCTAACTGATTGCCGCCCACAAAGTACCCTGAAAGTCATGAAAAAAATATTCGTTTGAATCAAATGTTTTATTTAAGTTCTCTGAAATGGATGACAGTTCAAAACCTATCCTTCCACTTTCTCAGCCACAAATTACACATTTTTTAATGCAATAATACACATTATTCCGTAAAATTTAACATTTTTGCGGTAAATTTCATCATTTTTTTAGGTAAATTTCATCATTATTTGAGGTAAATTTCATCATTTTCTGCTGAAAATTCATCATTTTCTAAGGTAAAATTTATCATTTTTTTTTGCCACAACATCTGTCACCATTTCCTGATGAATATTACCATCATTTTTTTTTCTGTGCAGATACGCAAGCTGAAAGTCAATAAATGGGGTAAAAAACTAGCGTTTTTCGTAAAAAAGGCTGTTTAATTTTAACATAGCTCAGCCATTTTAAATATTTTATTAGGACAATTATACATACATCGTTGATTCCAGTTTGACAGCTTGCCCAGAGCAGACGTGTGTCCTTTGAGCGCGTTTTTGACGGTGTTTTTTTTTTAACTTGCGCCGACGGCCATGGCGGCGGCCGCGACGGCGGAGAGTGAGTGGACGGAGCATAGAACCGAGGATGGAAGGCCGTTCTACTGGAACGCGGCCATGAAGAAAAGTGTGTGGGAGAAACCGGACGGGTTCCAACCCAAAACGCAGGCGGCGACGGGCATGGAGGTGGAAGTCTCCGAAGGAGGAGGAGAGGACGGGGGCGAATTTCGTCCCGTAATCAAGGTTCGGCGCACACAGCAAAAAATAATGTAAAAATGGAAGGTTGAAAACAGAATGTTGAAAAAAATAATGATGAATTTTACCTCTATAATTGTTGAATAACGAATTTTTTTTTGTCAAACAGGTTTTACACAAAAAATGTGTAATATTACCTAATTTTTGATGAATATTCAATATTATTTTTGTTACTCGTATACTTGAGTAATATTCATCAAATTTAGGTACAATATTAATCATCTTTTGGACCGGTCTGGAGAAATGTGCCGGGTGTTTACGTCCAGGAATCTTCGCAGATTCCGTGCCGCCGTCGTCGTTTGTTTTGGTGAGTTTGAGTTGGTGCTTCTTCCGGATCGGTCTGGAGGAAGGTGCCGGGTGTTTACGTCCAGGAATCGTCGCAGATTTCGTGTCACCGTCGTCGTTTGTTTTGGTGAGTTTGTGTTAGTGCTTCTTCCGGATTGGTTTGGAAGAAGAGTCCGGGTGTTTTGCCACTTGCGCGTCCAAGAATCCTTAAAAAGTTGTGTTTTTTTGGTTAAGTTTGGAGGAAGTTGCCTGCCGAATTTTGGGATTTGAACAGTTCATGAAGAATCTGATGTACGATCCATTTATTTCAGGATAGTTGGTTAGTCGGAATGACTTGTTTATCGTGCTTATTCATCCAAAATATAATGAAAAATTGAATTTTTCAACAAACGTTAAATTTGAAGTAGATTGGTGTTCATGTTCATTTTGTAAGTAAAAAAACTAACTTAATCCACCTATGTGGTTGGTGCCTTCCTCACTTTTTACCAATATTTGGTGATATGATGGGTTTGGACACAAATACCATCTATTTAAAAAAAAACAACATAAATGTTACTGAAGCGGTCATAACTTGATAACTTGCCAGACCTTCAATGTTTTGGACTTATGGGAAAGGTCTTTTGATTACCTAACCAACGATGGGTCGGATGATGGATCCGGACATAGTCTACATACACAGAAAAAAAAAGTTGAATTTTGGAATGTTGAAAATTTGGTAGGTTGAATATTACCTCTTTTTATGATTAATATTACATGAAAAATGTGTAAAAATGTGAACCTGATGAATATTCATCAAAAACTGATGAAAATTCATCATTTTCTGGGGTAAAATCAATCATTTTTTTGGCCACAAAATCTGTCACCATTTCCTGATGAATATTACCATCATTTTTTTTTCTGTGTACATTTGAGCGAGATCCGGCTTCAAAAAAGTGCATAAATATCACTTAAGTGTTCATATCTCGAGACAGGGTTGCCAGATCCTCAATGTATAAGACTCATGAGAAAGGTCTTTTGATTACCTAACCAACGATGGGTCGGATGATAGATCCGGACATAGTTTTCATATAGATAAGTGAGATCCGGCTTCAAAAAAGTACATAAATATCACTTAAGTGGTCATATCTCGAGACAGGGTTACCAGATCTTCAATGTTTTGGATCCATTGCAAAGGTTTTTTGATTACCTAACCAACGATTGGTCGGATGATGAATCTGGACATAGTTTTCATACACAGAAAAAAAAAATGATGGTAATATTCATCAGGAAATGGTGACAGATTTTGTGGCAAAATAAATGATAAATTTTACCCCAAAAAATGATGAATTTTCATCAGTTTTTGATGAATATTCATCAGGTTCACATTTTTACACATTTTTTATGTAATATTACACAAATAAAGAGGTAATATTCAACCTACCAAATTTTCAACATTCCAAAATTAAACTTTTTTTTCTGTGTATAGATAAGTGAGATCCGGCTTCAAAAAAGTGCATAAATATCACTTAAGTGGTCATATCTTGAGACAGGATTGCCAGATCTTAAATGTTTTGGACTTATTGGAAAGGTCTTTTGATTACCTAACCAACGATGGGTCGGATGATGAATCCGGACATAGTTTTCATATAGATAAGAGAGATCCGGCTTCAAAAAAGTGCATGAATATCACTTAAGTGGTCATATCTCGAGACAGGGTTGCCAGATCTTCAATGTTTTGGACTCATTGGAAAGGTCTTTTGATTACCTAACCAACGATGGGTCGGATGATGGATCCGGACATAGTCTACATACATTTGAGCGAGATCCGGCTTCAAAAAAGTGCATAAATATCACTTAAGTGTTCATATCTCGAGACAGGGTTGCCAGATCTTCAATGTATAAGACTCATGAGAAAGGTCTTTTGATTACCTAACCAACGATGGGTCGGATGATAGATCCGGACATAGTTTTCATATAGATAAGTGAGATCCGGCTTCAAAAAAGTACATAAATATCACTTAAGTGGTCATATCTCGAGACAGGGTTACCAGATCTTCAATGTTTTGGATCCATTGCAAAGGCTTTTTGATTACCTAACCAACGATTGGTCGGATGATGAATCTGGACATAGTTTTCATATAGATAAGTGAGATCCGGCTTCAAAAAAGTGCATAAATATCACTTAAGTGTTCATATCTCGAGACAGGGTTGCCAGATCTTCAATGTATAAGACTCATGAGAAAGGTCTTTTGATTACCTAACCAACGATGGGTCGGATGATAGATCCGGACATAGTTTTCATATAGATAAGTGAGATCCGGCTTCAAAAAAGTACATAAATATCACTTAAGTGGTCATATCTCGAGACAGGGTTACCAGATCTTCAATGTTTTGGATCCATTGCAAAGGCTTTTTGATTACCTAACCAACGATTGGTCGGATGATGAATCTGGACATAGTTTTCATATAGATAAGTGAGATCCGGCTTCAAAAAAGTGCATAAATATCACTTAAGTGGTCATACCTTGAGACAGGGTTGCCAGATCTTCAATGTTTTGGACTTATTGTGAAGGTCTTTTAATTACCTAACCAACGATGGGTCGGATGATGAATCTGGACATAGTTTTCATATAGATAAGTGAGATCCGGCTTAAAAAAAGTGCATAAATATCACTTAAGTGGTCATATCTCGAGACAGGGTTGCCAGATCTTCAATGTTTTGGACTTATTGGAAAGGTCTTTTGATTACCTAACCAACGATGGGTCGGATGATGAATCCGGACATAGTTTTCATATAGATAAGTGAGATCCGGCTTCAAAAAAGTGCATAAATATCACTTAAGTGGTCATATCTCGAGACAGGGTTGCCAGATCTTCAATGTTTTGGACTTATTGGAAAGGTCTTTTGATTACCTAACCAACGATGGGTCGGATGATGAATCCGGACATAGTTTTCATATAGATAAGTGAGATCCGGCTTCAAAAAAGTGCATAAATATCACTTAAGTGGTCATATCTCGAGACAGGGTTGCCAGATCTTCAATGTTTTGGACTCATTGGAAAGGTCTTTTGATTACCTAATCAACGATGGGTCGGATGATGAATCTGGACATAGTTTTCATATAGATAAGTGAGATCCGGCTTCAAAAAAGTGCATAAATATCACTTAAGTGGTCATATCTTGAGACAGGATTGCCAGATCTTCAATGTTTTGGACTTATTGGAAAGGTCTTTTGATTACCTAACCTACGATGGGTCGGATGATAAATCTGGACATAGTTTTCATATAGATAAGTGAGATCCGGCTTCAAAAAAGTGCTTAAATATCACTTAAGTGGTCATATCTCGAGACAGGGTTGCCAGATCTTCAATGTTTTGGACTTATTGGAAAGGTCTTTTGATTACCTAACCAACGATGGGTCGGATGATGGATCCGGACATAGTTTTCGTATAGATAAGTGAGATCCGGCATCAAAATTCCAGCACGCGATTCGCAACTCTGCCACTTTTTTATACGTAACTTTTGAACTACTTATCGGATCTTCAAACCATTTAATAGTGCAGTATGGGGCACCAAACCGGATCGAATGCAACTTGTTTGACTCAAATCGGATCAGTCAGTGCCGAGAAAACTTGGCAAGAATTTCGAGCACCAAGGGGAATACGCACACACATACACACACACACAGATATTTGTTCAGTTTTCGATTCTGAGTCGATAGGTATACATGAATATAGGTCTATGAGCTGTTTTTCAAAAGTTCATTTTCGAGCAGGATTATAGCCTTACCTCAGTGAGGAAGGCAACAGGACCAATAATTTCCAAAAATATCGTTTTTAATTATTTCTCTGAGTGTTATCAAATTGGATTGGTGAGAAGCATTCTTTAATGGCTCCTCTCGCGTAACACTCATCGCTTTTCGGTTTCTGGATTGACACCGCAACAGTTAAGAGTCCTAATGACAATTTTAAATATCATTAAATTTAATTATCAACTCATCTTTACAGCTTCTCAGAACAAACGACTCTTGGAAAATGCCAAAGCCAACGTGGAAAAAGCAGCCGCCATAAGTAAAAAAAAATGTTTTTCGGATCTAATCACCATTAGTCGACGTCTATTTCCACTTTTAGATAAGTTTTGTTTTCTTAAGAATATGACACTTTGTAAAAAAATCGTTTTTTATTGCAGGTGGATATTTCATGTGGGATAATATCTCAAGGATTTCAACTGGTGAAACTTCGTCTGGGAAGGTAGCTACTGCTTGCAGCATTTTTTTTGGTAGGTACACAGCAAAAAATCTGATGGTAAAATCGCATGCACATCACCATTATGAAAAAAATAACACTTTGCATGTACAATTTTTGGAAACACAAAAAAGATGCCACCGATGGGATTCAAACCCAACATTAACTGTATGGACTGGCGCCTTAGCAGTGCGTGGCCGAATGGTTACGCTGTCCGCTTTGTAAGCGGATGATTCTGGGTTCGATTCCCATCTGCTCCAACCTTCCTTAAAATGTCGGTCCCGGCCTTGGTTGTTAGGCCGTTAAGTCATTCCAGGTGTAGGAGTCGTCTCCATGCCATAAACAACACACCAAACCAAGCCTACTCCGGTGGAATCGCTGGCGGTCGTTGGACTCGCAATCCAAAGGTCGTCAGTTCAAACACTGGGGTGGAAGGTTCCTTGGAGTAAAAAGAGGATTGGGTGCTCTCCCCATTCAAGCCTTCGGACTCCTAGGTTCGAGCAGAAACTTGCAATAGAGACCACAAAGACCCGGGGTCGTTAATGTGGATGGTTTGATTTTTTGGCGCCTTAGCCCGAAGCACCTTTAAAGAAAACACCGTAACTTAAACATGTTCTGTCTGACGCAAAATAGGTCGATAGTGAGCAACCTGTCGAGTTCAGACATTTATTTAAGTTGAACAAAAGTTGTCCAAGAACTGGCGTTCCGTCTAACCTTAAAGTAATATTTGCAAAAAATCTAACCCGGGTCCTTAGAGCGATCAAGCAGTTGGCCGCTAACTGATTGCCGCCCACAAAGTACCCTGAGTCATGAAAAAAAAATTCGTTCGATCAAATGTTTTATTTACGTTCTCTGAAATGGATGACAGTTCAATACCTATCCTTCCACTTTCTCAGCCACAAATTACACATTTTTTAATGCAATAATACACATTCTTCCGTAAAATTCAACATTTTTGCGGTAAATTTCATCATTTTTTTAGGTAAATTTCATCATTATTTGAGGTAAAGTTCATCATTTTCTGATGAAAATTCATCATTTTCTGATGAAAATTCATCATTTTCTTAGGTAAAATTTATCATTTTTTTTTGCCACAATATCTGTCACCATTTCCTGATGAATATTACCATCATTTTTTTTCTGTGCAGGAAGGCTAACGAGGAGATCAACGTTGGCGATGGCCAGGAAGTGGAGAAACTGCTCAGCAACAACAAGTTCAGCCCGCTAGCGGAGAAGAGCAACAACAATAACAATGCGAATCCAGCAGCAGAAAAAACCACCCCTGTGATACCAGCATCCGGCAATTCGGCCGGGGAGAAGAAGCAGCCGCCGCTGGTGGTGAAAGAAACGAGCTTCGCCCGCCTTGCGAAGGTGATGTCGACATGTGATGTCCAGCCGGAACACAAACTGACGCGGTACGGCACCAAAATTACGTGCTTCTCGAGCGACGACTTCGACACGGTGCAAGCCCACCTGAAGAAGAACAAGGTGCAGTTCTACACGCACGGAAAGCGCAGTGCGAGACCGCACCGGGTAGTAATGCGAGGTCTCCCGAACGCGGAACCGGATTACGTCAAGGAGCTGCTCAAGACGGAACATCAGCTGGACGTCTTGGCAGTACACGCCATCAGGCGGAAGCAGCAGCTTCCGCCATCGATGAGACGCCTTTCATCGTGCTCTTCCCCAAGGGTCACACCAGTCTGAAGGAGTTGAGTAGCAAGGTAAAGAAAGTGGGACCAGTCGTCGTCCGGTGGGTGGCCTACCGGAACAAAGAACCGCACGTGACCCAGTGCAAGAACTGCTTGCAGTTCGGTCACGGAACCAGTAACTGCCATCTCAAGCCCAGGTGCAGCAGCTGTGGGGGAGCCCACAGCACGGAAAAGTGCAAAGCAGAAGAAACGGAAGCCAAGAATTGTGTCAACTGCTCTGGATCCCACGAGGGTCTGGTCCGCAGCTGTCCCAAACGTGCGCAGTTCATCCAGTCGAGGCAGCAGGCGTCCACGCGAGTGTCTTGCGAACCTTCGTGGTGAACGGACACTAGAGCTGCGGTATTTTTTACTACCTAAGCTCAGAGTTATTTCAAACAAAATTCACAGTCTTTTTAAAGACTACCTGAGTTACATTCCAAAATTCTAAACAGTCTTTTCAAGACTAACCCCACCTGAAATTTTGTTGTATTTTACAAACGAAGCCATCTTTTTAAGAGAACTTTGCTTGCAAAATGCGTCAAAACAAAGGTAAACGCAAATCTTCTGAAGATTTGGTCGTTACGTCGGTGAAGCGTTTGAACGCTAAATCGGCTAACGGAAACAGAAAAAGAAAACAGCCTCATCCGAGGTCTGATTCTGATTCTGAAAGTGAGGTCAATCCTCCAATTCCATTGGCAAACGGTTTCGGTGTTTTATCCGAAACTGTGGACAAGGATCCTTCTCCTCGTACTGAGCCTTCTGCCGTCGAGAAACGAGTAAAGGCTCCGCCAATTGTAGTGACTTCCGTCTCCGATTTGGCCAGCTTTCGAACGCAACTGAAGAATTGCAAGGAAACTTGCAATTTGAAGGTTTCGTTCCAGCTTGGTCGAAGAGGAGAATGTCGCTTGTTGACGGAATCTTTACAAGATCACCAAACTTTTGTTGGTTATTTGAAAAACCACAAACACAATTTCTACACGTATGAGACCAAGAATGCTCGTCCATTCAAAGCGGTCCTGAAAGGTCTCTCCAACGACTTGTCGGTGGATGAGATCAAAAACGAACTTAAGGTGTTGCTTGGCTTTGCCCCATCCCAAGTAATACCAATGAAGAAAAAATCAAACGGGAATATTTCTCGCTTTGGTTTGACTTCACAATTTTATCTGATTCATTTCAACAGAAATGAAATCAACAATTTGAAACTTTTGGACAAAGTTCAGTTTTTGTTCCATGTACGGGTAAAGTGGGAGCATTTTAAGAAACATGGCGGTAATGGCCAGAATCTGACCCAGTGCCGGCGTTGCCAGGCATTCGGTCACGGTACTGATCATTGCTCCATGGTTCCAAAATGCATGGTTTGCGGGGATTCTTCTCACGACAAGGACAATTGTCCCGTGAAAGAAGTCACCCAATTTAAATGTGCAAATTGTGGTGGAAATCACAAATCAAATTTCTGGGATTGCCCCATCAGAAAAAAGGTTTTGGATTCTCGTGCTAAGCATCAGCCGAAATCCAAACCGAAATTTTCTCAAAGTCAGGTTGTACCTGCATCTTTAAATCAAACGTTCGTGCTGTCTCACTCGAACAATACCCCTACCATGGGAAAGTTAGGTAACAGCAATGGTATTTCTTATGCCAACGTCGTTTCGGGTTCGGGTTCATCCACGAATTTTAAATCCTCTACCAATCTTCAAATTGGGCAGGTACCTCAAATTTCATTTGAAAATTTTTCTGCTGGCAACGCTTTGGGATCTTCTGATCTCGGCGATGTTACGTTTGAAAAAATGACTTTTTGCAAAACTCACTGTTTGGTTTGATTCAAACAATGAGTAATGCTACATCCATGATGGAAGCTATCCAGATTGGATTAAAATTTGCGAATGATGTTGTTCTTACCCTGAAGTTTAATCATGGATCTAAGTAATTCCATCAATATTATGAATTTTAATGCTCGCTCTTTAAAAGCGAAAGAAAATGAATTTTTCAACTTTTTACGAGTTCATAACGTGCATGTTGCTGTTATAACCGAAACATTTTTAAAAACTGGCACTTATTTGAAAAGTGATCCAGATTATAAAGTTATAACCAATAACAGAATGAATCGAAATGGCGGTGGAGTTGCAATAGTTATCCACCGTAGTATGACTTATAGTACGTTACGTGACTTTAAGTTAAAAGTTATTGAAAGTTTGGGCATTGAACTTGAAACTTCTTTTGGGAAAATTATGATTGCAGCTGCATATTTGCCTTTCCAATGCACTGGGAAAATAAAAATTATTTCAAAGGGGATTTGAATAAACTTACTCGGCATAGATCTCGATTTTTGATTATCGGTGATTTTAATGCCAAACACCAATCTTGGAATAATTCAAAAGTAAATTCCAATGGTAAAATTCTATTCAGAGATTGCACTTCTGGTCTTTATTCGGTTTTATACCCGAATGGGCCAACTTGCTTTTCTTCTGTTAGAAATCCATCAACAATTGATTTGGTTTTGACAAATCAAAGTCAGTATTGTGGTCCTTTAGTGACTCATGCTGATTTTGATTCTGATCATCTTCCAGTAACTTTTTCACTTTCTCATGAAGCAGTTACCAGACCCAATAGTTCTGTGTTTAATTATCACAAAGCTAATTGGGACAGGTATCAGCATCATATTGAGAATAATTTAAATCATGATTTTGTTTTAGAAACCAAAGCTGATATTGATTCAGCCTTGGAATCTTTAACTAATGCAATTTTGGATGCTAGGAATATTGCTATTCCTAAAGTCCAAGTCAAATTTGATTCTCCCATTATTGATGACGATCTTCAGCTTCTGATTCGTCTGAAAATGTTCGCCGAAGACAGTATCAACGTTCTCGTGATCCTGCACTGAAGCGAATTCAAAAGATTTGCAAAAGGTTATTGACCACAGATTCACTCTCCTGCGAAATGAAAAGTTCGCAAGAGATGTCGAACAAATTAAACCTTATTCCAAACCTTTTTGGAAACTTTCAAAGGTTCTTAAGAAACCTCAAAAACCAATCCCTTCTTTAAAAGATGGTGATAATATTCTATTAACTAATGGGGAGAAAGCTCAAAAACTTGCTCAGCAGTTTGAGAGTGCCCATAATTTCAACTTAAATGTTTTGAGTCCTATTGAAGATCAAATTTCAATAGAATTTCAGAATATTGTTGAACAAGAATTTTCATCAGATGAAGTTTTTAATACGGATCTGAGTGAAATAAAATCTATTATCAAAAAATTTAAAAATATGAAAGCCCCTGGTGAGGATGGCATTTTTTACATTTTAATTAAAAAATTACCTGAAGCAACTTTAAGTAGCTTGGTCAAAATTTGCAACAAATGTTTTGATTTGGCATATTTTCCCAGTAGTTGGAAAAATGCCAAAGTAGTTCCGATTTTGAAACCGGACAAAAATCCTGCCGAAGCTTCAAGCTATCGGCCCATTAGTTTGCTTTCATCTATTAGTAAATTATTCGAAAGAATAATTCTTGATAGAATGATGACGCACATTAATGAAAATTCAATTTTCGCTGATGAGCAGTTTGGATTTCGCCTTGGGCATTCAACTACTCATCAGTTGTTGAGAGTTTCAAATTTAATTCGAAGCAACAAATCTGAGGGCTATTCTACTGGCGCTGCTCTTCTAGACATAGAAAAAGCATTTGACAGTGTTTGGCATAAAGGTTTGATTGCGAAATTGAAAAGGTTTAATTTTCCGATTTATATCGTGAAAATTATTCAAAACTATTTGACGGATCGTACTCTACAGGTATGTTATCAGAACAGCAAATCTGATCAACTACCTGTACGTGCCGGCGTCCCTCAAGGAAGCATTTTGGGTCCAATTTTATACAATATTTTTACTTCTGACTTGCCTGATTTGCCCCAGGATGTCAGAAATCACTTTTGCTGATGATACAAGCATCTCCGCCAAAGGTAGAAGCCTTCGTGTCATCACAAGAAGATTACAAAAGCTTGGATATTTTCAATTCTTATTTGAAAGAATGGAAAATTACTCCAAATGCTGCAAAACTCAACTTATTATTTTCCCTCACAAACCAAGGGCTGATTTTCTTAAACCAAAAGTCATCACATTATAAAGATGAATGAGGTAAATTTAAAGTGGGAGGATCAAGTGAAATATCTTGGACTTGCTTTTGACAAAAACCTTACTTACAAGGATCACATTGAAAGTATCCAGGTTAAATGTAACAAATATATCAAATGTTTGTATCCACTTATAAACAGGAATTCTAGACTTTGTCTCAAGAATAAACTGTTAATTTATAAACAAATTTTCAGACCTGCCATGCTTTATGCTGTGCCGATCTGGACAAGCTGTTGCTTAACCAGGAAGAAAAAACTTCAGAGGATTCAGAACAAAATTCTGAAAATGATTCTGAAACTTCCTCCCTGGTTCAGCACCAGTGAACTTCATCAATTAGCCGAAGTTGACACTTTGGATGTTATGTCCAATAAGATAATTGATGCATTTCGACAAAAATCATTGCAGTCTTCAGCTGCATTGATCCGCTCTTTATATAGTTTATAAGTTAGTTTTAAGGTATCCCTTTTCCCTTTTGTACATGTAGGACCTCCTACATTTGAAATCACTGAATAGCGAAAGCTACAATATTTCATGAATAAATGAAAGTTGCTAGTATTTAAAATTGAGGTGAAAAGTCATCAATTGTGATTGGACACTCAATAATATTTTAACTGAATGAATGTACATGGAAAAGAAAAACTAAATAAATATAAATTAAAAAAAAAAAAAAAAAAGCAGGCGTCCACGCCGAAGCCGCCAGCATGGAAGAAGGACAAGCAGACTCCGGCAGGAGCCACGTTCACCGCGGCGGATTTTCCTCCGCTACCTGGAGCGGTGCCGTCCGTTGGGACGGAAGAAAAGCATCCTCGTCCCGCAGGAAGAAGTCCAGATAATACTGGCGCCGGCGCCGGTGCAACCCCGAAGGAGGATCAAGGCGAACCGAAGCTGAACAGCGAGTCGGAGCTGTGGTCCATTTACCGAGAGTACAGAGTTCGCTTGAGGCAGTGCAAGACACCCGAGGAACAGATCGATGTGATCGCACACTTGCTGACACATGGCACGAAAAAATGATCATCTGAATCAGTTACAGTTTTTTTATTTTTCTTTTATTATTTTTGTACCTTTTGATCCTCGGTCCTAACCTGGTCACAGCACCTAAAAGGACCTAATAAAAATAAGCTATGAAAAAAAAAATACATACATCGTTGGAAAGGTAATGAGATAAGCTTTAAAACTATTAATAGATAAAATGTTGTTTCCAAACCAAAAACTGAAATTTCATCGAATAACTAGAGCATTTTGTTGACAACACTTATTTTTTTGTGTTTGTTAATCGAGTACTTTTTTTTGCTAACCGATGCTAAACATGAAACTAAGATCACTTGAAAGATTGGATCATAATCTAACATTGCTGAAATTTCCAGCCTGCGATTTTTAGCGTTTTCGGAGATATGCCATTTTGAACATTTACGTTTTATCAAAATTTGCTTCAATCTACATATGCGCACGTTTATTTCACTTCGTAAGCATCGTCGCTTCAAAAATCAATACCTGGTTTCAAGAAGTTCGAAATGACTTTATTGGAATTTTCTGTTGCCTACATTTAAAATTGAGTACCTTAGTCAAAATAAGGTATTCGTACCGAAGTTTCTCAAGCGAAACTGGAGAATCTCAGTTTGATACCGAAAAAAGTATTCAGCAAAATATTGACTTAGCATGATGAATTTCTGCGATCAATCCACATTTAAGTTCTATGTTGGTTAGTACAAAACATCATAAAAAGTACCTTTGACATATCCTCAAGCTGTCAGAAACTCTATAATCAAATGAATTTTCATGGACAAGAACATTAGGATTAGTAAGAATATGTTTTGTATATTATCGTTTTACTTCATAATTAATATTTTAAATAAAATTAATTTTTCTGTTATTTGATTTAACAATTAACATTTTCGCAATTTATGCCCGTAAGGGTGGGGGGGTCTCAAGTTATATGGCATGGACTCACAAAAAGAAACACACAGCAGTAAATAATAAAGATTTGACTTAAAATGATGTATTACGCTTAACAAAATTTTGTTGGAGGAGAGGAGGGGGTGAAAGAAAGAGGAGGGAGGGGTTGTGTCCTTAAAGTGGGGATGTATTAGCTTATCCATAATTTAATAATATAAACCGACTAGATTAAATTAACATCAGTTCTCGGTGACCAAAACAATATGGGGGTAATATAAACTTGCAATACAATATATACGCAATTCTGTTGCACTTGCAAATGTATGAAAGGACTATTTATTAGAAACAATCAACTATTGAAAAACATGAAAAGTCATAAAAATCGACGTATATCATTTCAATACCATACAATCACCCAAATTTGTATGAAAAAACATTTAAAAAGCAAAAAAATAATTTGGCCGCCTGTTTGTATGGAGATGGCCCATAGTGCGTTGGTTGAAATATCTATGAGTTGATACATCGGATGATAGAGTTTCTCTCATATTCTGGAAGTGTCCCCAAGAGGCCACCGGGAACTAGTTCCAGAATTGCCAGAATGAATAAGCGTACAATGGCATGACCGTAGATTGACACATCCTTCCAGAAGTGTAGCCAGAATTTTGGGCCGGGGGCTTGAACATGATATTTTCTTCTTTTTTATTCTTCTTCCCTCTCTCCCATTTGTCTTTGCCCGAAGCCCACCCCCTTAGCTAGGTGCCTGCATCCTTCAATTCCATGAAGTTTGATATGTCATATGATAGGATTTCTCTCATATTCCGGGATTGTCCCAAAGGGGCCACTGGTAACCGGTTCAGGATTGGCCAAGATTGGTCAACGATCAACGTCATGACCAAAGATTGGCATATCTATCAGTTTAATGAAGTTTGATATGTCGGATAATGGGGTTTCTCTCATAATCCGAGAGTG
The DNA here is from genome assembly GCF_015732765.1 of Culex quinquefasciatus. NCBI lineage: Eukaryota > Metazoa > Arthropoda > Insecta > Diptera > Culicidae > Culex > Culex quinquefasciatus. The sequence continues at coordinate 102,599,325 of NC_051862.1, read as the reverse complement.
TCCCCTAGGGGCCACCGGTAACCTGTTCCAGATTGGCAAGAATGGGTCACATCGGCGAACATCGGCAAGACCGTAGATTGACAAATCTTTCAATTTCATGAAGTTTGATATGTCGGATGGTAGGGTTACTTTCATATTCCAGAAGTGTACCCAAGGGGCCACCGGTAACCGGTTACAGAATGGCCAGAATGGGTCAGCGAACAACGGCATGACCGTAAATTAACATATCTTTCAATTTCATAAAGTTTGATATGTCGATGTTTATTTACATATCTATCAATTTCATGAAGTTTGATATGTAAGATGATAGGGTTTCTCTCATATTAAGGAAGTATCCCCAAGGGGCCACCGGGAACCGGTTCCAAAATGGCCAGAATGGGTCAGCGAACAACGGCAAGACCGTACATTGACATATCTATCAATTTCATGAAGTTTGACAAGTCGGATGATAGGATTTCTCTCATATTCCGGAAGGGTCCCCAAGGGGCCACCGGTAACCGGTTCCAGATTGGCCAGAATGGGTCAGTGAACAACGGCATGACCGTAGATTGACATATCTTTCAAATTTATGAAGTTAGATATATCGGATGATAGGGTTTCTCTCATATTCCGGAAGTGTCCCAAGGGGCCACCGGCAACCGGTTCCAGATTGGCCAGGATGGCTCAGCTAATAACGGCATTACCAAAGATGGACATATCTTTCAATTTCATGGAGTTTGAAGTGCAACATGATGGGTTTTCACCAAAAAAAGTCAAGTTGGCCGTTCATCGGGTACCCGGGAACCGGTTCCAGGATACCCGGAAGTGGCCACTAACACTCCAGAGTGGTTCTGGCAATCGTGTATTGTATTTTTAGTAAGTTTTATGGATCAATTTCAACCATTGTGAGAGTATTTGTATCACATATATGTGTAAAACATTAAAACATGAACTTTTCGGATGTTCCGGAACCGGTAGGTCACCTGGCCCTGATATTAATATTTGTGGTCAAAGTACAGGTAAATACCTGTCTAATGCAACCCGGAGCATCCTGATTGGCTGAAATTTACCGGAGATACAGGTCGTCAAAGTTGGGGTCTCAAAAAGGTCTTTTTTCGGTTGTAGCCGATTCCCGTGGCCACCGGTGTCCAAATCCGGTTTTTCATGTCGGTTTCGAAAAGGGGACGTCCTAAGCTTTCATTTGTGACCAAAAGAACCGGAATCGGTCAAAAACTGGATTTATGACGATTTTTTAAAGTTTGGGGTCGAAAAGGACCCCAATACCTTATGTGGGAACCAGCAAAAAAAGAAGCATCCTCCCTGATGTAAAGGGAACTCCTTCCGGATGTTTTTGCCGGTTCTGACTATCGGAAGTCCAAACAGCATCCTCCCTCTTGCACAGGGAACTCGTTCCGGATGGTTACGAAACCAGCAAACATCATCCGGAAGGAGTTCCCTGCGCATGAGATGATGCTGCCGGATTTTGCTGCCAGCTCCGTGACCATCCGGAAGGAGTTCCCTGCGCTAGAGGAAGGATGCTGTTTGGAGTATTCAGAAAACTGGGAAAACCATTCTCATGAACAGTCAATCCTTCAGTATCCGGTTCCGTGGCCAGTAAACCCGGAATCCAGGCCATTTTTCACGATACTTACCGGATTTTCTTTTGCCGCAATCCAACTCCTTTTTAATTTTTGCGCGGTTTGGTCACTTCGACCGACAAAAGACGAAAAAAAAAACACATAAACAACATTCGAACATAAAAACTGAACAAACTTTGTTTTGAACTTTGACAGTTCCAAGTTTTAGTTGCGTTGCTAGCGCGTTGCTAGATTTGGTAACTCGCTCCCAACCGACGCGTTACGTTTTAGTTTAGCAACCCATTTAGCAACGACCGGTGTGGGAGCAAAGTTACTAACACGCGTTACAAAACGCTAAAACCGGCCTAATACTCACGCTGGTAAGGTTGCTCTAAGGTTGCTCTTAGACTGTAGTCTCGATTCGCAACATTTCACTGAAGTAATATTTCATGCACAGAATTTGTTTTGGGAAGGTCTGTTTTATTTGTAGGGAAAAGTGGGGCAAGTGTAACAAGCTGAGGAAATGCTCGTTATAACCCATTAAAAACGTATTATAAAATTTGTCGGATTTTATATAATCTTCTTATTATAGGTCTTGACTAAGACTTTGATAGAACAAGTTTTAAAAAAAATATGTTTTTAATGTAAAAACTGATGATTTTTTGATTTTTCGTAAGTTCTACTCAACTAGTGGGGCAAGACGAACAACCCGTTGGGGCAAAAGGAACTATGCATGAAACAACATGTTAATTTGCTAACAATTGAACTGCTATCACTTTGAAACATCAGATTAGAATGTATTTGAAACGTTTCTTTCCTATTTAGATTAAATAATAATATTTAATAAAAATTTGATCGTTTTTACGAAAAAAAAAATTCACTTAGATGATTAATAGTAAATTTTCATAATATCACTTAATTTTGTATGGACATTTTTTTTTTTACAACTGTTTATCATTTTTTAAGAACTTTTATGTATTTATTTCCCAATAAAATATGTTGTTGCAGCAATTTGTAACTTTTTCCATACTAAGAATCCATATGGTACACTTGCCCCACCTGAACAAGTTTTTTTATAAGCTTTCAACAAAAAATAACCAAAAGTTAAACCATACTTTATAACAGGTGCAAATCATTGGTTGGTACACTACTGATCTAGGAAAAATAGCAGCTTGATAAAATGAGCCATAAAACGAAACCTAAGCCTTATTTTGTACTTTCAAAATATTATAAGACAACAAAGGTTTCGAAAAAAACTTCATTAAATTTTATGCCCCGTGGCGTTTACGTCGTTTTGGCGGTTATGTGGTAGTAGAATCAGATAATTGCATTGCTAGCAACAATTCCTCATGCTGGAAATAATCAAAATTGTAAAAATTACGGCTGTACGAGCGATTGTTCCTCTTGCCCCACCTTCCCCTATAACCTCAATTGTGCTCAAAAAAGTGCATAGTTGAAATCAGGGTTGTTAAAATATCAAAATATCAGCTCTCAGCAACTACAATTATCCCGCCTGGAAATTCATGCCTCAAATACAACTGCTCTTTTCTCCTCATTGAAACTATCAGCGCCGAACAAAGCCGAACACGTTTTCGTGTTTACCCACTCGCGATTGACATTTTCCTTTTCTCTCTCATTCCCGTTTCCACGATCATGCTACCGCAACAGCATTCAACCACAAAAGCCGCCACAAAACCAATTTCGCAAACGCAGTTTAACGGGACGTCATACGTGGTCGGCTCCTAATCGCCATCTCGCGGTCTCTCATTGCAGTTTTTGGAGAGATTTAGAGACTCAGCGGTGAGAGCGCATAGTCAAGGAAAAGGGGAGGAGTGATAGAGAGAGAATGACATCGCTGGGAATCACGAGACACAAGAAGCGATCTCACAGTCTATAGTGACGGCCGCTATACTCTCGGATATGTTTGGTGCAGAGATAATCTATTGATAGCTTTTTTATCACTCATTTGCAACACTGGTTGAAATCAATATTTTTGATCAAGTTGCAATTTGATGGCGCTAATGATACCATCAAAACAAGCAAAAAACTCGATTTTCGTCCAGATCGGACTACGCCCTTTTATTTGACAATACCCCAAAGTTTCGCTTTTTTTTGCAAACAATGTTAAAAACCTTCATTTTCAAACTGCTATATCTCTAAAACCCCAGCCGTACAAAGTCAAGCCAGAACTCACTAGGAAGATAATTAGACGTAGAATTAATAGGTGTAATCTGTTTTTCAATTAAACCTATTTTTAATGTATTTATGTTGCGCAAATGAAAACTTTATACTTGGTTTTCATATTGAGAGCAATTGAAATAAAAGTTAAATGAATCCCAATTTATTTTCTTATATATACAGCAATTCCCCACGAAAACAGCATGGAAAAAAACAAAAGTGCTCGGATCGGGCTCAAAATTTTTTTGGGGGTTCCCTGGCCGAAATAATTAGACCCCTAACATATGAAAAGGGCGTATGAAACTTTAAAATGCCGTTTTGGCGGTGTCTGGACCAAAGAGCCTATATCTGAAAATATTTTTATCGGATTCCCCGGAAATTTTTACATAACATACTAAAAAATGGGAGGAGTTCATTAACAGGATTCCGAGATATGATTTTTTGAAAATAAAATCCGTGCTTTTTGACGCGCCGCGCGCAAATATATATATACAGCAATTCCATTTGAAAAGAGCCTAAACCAAAAAAAAAGTTCTCCGATCGGGCTCAAATTTTTTCTGGGGGTTCCTTGGCCAAAATAATTAGACCCGTATTTTTTTGTTTGGCCATTACGGTGACCTACATCGTGCTAGGGTGGTTCGAAAAATGGCAATTTTCGTCATTTTTCGCAAAAAACACTTTTTTCGAAAAATCATATCTCCGCGCCATTTCATCCGATTTTAGCTGTCTTAGACGCAAAAGAAAGGTAATGAGTTTGGCTATTTGGGAAAAATAGTAAGAAGTTCCAAAAATCTAGCTTAACTATTGAAAAAGTCGTATGAAAACTTAAAATGGCGTTTTGATCGTGTCTGGACCAAAGAGCCTATGTCTAAAAATATTTTTATCGGATTCCTCGGAAAATTTCACGTAACATATCAAAAAATTGGCGATGTCGAACCGTACATTTTCAAGATATGATTTTTTGAAAATAAAAAGTTTTTCGACGCGCCACGCGCAAAAACGGGAAAATGACGAAATCGGCAAAAAAAAAAACAACTTTTTTCACTAAAACTTCGATAACTTAAAAATTTCAGCGATGACCTATACATGTCTGGGTATCAAAATTTTCGTAATTGAAAGACGCAACTTTTGGTACCATAACATCTATAGGTCATCGCTGAAATTTTAAAGTTATCACAGTTTTTGTGAAAAAAGTTGTTTTTTTGCCGATTTTGTCATTTTCCTGTTTTTGCGCGTGGCGCGTCGAAAGACTCAGTTTTTATTTTCAAAAAATCATATCTTGGAAACGTACGGTTCGACATCGCCAATTTGTTGATAAGTTACGTGAAATTTTCCGAGGAATCCGATAAAAATATTTTCAGACATAGGCTCTTTGGTCCAGACACGGTCAAAACGCCATTTTAAGTTTTCATACGACTTTTTCAATAGTTAAGCTAGATTTTTGGAACTTCTTACTATTTTTCCCAAATAGCCAAACTCATTACCTTTCTTTTGCGTCTAAGACAGCTAAAATCGGATGAAATGGCGCGGAGATATGATTAATACGGGTCTAATTATTTTGGCCAAGGAATATATATATATATATATATATATATATATATATATATATATATATATATATATATATATATATATATATATATATATATATATATATATATATATATATATATATATATATATATATATATATATATATATATAAACAAAAACAGCATGGAAAAAACGAAAGTCTTCGGATCGGGCTCAAAATTTTTCTGGGGGTTCCCTGGCTGAAATAATTAGACCCGTTTTTTTTTGTTTGGCCATTAGGGTGACCTACGGCGCGTAGGGTGGTCTGAAAAATGGCCATTTCCGTCGATTTTTGCAAAAACCACATTTTTCGAAAAATTATTCGAAAATTCGAAAAAGACGCAACTATACATATATATAGAGTATATATATATATATATATATATATATATATATATATATATATATATATATATATATATATATATACAGCAATTCTCCATGAAAACAGCATGGAAAAAAACAAAAGTCCTCGGATCGGGCTCAATTTTTTTCTGGGGGTTCCCTGGTTGAAATAATTAGACCCGTATTTTTTTGTTTGGCCATTAGGGTGACCTACGCCGTGTTAGGGTGGTCTGAAAAATGGCAATTTTCGTCGATTTTCGCAAAAACCACTTTTTCCGAAAAATCATAACTCCTCGCCATTTTAACCGATTTCAATTGTCTTATACTCAAATGAAAGGTGATAAGTCGGCCTTTCAAAGAAAAATGGTAAGAAGTTTCAAAAATTTAGCCTAACATATGAAAAGGGCGTATGAAACTTTAAAATGCCGTTTTGACGGTGTCTGGACCAAAGAGCCTATGTCTGGAAATAATTTTATCGGATTCCCCGGACATTTTTACATAACATACTAAAAAATGGGAGGAGTTCATTAACAGGATTCCGAGATATGATTTTTTGAAAATAAAATCCGTGTTTTTTGACGCGCCGCGCGCAAAAACCGGAGAATGACGAAATTGGCAAAAATTCAACTTTTTTCACTAAAACTGCGATAACTTCAAAATTTCAGCGATGACCTATAGATGTTTGGGTACCAAAATTTTCGTGATTAAAAGACGCAACTGTACATATATACGAAAATTTATTTGCAGTTTCGATGATTTTCAGAACATAACAACAACATCACTGCATCACTACAATAATCACCGTCTTTTTTGGCGGATCATCTCTTTTTTTCCTCTTCAGTCTCGTAATTGGTTCTCCGACACACTAGGCATTTTCCTTCCCCACACTGCACACCAATCTAGTCATGACTTCATGAATATCAGTCATGAAATCATGAATAGTCATATTCATGATTTCATGAACGAAAATTCATGAATATTCATAAAAATATTTTAGCCGAGAATAAAATTCATAATTTTATGCATTTGTAATCACGGTTTCATGAATAAAATTCATGAAATCATGAAAGGTATCATCAGGGACAGTTGCATGAAACCTCCGCTTATCGTTCGCGTTGTACTGTGCTTGAGCTTCGGCAAGTACTCTCTCGTCGTACTCCCGTTCTTTTCGGCGGTGGGTTCGTTTCTCAGCTCTTCGCAGCTCGCTGTATCGCTCACAGTTTCGGCGCGTACCCTTAACCAGCATACGTTTCCTGGCCTCGTTCTTCTCGTCCGTCTCTCGCTGGCACTCCGCATCGAACCACCCTTTGGGTTTGCGTCCTCTGGTCGTGCCGATCACTTTGGTAGCCGTTGTGTTGACGATGCTCTGGAGGCACGGGGTGGTCACTATACATATATAACATATTTCGCATTTATTTACTACGGTTAATCCGTATGTGCATCCATATTCACGAGATAGATAAAACGCGAAATTCTACTTTACGATTTATTTCAGTGGTACAGGTTGTCAGTTGTCGTCGTCGCGCGCTGCACATTGTTTACAAACAAGAAAAAAGGAAAACGCACACGAAAAGTCGCGATTGCGTTCCCGGTTCTGCTACTGACCGGCAAACAAAACCGGGACCGAGTTCTTTATCAAGTATCAAGCTGGTTCGCAGTCCCAACAGACGGAAGCCATAAAACACTTTCCGGTAAAATTAAGATGCACCCCAGGAAAATTTCCTGTAGCCGGAGTTGAACCTGCTTGAGTGGATTCCGAAACAGTGGCCCAGAAATTGGATTGGTTCTTCGAAACGCAAGTGACTGCCGGATACAACCTATCTATGGAATGGGAGCTGCCACGGAACGGGACGTGTGGGTGAGTTCGAGGAGAAACGAATAGAAGCTATAGGTTATGTTTTTCAAATTCATTATTTTTCGTGAATTTTCAGGGCCAAGGAACGAACAGGAATCTTAACGAAAGTAGATTCAGACCAAGGAATAGTTAATTTTGTCGCAAGAGCTTTCTTTGTACCGGAGCGAACGAAGCCGTTGACCGGGCGGATGATTTAGGGTTTGCTAAGGTGACAACAACGGTCATAAGTTCGACCCGGCCTCGATGCGCCGCGGAAACCAACCTGCAGGGAACATTTCGTCACCAGGTAGACTACGAGGTAGTTTCAACGACGTTACAGTAGTCCCTGCTGCTGGTCGTGCAAGGATCCAGATTATCAACCGCCGGGACGCTATCTACGCAGCCGCCGCCAGCTAAGGAACAGCGCTCCCTGTCGCTGATGGCCCGCTTCTTGTCAATGCTGTTTGAGCACCGGTGGCAAGACGTTAGCGACCAAGCCATGAAGAATGTGGATGCTGGAAGTGAGTTTCACGATTGAGTTATTCGAATTAAGCAAAATTTGTAATGTTTGCAGAAAACGGATCGGGTCTGGGCCGCTGAATACGTCGTCATAAGCATTGCGAGAAGAACGAGCTAAGTACTGTACTGTGCGAAATACTCGTTCATTCTGACCCAAGTGATGACCCCTGTGACAATTTAATTCAATTTAACATGTATTTATCAGTACCAAATAAAAAGGTTAGCTAGGGTGTTTTTTTTTTGCTCGGAGGGTCCAACTCTTTTCGCTACGCCTCCAATCGACGGCACCGATTTTGTCGGTGAACAGGTTATGGCGAAAACGATAAACATCAGCATCAAAAAAATCAAACCATCCACATTAACGACCCACGGGTCTTTTGTGGTCTCTATTGCAAGTTTCTGCTCGAACCTAGTAGTCTGAAGGCTTGAATGGGGAGAGCACCCAAACCTCTTTCTACTCTAATGGTACGTTCGTTTGATGGCTAGTTCGGCACTGAGTGCCGCACTCAGAGCTGTCAAAGTGTTTTTTCGAAGAAACTCGCTCGAGTTCGGCACGAGTTTCACCGCCATCTTGGAACTGAAAGTGCGAGTGCCGCACTCGATTATTTTCTAGTTTCGTGCGAGTTTCTCGCACACCAACAAACGATGTTTGTAAACATCGAAATCAGCTGTTCATTCAAAACAAGCTGATTTTGTTTCTGTCATACGACTGCTGAGGGAGCTGATTTTGGTGAAGTGTTCGATTCCTTTGCAAGTGATTGGTGGACAAAAAAATGATTTTGGTAAGTTTTACACTACACCAGAACAATTCTGAGTTGTTTTCAAAAAAATCAAACCATCCACATTAACGACCCCCGGGTCTTTTGTGGTCTCTATTGCAAGTTTCTGCTCGAACCTAGAAGTCCGAAGGCTTGAATGGGGAGAGCACCCAAACCTCTTTCTACTCCAAGGAACCTTCCACCCCAATGTTTGAACTGACGACCTTTGGATTGCGAGTCCAACCGCCGCCAGCGATTCCACCGGAGTAGGCTTGGTTTGGTGTGTTGTTTGTACTTATGGCATGGAGACGACTCCTACACCTGGAATGACTTAACGGCCTAACAACCAAGGCCGGGACCGACATTTTACTTCCTCATCCGATGGAAGGTTGGAGCAGATGGGAATCGAACCCAGAATCATCCGCTTACAAAGCGGACAGCGTAACCATTCGGCCACGCACTGCTACTTGTTTGTTTATAATTTTAATTATTACTTTCAGGTGGCCAAGCGGAAATCATCCCGTAGAAGCAGCTGATCCCGTAGATTTTGCTGATTTATGTCACGAAGGAGTACCAGCGATGCCGTTTCCGGTAACGATTTCATCTGGACGGACGACGACCGGTCAAGATTAGCAGGAAGGACAGCTAGGCACTGCGATCGGTCGGCACTGCAACACTCCGAACTGGAACCTGGAGAACATGTGGATGCTGAACGGGACCCAGAACCAGCAGGGTCTGCCGCTGAATTTGATGCTGGTACCAAAGTGGCACAATCCGACCTGGAACCTGACGGCGAACATGCTGCCGAGCTGTCCGATACGGAAACACGAGCTACGACGCACTCCAGACAGGATTGAAGAATAATTACGGACATTCTCGGCGATCCTAACGAACAGGTTAACTACCAGAAAAAGTGCACTTTGTTTATTTTTGTGAACTGTATTGTGTGATGTTAAATAAATAGAGAAATTAAGAAAATAAAATATTTAAATAGATACTTGAAATACTTTGCGATGATAAAGTCGACTTTCCCGCCGTGGACACAGTCGGAATGTACCAGCAAATTATGGTCCCGGGACAAAGCAGTATTATGATCGGAATGTCTTAACTCGATTGAGCTAAGTATTCAAGTCAGTCTACCGTAGTAGTTCATAGGAAAACCATGCGCCGGGGCAAATGAATCTATAATTATAAAACGTGAGCAAAAATGCAGAAAATTCCAAATATAAAAACATATCCAAGCATAATCCAAAATTCCAATAGATTCAAAAATTCCGAAAATTTATAAGAATCCCTAGAAAAATTCAAACATTTAAAAATTTCTGAAAAATCTAAATTCCAACATATTCCACAAATTTTTAAATCCTAATTTACTATCAAAAATTACCTGCTAAAGCAAAACTAAACATTCTTAAAATTTCGAATCCTCTTGAAAGTAAAAAGTGTACAAAATTTTAAAATTCTCAAATTTCTGATTTTTTTATTTCAGATATTTATAAAATCTTTGAAATTCTTAATATTTTTCTAAATCCAAAAATATTCTGAAATTTATAAAAATGGCAGAAAAAAGTCCTTAAATTGTTCGAATTTTTAACATTTCAAAATTTTCCTAAAATCTCAAAGAAATTATGTAACTTTAAAGAGTTTTTTTTAAACTTCAACAATTCTATAAATTTACGAAATTAAAAAAAAACTAAATTCCAACATAATCCAGAATTTAAAAAACGTAATTTATCATCAAAAATTACGTACTAAAACAAAAAAAAAACTAAACATTCTAAAAATTCCTAATCCTCTTAAAAGAAAAAAATGTTAATTTTTTTTTGAAATTATTAAATTTCGGAATTAAATTCATAAAAATTTTTTTCATATTTCTAAATTCCAAAAATATCCTGAAACTTATAAAAATGGTACAAAATCCTAAGCTTCTGCGAACTCCTACCATTCTAAAATATTCCAGAAATCTCAAAGAACTTATAAAACTCTTAAAATTTAAAAAATCCAGTATTTTATAATTTCTCGAAAGTTCTTATGATTGCTTAAACTGATATAATTCCAAAAATTGTAGAAATTTCAAAACAACAGAAATTCCTTAAATTGCCTTAAGCTTTTAACATTTTTTTTTAAATTTTGTTAATTAAAAAAATCATAAAATTATTTTAATTCTCAAAACATCTCAAAATTCTTAACCTCTAAAAACTACTAAAATTCAAAGAATACCTTAAATTTCTAAATTAAAATAAATCTTATATTTTGTAAATTAAAAAAAATCATAAAATTCTTTTAATTCTCAAAATATCTCAAAATCCTTAATCTCTAAAAACTCCTAAATTCAAAGAATACCTTAAATTTCTTATTTAAAAAAAAATCTTGAATTTCTAAATTTTCTAAATGATGATTGAAGAAGCCGTGAGCGAGATCGGATGAGGAATTTTTACGGTGCTAAAAATTGTGACAGCTCTTGCGTTTCCCGATTATTTCACTTAAAACGATTTACATCTGTTCGTGTTAAACTACGAAGATAAGGTCCACATTTTTGGTCATGGCAAGTACCAGTAATTGCCAAATATGCTCGACCAAGTTGAAAAAGGAAGAACGGCTGGATCACCAGTTCATCAGTTGGTTGTAATCATGAAGATGCCATCGTTCCTGTCCCAGATGCTCTTCCAGCAGCTAAAATTTACCGTCGTTCATTAGCTGATCAAGTGGACTTTTTTTGATACGTTTGGATACAGCTTGAGCTGTAGAATCCTAATTTGGTGAGATCATTCCTTTTCATTAATCATTATTTACCAGATGATTTTTCCCTTATAAATACGATATTATATTTTATTAATCAAATGATATATCCCTATAACCCTTCCCTTCCTCCAAACCAAATTTTCTCCTGGGTTCGTATAAGCCCAAAGAAGGTTTTCACGGTAATAAGTTGACACTTTGGCCACTCTGGAACCGATTCCGGAGCATCGGCAAATTGTATGGAGAAAGCTACGTAGAATCAAATTTTGATCACAGGAGGCTGAATAGGCACAGAGAACAGATGTACATCTTGGTTCTAACTTGTGTGTAAACCGTGTAAACTAAAAAAATGCGTTGCATACAATTTTGCATCAAAGAAGTTAGAGTGTGCAGGATACGCTTGGCGGCGCCACCGTCGCGGCTGAGAATACTTGACTTAACAATTAAAAAGGCTCAATAATTTCGAAAGAAAATAAATGTTAACCTCGTTTAAATATAGAATTCACTTCTGTATAATTCCAGTTGACTAAAAATAATGCAAAAATGCATTAACATTAACGAAAACATAACAGAAAATTCATTCAAAAATGATTTTTCAAGCGACAACTTAAAATAGTCCCTTTACACATGTTATGTCCGATTTCGTTTTGTTTACCTTCTTTGGCGCGTAAAATTACAACCCTCTGATGAAGGGCAGTCAGACATTGGTCTGATGTCGTTCGTACGGAATGTTTTATGCAGTGATTAGATGGTCCAACGTTCTGCTACTGTAGGCCATCATGATTTTGGAAGTGGCGCTATCTAGGCGGATGGTGCACACCCTAGCTCTTTTCAACGTATTTTGGTTTGAATTTTTACACACGTTTTTCAATGCTGTTTGTTCAATGATATACATCTGTTCTCTGTGGAATAGGCAAAAAGGAAAAAAAACGTCAACAGACGAAAAAAAGGCAGAACGAAGTTTGTCGGGTAAAGGCTAGTACGCTGATCGGAAGGAAAGGGGTCAAGAAACAGCTTTATGAACAGCAGAACAAAGGAGAGGGAGCGATTTCTTGGGGCTTTTCTTCACCCTCTCTGACTTGCTTGCGCTGCCGCTGCTGCCCATTTGTTTTTTTTTTTCTTGACCGGTTTCTTCCGAAGTGCGTATACCGCTTAAGGCTTGTTTAATATAATTAAATTCTTAATTACAGAAATTAATAAAATTACAGAAAGATTTAAATTCATAAAATTTTATAAATGTTGAAAGAAATTAATATTAATTTTTCGGAGTTAGGAATTCTAGGAATTTATGGAAATTCAGGGATTCTAGGATATTCAGCAATTTGTGACGATAAGTAATGACAGTTTTTTTTTGTTATTCCAGAATTTTAAGAAGATTAAGAATTTAAGAGATTTAAAGAATTTTATAAAAAAAATAAAATTTCTGGAATATTATAATTTTTAATAATTTAGATTTATATTATATGGATTTTCTAAAATCTTAAATAAAAAAAATCTTTTTTTTTATTTGAAGAGTTCTTGAAAACATAGTTTCAGAAATTTCAGGGTTTTTTTTGGCTTTTGAAATATTTCAGGAATTCAAGAAAAACTGGACAAATCAAGGTTTTTTTTTTCAATTGTGGAATTTTAGGAACTTCTATATTAATTGGTGTTATAAGTGTAGGAATTTCAGAGAATTTGTTGGAATTCATAAAATTTAAGAATTTTAAAATTTCTGTTTTTATTTGAATTTTAAGTATCTTTGAAATTTCAGTAATTTTAGAAATTTCAGGAATTTGTGAAAATTTAGAATCTAGAATTAATCCAGATTTTTTGGTATTTTAGATATTTTAGGAATTATAAAAATAGGAAATTCAAGTTTTTGGATTTTTGAAACATCTCTATCTCTATACATTTCTATGTTTTTTTGAAATTCATGGAATTCTAGTAATATTAAGAATTTTAAGGAATTTAGATTTTTTTTCTATTCAGCGAAATCAGTTTGGTAAAAAGAAATGGTAATATTTATAAAAGCACTTGTGAAATTTTGGTAACATGTTATCAGGATTTTTAGTAGTACATTACGTATTTTACGCTTAATTTCTTCTCCTATTGTTGAAATGCATTTTTCACATTTTCGGTTTATTTACATGTAAATATTTTTCTTGAAGAGTATAAAAAGTTTTGGAACATCCGAGCTGATTGATGGTCAGTCTTGAGGGAGTGGTTTGTTGGTGCGTCGTTGCCGACCAGGTACACCGTCAGATACACGTCGTTGAGTTAAGCCCTAGGTTAAGCCGGTCCAATCGGTTCCAAAAGAGGGGCGCGTCGTCCTAGGGCTTGTTGACGAGGGATTTTTCACATGGTTGGTGCATGGTTCCCGCAACGAGCAGCAGCCACCAATAATCGCCTCCGCTTGTGGCTCATATCTGCCTGATAGGTTGACCGTGATCGACTCCGGCGAAGACTAGACGACAGAACGTTGGCCACTGAAGGGGAAATCACTGTTTTTGGAACCAATGGCGCCGGATCTCGTGGCCCAGAATTTGAAGGACGGTGGATTGCTTATTCCGACCTAGCCTGAGTTAAAGAAAAGCTAAATTTTAATCGGGTGAAAGTATTATTGCTTTTGATACTTACCTCTAGCTCGACATTCAATTCGCATCGACTTAATATAAACTGACGTTTTAAAAACCAAAACAAAAAACCACGCACGCACACAAGCATAGAAACTGAGAGCAAAACTGGGCCGTTCGTTTGAACCAAAACTGGCACTCGACGAGTGCGGCACTCAGTGCCGCACTGGCTCTTCAAACGAACGTACCATAAGGAACCTTCCACCCCAGTGTTTGAACTGACGACCTTTGGATTGCGAGTCCAACCGCCGCCAGCGATTCCACCGGAGTAGGCTTGGTTTGGTGTGTTGTTTGTACTTATGGCATGGAGACGACTCCTACACCTGAAATGACTTAACGGCCTAACAACCAAGGCCGGGACCGACATTTTAAGGAAGGTTGGAGCAGATGGGAATCGAACCCAGAATCATCCGCTTACAAAGCGGACAGCGTAACCATTCGGCCACGCACTGCCACAACATCACGGAGATGTTAGGTGCTACTTCGTGTGGGGAGGGGTTTGTGCCGGTTTTATAGGTGTCGAACACAGCATGCTAATTTTTTGCCGTACACAACTGGATCAACGACAACCCAGTTCCATCACTAGGTAAACGACACTTTCGCCTTTGCCGCTCTATTCAGCAGGTGCTGTTTGAACAAAATTGATTTGGCCAAATTCCTCAGCTTCCGGCTCCAGTCCGGGTAGTTCTAGTATTTCTAGTTCCATCCGAATCTTCTTCAAAATACAAAACTAATCTAAGTGACAGTTGCCAATGACGTTTAGAAACGTCACAGCCCACACTGATCGAAATTTTCTCTTAAATCTTTAAGTTCCTCCTCGTGAATCCGTATTTACCATTATTTACCATTATTTACTGGATTTGCTCCAAATGCCATACGGATCAAGCATGTGCCCAACCCCTTGTCTGGAGGGCTCCCCATTGCTCGTCCATGTTACCCGTAGGCGCGTCCTCGTTGATCCGCTCGTCGAGCTTCCGACTGTACTCTGCAGCAACGTCGCTGCTAGCGAGGCGCTGGACGTTCAACCGCGCTATCCTCGCAGTCCGCGGGGTCAACACGTTCGACAGCCTAGCTCGGATCTTGCACGCTACCAAGAAGTGATCAGAGTCGATGTTCGGTCCTCTGTACGATTGGACGTCCATCACGTCCGAGAAGTGTCGACCATCTACCAAAACGTAATCGATTTGTGTGCACGATTCGCCATTCGGGTGGCGCCAGGTGTGCTTCCTAATGTTCATGCGCGCAAAGAAGGTGCTACAGATAGCCATTCCTCTGGCTGCGGCGAAATTTACCAAACGTAGGCCGTTGTCATTCGTGCGAGGATAAAGGCTCTCCTTGCCGATGACAGGATGGAAGAAGGCTTTCCTTCCGACCTGCGCGTTTGCGTCTCCGATGCCTATCTTCACGTCGTGTCTTGGGCACTCTCCATAGGTCTTGTCGAGGCGCTCGTAGAAAGCGTCTTCATCATCATCGGGCTTGTCGTTCGTCGGCGCGTAGATGTTGATCAGGCTGTAGTTGAAGAATTTGCCCTTTATTCTCAACACGCAGATCCGGTCATTTACCACCTTCCACTTGATGACTCGGTTCTTCTGATCCCCAATCACTACGAAACCGACTCCGTGCATCGCCTTTTCGCCGCCATTTCTTCTTTCGTTTTTCTGAGTTGGTGATTTGCTTCGGTATGCCGCCTAACCAGGGCTGCGAATACCTAGTCTCGGGGTTTTTTTATTTATTTATTTGCGTTTAAGGACCACTTAACTCAAGAGTCATTCGGGTCCGTAGTCTCGGGGTGGGGCTGCCACCTTGCAGCTTCCGGGACCCAGCTGCGGTTTTCTCTCGACACCGTAACGGGGGCTTTTGTCTCGAAGCCTAACGGTACAGCTACACCCTCCGAAGAGGATGGAACCCCCCTTACCCTGTCAGAATACTACCAAAGTTCCCACCGGGGTTAGTTACCCGATCTCTCCAATGGTTACTAGTATTTTTATGCAACTGTTAACGGTGTAAGAAAGAAAGCGACGCCTTCCGCTGTTATGTGCAACGACAGGGAAGGTAACCTGTTGACAGATAAGACAGCGGTAGCGGCCAGCTAGAAGGAGCACTTTCAACAGCTGTTGAACGGTGAGATGCGAGAGGGAGTCGTCGAGGACAGGATGAACGTTGAGGATGATGGAATAGCTGTGGACCCGCCTACGTTGGAGGACGTGGAAAAAGCCGTAAAGGAGCTCAAGAACGCGAAATCCGCGGGAACGGACGGACTTCCGGCCGAACTTTTCAAGCACGAGAGCGCGGATGATCGAGATTCTGCACCAAATCGTCCAGCGAATTTGGTGCGAAGAACAGCTTCCGACCGACTGGTTAGACGGGCTCATCACCCCAATCTACAAGAAAGGGCAAAAACTCGATTGTGCCAACTTTCGAGGCATCACAATCCTCAACTCAGCCTACAAAGTACTATCCCGAATCCTGTGGAGCAAGCTGAGACCGTTGACCGAGACCTTTGTCGGCGAATACCAGTGCGGTTTTCGAGCGGGTCGGTCAACGACGGACCAGATGTTCACTCTGCGACAAATCCTCGACAAGTTCCGGGAGTACAACCTGCAAACACACCATTTGTTCATCGATTTCAAAGCGGCGTACGATTCAGCCAAAAGAAACGAACTTTGGAAAATTATACTAGAACACGGCTTTCCGGCGAAGCTAATAAGACTGATTCGTGCAACGCTCGACGGAGCAAAATCAAGCGTGCGAATAGCTAACGAGACATCTGCAGCTTTCGTTACGTTGGATGGATTGAAGCAGGGCGATGCTCTCTCGAACTTACTGTTCATCATAGTGCTGCTCGAAGGGCAGTCGTGCATAGAAATGGAACACTCATCACTAAATCGTACATGCTGCTTGGATACGCTGACGACATCGACATCATTGGTATCGACCGTCGTTCAGTGGAGGAGGCGTTCGTCCCTTTCAAGCGGGAAGCTGCGAAGATCGGACTGACCATCAACACTGCCAAGACCAAGTATCTGGTTGCTGACAAAGCGCGTGGCAGTGAAGGTGATGGTGTTTCGGAGGTGGAAATAGATGGAGAAAGATATGAGGTGGTGGATGAGTTTGTACATACTTGGTACACTTGTGACGTGAGACAACGATGTGAGTTGCGAAGTGAAACGGCGGATTAGTGCTGCAAACAGGGCCTTTTACGGTCTTCGTAGCCAGCTAAGGTGCCGCAGCCTAAGGACGCCTACGAAAATCACGCTGTGCAGGACCTTGATACTCCCTGTAGCTCTTTACGGTCACGAGTCGTGGACACTAAAGGAGGCTGACCAGAGAGCACTTGGGGTCTTCGAGCGGAGAATCCTGCGTTCTATCTTTGGCGGCAAGCAAGTAGGAGACCGGTGGCGCAGGCGCATGAACTTCGAGCTGTACCAAGACTACAAACATGGTGATATCGTAAAAGTCATCAAGCACGACAGGCTAAAGTGGGCTGGACATGTAGCCAGAATGTCGGACGAGCGGGCAGCTAAAACGATATTCAGCAGCGAACCTGGACGGGGTCGTCGGCATCGTGGAAGGCCTCGTACGCGTTGGCTGTGTGCAGTCGACGAAGATGTAAGAGCGGCCAACATTGTGGGCGACTGGAGATCGAGCATCCTGGAAATCTTCGATTAGTTCAGCGTTGGGTCGATAGACCTGTTGCTGATAAAGTAAAGTAAGTATCATCAGGGACGGAATAATCGCAAAAAAAAATCTGTTTGGCTTGCGAACTTTTCACCCGCGAATGAGAGAGGAAGCGAAACACGCGAAAGTAAATCGCTCCCGAACTTCTCGCAGAAAATCAAACTGTTGATGATTTTTTTTGTATTTCCTTGTTAGCACCACTTATAATTAATTATATCGTTTGGTTTACAGACATTGCCCATCTACAAACAGTTACAGGTCATTTTCCGACGTGTGTAGTAGTAAAATAGTTGTTCCGCCGAATAATCAAGATGATGATTTTTTTTAGCTTCCTTTTACCGATCTTTCGTGCGCGAGAGAGGAGAGCCAAGTTCCTTTCGGATTTTTTTTCTCTTGATGGGCGTTCAAAGATTTTCTTATGATGATGACTCTGGGTATCACGAAATCATGAATAAAATTATTCACGAATTCATGAATCGAAAATCATGATTTTTCGCACACTTTTTTTCTTGTAACCCTAACGAGTTATAAGCGATTTGAAGAACTCGTTTGATTTTTTCATCAGCTTTAACGATTTAGCGACCCTCAAACCTTAATCAATTTAGCTCAAAATTGGCACAGGAATTGTCTAAGGAATCGGGCAGAAGTTATCCCGATCCGATATCCGATATTTTTTTGTCATCCTACTATCCAGTAACCCTAACAAAACCCGTTTCAATTCCATTTACTAGGCAGAAAAGACTTAATATTCCTCCGCCGTCGATGAAAAGTGTTCGGCTTGACTTTTGGTAAAATATCTGGACTTGCAGTTAACTGTTCGGAAATACCTGGGGCCTCTTGCCTCAACTGACTCCACAACCACCATAACACGACAGACAAAGTGAAAAAGCTATCAAGATACAGATTTTGTTGGTACATTTTCATTCCCGCTGATGAATTAAATAATATAACAGTTTTGTTTCTGTTTTCATTATTCAGGTAACAACATATTTCAGACAACTGAGTTTTATAGCTGACCGAGAAAATCGAGGAGTTTGTGAAAGTAAAGCTTCTAATGGATCATTTTTAACAAAATATTTGGATGGGTAAGTTAAGATCTGCCATATCTCTTATCGCAATGATCATTCATTTATAATCCGAATAAAATAAAATAACAGTTCTCAAAACATTACTATGCTGCTGTGATTGTGTTTTTCTACATTTTATCCGCGTACCTACTATTTCTTTCTTTTTTTTAATGGTTTAGAATTACAGAGCGGAATCATTAATATGAATTTCGCTACTTCGAAAGTCCGCTAATTCGAATGCTCGCTGATTCGAACGTACCACTCAAACCAGTGTTTACATTTGGACTCCATTGTTCGTAAATTTTCGATTTTAGCTTTTGGGGTCATTCATTGGTGTGCCTGCGTGCTGGAGTGATCCAGACGTCGGTGAAATCCGTGCTCGCCGGAGGTTAATTTGGGTGCAATTAGTGCGCGAATTTGTGATCGGCCACGGGCCACAGCCAACAGCAGAAGGAAAAAAACAATACACAGGCGCCCGCCTTTGAAAGAACGTCGTCGTCGTCGTCCCTCGACCACGTTGATCGTGGTGTACGGCAGTAGTGTAGTGTGGTAGAAAACGAACACAAGTGCGCGGCACGGAAAACGCGGAGTTTTTTGAAAACGGAGAAATTTTTTGAGTATTATTTTAAATTGAGAGGGGCGGCTCGAATCCAGAGGAGTTCGAGTGTTCGCAAGCTGTTAGCAGTTCAATTCGAATGAGCGGATCGACTCTGTATTCAGATAAAAGGACCTTTAGACTTATTTATATGATTCACTCTGTATAGGGCAGGGGTGACCAAAGTATGGCCCGCGAGGTGATATTTTGTGGCCCGCGGTCCCATTTTGAATGATCATGTAAAATGGCACGTTGACCACTTGTAAAGTGATTTTATACTTTTTCAAAATTAAGGTTTATTTTAAACTTTACCTTTGAAATTGCAACAACGAAGTAGCAGCTACTAGAGAGCCTGGAGCTTATTAGAGAACGGACATCTTTAAATACTGAAACTGGCACCACTACATGCACATCAGTCAAAATAGCTTGCAGCACTGCAATTGTCAAAGCACCTGCGTGACTCTTTTCAGATTCTATTTTGATCAGTCAATTGAACCAAAACAAACTGAGTTTAAACATAGTTTCTGGTTGGTGTAAATCTAAAATAAGATGCTGCGTTTGCAAAAATTTCAAAAAAAAAAATTCCACGAAGTTATTAGCGCCCGAAACTGACCATTTTTGAGCGGCATTAACACGCAACGACATAATGAGTTAACGAATCAAATCAAAATTAAAATTGAAAAAGAAAATTTAAATTGTTTTGTTTTCAATTTGTGTTTTGCACATTTTCGAATTAAATATAAATCACCCTAATTACAATACTTCCCATCGATTGAACGCCAACTGATTTTTTTTTCTGCTGGATTGGTACATCCGTTTGACAGTTCTCGTGCTTCGATTGATACTTTTGTTTTGAGATGGCCGTTCTCTCATAAACTCCAGGCTCTCTAATAGCTACGGGTAGACACCAATGCTATGCTATGCTATTAAGGTTTATTTTAAACTTTTATACGCTAATCTTTTTTAATTTTTGTTAATAAAAAAAAATTATCAATATTTGATCAATATTTTGATCCCTACTTTAAGATACAAATAATTTGTTAAAATTTTATAATTAAAACAATTTCACACGTTTCAATGTGAGCAAAACTAGTAAATATCGGCAAAACTTTCATCAAGCATTTTTGAAAATATTGAAAAAACGTTCAAGTTTGACTTAGGAGCAATTCCAGCTCAAATCAGGAATTTTTCTGGTACTTTTGTACCCGACCCTCTCCGATTTCAATGAAACTTTGTAGACATGTTATCCTAGGCCTATATAAGCCATTTTTGTGTATATGGAGGCAATTGTACTCTAAAATGACATTTGAGAAGGGCGTAAGTTATTTAGATATTTTTGTATTCTGTAATTTAAAAATGACTGTATCTCGAAGGCGTTGCTTCGTACACGCAAAGATATTCCGGTGACCATTGAATGCTCACTCGCCTTAACCTATTCGATGTTCAAATCTCCGAACATCAGATGTTCAAAGCGTTTAAAAAATCACGAACACAGAACCGGACCCTAAGATGACAGTTTTCGTGAGTTGCGCGTATTCACCGACAGATGGCAAGTGGGCCTCGTCGGAGTCCGTCCATGAAATACGCAACTCAAAATTTGCATAGGAAAGTTTTTTTTCGTAACGGCTTTTGCGGCACGCTCACTTCAACTGTTCTAGACTAATATTTGAACGTGGCGTATCTCTAAACAAGTTTTTCAAGAAAATTATTCCAGAATGCTTATTTTATCATTTTAAACCAAAACAAAGCAAAACTATATTAATTTAAACTATTCGCCATTTTCAAAAGTTTGGCTAGATAATATCGAAGGCCGCCATCTTAGGCCCACTGGGCCCACAAAACGGGGTACGCTCAGTTTGTATGGGAGCTGTCAACATGCTCCCGGGCTGACACAGCCACGCTCTCGATCATACGATATACTTTTTGTCTTAGTATGCGTTATTTTTGCGTTCCGCCACTGCCAAGCGAAAAAACTCTTCTTCATCCTTTTTAAAATAGCCGACTCTTCTTGTTGAACCAGCTTGACGTTTCACATTTTTCTCGTTGTTATTTTTCCTACTCGCATCGGTCGGTCGGGATTTAAGGAGTTCCGCGGGATCACCGGAACTATCGCCGCTCAGCTAAGCCAAAAGTGGTTCCTGTTCTCCATGTGTATGGATTTGCCGTATGCCAAGTTGTGAGATTTAAAGCACAGAGTAACCCAGAGTGCCCAGTCCGAAGAAATGTCATTGAATTTTTTGGCTCCATAAGGTTTGCTGGTAGCAGGCGTGCGATGTACCTGCGATGTACCACCAAGTTGAACCAAAAATCAAGAGGCAGTGCGAACTCTGTCTTACTCTGTGGTTAAAGTGCTTGCTGTCAAACGAAAGGTACGCGTGAAGAAGATTTATAATCTGAGCGGAACTGTCAAGCAGGTTCCGGGTAGGTCATCTGTCCACATTATTCTGGAGTACAGGAACGAACCAGTAAAAGTGTGGTATTTTGAAGTGAAGTTTGTGAAAATTGTTGTCTCAACTCAACTGTGCAAGTGAGAAAATAATGTTTTGAAGCAAAATTGCTTTTGATGTTCTATTTCCGCAGCCGGCGGGGTGCATTTTTAAGCTGCGGGTTGCACGGATGACCACTTCACGTACACTTGGGTATGATGGTCAACCTGTCGGAAGAGTTGTTGACGCACATTACCGGCCTGAAGCAACAGAACCGATGAAAACACGTCCCGGAAGATTACCGCTCTGACGAACAAGTGTATGTGTCCAAGTTTAATGAGTGTAATTTGAAAAATAACTTCTTTTTATCAACAGGCCAATTGCATTTTGCGCCGGCGAACCTGTTCCACCTGCATGGATAACAAAATCAGTCGCCATGTTGCGCCATGAAAGGCAACCCGAGCTACGAGTTGGTGCGGAGGTGCTGAACGACACCAAGGCCGCGAGCGTCATTCTAATGTGCGAAGCGATCGGGGATTGCCCCGGCCAGGTGTCGCCAGACTTGCACAAAGTGTGCGATTACAACAGCAACAAGGTCAAGGACCTGCAAGAGGTGCTGTTCGAAATGCACTTTGACGAGCGCTCCGTTTTCCCTTAAATCGCGACGAAGGTAACTCCTGCCAGTCCCTAGTGAAGCTGATTCGCCCAAGCAGTTGACCCTCCACGACCGGATGAACATCAAGTCTCAATCCTCCGTGCGGCAAATCCGCTCAGCTGTCGGGATCACCGCTCGCGCAACCCCTCGTTCCGAGCGCGGATCGCGACGACGTAACTTTAACAGCCGATCGCAAACGGGACCGGCCGGATTCCTTCCGTCGGAATCCGGACTTAGGAGAACGAAATTAAACCGAGTTGCAGATCACCATCGACCGTTTCAAGGAGGGGCCGAAGGTGGGTTTGGAGTACTTGATGGAGTTGAATGCACCAGATTGAGGCGAGCCTAGCTATACCACTGCGTGCTGTGCGGAAACTAGATTCGATCTTGAGGTGTTCACGATCACGAGCTGCATCCCCGGGGCATATTCTTGGTAAGATTGCATGTATTTTCCCCGATTAAACTTTAATGACATTACTGATTTTCAGCATGAACTCGGAGCCGAACATTTCTACTCGCGACGACTGGACCTGATTCGTATCGAGCAAGTTTGTTTTACCGACGTCGAAGCCCTTTTGCCGTCGACAGTCTCCTCACTTCCGCCGAGTGAATGCAAGTCCAGTTCGCAGCCGATCTATCACCGCTTTCGCAGTCCTTCACCGAGGCGTCGCTCTAGAAGCCTATTCAGAATTCGCCGTCCTGGCCGGCAACGATCATCGCTGCGCTCCAACTAACGATTGCGGCACAGCCGTCGGATCACCGCTCATGCAAACCTTCCCGAGCGCGGTATGCATTGTCGCACCTTCAACAGCTACGATCACGAACCTAGCCGGACGGATCCATGCTGGGGTCCGGGTTTGGCTAAAAGCATGCTTACGACGATTGGCCCAGACGAACTACGAGCACATGAAATAGCGTGTGGGCGTGCGTGTGTGTTGCTGGTCCGTCGAGGCAAACCCCAGCGCCCTCAGGAAGTTCAAGTCGTCGCCGGTTCCCCGAATACCGAAGCTAGGGTCCTCGATCCTGATTCTGATCCTGCGTGATCTGAAACTGCCGCCAACAGGCTCGTGACTCGTGGTGTCGTAGGGATGACCAAACAACTGAGAAACACTTTAAAAGGTTGAGTAACTTTTTATAAAATCAAAAGAAATTGATGTATTAATTTATAACGAATAAAAAAAAAGGTGCTGTGTGTTTTTCGATAACTTATTTTCTCTCTTGGGAGAAATATTTATCGAAACCGCCAATTTGTTCTGTTAAACCAAAAAATCGCAATTCGCAATTCGCAATTTTCAGTGTAAGAACGGGCCTTGACCGATCTTATGCACCAGGTTCCCGACGAACACGCACTGCCCTTACACCTACATCTCACCCTTGCTCTGAGTCAGTACGAGCAGCACGCTAGAACACGCTTTGAGTGTTCGTGCCAGGCATGCACACCTTCTTTTCCGGTTACGCATTTTAACTCGGCCGGGGGTGGTACATTACGTAGGGTTTGATGTAAGTATAAGCGCCTAACGATTTATAGTGTGCCTATCAACGTTCATTAAAGCAAAAACTGTTTTATGTTTAGTTTGAATTCAAAAACTAATTGTTATTTACTGTGTATTGTTTTCTCCTGAAGTCTTTCCTAGTGTTGAGTCGCGTTTATCTGTTGCTATTTCTTCTGTCGCGGTGTTTTGTTACAATGTTTTGAACCTAAGCATGTTATTCAAAAGTTTACCAAAAGTACAATAGTAATATTTGCGTTAATCCTTCAATCATTCTATAAATTGAGTAAGGGCTTGAACCTCACTTGTTAGAAGAAAAGGGTGAAGGTTGAAAACAATAGTATAAGCTTGATGTGGTAGATCTAGAAATAGGCAATAGTTAATAAATAGAGGTAACAAACAAGCTTAGATTATTGTTATGATGGACTAGATAAAAAAATAATCAAATAAATAAATAAAGAAGTAAATCAACAAAGAATAGGCAAATGATAAATAGACTTGGTATTACTAGTACATTAGGGGAAGGTTTATTTTAAAGAAAACACACAGTTTGTTAAAGCAGCATTATTTGGAGAAAAAAAAAGAGTGCAAGCATTGAGAGATACGAGAATCAAGAGTTAATAAATCAAAACCAAAATGGTAAACAGAAGAATTAGTGAAGAAGTACGAATCAGTAGAGCAAAATAAAAACAGGAGATAGATGGTAGCTGGAAATGGAAAGGAGAGAAACCCCGTTCTGCGACGTTCAGGTACATCCACAGCAGTTGACTCAACATACTGCGAATCAAAACAATACCGTCTACGATCACAAATTACTTCCCTTTCCCACATTGTCGCGCCCCTTTCTTTTAGCCGTCTCGACTCTGACCCGCGGTGGTCAAAGGTTAACGATCCGTTTCCACAGGCCACCAGCTAGGTCATCATGAAAACCAAGCCAACGTGGAGGTAAAAAATAGGACACTCGCAAGGAACCAGAGCTATACTGTTCTGATCAAGATAATTCGGATGATCTAACAGAACTACGGATGTAGTTAGTTGCGCTCCTTCGAGGATGTTCCTTACGTGGACGTCAACCGAAGAGCACGCAACAAGGTCAATGCCATTGCATGCTCTTAGGTATCAATCTTTGGCCTGCAATTTGTTCTGTTAAACCAAAAAATAAACTAATTCGATCGTGATTTTATGGTAAATTGATTTAGTTTGAATTTTGGTTTAACGGCAACAGAAATGGTCTGTTTTGGTAAATATTCTCTGGTGATATTTGGTTTGCGTCCTGGGGTATCGAATAAATCCACCTGGTGGCAAACAGCGGAACTAATCTGAATGATGCAACGAAAAGTGGCGCCGCCAGTGGTGAATAGGGGAAACATCAAAAAATGTGCGTGCGATGGCACGCACACATTGAAACGAGCTGTCAAATTGCCAAAAAGCATTTTGAACATCGGATGGTCAACGCGCTTTGAACATCAAATGCGCATGATCGTTTATGACCATAGAGAATTTGCAGCAAAGCTAAAAGACGCGTGTCGCCACCTATGAACAAATAGCGTAAACCTATGATTTTTAGAAAAAATGTGTTTTTTCCTTCCTAATCAACATTTTTATAAAACTTATGCCGGATTCGGATGAGAAAAATTATTTCCAACAATTTGGTGTATAACTTTCCAATATTTGTTTGATTTTTCTATGAGAAAACTGTAGATTTAGAAAAAGATAGTAATTTGGACTATTTGGCAAGAAAGTCTGTCAAAAATCAATACAAATTGTTGAATATACGTTAACACATCTGTTATCAACTATATAACTGTTTATTTCATTGATATATACGGGGAAACTCATTTTTTCGTGTTCCAAAACATGTTTTTTAAAGAAAAAGGTCACAAATTTTTGCGCGCCCAAAAATTGATGTTCATTATTTTAAGGGCCCACATCAGCCGGGGAAGTTGTTCTCTTCTTCTTCAAAAAATGTTGCATGCGACATCACGAAGAAATGTCGTGCAACGTTTTGGGGTGGTTGGATTGTTCTGTAGAGTGATTTGAAGATGGTTGATTGAAATATCTTTCAACCATTATTGGTTTAGTACACTTTTTTGTAATAATTCGTGATTTTACAATAGTTTTTTGAATATTCGGAAATAATGCAACACAAGTGCAACAAGCAATTCAGTTGTGCAGCGCAAAAATGGCAACAGCGCACCATTCTTGGCTGCTGCTGCTGCACACAGCCAGCACAAAGCGAAGACAAAGGAACGTTATAGGGTAGACTTCACATTTTAGCTCTCTATTATGAAAATACATTTTAGAAAGTTGATATTTTTCATCAACATTTTTACTAACATATTGAAAATACATGCGCAATAATGTATCGTTTGCTAATAAAATTTTGAGATGTCTCACAAAGACCAAAGCCCATTATTATCCCTTTTGCTGAGCAATTTTTCCTTCTCAAACTAAAGATAAAAAAATGAATAGAAAAAATGCTAAATATATTTACAATTGTTAGAGCACACTTCAATATAATGAAAATTATATATTCTAGTTTACTATTTTATGTCTGTGATCGATCGAGTACTTGACCCTATTCCAGCAGCAGAGGCTCGACAGGAGTATTGTTTTGAATTTGATCGATTGTGATTGGCTGAAATTTCAAGCACGTGGTTCTCGTGTGTAAACAAACTAACATACTCTCGCGCATGGATATCTCTATACGCATCCTGTCTTAGTGGTTGAATTGTTTCTAATTTTGTTTCAATGGAATGCATGATTTTTAGGTTTTTCGGCATGCTTCGTGACTGTCCACGTGAGTGGTAACGGAGTTGTTTACGTAAGAGTCTTTCATGTGATTACTCACGTGACGACTCAGCCACGTATCTAGCTACTCACGTGACTGACTTTGGACGTTAGATGAAGTGTCGTGGAAGTTAGTAGATTGCTCTAATATTGTGTTGTAGATAATAGAAAAGTTATCAAATGCTTCGAACCATCGAATCATGAAAAATGACGTTCCAGTGATATTTTTAATATTCAGTTCTGCAACCCTAGATAAGAAAAATTTTAGTAAAATACAAAAATACAAAAATACAAAAATACAAAAATACAAAAATACAAAAATACAAAAATACAAAAATACAAAAATACAAAAATACAAAAATATAAAAATACAAAAATACAAAAATACAAAAATACAAAAATACAAAAATACAAAAATACAAAAAAAAAATACAAAATACAAAAATACAAAAATACAAAAATACAAAAATACAAAAATACAAAATACAAAAATACAAAATACAAAAATACAAAAATACAAAATACAAAAATACAAAAATACAAAAATACAAAAATACAAAATACAAAAATACAAAAATAAAAATACAAAATACAAAAATACAAAAATACAAAATACAAAATACAAAAATACAAAAAAAATAAAAATACAAAAATACAAAAATACAAAAATACAAAATACAAAATAAAAATACAAAAATACAAAAATACAAAAATAAAATAAAAATACAAAAATACAAAATACAAAAATACAAAAATACAAAAATGAAAATACAAAAGAAAAATACAAGGGGTACAAATACAAAAATACAAAAATACAAAAATACAAAAATACAAAAATACAAAAATACAAAAATACAAAATACAGAAATACAAAAATACAAAAATACAAAATACAAAATACAAAAATACAAAATAAAAAAAAAAATATGGTACAAAAATACAAAATGGGGGTGCAAAAAATACAAAAATACAAAAATGCAAAAATACAAAATACAAAAATGGGGTGGGGTACAAAAATACAAAAATGGGGGTACAAAATACAAAAATACAAAAATACAAAATGACAAAATACAAAAATACAAAATGGGGGTGAGTACAAAAATACAAAAATACAAAATGCAAAAATACAAAAATACAAAAATACAAAAATACAAAAGATGCAAGGGGGTACAAAGTACAAAATGTAGGGGAATGCAAGGGTACAAAATGAGGGTGAAGTGCAAAAGGGTGAAAATGCAAAAATACAAAAATACAAAAATGAAGTGCAAAAAGTACAAGAGTGCAAAAATACAAAGTAGGGGTAAGGGTGCAAAAATGCAAAAAGTACAAAAATGAGAAATACAAAAATACAAAAATGCAGAAATACAAATGCAAAATGCAAAAATGCAAAAGAGTGGGGGGTGCAGGGTGGGGGTGGGGGTACAAAAATGGGGGTACAGGGGTACAAAAATACAAAAATACAAAAATGAGGGTACAAAAATGCAAAAATGCAAAATGGGGGTACAAAATACAAAAATACAAATGTGGGGTAGGGGTGTGAAAAATACAAAAATACAAAATACAAGGGTACAAGGGTGTAAAATGGGGTGAGGGTAGGGTAGGGTACAAAAATGGGGATACAAAATAAGGGTGGGATGGGGTGCTGGGGGTGGGGGTACATAATACAGAGAATACAGGGTACAAAAAGTGCAAAAGTACAAAAATGCAAAAATGCAAAAATGCAGGGGTGCAAAGTACAGAAGTACAAAATGGGGATGGGGTGGGGGTACAAAATGCTGAGGTGCAGAGTACAAAAATACAAAATGTAGGGGAATGGGGGTAGGGTGTACAAAAAATGCAAAGTGGGGGGTGGGGGTACAGGGGTGCAAAAATACAGGTGTGGGGGTGGGGTGGGAGTGGGGGTGAAAAATACAAAATACAAAATACAAATGTGGGGGTACAAAAATACAAAATGCAAAAATACAAAAAATACAGGGGATGTGCAGGGTACAAATACAAAAGTGCAAAGTGCAGGGGTACAAAATGCAAAAATACAAAATACAAAGTACAAAAATACAAAGAATGCAGGGTGCAAAAATACAAAAATGGGGAGTACAAAAATAGTGCAAAGTACAAATGCAGGAGTAGAATGCAAAATACAAAATACAAAATGCAAAAATGCAAAAATACAAAAATACAAAAATACAAAATACAAATTACAAAGTGCAAAATTACAAAATTACAAAATTACAAAATTACAAAATTACAAAATTGCAAAATTACAAAATTACAAAATTACAAAATTACAAAATTACAAAATTACAAAATGCAAAATTACAAAATTACAAGGTGCAAATTACAATTACAAAATTACAAAATTACAAAATTACAAAATTACAAAATACAAAATTACAAAATTACAAAATAACAAAATAAAATAACAAAATAACAAAATTACAAAATTACAAAATTACAAAATTACAAAATTACAAATTACAAAATTACAAAATTACAAAATTACAAAATTACAAAATTACAAAATTACAAAATTACAAAATTACAAAATTACAAAATTACAAAATTACAAAATTGCAAATTACAAAATTACAAAATTACAAAATTACAAAATTACAAAATTACAAGGTACAAAATTACAAAATGCAAAATTACAAAATTACAAAATTACAAAATTACAAAATTACAAAATTACAAAATTACAAAATTACAAAGTACAAAATTACAAAATTACAAAATTACAAAATTACAAATTACAAAATTACAAAATTACAAAATTACAAAATTACAAAATTACAAAATTACAAAATTACAAGGTGCAAAATTACAAAATTACAAAATTACAAAATTACAAAATTACAAAATTACAAAATTACAAAATTACAAAATTACAAAATACAAAATTACAAAATTACAAAATTACAAATTACAAAATTACAAAATTACAAAATTACAAAATTACAAAATACAAAATACAAAATACAAAAATACAAAAATACAAAAATGCAAAAAATACAAAAATACAAAAATACAAAAGCACAAAATACAAAATACAAAAATACAAAAATACAAAATACAAAAATGCAAAAATGAGGAGTGAGGGTGCTGAGGGTGAGGGGGTGCATGAGATGGGGTGGGGGTGCAGGGGGTGCTTGAGGTGTGGGGGTGTGGGGATGAGGGATGCTGGGGGAGTGAGGGTGGGGTGGGGGATGTGGGGTGTGAGGGTGGGGTGCTTGGGGTGTGGGGGTGGGGGATGTGGGGGGTGGGGGTGCATGAGGGTGTGAGATTAGCAGGGGTGCGGGGGTGTGGGGAGTGGGGTGTGGGGTCTGGGGGGTGGGGTGCTGGGGTGGGGATGCAGGGGTGGGGGATGCTGAGTGCTTGGGGGTGCAGGGTGCGGGGTGGGGGTGTGGGGGTGGGGTGCTTGGGGGTGCTTGGGGGTGCTGAGGGTGCAGAGGTGCTTGGGGGGTGGGGGTGGGGTCTGAGGTGCAGGGGGTGGGGATGAGAGATGTGGGGTGGGTGAGAGATGAAGTGCTGAGGGGTGTGAGGAGATTGCAGGGAGTGGGGGTGTGAGTGGGGGTGAGGTTAGCAGGGGAGTGTGAGGGGTCATGAGGTTGGGGATGTGGGGTGGAGTGCAAGGGGTGCTTGAGGATGTGAGTGGGGGTGTGAGGGGTGTGAAGTGCATGGGGGGTGTGAGGGTCTGGGGTGTGGGGGTGGGGGTGTGGAGGTGCTTGGGGTGTGCTTGATTGGTGCAGGATGTGGGGGTGTGAGGTGCAAGAGTGCAGGGGGTGTGGGGTCTTGGGGATGGGGATGGGGGTGTGAGGGTGCAAGGGATGTGGGGGTGTGAGGGGTGTGGGGGATGGGGTGGGGGTGCAGGGGGTGTGGGGGTGCTAGATTGAGGTGGGGGTGCGGGTGGGAGTGCATAGGAGTATGAAAAGTGGTGCCAAGGGGTAAAGATGCAAAGATGCAAAGGTAGATATTGCAAGGTTATACAAGATGATACCAGATGTACGGATGAACCCAAAATACAAGATGGTAGATGGTACAGATATTACAGATGTTGGACAATACAGATAATAAGATAATACAGATGATACAAAGTACAAGATAATACAAGATAATCCAAATGAATAAAAGTAGATATTATAGATCACTTTTACATATTATACAAGTAATACAGATAATACAAATAATACAATAAATACAACAAATACAAAAATAACAAATATACAAAAATACAAAGAAAAACAAACAATACATATTATACAAATTATAAGAAAATACAAATAACACAAATAATACAAATAATACAAATAAAGCAAATATTAAAAATAATACAAATAAATTATATAATACAAATAATACGATTAATACAGTATTATTTGTAATATTTGGAATATTTGCATTATTTGTATTATTTGTATTATTTGTATTATTTGTTTTATTTGTTTTATTTGTTTTATTCGTATTATTTGTATTATTTGTATTATTTCTATCCTTTCTATTATTGGTATTATTTGTATTATTTGTATTATTTGTTTTATTTGGATTACTTGTATTATTTGTATTATTTGTATTTTTGTATTATTTGTATTTTATATGACACACAGCTGTATTTGATTTTTGTATTTTCTGACACACAGCTGATTTGTATTTTGTATTTTTGTATGACACTGCCATTTTTGTTTTTGATATATGACATATTTTTATTATACATATTTTGTATTTTACTTACCATATTTTATGACCATGACACATATTTTATGTTTTTATAATTTTTATGACACATTGACCTGTTTTTATATTTTTGACATTATTTGTTCATTTTTATTTTATGACACATGTTATTTTATTTGCATATTTTTGTTTGACACATGACCTCTTTTATTTTTGTTTTATATTTTTGACATATGTTTATGATTTTTATGACATTGTGTTATTGTATTGCCATTTGACACATGACACATATTTTATGATTTGACACTATGATTTATATTTTTACTATATTTTTATAATTTATATTTTATTTTATGACCATTATTATGACACTATGATTTTTATATTTTATGTTTATGTTTTGTTTTTCCATGCACATGACATATTTTATGTTTTATATTTTTGACTTGACACCATTTTGTATGTTTTTATTTTTATGTTTCATATTTTTTATGTTTGCCATTTTACATTTTATGATTTTTGTTACTATGTTACTGTATTTTTAGACACACTGTTTTATGATACATAATTTTTTATGACACCTGTTTTTATGATACATATTTTTATATTTTATGACACTATTTTCTGTTTTATGATTTTGTTTTTGTTTTGTTTTATGTATTTTATGTTTATGTTTTGTATTTTTGACATTTTGTACACATGTTTAACCATTTTTTATGTACATTTTGTATTTTTATAACACATTTTTGTATTTTAATGACACTGTTTTTGTATTTTTGTATTTTGTATTTTGTATTTTTGTACTTTGTTTTTTGTATTTTTGTATTTGTATTTTTGTATTTTTGTATTTTTGTATTTTGTATTTTGTATTTTATGACCATTTTTGACATTTTGTATTTTATGTTTTTTGTATTTTGTATTTTTATTTTGTGTTGTATTTTGTATTTTTTGTATTTTTGTGTTTTTGTGACACATTTTGTATTTTTGTATTTTGTATTTTGTATTTTATGTTACACTATTACATTATTTTGTATTTTGCTTTTTTTATGTTGTATTTTTGTATTTTTGTGATTTTTGACACATGTTTTTGTTTTTGTATTTTTGTATTTTGTATTTTTATTTTATTTTTATATTTTATGTACACATGATTTTGTTTATATTTTTGTATTTTTGTATTTTGTATTTTTATTTTGTATTTTTTATTATTTTTGTATTTTTATGTTTTTTGTATTTTTTGTATTTTTGTATTTTTGTATTTTTGTACACATGTTTTTGTATTTTTGTATTTTATTTTTGTTGATTTTTGTTTTTGTATTTTTGTATTTTTGTATTTTTATTTTTTGTATTTTTGTGACACACATTTGTTTTGTATTTTATGTTTTTGTATTGTTTTGTATTTTTGTATTTTGCTTCATTTTTTATTTTTATATTTTATGACACACTATTTTTTTATTTTTTTATATTTTATGACACATTTATTTTTATTTATTTTATATTTTATGATTTGACACATATTTTTGTATTTATGACACATATTTTTCATTTTTATTTTTGTTTTGACACATATTTTTATATGTTTGACACCATGACATTATTGACACTATGACTTTTTTATATTTTATTTTGTTTTTTATTGTTTTGTTTGACACTATGACACATTTTTTATGTTTTTATTTTTATGATTTGACACACCATTTTCATTTTTTATTTTTGTATTTTGTATTATGTTTTATATTTTATATTTTTGACACATATTTTATTTGTATTTTTTATGACATTATGACCTGTATTTTTGTATTTTATGTTTTTGTGTTATGTTTTATGTTTTATGTTACTATATTTTGTGTTTTTGTATTTTTGTATTTTGTATTTGTTTTATGACCTATGTTTTTATTATTTTATATTTTATGATGATTTTTGTATTTTATTTTGTTTTTGTTTTTTTTTTTGTTTTTTATGTTTTGTGATTTTATGATTTTTGTTTATGTATTTTTGTATTTTTGTATTTTTGTATTTTTGTATTTTTGTATTTTTGTGGAGCGGCCGTGGCTGACTGGTTACGGTGTTCGCTTTGTAAGCGAATGGTTCTGGGTTCGATGCCCATCTGCTCCCAACGAGAAAGTTAAGAACACATAAATTCGAAATGATGAATATGAACGAAAAATCAAAGTCGCTCGAGGCGGGGTTCGATCCCCCGTCCTTTGGATTGGTAAGCAAAAATGTTAACCACTAGGCCATGGCGACTTAGTGAGCGTGGACTGGAATTAGGAATACTGTTACAGTGAGCGAGTTGTGGCGCTATAACCACGGCAAATAGTGTCCAGGGCATTCGTGGAAATACAATGTCCCATCCCAGAGGGTCCCGGAGTATCAGTAGTTTTTGTATTTTTGTATTTTTGTATTTTTGTATTTTTGTATTTTTGTATTTTTGTATTTTTGTATTTTTGTATTTTTGTATTTTTGTATTTTTGTATTTTTGTATTTTTGTATTTTTGTATTTTTGTATTTTTGTATTTTTGTAATTTTATGTATTTTTTTTGTATTTTTGGTAATATTTTTGTGTTTGTGTATTTTTAATTTTTGTATTTTTGTGATTTTGTAATTTTGTAATTTTGTAATTTTGTAATTTTTGTAATTTTGTAATTTTGTAGTAATTTTGTAATTTTGTAATTTTGTAATTTTGTAATTTTAATTTTGTAATTTTGTAATTTTGTAATTTTGTAATTTTGTAATTTTGTAATTTTATATTTTATTTTCAATTTTGTAATTTTGTAATTTTAATTTTGTAATTTTGTAATTTTGTAATTTTGTAATTTTGTAATTTTGTAATTTTAATTTTGTAATTTTGTAATTTTGTAATTTTGTAATTTTGTAATTTTGTAATTTTTAAGTAATTTTGTAATTTTGTAATTTTTGTAATTTGTAATTTTTTTAATTTTGTTTTTATAATTTTTAATTTTGTAATTGTAATTTTGTTTTATATTGTACAGTAATTTTGTAATTTTGTAATTTTGTAATTTTGTAATTTGTAATTTTGTAATTTTGTATTTTGTAATTTTGTAATTTTGTAATTTTGTAATTTTAATTGTAATTTAATTTGTAATTTGTAATTTTGTATTAATTTTGTAATTTGTAATTTTGTAATTTTGTAATTTTGTAATTTTGTAATTTTGTAATTTTGTAATTTTGTATTTTGTAATTTTGTAATTTTGTAATTTTGTAATTTTGTAATTTTGTAATTTTGTAATTTTGTAATTTTGTAATTTTGTAATTTTGTAATTTTGTAATTTTGTAATTTTGTAATTTTGTAATTTTGTAATTTTGTAATTTTGTAATTTTGTAATTTTGTAATTTTGTAATTTTGTAATTTTGTAATTTTGTAATTTTGTAATTTTGTAATTTTGTAATTTTGTAATTTTGTAATTTTGTAATCTTGTAATTTTGTTATTTTGTAATTTTGTTATTTTGTAATTTTGTAATAGTTATTTTGTAATTTTGTAATTTTGTAATTTTGTAATTTTGTAATTTTGTTATTTTGTAACTTTGTAATTTTGTAATTTTGTAATTTTGTATTTGTATTTTTGTATTTTTGTATTTTTGTATTTTTGTATTTTTGTATTTTTGTATTTTTGTATTTTTGTATTTTTGTATTTTGTATTTTTGTATTTTTGTATTTTTGTATTTTTGTATTTTTTGTATTTTGTATTTTGTATTTTGTATTTTTGTATTTTTTGTATTTTTGTATTTTGTATTTTTTGTATTTTGTATTTTTGTATTTTTGTATTTTTGTATTTTGTATTTTTGTATTTTTGTATTTTTTGTATTTTTGTATTTTTGTAATTTTGTAATTTTGTAATTTTGTAATTTTAATTTTGTAATTTTGTAATTTTGTAATTTTGTAATTTTGTAATTTTGTAATTTTGTAATTTTGTAATTTTGTAATTTTGTAATTTTGTAATTTTGTAATTTTGTAATTTTGTAATTTTGTAATTTTGTAATTTTGTAATTTTGTAATTTTGTAATTTTGTAATTTTGTAATTTTGTAATTTTGTAATTTTGTAATTTTGTAATTTTGTAATTTTGTAATTTTGTAATTTTGTAATTTTGTAATTTTAATAATTTGTAATTTTGTAATTTTGTAATTTTGTAATTTTGTAATTTTGTAATTTTGTAATTTTGTAATTTTGTAATTTTGTAATTTTGTAATTTTGTAATTTTGTAATTTTGTAATTTTGTAATTTTGTAATTTTGTAATTTTGTAATTTTGTAATTTTGTAATTTTGTAATTTTGTAATTTTGTAATTTTGTTATTTTGTAATTTTGTAATTTTGTAATTTTGTAATTTTGTAATTTTGTAATTTTGTAATTTTGTAATTTTGTAATTTTGTAATTTTGTAATTTTTTAATTTTGTTATTTTGTTATTTTGTAATTTTGTTATTTTGTAATTTTGTAATTTTGTAATTTTGTAATTTTGTAATTTTGTAATTTTGTAATTTTGTAATTTTGTAATTTTGTAATTTTGTAATTTTGTAATTTTGTAATTTTGTAATTTTGTAATTTTGTAATTTTGTAATTTTGTAATTTTGTAATTTTGTAATTTTGTAATTTTGTTATTTTGTAATTTTGTAATTTTGTAATTTTGTAATTTTGTAATTTTGTAATTTTGTAATTTTGTAATTTTGTAATTTTGTAATTTTGTAATTTTATAATTTTGTAATTTTGTAATTTTGTTATTTTGTTATTTTGTAATTTTGTAATTTTGTAATTTTGTAATTTTGTAATTTTGTAATTTTGTAATTTTGTAATTTTGTAATTTTGTAATTTTGTAATTTTGTAATTTTGTAATTTTGTAATTTTGTAATTTTGTAATTTTGTAATTTTGTAATTTTGTAATTTTGTAATTTTGTAATTTTGTAATTTTGTAATTTTGTAATTTTGTAATTTTGTAATTTTGTAATTTTGTAATTTTGTAATTTTGTAATTTTGTAATTTTGTAATTTTGTAATTTTGTAATTTTGTAATTTTGTAATTTTGTAATTTTGTAATTTTGTAATTTTGTAATTTTGTAATTTTGTAATTTTGTAATTTTGTAATTTTGTAATTTTGTAATTTTGTAATTTTGTAATCTTGTAATTTTGTTATTTTGTAATTTTGTAATTTTGTAATAGTTATTTTGTAATTTTGTAATTTTGTAATTTTGTAATTTTGTAATTTTGTAATTTTGTTATTTTGTAACTTTGTAATTTTGTAATTTTGTAATTTTGTATTTGTATTTTTGTATTTTTGTATTTTTGTATTTTTGTATTTTTGTATTTTTGTATTTTTGTATTTTTGTATTTTTGTATTTTTGTATTTTTGTATTTTTGTATTTTTGTATTTTTGTATTTTTGTATTTTTGTATTTTTGTATTTTTGTATTTTTGTATTTTTGTATTTTTGTATTTTTGTATTTTTGTATTTTTGTATTTTTGTATTTTTGTATTTTTGTATTTTTGTATTTTTGTATTTTTGTATTTTTGTATTTTTGTATTTTTGTAATTTTGTAATTTTGTAATTTTGTAATTTTGTAATTTTGTAATTTTGTAATTTTGTAATTTTGTAATTTTGTAATTTTGTAATTTTGTAATTTTGTAATTTTGTAATTTTGTAATTTTGTAATTTTGTAATTTTGTAATTTTGTAATTTTGTAATTTTGTTATTTTGTAATTTTGTAATTTTGTAATTTTGTAATTTTGTAATTTTGTAATTTTGTAATTTTGTAATTTTGTAATTTTGTAATTTTGTAATTTTGTAATTTTGTAATTTTGTAATTTTGTAATTTTGTAATTTTGTAATTTTGTAATTTTGTAATTTTGTAATTTTGTAATTTTGTAATTTTGTAATTTTGTAATTTTGTAATTTTGTAATTTTGTAATTTTGTAATTTTGTAATTTTGTAATTTTGTAATTTTGTAATTTTGTAATTTTGTAATTTTGTAATTTTGTAATTTTGTAATTTTGTAATTTTGTAATTTTGTAATTTTTTAATTTTGTTATTTTGTTATTTTGTAATTTTGTAATTTTGTAATTTTGTAATTTTGTAATTTTGTAATTTTGTAATTTTGTAATTTTGTAATTTTGTAATTTTGTAATTTTGTAATTTTGTAATTTTGTAATTTTGTAATTTTGTAATTTTGTAATTTTGTAATTTTGTAATTTTGTAATTTTGTAATTTTGTAATTTTGTAATTTTGTAATTTTGTAATTTTGTAATTTTGTAATTTTGTAATTTTGTAATTTTGTAATTTTGTAATTTTGTAATTTTGTAATTTTGTAATTTTGTAATTTTGTAATTTTGTAATTTTGTAATTTTGTAATTTTGTAATCTTGTAATTTTGTTATTTTGTAATTTTGTAATTTTGTAATAGTTATTTTGTAATTTTGTAATTTTGTAATTTTGTAATTTTGTTATTTTGTAACTTTGTAATTTTGTAATTTTGTAATTTTGTAATTTTTTTGTTTTGTAAAATTTATCTAATTTGATCATTCTCTTTACCTGTCGATAACGACGTGAATGCCAAAATAAATTCAAAACCATGCCTTTGATTGCAACGATTGCTACAAAACAAAGCCTACACACGCGCACACACAATCACACACCAAGGCCAGCTAGGTCGGCAAGTTAGCAGAGAAGAAATAGGGTCAATAGTCCACCAATATTATCAAAAATTTTAACAGAATAAACACTGTTCATTTTTGAAATCACCTGTGTTATTTGAAGCTTCAAATTTCATTATTATTACATAAAATTTCATTCACTTTTTATCTTCAGGTTGCAAAATGAAAATGCTGAGCCGAGTACGAATTGTACGCTTCCATCTCGCT
Organism: Culex quinquefasciatus; assembly: GCF_015732765.1. NCBI lineage: Eukaryota > Metazoa > Arthropoda > Insecta > Diptera > Culicidae > Culex > Culex quinquefasciatus. Next base: position 102,560,978 of record NC_051862.1, on the reverse strand, counting down.
GTGGAACATCAATAAATTTTATTAGAGTGTAAAATATTATTACATAATTTACTGTTGGCATTATTTCAGTGAAAAACTATTTTGAAAGATATTTGTCGTCCAATATTTATTTTCCAAAAAGCGTACAAAAATATGAAGTCGACCCTATTTGGCTCCTTTGTTCTCGCTGTGTGCCGCGTGCTGGCCGAGTGCTGAGCAGCAGGCTAGCATGGCGCGCTGTTGCCACTTCTGTTGTATGCAACAAAATTGCCTGTCGCGTGCCTGTTGCATGATTTGAGCTGGATAAAAATATTTTTTTGTAGAATATTTACTATAAAAAAACGAAAACTCATATCAAAACAAATTTATATTCAATGAATAGATAATTGTCTTGAGAAGCACGTACCAACTTCCTTTTTTGGACTGACAATGTGGTTTTTGCCCTGTTGGGGTTACACGATCAAAAAACAATATGTAGAGTGCAAAAACAGCATGCAACATTGAACTCTCGGACCCAACATTGAAACAATGGTATTGTAAAAATAGTTTTGCTTAGTTGCAAATTGTTCAGAAATTAAAACTCTAGGGGCTAAATCAAAAATCATATCGATATGTTTTGTAGTTTTCGAGATATTCCAGTTTTAGAAAAAAAAATTTCGAGGACGGGTTTCCGGCTGATGTGCCTCGTTAAAGCAAAAAATTTTTCTCGTCTTTTGCAACCAGTTTCATGAAGATTGATGCAGGGAATCATGAGAAATAAGCGATTTTGTTCTTTAATCGACAGAAAGGCATACGACTTTAGGCAAGTAACCTCATTTTGGCGCCACCTACATTTGAAACGCAGTCGCGCTGCAAAACCTCAATCCAATGTTCAAGAATTTTGTGCCAATGGTCAGAAAATTCGCATTGGCGGTTTTGCGTGTACCAAAAAGTGGTCAAAGACAAACTTGTAGGAAATTGGACGGGCTTTCTGAAAAAAATACACTGAAAGAAAAATACACGCCACTTCTATGGGATTTTTCTATTTTTATGTTTAAAAGTTAAATTTTAAGATGAAGTCACGATTTTTTTCGTTCAAAATTTTTGAGGAAATAGCCTTAGATGTTTCAAAAAGACTCTAGAAAAATGCAGGATGGTATGTCTCTCCTAAAAAAAAAGTGGAAAAGTGGTCTAAACGTAAAAATTTTCAAAAACCGACAGTGGGAATCGATTCTCCAGACAATTTTACATAAAAGTCTCCATATTGACCATTGTCCTAAGTCCAATCCTTGCGAAGTTACAGCGGTTTTAAAAATACAAATGTTGAAAAAACAGCTTTTTTGGTGGTTTTTGGCATTTTCTATATGACAGACTTGTTTTTCCAGTCTCGAAAATATTTTTACCGGAAAGCTCGTCCAATTTCCCATATGTTTGACTTTGACAGCTTTTCAATTGGATGCATGGGCTTAGAGATATAAGCTTAATTACATTGCTCATAACTGAAAACAGAATATTTTTTCAGTGTGGTAGAAATCTGGATAGTAAACAGCCCGTACTTATCGAAACTTCAAACCATTCAATAGCGATGTATGGGACCATAAACCAAGTCGAATGCAACCGGTTCGATCAAAATCGGTTCAGCCAGTGCTGAGAAAACTTGGCAACAATTTTTGACACACACACACACACACACACACACACACACACACACACACACACAGACATTTGTTCAGTTTTCGATTCTGAGTCGATATGTATACATGAAGGTGGGTCTTCGAGCTTTTGATAAAAAGTTCATTCAACTCAACGTCAGGAGCGTACGAAATCTAGAAAAGTTCGACCGAATTCGAGAGATTCTGGCTTTGTATGTGGGAAAAATCGACGTCCTGGTACTGGGGGAAACATGGCTCACCGATGGGATTACCGGATGCTGTGCTCTTGATGGATTCAAAGGTGTTTTTTCGTGCTGAAACGGCTCACTAGGGGGAGGTCTTGCTGTCTACGTAAGAGATACTTTGGTCTACGAGGAGTTGCTGAATGAGAAGGACAACGGATTTCATCACCTGTACCTGCGTTTGAAGCTCAGTGGGGAGTCGTTCGTTATCCATGCCGTCTACCGACCACCGTCCTATAGTACAACTGTCTTTCTTCAAAAGTTGGAGTCCTGGCTAGTCGATGCAAATGTCCAAAAGGTTTTAGTTGGTGACGTAAATATTACTGCTAACCGGATAGAGTCAGGAGAAACCCAGACTTACGTTAACTTACTGAATTGTTATAACTTCTCAGTAACCAACACAACACATCACCCAAGTAGCACTCATAACTTGTCGACTGTTGAATAATAGTTAGACAATTGTTTTTGATAAACATACGAGAAAAATTCTGAACATAACTGAAATAACAGTTTGTTTCACTGCTTGTATAACTGACATATGTAACAATCGTGTTTTGTGACACAAAAGTGTTAAAACACAGTCAACTTCACTCTTTTCCAACCTTAAAAAACAACATAGGGAAAGTTCTCATATATTTGTGAGATTTAGCACTCGCTCCATACTCCATCCAATTTGCTGATTTACACTGTTTAAACAACTTATTTTGGAACACCTTCGATAGAAACTTGCTTGCTCACTTCCGTTTGAGGTATTTATCACTTGATTTCAGTTGAAAACACTTTTTATGAGCTGTAATTAAACGTCAAAATGCTGATATGCCAAGATGCTGTTCCCTCATCTGCAATGTTTTCCTCCAAACCAGTTTGTTGTATAAGAACAATATTACACTGTTTGTTTCACTGCTTATCTAACATTGTCATGTGACGGCATCTTCTGAAGAATGGGCGTGGCCAACCATTCTATAAATAATCTAGGTTTTCTCGCTTTGTTACACAAATGTTATCGGAGAATAGGTTATATAACTGATAATCAACATACATATTCAACTTGACATTGCGTGTTGTTAGGTGGTGTAAATTTGTACGTGAGGTATTTAGAGTTTCAATAATGTTTATTTTTCGATGATTGCAATAATTTTAATTGTTGACCGATTATTTATAAACATATCGTTGGTAAAAGCTACACAAAATATCAACTTACGGAGTTCATGATAGAGAAAACAACAAATTAAAATCACACCGATTTTCAATGTTACTCCGTTCTACGGTAATCGAAATGACAGTTAAAACGGTTTGTTATAACAAAGTTATATAGTGGAGTTATAAAAACTGACCTGAAACAAACTTATATAACTTATTTCCCAATGACAGCCTTTTTAAGAGTTAAGTTGTATAGCTCACTGCTGTATAACAAAGCTGACAGTAGCCTTCTTATTGACGTTTAGGCCAGCTTTTTTACTATGAAGCCCCGTGGAGAGATGCGGAAGCGCGCCTGGACCTGCCGTGGAGATAACAACAAATCGTCGAAGTCATCGGATCGAATCTTGGGAAAGACGAAGTTCATCAAAAAAGGAAAATCTAAAAGTTCGCCATGAAGAGAGGGTTTCACAAGAATCACAGATAGCGCGAAAGGATTGTTTTTTTTTTTGCAATTTCAATTTTTTTTTTCTAAAAAAATCGGACAGAAACAAGCTTACCAAAATAGCCAGAGATACTATTCTTATTGGCTTCGTCGTTGATTGAAATTCTAATAAGTTCTTTCTTTCTCTTTTCAGTGTGCGCTTTGATTTGACAGCACAGCCGTTAACCACGCCCCTTTTTTTCGTTGAATCTCTTGTTAGCTAGCACAGTGTTGTCAAATACATTTGTACAACTTACTGTGATAACTTGCATCTTATTCTGGCAAGTTATACAACAGAAAAAAGTGCGCTTTTTCCAATGCATAGGAGTTGTAGAACAAGTTGTGGTAACGAGGCCGATCGGTTATATTTACATTATTGGCACTATTGGCATAGTTAAAAACACTCCCGGCTCCCGGGAAATTTCCAAATTCAACTCTCGATTCTCGGGAAACTGAAAATCTCCAGAATCGTCACCTTCTAATTTTTGTACTTTAATTTTTTGAATGTAGTATCGTAAACCTTGCTAACAGTCAAAGGATATCAATTTATTTTTCAAATGTTATTCAACCGGTAAAATTAATTATTTCAAATATGCGGTGACTACAATATTATTCTAAAAGTGAGCAAATTGAATTAACTCAAATTTATTATAGGATTTTTTTGGATTACCATATGAAATATTAACAATGTTAATGTTGTTTGTTTTTACATAGTTAGCCGTTGCATTTTATTTTTTTGACAAAGGACTTTGTCTTAAAGCTCTATCTGCGGTGTCAATGCAAAATTTTTCGAAAATGTAGCGTTACCGTCGCAAGCCCTCGGCGTGACATTCTGTTTCTGTTGCGTAGATGCCGTGAAAACTATTTAAGCTAAAAGTTAGCCTCTGGAGGATTTAGTGTCCATCAGACTTTCATTAAAGACGGGCCTTACGTTGGGAATTTTATTGCTCACACACACACACGCAGGTGGTGCACGAACTTGAGAGGAGGTCCAAGAAGTTATTGACGGTAGCCAGAACGGTCACCGGAATACCGAAATTATTGGGAACAATTTGGTAGGATATCGGCCACACCCGGAGTGGCCAGTGCCCTGTGGGAAGGTTCTACCGGGAGGACATTTACGGAACCATACAAATTTGGGCAATATGGGTATCAAAATTCATGGTTTTTGATACTAGTAATGAAAATGACCATTTTGGCAGGATTGGCCACACCCGGAGTATACAAATTTGGGCAATATGGGTATCAAAATTCATGGTTTTTGATACTGGTAATGAAAATGACCATTTTGGCAGGATTGGCCACACCCGGAGTGGCCATTGCCCTGAGGAAGGTTCTACCGGGAGGACTTTTACGGAACCATACAAATTTGGGCAATATGGGTATCAAAATTCATGGTTTTTGATACTGGTAATGAAAATGACAATTTTGGCAGGATTGGCCACACCCAGAGTGGCCAGTGCCCTGTGGGAAGGTTCTACCGGGAGGACATTTACGAAACCATACAAATTTGGGCAATATGGGTATCAAAATTCATGGTTTTGATACTGGTAATGAAAATGACCATTTTGGCAGGATTGGCCACACCCGGAGTATACAAATTTGGGCAATATGGGTATCAAAATTCATGGTTTTGATACTGGTAATGAAAATGACCATTTTGGCAGGATTGGCCACACCCGGAGTGGCCATTGCCCTGAGGAAGGTTCTACCGGGAGGACTTTTACGGAACCATACAAATTTGGGCAATATGGGTATCAAAATTCATGGTTTTGATACTGGTAATGAAAATGACAATTTTGGCAGGATTGGCCACACCCAGAGTGGCCAGTGCCCTGTGGGAAGGTTCTACCGGGAGGACATTTACGAAACCATACAAATTTGGGCAATATGGGTATCAAAATTCATGGTTTTGATACTGGTAATGAAAATGACCATTTTGGCAGGATTGGCCACACCCGGTGGCCATTGCCCTGAGGGAAGGTTCTACCGGGAGGACATTTACGGAACCATACAAATTTGGGCAATATGAGTATCAAAATTCATGGTTTTTGATACTGGTAATGAAAATGACCATTTTGGCAGGATTGGCTACACCCGGAGTGGCCATTGCCCTGAGGGAAAGTTCTACCGGGAGGACATTTACGATAGATTCCCAAAAAAGTGTTTATGGATGGTCCCGTATCGAAATTCATGGTTTTTGAAACCGGTAATGAAAATGGCCATTTTGACCGAATTGATAACACCCGGAGTGGCCAGTGCCCTCGGGAAGGTTCTACCGGGGGGACATTAATCGAACCATACGACTTAGGGCAATATGGGTATCAAAATTCATGGTTTGGCCACTACGGGTGTGGCCAATCCGGTCAAAATTGTCATTTTCATTACCAGTTTCAAAAACCATGAATTTTGATACCCATATTGCCCCAAGTCGTATGGTTCGATTAATGTCCCCCCGGTAGAACCTTCCCGAGGGCACTGGCCACTCCGGGTGTGGCCTATCCAGTCAAAATGGCCATTTTCATTATCAGTTTCAAAAACCATGAATTTTGATACCCATTTTGGCCCAAGTCGAATAGTTCGATTAATGTCCCCCGTAGAACCTTCCCGAGGGCACTGGCCACTCGGGTGTGGCCAATCCAGTCAAAATGGCCATTTTCATTACCAGTTTAAAAAACCATGAATTTTGATACCCATATTGGCCCAAGTCGTATGGTTCGATTTATGTCCCCCCGGTAGAACCTTCCCGAGGGCACTGGCCACTCCGGGTGTGGCCAATCCAGTCATAATGGCCATTTTCATTACCAGTTTAAAAACATGAATTTTGATACCCATATTGGCCCAAGTCGTATGGTTCGATTAATGTCCCCCCGGTAGAACCTTCCCGAGGGCACTGGCTACTCCGGGTGTGGCCAATCCAGTCAAAATGGCCATTTTCATTACCAGTTTCAATAACCATGAATTTTGATACCTATATTGCCCCAAGTCGTATGGTTCGAATAATGTCCCCTCGGTAGAACCTTCCCGAGGGCACTGGCCACTCCGGGTGTGGCCAATCCAGTCAAAATGGCCATTTTCATTATCAGTTTTAAAAACCATGAATTTTGATACCTATATTGCCCCAAGTCGTATGGTTCGATTAATGTCCCCCCGGTAGAACCTTCCCGAGGGCACTGGCCACTCCGGGTGTGGCCAATCCGGTTAAAATGGCCATTTTCATTACCAGTTTCAATAACCATGAATTTTGATACCCATATTGCCCCAAGTCGTATGGTTCGTTTAAGTTCCCCCGGTAGTACCTTCCCGAGGGCACTGGCCACTCCGGGTGTGGCCAATCCAGTCAAAATGGCCATTTTCATTACCAGTTTAAAAAACCATGAATTTTGATACCCATATTGGCCCAAGTCGTATGGTTCGATTAATGTCCCCCCGGTAGAACCTTCCCGAGGGCACTGGCCACTCCGGGTGTGGCCAATCCAGTCAAAAAGGCTATTTTCATTGCCAGTTTAAAAAACCATGAATTTTGATACCCATATTGGCCCAAGTCGTATGGTTCGATTAATGTCCACTCGGTAGAACCTTCCCGAGGGCACTGGCCACTCCGGGTGTGGCCAATATCCTATAAATGTGGTCCCAAGCCCATTGCCCCAAATCATTCTGGTCCGGTGACCGTCCTTACATTCTTCATAATAACAGAATTCCTCCCAATTTAGTGCACAAACTGTGTCTTTCAATGTGTGGGTGAGTGTGTGAGCAATAAAATTACCACCGTGGATCCGCTTTTGTCGAAACCTCGTAAGGCACTGAATTTTCTGAGGCTATCTGTTAGCTTAAATAGTTCGCATGAAATGTGGCAACATGGTGCAAATTTTGCCTCCTCTCCTGTTTACGTGGAACTGTCACGCGAGAATGTTGCACCACTGTTGCCACATTTCATGCGAACTATTTAAGCTAACAGATAGCCTCAGAAAATTCAGTGCCTTACGAGGTTTCGACAAGCGGATCCACGGTGGTAATTTTATTGCTCACACACACACACGCACATTGAAAGACACAGTTTGTGCACTAAATTGGGAGGAATTCTGTTCTTATGAAGATTGTAAGGACGGTCACCGGACCAGAATGATTTGGGGCAATGGGCTTGGGACCACATTTATAGGATATTGGCCACACCCGGAGTGGCCAGTGCGAGGTGAACACACCTAATCAATTATCGTATCACTAATCAACTAACGTAATTGTTAGTTGATTAGCTAATTGATTAGCGATTATTTGACATACTGTTCCCACCGCGCGTCTTGTGATCTTGGTATCTCGAAAGAAGTCATTTTGACAGATGAAATTTTCGCATAAACAACGATGATAAGATTATTTTGAGGAAATTTTGGATCGCATTTTTGGACATTTTTAGACCGCATTGATTATTTCGTTATTCCCCCTGGAGCTGTGGATTGAGCGCTGATGACGACCGCTTCCTTACGCGCCGAAGGAGGACAATCAGCCCGACACGAACGGCGAAGAGCCAGCTGACTGCGAAGCAGATTCTGGACGCTCTTCAGCGCGTCTGGATGAAGGAAAAGTTTCCGTGCAACTCTTGCTATACGCAGAACCGATCCTTGACGTTGTGCTGGGCCAGCTCTGGCCAGTCTAGCTGCTAGACTGTGGATCCGCGACTACAGGCAGTCTTTGCTGATTTTTCCTTTACACATACGACGTTTTGCTGAAGGCAACATATCAGGTGAGCACAATCTCTTGGCTTTCAACGATTAAAAGCAAGTTGAACAACAATTCCGAACATAATTTAGGTCTTGCTGCCCGACGGTAAACTGCTGATGGCGGAGGCAACCGGAACACCGAATAACACTACTTTCCCGGATGTGGTACAGATGGCAAGCATCGGCTCAATCACAGCAACATCTGCTCTCGCGTCCTGTTGCGTCGCTTAGCCGGAAGTACACTCGTCCTGGCCGGAGGTTACCGGCGAATATATCGATAAACCGTCTGTCGGATATTCCTACGTAAGTTTGCACTCTTGACCCTGAAACGAGTGACTTATTTTGGTGTTCTTTCCACAGAACGATTGTAGACAGAGCGAAAGTTGTTCTAAAGCGCTCCCACCCTCAGGCCACTCTTGCGGCCCAGCTTGGAAACCCCAATGGATGAGTTCGCCATCATTCCCGTTCGTGAGGCCGTTTTCTGTCCAACTCGGTCACCCGCGGTGGTAGTGGATGTGATTTCTGGTGGCGCTTCCGTGGCAACTCCGCGGACAATGGCCGCGTTAGATCTGGCAATGCTGCCGGCAACCAAAAAAAACGTCAGCCTTAACAGTCACGTTGCAAGCACGGTTGGCGTCCGGTTTGCAGCTAAGCAACAACTTAAAGACACGATCCGCCTCGCGCTCGGCCCGCCGATTAAGATGGCGTGGACACCGGTGTCCCATGTCCGGTGACGGATTCCGCGAGGCTATCGAGGAGTTCGATAGAGAGGAGCTAGGAGGAGGTGCTGTTGAACGGAACTGAGAAGGCGCACGACCGAGACAAACTCTGCCGAGTCAATAAGCCACAATGAAAAACGTAGATTTCATGATATGTAATTGAATGTAAATGTTGAATGTGAATAAAATAAAAGTTCTGTTGTGTGCCTCTCTCTCTGGGCGGCCCGATGTCGTGGTTCTCGATGGCAAGTCGCTTCCTTGTCGTTGATTTGGGACGAGATCGGCCTAGGAATTTAGTAGGAAGAAACAAGCCATCTAGGCAAGTCTCTGTGATTTAAGTTAACTCTTAACGGTTCCCGGTGTGTACAAAACTCGTCGTTTTTCGTTTCGGTACATAAAAATCCATGCTTTCATGACCACTCGAACCGGGTAAAACTATGTTGGCGTATGCTGATAAGCCAACGTGCCCTTTATCGCCGTGTCCGGCTCAAAGTTTCTGAAAATGTTCATCGGTATAAACCGACGCGTGGCTACCAAAAAAGTTGTTGCCATGACCTCCTGTTCACCATCAAAATCGGTGTCGTCGGTTGGAGACGTAGCGGATTATCCGAGCAAGAAAAAAACCCCTCCCGCACCCCATCAGCTATTTTATTGGGTACCGTTACAAGTTACATTAAATTACACACCAAGAAAGAAACTGGTCGAACAAATAAATTTCATCCAAATAAACTAAGAAATCTCAAAACAAAATTTTAAGGGATTCACTCTCAGCAGCCCGACGCCCTCGCCGCACAGCAGCTGGTACAGGATGCTCAAAGCTCCTTGTACCTCCCAAATCGCTATTCGTAGTACAGCGCAAGTGTGGCCGTGGTCAGTTCTTTGTATGGATGACCGAGGTACATCGCACAGGGCTCGTTGTTAACCTCTTCGAATGACGTTCGGCAGTCCAGGGTGTAGATATTCAGTTCAGCGGCGCGTGGATCTTCATTTTTTGTTGTATTTTCTTATGTTGTTTGTACAACGGTGGCCTTTCGTCCTAGGGAATGCGAGAGGTAGAAGAATGGTCGATTAATCGAATTCGTAGTCGCGTCCGAATGTTGGCGTAGAAAACTGCTGATCCATTTTTGCGATCTAGATCAAAACAGATGAAGACTGTTGGTTGACGGCTTTTTGTCCTGTTCCGTTAGTTTTCATCGCTACCAGTTGATGCGGTCAGCATATTACAGTTTCTAAAAAATAAAAATATAACATTACACAAGACAAAGTGCTTACCTTTACTTCACTGCAACTCATCAGCCTCGCAAAAGTTTGAGTCCGTTTCGAAATGATTTGATCCTAGTCCGGGAACTTCCGCAGCTGCCGATATCGCGGGCGTCTACGACGGCATTGGCAAGATTTTCGGTTCTACCACTCACTGTAAGATACGACACAAGGATGGCCCGGTGGCCATCGCCGGAATCTGCGACCAGGGACGGATGATCTTCAGAACGAGCCGGAGATTACTCCGGAAAGGCACTTCGTTGAACAGCTGGTTAGAGACGATCCGGTCATTGTGGCGGTTTGTGTTGCTTCGAGGTTGACCGGGCAGTGAAGGTGCCGGATGAGACAACGACCGTTAAAAAAGGCAGGTTGTGACGCTGTTTGTGACGGTTCCGTTGAATCGGTTTCAAGCGGTTCCCGCTTTGACTCTTCCTCTTTGTACTTCGATTGATTTTGTGGGTTCCGGAACCAGGTTGGACCAATTCTTAGTCCGCTGCGACTGCGTTTTATTTTTCAAACTGCCACGCGCGAGAGTTTTGTTTATTTTGGTTTAATTTTCTGACGTCTACTCGCCGTCCCAAGATAAAAGTTAATTGATAGGATACGCTAATTGATTAGCGAAATTACTAATCAACCAACTGAAAATTATAATCAACTAGTCGGTAATTATAGTTGATTAGGGCATGTGTCCTGCCCACGGGCCAGTGCCCTCAGGAAGGTTCTACTGGGGGACATTAATCGAACCATACGACTTGGGGCAATATGGGTATCAAAATTCATGGTTTTTGAAACTGGTAATGAAAATGGCCATTTTGACTGGATTGGCCACACCCGGAGTGGCCAGTGCCCTCGGGAAGGTTCTACCGGGGACATTAATCGAACCATACGACTTGGGCCAATATGGGTATCAAAATTCATGGTTTTTGAAACTGGTAATGGAAATGGGCATTTTGACTGGATTGGCCACACCCGGAGTGGCCAGTGCCCTCGGGAAGGTTCTTCCGTGGGGACATTAATCGAACCATACGACTTGGGGCAATATGGGTATCAAAATTCATGGTTTTTAAACTGGTAATGAAAATGGCCATTTTGACCGGATTGGCCACACCCGGAGTAGCCAGTGCCCTCGGAAAGGTTCTACCGGGGGACATTAATCGAACTATTCGACTTGGGGCAATATGGGTACCAAAATTCATGGTTTTTGATACTGGACATGAAAATTACCATTTTGATTGGACATATTCCGAACCATACTTGTTTTGGCAATTTGTTTCCACAGAGGTGCCAGAGATTGAAAACATTTTATAGGAATAAATTATTTAGGATTAAATACATAGGCAATGTTTTAAAAATATAAAATAAAATAGAATATTTTTTAGGAGTTTTGTACAAAGTTCTTTGTCATATTGGTCATGTAGAACATAACCACCTGCACCTTTTTTATTGATTTCTTTATAAAATATAGTTTCTTCTTGGCATCAAAACCCATTTTGTAGCATGTGTGTTGAAAAGTCGTGTTGCCAAAAACGGGATGGCACTGTAATTAACTCCTCCCGTATCCAAATAGCACTAGTTTCACTAAAATCATATTTACTATTCCCGTTACAGTTACACTTATGATACGATCATTGTAATTTACAATCGGTACATTTTGTAACCAAAACACACAAAAATATGTTGATTCGGTTGAAATCCAAAATTCATCAAAGTGAATTACAATTGAGTATAAACCCAACCAATTACATTTTTCTGTAGTAATTTATATACTCAATTTGCTCAGAAACATTTCTCAAAAAAGAATTCATCAAAATAATGATCTGAATATCAAAAACATTGCGAATTTTTGGAAAGGGGTGTGCAATTTTATCAGAAAATCTCCCAAATTTCCATAAAGGTTTTATAATTTTTTTCTCTTATTTTCAATCACGCAATTCAGGAAAAATGTTCCTTGCATCATTTCCCATTAGAAATGATATGATCTGAATCATAAATCATGTCCATGTAGACTTATAACAATACTAAATTGAAATAGACGAAATTTCTCCTCATAGGAGAAAAGTTCAAAAAATTCAAATTAGGAAAAAAAAAATCAAATTAGGATAACTTTGATTTTTCCCAACCAAAGATTTTAGTTCGCCCTACAAATGAACGGGGATGTTCCACACTTTCATATGTATATAGGGGAAATGGGGGTAAGACGGCCACCCTAAGGGAGAAGTCTCATAAAATATACACAACAAATTATTTTGATCTCAAATTACGTATATATTGTTCTACTACTAGTCCATTATAGAAATGACATAAATTAGTTGGTCTAAAACCCAATTTTCAATACTTTTCAGCAATTTTATAAAAATGATTGAAATCGTATAGATATGAGATACGCGGGGTAAGACGGCCACCCATGTGGGGTAAGAAGGTCAGTGCTATAAATTAACTTAATAACTTTGCTAAATCCACCCAAATACCTACATGATTGGTTGAACAGACTTCTCTGAACATCATAACTATTTTGGTTGAAAAAAATCAAGATTCAATTATGAAGAAAAATGCTGTTTACATAATTTCATATTAAAAAAAGGTGCAGGTGGTTATGTTCTACATGACCAATATGACAAAGAACTTTGTACAAAACTCCTAAAAAATATTCTATTTTATTTTATATTTTTAAAACATTGCCTATGTATTTAATCCTAAATAATTTATTCCTATAAAATGTTTTCAATCTCTGGCACCTCTGTGGAAACAAATTGCCAAAACAAGTATGGTTCGGAATATGTCCAATCAAAATGGTAATTTTCATGTCCAGTATCAAAAACCATGAATTTTGGTACCCATATTGCCCCAAGTCGAATAGTTCGATTAATGTCCCCCCGGTAGAACCTTTCCGAGGGCACTGGCTACTCCGGGTGTGGCCAATCCGGTCAAAATGGCCATTTTCATTACCAGTTTAAAAAACCATGAATTTTGATACCCATATTGCCCCAAGTCGTATGGTTCGATTAATGTCCCCACGGAAGAACCTTCCCGAGGGCACTGGCCACTCCGGGTGTGGCCAATCCAGTCAAAATGCCCATTTCCATTACCAGTTTCAAAAACCATGAATTTTGATACCCATATTGGCCCAAGTCGTATGGTTCGATTAATGTCCCCCCGGTAGAACCTTCCCGAGGGCACTGGCCACTCCGGGTGTGGCCAATCCAGTCAAAATGGCCATTTTCATTACCAGTTTCAAAAACCATGAATTTTGATACCCATATTGCCCCAAGTCGTATGGTTCGATTAATGTCCCCCCAGTAGAACCTTCCCGAGGGCACTGGCCCGTGGGGCAGGACACATGCCCTAATCAACTATAATTACCGACTAGTTGATTATAATTTTCAGTTGGTTGATTAGTAATTTCGCTAATCAATTAGCGTATCCTATCAATTAACTTTTATCTTGGGACGGCGAGTAGACGTCAGAAAATTAAACCAAAATAAACAAAACTCTCGCGCGTGGCAGTTTGAAAAATAAAACGCAGTCGCAGCGGACTAAGAATTGGTCCAACCTGGTTCCGGAACCCACAAAATCAATCGAAGTACAAAGAGGAAGAGTCAAAGCGGGAACCGCTTGAAACCGATTCAACGGAACCGTCACAAACAGCGTCACAACCTGCCTTTTTTAACGGTCGTTGTCTCATCCGGCACCTTCACTGCCCGGTCAACCTCGAAGCAACACAAACCGCCACAATGACCGGATCGTCTCTAACCAGCTGTTCAACGAAGTGCCTTTCCGGAGTAATCTCCGGCTCGTTCTGAAGATCATCCGTCCCCTGGTCGCAGATTCCGGCGATGGCCACCGGGCCATCCTTGTGTCGTATCTTACAGTGAGTGGTAGAACCGAAAATCTTGCCAATGCCGTCGTAGACGCCCGCGATATCGGCAGCTGCGGAAGTTCCCGGACTAGGATCAAATCATTTCGAAACGGACTCAAACTTTTGCGAGGCTGATGAGTTGCAGTGAAGTAAAGGTAAGCACTTTGTCTTGTGTAATGTTATATTTTTATTTTTAGAAACTGTAATATGCTGACCGCATCAACTGGTAGCGATGAAAACTAACGGAACAGGACAAAAAGCCGTCAACCAACAGTCTTCATCTGTTTTGATCTAGATCGCAAAAATGGATCAGCAGTTTTCTACGCCAACATTCGGACGCGACTACGAATTCGATTAATCGACCATTCTTCTACCTCTCGCATTCCCTAGGACGAAAGGCCACCGTTGTACAAACAACATAAGAAAATACAACAAAAAATGAAGATCCACGCGCCGCTGAACTGAATATCTACACCCTGGACTGCCGAACGTCATTCGAAGAGGTTAACAACGAGCCCTGTGCGATGTACCTCGGTCATCCATACAAAGAACTGACCACGGCCACACTTGCGCTGTACTACGAATAGCGATTTGGGAGGTACAAGGAGCTTTGAGCATCCTGTACCAGCTGCTGTGCGGCGAGGGCGTCGGGCTGCTGAGAGTGAATCCCTTAAAATTTTGTTTTGAGATTTCTTAGTTTATTTGGATGAAATTTATTTGTTCGACCAGTTTCTTTCTTGGTGTGTAATTTAATGTAACTTGTAACGGTACCCAATAAAATAGCTGATGGGGTGCGGGAGGGGTTTTTTCTTGCTCGGATAATCCGCTACGTCTCCAACCGACGACACCGATTTTGATGGTGAACAGGAGGTCATGGCAACAACTTTTTTGGTAGCCACGCGTCGGTTTATACCGATGAACATTTTCAGAAACTTTGAGCCGGACACGGCGATAAAGGGCACGTTGGCTTATCAGCATACGCCAACATAGTTTTACCCGGTTCGAGTGGTCATGAAAGCATGGATTTTTATGTACCGAAACGAAAAACGACGAGTTTTGTACACACCGGGAACCGTTAAGAGTTAACTTAAATCACAGAGACTTGCCTAGATGGCTTGTTTCTTCCTACTAAATTCCTAGGCCGATCTCGTCCCAAATCAACGACAAGGAAGCGACTTGCCATCGAGAACCACGACATCGGGCCGCCCAGAGAGAGGCACACAACAGAACTTTTATTTTATTCACATTCAACATTTACATTCAATTACATATCATGAAATCTACGTTTTTCATTGTGGCTTATTGACTCGGCAGAGTTTGTCTCGGTCGTGCGCCTTCTCAGTTCCGTTCAACAGCACCTCCTCCTAGCTCCTCTCTATCGAACTCCTCGATAGCCTCGCGGAATCCGTCACCGGACATGGGACACCGGTGTCCACGCCATCTTAATCGGCGGGCCGAGCGCGAGGCGGATCGTGTCTTTAAGTTGTTGCTTAGCTGCAAACCGGACGCCAACCGTGCTTGCAACGTGACTGTTAAGGCTGACGTTTTTTTTGGTTGCCGGCAGCATTGCCAGATCTAACGCGGCCATTGTCCGCGGAGTTGCCACGGAAGCGCCACCAGAAATCACATCCACTACCACCGCGGGTGACCGAGTTGGACAGAAAACGGCCTCACGAACGGGAATGATGGCGAACTCATCCATTGGGGTTTCCAAGCTGGGCCGCAAGAGTGGCCTGAGGGTGGGAGCGCTTTAGAACAACTTTCGCTCTGTCTACAATCGTTCTGTGGAAAGAACACCAAAATAAGTCACTCGTTTCAGGGTCAAGAGTGCAAACTTACGTAGGAATATCCGACAGACGGTTTATCGATATATTCGCCGGTAACCTCCGGCCAGGACGAGTGTACTTCCGGCTAAGCGACGCAACAGGACGCGAGAGCAGATGTTGCTGTGATTGAGCCGATGCTTGCCATCTGTACCACATCCGGGAAAGTAGTGTTATTCGGTGTTCCGGTTGCCTCCGCCATCAGCAGTTTACCGTCGGGCAGCAAGACCTAAATTATGTTCGGAATTGTTGTTCAACTTGCTTTTAATCGTTGAAAGCCAAGAGATTGTGCTCACCTGATATGTTGCCTTCAGCAAAACGTCGTATGTGTAAAGGAAAAATCAGCAAAGACTGCCTGTAGTCGCGGATCCACAGTCTAGCAGCTAGACTGGCCAGAGCTGGCCCAGCACAACGTCAAGGATCGGTTCTGCGTATAGCAAGAGTTGCACGGAAACTTTTTCCTTCATCCAGACGCGCTGAAGAGCGTCCAGAATCTGCTTCGCAGTCAGCTGGCTCTTCGCCGTTCGTGTCGGGCTGATTGTCCTCCTTCGGCGCGTAAGGAAGCGGTCGTCATCAGCGCTCAATCCACAGCTCCAGGGGGAGTAACGAAATAATCAATGCGGTCTAAAAATGTCCAAAAATGCGATCCAAAATTTCCTCAAAATAATCTTATCATCGTTGTTTATGCGAAAATTTCATCTGTCAAAATGACTTCTTTCGAGATACCAAGATCACAAGACGCGCGGTGGGAACAGTATGTCAAATAATCGCTAATCAATTAGCTAATCAACTAACAATTACGTTAGTTGATTAGTGATACGATAATTGATTAGGTGTGTCTCACCCCTCGCACTGGCCACTCCGGGTGTGGCCAATATCCTATAAATGTGGTCCCAAGCCCATTGCCCCAAATCATTCTGGTCCGGTGACCGTCCTTACAATCTTCATAAGAACAGAATTCCTCCCAATTTAGTGCACAAACTGTGTCTTTCAATGTGTGCGTGTGTGAGCAATAAAATTACCACCGTGGATCCGCTTTTGTCGAAACCTCGTAAGGCACTGAATTTTTCTGAGGCTATCTGTTAGCTTAAATAGTTCGCATGAAATGTGGCAACAGTGGTGCAACATTCTCGCGTGACAGTTCCACGTAAACAGGAGAGGAGGCAAAATTTGCACCATGTTGCCACATTTCATGCGAACTATTTAAGCTAACAGATAGCCTCAGAAAAATTCAGTGCCTTACGAGGTTTCGACAAAAGCGGATCCACGGTGGTAATTTTATTGCTCACACACACTCACCCACACATTGAAAGACACAGTTTGTGCACTAAATTGGGAGGAATTCTGTTATTATGAAGAATGTAAGGACGGTCACCGGACCAGAATGATTTGGGGCAATGGGCTTGGGACCACATTTATAGGATATTGGCCACACCCGGAGTGGCCAGTGCCCTCGGGAAGGTTCTACCGAGTGGACATTAATCGAACCATACGACTTGGGCCAATATGGGTATCAAAATTCATGGTTTTTTAAACTGGCAATGAAAATGGCCTTTTTGACTGGATTGGCCACACCCGGAGTGGCCAGTGCCCTCGGGAAGGTTCTACCGGGGGGACATTAATCGAACCATACGACTTGGGCCAATATGGGTATCAAAATTCATGGTTTTTTAAACTGGTAATGAAAATGGCCATTTTGACTGGATTGGCCACACCCGGAGTGCCCTCGGGAAGGTACTACCGGGGGAACTTAAACGAACCATACGACTTGGGGCAATATGGGTATCAAAATTCATGGTTATTGAAACTGGTAATGAAAATGGCCATTTTAACCGGATTGGCCACACCCGGAGTGGCCAGTGCCCTCGGGAAGGTTCTACCGGGGGGACATTAATCGAACCATACGACTTGGGGCAATATAGGTATCAAAATTCATGGTTTTTAAAACTGATAATGAAAATGGCCATTTTGACTGGATTGGCCACACCCGGAGTGGCCAGTGCCCTCGGGAAGGTTCTACCGAGGGGACATTATTCGAACCATACGACTTGGGGCAATATAGGTATCAAAATTCATGGTTATTGAAACTGGTAATGAAAATGGCCATTTTGACTGGATTGGCCACACCCGGAGTAGCCAGTGCCCTCGGGAAGGTTCTACCGGGGGGACATTAATCGAACCATACGACTTGGGCCAATATGGGTATCAAAATTCATGTTTTTTAAACTGGTAATGAAAATGGCCATTATGACTGGATTGGCCACACCCGGAGTGGCCAGTGCCCTCGGGAAGGTTCTACCGGGGGGACATAAATCGAACCATACGACTTGGGCCAATATGGGTATCAAAATTCATGGTTTTTTAAACTGGTAATGAAAATGGCCATTTTGACTGGATTGGCCACACCCGGAGTGGCCAGTGCCCTCGGGAAGGTTCTACCGGGGGGACATTAATCGAACTATTCGACTTGGGCCAAAATGGGTATCAAAATTCATGGTTTTTGAAACTGATAATGAAAATGGCCATTTTGACTGGATAGGCCACACCCGGAGTGGCCAGTGCCCTCGGGAAGGTTCTACCGGGGGGACATTAATCGAACCATACGACTTGGGGCAATATGGGTATCAAAATTCATGGTTTTTGAAACTGGTAATGAAAATGACAATTTTGACCGGATTGGCCACACCCGTAGTGGCCAAACCATGAATTTTGATACCCATATTGCCTAAGTCGTATGGTTCGATTAATGTCCCCCGGTAGAACCTTCCCGAGGGCACTGGCCGGGTGTTATCAATTCGGTCAAAATGGCCATTTTCATTACCGGTTTCAAAAACCATGAATTTCGATACGGGACCATCCATAAACACTTTTTTGGGAATCTATCGTAAATGTCCTCCCGGTAGAACTTTCCCTCAGGGCAATGGCCACTCCGGGTGTAGCCAATCCTGCCAAAATGGTCATTTTCATTACCAGTATCAAAAACCATGAATTTTGATACTCATATTGCCCAAATTTGTATGGTTCCGTAAATGTCCTCCCGGTAGAACCTTCCCTCAGGGCAATGGCCACTCCGGGTGTGGCCAATCCTGCCAAAATGGTCATTTTCATTACCAGTATCAAAAACCATGAATTTTGATACCCATATTGCCCAAATTTGTATGGTTTCGTAAATGTCCTCCCGGTAGAACCTTCCCACAGGGCACTGGCCACTCTGGGTGTGGCCAATCCTGCCAAAATTGTCATTTTCATTACCAGTATCAAAACCATGAATTTTGATACCCATATTGCCCAAATTTGTATGGTTCCGTAAAAGTCCTCCCGGTAGAACCTTCCCTCAGGGCAATGGCCACTCCGGGTGTGGCCAATCCTGCCAAAATGGTCATTTTCATTACCAGTATCAAAAACCATGAATTTTGATACCCATATTGCCCAAATTTGTATACTCCGGGTGTGGCCAATCCTGCCAAAATGGTCATTTTCATTACCAGTATCAAAAACCATGAATTTTGATACCCATATTGCCCAAATTTGTATGGTTTCGTAAATGTCCTCCCGGTAGAACCTTCCCACAGGGCACTGGCCACTCTGGGTGTGGCCAATCCTGCCAAAATTGTCATTTTCATTACCAGTATCAAAAACCATGAATTTTGATACCCATATTGCCCAAATTTGTATGGTTCCGTAAAAGTCCTCCCGGTAGAACCTTCCCTCAGGGCAATGGCCACTCCGGGTGTGGCCAATCCTGCCAAAATGGTCATTTTCATTACCAGTATCAAAAACCATGAATTTTGATACCCATATTGCCCAAATTTGTATACTCCGGGTGTGGCCAATCCTGCCAAAATGGTCATTTTCATTACTAGTATCAAAAACCATGAATTTTGATACCCATATTGCCCAAATTTGTATGGTTCCGTAAATGTCCTCCCGGTAGAACCTTCCCACAGGGCACTGGCCACTCCGGGTGTGGCCGATATCCTACCAAATTGTTCCCAATAATTTCGGTATTCCGGTGACCGTTCTGGCTACCGTCAATAACTTCTTGGACCTCCTCTCAAGTTCGTGCACCACCTGCGTGTGTGTGTGTGAGCAATAAAATTCCCAACGTAAGGCCCGTCTTTAATGAAAGTCTGATGGACACTAAATCCTCCAGAGGCTAACTTTTAGCTTAAATAGTTTTCACGGCATCTACGCAACAGAAACAGAATGTCACGCCGAGGGCTTGCGACGGTAACGCTACATTTTCGAAAAATTTTGCATTGACACCGCAGATAGAGCTTTAAGACAAAGTCCTTTGTCAAAAAAAAAAATATTATTTGTTTATTTTGAGCTATTTTTATACTATTTCAAACAACATTTTTGGCAAAGGTGACTCCATATTATTTAGCATGAGGAACAGTATTGATGAACATTTTAGTAATATTCATTAGTATACTTATTAAAACAGTGGAGTGGCCGTCTTACCCCCAGCTCCCCTATGACAGTTTTCTGGCTATTTCGCAAAAATACTACCCCCTGAAAAAGACCCCGTGTGCGTTTGTTCCGCACGAGTTTTGTCGCCATCTTGAAATCTCCTCCTTGCCCTGATATACAGTGTAAACTAACAGGATATCGTTTCAGTAAAATTACAATTACAATTACAATTACTAAAACTCTAGTGCCGCACTCGATATTAAAAAATTAACGACACTTAAACTTTGACCGATTCGACTCAAATTTGACACAGATATTTTTACCTAAGGAATCGACCCAGGCTTTTCCATTTTTTCTATTTGTCTTGTCAAAGTAACCCGAGTACACAACCAGTTTATCAATTACCGATCCTAAAACTTTTTTTTTCAGGTCGTGGAAACCACCAGATACAATACCAAAAATTGAGTGTGGAAAAAATCCGACCGAATTACCCAGTCTCGACATAGGCGATTATCAAGCACTTGCAGATCCAATAACAGCTGCTTATACAGGACCAAATGAAGGTTTAAACGGTGTTCGTAGAGCCCGTTCGTACTTAAGTGCAGGGCCAGAAATCGACTTTATAGATACACAAGATACTCCAGATAAAACATGTTTACCCGGAATTCTCGTTCACGCGCAAAGGAAAGACCTAAATGTAGATAAAAATGCAAACAATAGAGCACATTCTTCAAAGAAAATCGTATCAGTACATACTCTATCAGAAACATGCAAAGACGTTAAACCTTCCGATAAAAAATGTCAAAATGGATTGAAGAAAAAGAATGATCTAGATAACAAAAATACAGTCCTTACTGCATCTAACGAAATCGCAGACCCAGTTGCTAACATTCAAAACTGGAATAAACCTAATGACGATGCGTATGGAATATCGATATCTCTATATGAGAAAAATTGCATTAGTGGCGAACACACCGGAGATCCAATTGCCGACTGCTTTGGCATCATTGCTAGAGAAAATTCTTCTATAATGGCTCTAGCTGATGGAGTTAATTGGGGTAACGGTGCACGTGTGGCTGCTCAATGCGCTGTTCAGGGCTCTATTGATTATTTGAACTCCGCGATATTTGGAACACAGCATTGTAAGTTTATCTGAGTTCAAATTGATTGACTAAACTCCATTCCAGGGCTGCGGAGTCGGGTCATATCTCAAGCGACTCCGACTCCGACTCCGACTCCAGCTTTCTAAGTTTAGCCGACTCCGACTCCGACTCCGGCTCCGGCTTTCAGCTCCAACCGACTCCGACTCCGACTCCAACTCCGGCCTACAAACTTTAGCCGACTCCGACTCCACATAATTTTCAATATTTAAAAAAAATCGTTAATTATTATTTTGAAAACATTGATAAATAGAATTATTTGAATACTCCGAGGGGAACGACAGTGATCCATTGAGGTTTCATTACGCTGGATTTGGTCTATATTTAATCATTTTAGTTGAAACTCTGAAGATTTCATCGATTTTATCCATTTCATCGGATGTCTCGGATTTCGTCGGATTTCAGCTGAATTTGCCGTGTTTAATCGAATTTTGTTTGATATTACTTTAGTGTGTAAGCAAAGTGACAGGTTGAATACAAAAACAAAACAAACGTCAAACGGTCAGACAAAATCAATGAAAAAAACTGCATCAGCATCATCAATAAAAAAGGCATCATGTTTCGACATTCCTGTTCCGGACGGCGTGAAAGGTTGTATATCGGTTACCGGTGCCCTCAACGCCGAACTAGTTGTGGCCGGAGGTTACGTGTCCACACCGCTACCGGAACTCCATGAAAACGGTTCCGGTGGCTTCAGATGTGACAAAAAGTTTGCGATGATCAAGCCGGAAGTGGTGCACAAAAGCAAGAATCTGCTGAACCGTTACGTTCGGGTTATTATTTTACATGACCTCGAAAAAATATATTGCGTGTTGTCAATGTGTGAAAACATGAATCGAAAATAAAGATTATTGAACAAAAACGAAACATTTCAACAACAAAAATCATTTTTCAAGAATTTAAGAAGTGATCCGAGTTGGGTGGAGTACAACCATGAGGGATGTTTCCCGAAAGTTAAAAATGTACAAAAATCTGTAAGGCCTGTAAGGAATCCGGAATGACTGAGTGTGTCCGGGCTGTGGTCCATTGCCTGCGCAAAAGAATTTTGGACTTTCAGTGAATCCCGTCCTTGTGTAATTTGAATTCCTTTATTCTTCTAGAAGGCCGATTCCCTCCGATTTCCCGGCCAACGCGGTTCACCGGACTCTTTTCCTGTTGATGGGTCCTCGCACCATTTTCCCCTTTCTCAATGTATCGGTTTCCGCGCCGGGTAAGCCTTCCTACCACGGCCCCATTCCCTTCTTCGTGACCGACCAACTTTTCGGGAACCTGTTTCCTCGCACCACACCGAAGGGTGTTTTTCCAGCAAAAAATCAAAACAAATTTTCGTAATTGTCAATTTTGACATTACGTTTGACAGGTTGACGATCAATTTCGTCGAAATTGTGACTAGCTGAAGCCGGATTTGCTTAGCTGAAGTCGGATATGCTTAGCTGAAATCGGATTTGCTTGGATTTTTAGGATTTCACACGTTGAGTCGGATTCAATAGGATTTTTTGAAAATGCTTAAATTTTAACCAAAATCCCGGATATTTCACTGTGTCGTTCCCCTCGGAATACTCTTTAAGTATCAAGTTTTTCTCCAACAAAAATAAGTTCGAATCACAAAACGGAAAAAAATTGTAGGTTACAAATTGTATACGTTATTAAACCAGATACAGTTCAGACTCGTTTATCCGAAGGAATTTAATTGTCGTGTTCAAGTATGAACACTTAACTACGCTAAAGTGATTTAGAATTTTTCAATTCAAGATGGCGTCCAAAATGGCGGTGAAAACATATTGAAAAAATGCATTTTGATATTTAATAGGCAATTTACTATTCAAATTTAACTAAAATGGGGTCGCAGAACTCGAATGGAAGAACGATCATATTTTTTTTAGAACGTGATTCGATTATCCGAAGCCCATACAAAACGAACTTAGGATAATCGAGGCTTATAATAATCGAGTCTGGACAGTATCAAAAATATTTCCAGTTTTGAAGGCATTTTTAGATGAACAATTTTGAAAGTAAATTTGGACTCATTAACATAACCACAAATTTACACTTATTTTATTAAAAGCTAAAAAAATTAAATATTTATATGTCATTTTTTTGTAATGAATCATTAAAAGTAACCTAGCCTTAATGATCGATTTAAATATCATATATATTTAATTTGCTCACTTTTAGGCTGACATTTATAAGAAGCACAGTGACAATCAAAGTCACCTTGGTTTTTTTAAATAACAATTTTAAACGAAACTATTTTTAAAGCTCCATTGATTTTTATTTAAGACGTACATGGACATCACTCCATAGCTGGAGAAGAATATTATCGCAAATCAATTTACCTTAAACAATTTTTTGTGGAAAGGACGCTTAAGGGCTTCTTTTCAAATATCCGTGACCTAGAAAATATTGAACCCAGAGATTTTTGATTTATTTTAATTTTAAAATTTTCTTTGTATACACGCAGAAAAATGTTTTGTAGAGAGCCTGTACGAGGTTTGAATCAACAAAATTTTTGTTGAATATAATCAACAAAAAAAAATGCGTTGAAACAAACCATGATTTTCTCCATTCCACAAAAGTCTTTTGTTGTTTTGAAAAAGCTGCTTTGGGGTTTGCGTTGATTCAACAAAAATCTTGATTTTCAAATCAACAAAACGTTTTGTTGATTCAAATATGCCTTATTTTTCTGCGTGTAAGGAAGCGCGCGATACTTCTTGAATCTTCAACTTTGGTCAAATTTGAATTGAAAGGGTTCAGGCAAAAGGATGCAGTCAAGACTCAATTGAATATTTCTGAGTACAAAACTAATATTGTCTATTATTTTTTTAATTATTTAATTTTTTATGATACTACAAATTTGGGTTAGAGAGGATTAACAAGGTATTTTTTTTTATATGAAATGTTGTTTATTGAAAACTATAAAAATTTAAAACTAGCTATACTATTTAACTTGTGCTGCGTTGGTGTTCTCGTTGCTGGTCTCGCTGGTGTGTTTCCTGGGATAATCCGAGGGGATGGGGGTTTAGCCCTTGTGCGACCTCATCCAGGGGTCTCGGGAGCCTGGGGGGTTGTCCCTATTCCACTTTTCCTGTAGCTTGTGGTTAGGGGGGCCCCAGGTCTCCCGAGCGCCTCCGTGGTTAGTTCGTTGGTGTGTCAGTGCATCTTCCAGGCGCCCCGGAGGAGCCGGAGGGTGGTCCCTGTTCCACTCTTCTTATAGCTTGTGGTCAGGGGGGCCCCGGGACCTCCGGGCGCGACAGTGGTTATATGCAGTTCAGATGAAACTCCAGAGCTCTTCTATCGATTGCAGCATCACTTCGATTTACAAAACAAACAAACTCTACAAAGATTTTCAGGATTGTTGTTATCTGTTGTAAATTTGTAGCTTCCAGGGATGGCCTTAATAACTCGGAAAACGTTAGAGATCTCCAGCCCCCGTAGACAGCTGCTATACGCCTACGGACATCCTCCCACGCCAGCACACGCAACCTAGACTTCGGTCAAATTGACCGAAATACTCGGTAAATTTATCGGAGATTCTCTGATAGAGCGTCTCTATCAGAGAATAGAGCTATCTAAGCCCGATCTCACACACACTAGCACACCATTTGTTTTGCTGGCTGGTACAAAATTTAACCTCACTTTTTTTCGTGTACGTACACGCAATACATGCGCACGTAGATAACTCTATTCTCTGTCAAAGCTTTATCAGACATTCTCTGATAAAGTTCATTAGGTTCACGCGGGCAGATTTGACAGATGAATTCTTTGATTGTGTTGGTGAACTTTTTAGCAAAAGTTTTGTTGCCAAATCTCACCGCTTGGGCAGCGCTAGCGTCGTTCCTGTAAAAAAACGCACGCACACCACTGCACTACTGTATTTGTATTGGTAGGGATGAAATTTTGCTTTGGGGGAGTAAAATCAGTCGATGCAATTGTTTATGAACGTTTATTTTTCTTAAATTTAACATGTAACCTGGTTACAGGAACCACCTATCGATTCGTTGTATGTGCACTCCATACGAGGCGAAAGTTACCTAAACTACCCTAACGAACATGGAAAGCAGCGTTGCATTATCTTTCCCTTCGGCACCTTCAGTGCCTCTGGCGGCATTCGCTGGAACTTCTCACTCTAACCGAGTCACAGAATACTTAACACATATAATGTCCATAAAACCCGAAGGGCACCTCGTCTGTATTTGTGACGGGGGACCTTGTCCTTGGAACGTAGCGGGCCCAAGGTTAAGGCAACGACAGGCTTTTCAATTTGACCGGCAAGCTGTGCACACGCGTGTGTCCAAGTGGAAGTACAATCAGCGAAGCGGCCGCAGAGTTTGCCGATCGTCATATTCAAATTGAAACCTGTGGTTTTGAACGTTTTACTAGGCCCAACGCGCCGATAGGGAGTGTGCTTTCTTAGGAGAGCCGACCGAGTGACGTCAACCTAACACGCGGTCATCCCAACCCAACCGTAATACGCTTGGGCGAGGCCAGGACTATTCCTTCAATTGAAGGTGTTAGTCTAGGGCAGGTGTAGGATTCGGCGACCACCACGCCGGCTCTGCGGGACGGTCCGGAGACCCGGAGGGTCCGCGACCCGAAACCCGCGTGCGCACCTGTGGGCCAGGAGGTCACCACAACCTCTGGGACGGAGGGACTCGGTAGTCAATTGCCGAACTTCCATCCCCGGCCTCGAACCAAGCCACCCCGGGGAAGTTGAACGCGGCCCAGCCACACTGGCCGTCGAGCACGTGACGCGTGCAACCCATCTGCGTAAGCCTGATCAGCTGCATTTAGTACAACAAGCCAAGTCACCAACCCAGCACCAGCCGAACAGCCGCCGACGCCGACGCCGGCGCCTTCGCCGCCTCGTCACCACCAGCATGCAGAATCCAGGTCAGACCCACCCTTTGTTATTCTAAAAATAGACACCAGTGCGATGCATGAACCAAAGCGTTACGGGAAAAGGTTAGACTAATGTTAGGGAATAAGAATTAGCGCGCCACCAGCAGGTCAATGTCCGGACAAATAAACTATCGAGCTACACGTCGTCGTGTTTCCGTTTGCCCTAAAAATTAAAGGGTTGTTGTTGTTTTACACGCGAAACTCCTGGATAAGGTCTCCTAGTTTTAAGGATATTCTATGTGGAGGGTTGTCGTTGAGCGATGTTGTTGGGGTTCGAATAGTGGCTTCGGGACAAGAAAATGAACTCGCCCTGAGCGAGCTAGACCGGGACGTAACGAACACGCTGCTTTGCATGTACCTTGGGAACTCGGTACTTGGCGCTTAAGCGGAGTAGCAGAATCTCCCTGAACCCTTGCCGTTCAGCAGCGACGCGCTTGTTACATGTTGGCGCCCAACGTGGGGCGATAATTGATTAGGGCGCTTTAGAGAGTTGTAGTTGTAGACAAAAAAAAAAAAAAAAAAACGATTATTCTCGGAACGACACAGTATTTGCAAATCGAGTAAATTAGGATTATTCCGGGCGCGATCAGTGGAAAATAAAGGTAGAATTTAGGGAAATCTATTCGCGAATCTATTGGTATTTGGGAAATTGTATAACGGGGTGAAAAATTGGGGTTTGCTTACTTTAAATTTGAATTAGCATAACTTATAATTATTTAAAAATTATTGAAAAAAAAAAAACAAGGAATTATCAAAAAAAAAAAAATCATTTCTCAACATGGCTTCAAATAACAATCAAGTCGGTCTGGGAACGTATTTGAACCCGAGCGAGCTCTTACCCGACGAAGTAGAGTATGAGTTGAACCTCCGACGAATAAACATTTCGCATCTTCAGTTGGAGGATCGGAGGCTGGTGTTGCGACGTGCCCAGTTGGCAGAAATGAACCAACCCGTTGTCCTGACCTCTCGTCGAACGATTATCCAAGACACGAACTTTATACAATCCAAGCTCGTCGACTTGCGATATGAATTGGAACGATGCGGTGCCAGGTCAGAGTTATTAACACGGTTGAGACACATCCGGTTACGTGTTCTGCGTACCGAGGCGCCGACGAGAGACCAGGTCATGGTAAAGAATGAATTGTTGGAGGAAATTGACTTTTACTTTGGAGTTTACGCCAGTCCTCAAGGTGGACCGCGGAGGAACGCTTCCGGGGGACCTCAGCTGTCAAACACAAGTGGACAGAGTAATCCCGATGGCGCCGGAACGCAGTCAAATGTGCACGGAGCACAGGGTGGAGCAGGTCCGAATACGCAACCCGGGAGAAGTCGCACGGGAACCGTACCGAGACGAACGACCAATCCGACCCCAAACCCGGAAACAGCGCCTCCCAGAAGGCTTATCTTCGATTTGGCATCAAACTCGTGGATTGACAATACTGGAGCGAATTCTTCGCACGGTGGTAACTTCGACTCTCCCCTAGCGAGAGGCGGCCAGAATCGTCAGAGCACGCAAAATCACGGACCATCGGAGCATTCGTCACCGTACGTCGATGAAACAGCACGGGTGCCGCCAAGGAATTCCAGACTGAACCCGAACGTGAGATCTGAACTTAGTCAGATTGTGGACGACGTTTTAACAACACGAATGGAAGGAATGATGGATCAATTAATGCAAAGTATGCTCACATTTATTGACCAAAATCAGCATCGAAATCGAGACGAGACCGAGGAACCGGAAATTGGAAACCTGAACCTCGGCAACAACCAGGCTGGCGGAAGACCATACCGGGATCGGTCAGAGCCTCCTCCAGGCGGCAATGGAATCAACGCCAACCCCAGAGGAAGGCCGATCGATGGACGTGGGTCCGGCAACCCGGACTTCCGGCCGCGAGATACCCCGTTCGATCAAGGATTACCGGACAATTATCCGGACGGGGATGGCGCCCAAGGTTACGACACGCGAAATCGAAACCCGGAGAATAACGACGGAATTAGGGGAGATCCTTCGTTGGGAAATGATGGAAATCGTGGTTCCTCAAGCCAGAATCCGCCATTTGGCCGTGGAAATTTGGACCGGTATTCAGGAAACCGCGATTTGTCGCGAGGCAACTCTTCGGGAAACCCAGATCGGTGGCCGGATCGAAATCACGGACAACGGGGTACGGAAGGAGAATTCGAACGATACCGCGAGTCAGGTGGAAGGCCCGAACAACCAAGTCCTAATCGGTCCATGGACCAGGGGTCGGTTCCAGATTATGACCCAGGGAGACGTGGGTTCGAAGGACGATATGACAATCACCGGATCCCGATCAACAAGTGGCCAATCAAATTCAGCGGCGATCAGAAGGTCATGTCAGTCGAAGAGTTTGTAAAACGCGTCGAGATACTCGCTGGGAATAACCAAGTCAGCGACGAGGAACTGTTGAGAAAGGCTAATTTCCTCTTTAAATCGGAATCCGTCGCGGAAACCTGGTACTACACGTTTAGTCACAAATTTGCATCGTGGCAAATGTTGAAGCACCAACTCCGCCTTCGATTTGAAACTCCGAACAAGGAAAAAGTACTAGCGAGACAGATCCGAAATCGAGAGCAATACCCTAATGAAACGTTCCAGATCTACCGAAGTGAAATCGAGCGATTAAATCAGCAGATGAGTAGACCTCTGGGTGACGGCGAGTTGTGCAGTATCTTATTTGATAACATGAAGGACTGGTACCGTCCTCATTTTGCGTTCATGAGACCCGAGAACCTGACTGTAGACCTGCTGAGCGATCTATGCCATGAGCTGGACAAGTCGGTTTATCGCACGTACGCACCCCGCCCGCGACCGTATCATGTCAATTGTCTGGAAGAGGACGGAGCTTATGCGTACCCACCGGACGAAGAACCGTATGGAGAGGAAGTCAATGCGATGTCCAGATCCCGACCTCGACGATTCGCTAGACCAGAACAAGGAGAACCGAACCAAAACGCGCCGGAGACCGAGAACAACGTACTATGCTGGAACTGTCGTCAGTTCGGGCATTTCTGGAGAGGATGCCAGAGGAACATCAAGCTGTTTTGCCATGTGTGCGGAAGACCAGACGTCACGACCGCGAACTGTCCGGAAAATCACCCCAGAATGGAGAACCAAAAAAACCCATTCTTGGAAGGGAATTAGGGAGGACCTCTTCCAACGCAAATAACACTCCCGACAGCTCATTCGATCGTTTTTCTGAACTGTTGACCATCAACGTTCGGGAAAATCGGTGCCCTTATGTGACCGTTTCGATCTTCGGGACTTCTGTCGAAGGACTGTTAGACTCAGGAGCGGAGGCATGTATTCTAAGTGACGCCGAGCTGCTCAATAAACACAACTTCACTAGGTCTCCCACGAAACTGAAGATCCGAACCGCTGACGGAACCGCACACAACTGCTTGAGTTCCGTTTATATCCCATACACGTTCCGAGGGGTTACCCAGGTGATCCCTACCCTGTTCGTACCTAATCTGGCCAAGAAATTGATTCTTGGGAACGAGTTCTGGAAGTTGTTCAAGATCACACCCGCGGTAGAAGAACATGGGCAACTCACTCAGTTGAACGTTAACGAAGTAGGCGTGGACGAGATCTCGATCAATTTTATCGAGACGTACTTCGCCGAAGAATCGGCAGAGATCAACCTCGTTCTCGAACCGGATACGGGATTCATCCGACCGGTACCCGTTGAGGAAGATCTTAGTCTCGAGCTTCCGGCTGTAGAACCTCCATATCAGAAGCCGATCGTGAGTGTGGAGACGGAGCATCCGCTGTCCCCAACTGAGAACAAACAACTTCTAGCTGTAGTGCGTAAGCTGATGGGAAACGGAAAATTAGGACGAACTCATGTTTTGGAACATAAAATCGAAATTTTAGAAGGAGAGCGGCCGAAGAAACCGCCACGGTATCGAGTTTCACCGGCCATTCAGAAAGAAATGGACAAAGAGATCGAGAGGATGAAGGAGCTCGACGTGATTGAAGAGTCGGATTCAGATTGGTGTAATCCGTTGCTCCCGGTCCGAAAGTCGTCCGGAGAATGGCGGTTGTGCCTCGATTGTCGTCGAGTCAACGAAGTGACCAAAAAGGAGGCGTATCCGTTCCCGGACATGCAGGTAATTCTCGGGAGAATTGAGAAAGCCCGATTCTTCTCGATCATTGATCTGTCCAAGGCGTATTGGCAAATACCGCTAGCGATGGAAAGTCGAGATTACACGTCGTTCCGAGCTGGGAAGTCCCTTTACCGCTTCAAGGTGATGCCGTTTGGGTTGACGGGAGCGCCTACAACACAAACCAAGCTGATGAACAAAGTGCTGGGATACGACCTGGAACCGAACGTCTTCGTGTATCTGGACGATATCGTCGTCACCTCCCACACTTTCGAGGAACATCTTCAGTTGTTGCAGAAGATTGCTGATCGCCTGGCCGCTGCCAACCTTTCAATCAGTATCGAAAAATCTCGCTTTTGTCAAAAGAAAATCTCTTACTTGGGCTACGTCCTGACGGAAGAAGGGTTGTCGATCGATAGCCAAAAGCTCGAACCCATTTTGAGCTACCCCGCACCGACTACAATTAAGGAGATTCGTAGACTGTTAGGCATGGTCGGGTTCTACAAACAATTCATCCCGAACTACAGTACGGTGCTCGCACCGATTACGGACCTCCTGAAGGGAAAGTCTAAGATTGGATGGACCGAACGAGCGGAAAAGGCTCTGAATGAGATCAAAAGTTTACTCACATCCCCACCGGTGCTCGCCAATCCGGACTTCTCCCAGCCTTTCGTCATCGAGTCAGACGCGTCCTTAGTCGCCGCTGGAGCTGTTTTGGTGCAGTATCAGGCCGGAATCCGTCGTCCAATCGCGTTCTTTTCGAAGAAATTCTCAGCAACCCAAGTGAAGTATTCTGCAACTGAACGGGAATGCCTCGCCGTAATCTTGGCCATAGAGAAGTTTCGACACTATGTGGAGGGCACCAGATTCAAGGTCGTCACCGACGCGCAATCGCTGAAGTGGCTTAATCAGGTCAGCATTGAGGGCAACTCCGCGCGGCTGGTCAGATGGGCACTGAAACTGCAGCAACACGACATCATCCTGGAATATAGGAAAGGGAAGTTAAACGTGGTGGCAGATGCCCTGTCCAGAGCTGTTCCAGAACCGGATGTGTTCACGATAGATCTAGATCTCGAGCGGCTCAAGAAGAACATCGCCAAGGATGAGGAGCGGTACAAAGACTTCCGGGTGATCCGAGGAAAGGTCTATAAGTTCGTTGCTAGCTCAACTCCAAACGATCAACGATTCGAGTGGAAGATGGTTCCTACGAAAGCCGAACGCATACTGATTCTGGACGCCGAGCACAGCGTGGCCCACTTCGGGTTCTACAAAACGTTGAAAAAGATCCAGGAGAAGTACTACTGGCCCGGCATGACCGTCGACGTGAAGCGGTTCTGTCGAGGTTGTGAAGTCTGCAGAACCTCGAAATATCCCAACACAGCTCGAGTTCCGCCGATAGGTCGATCAAAGGTGGCTAGCATGCCCTGGCAGATGATTTCCGTCGACTACATGGGACCATTTCCCCGGTCTAAGCACGGGAACACGGTCCTGTTGGTGATCACCGACCATTTCTCGAAATTCGTGATCATTCAACCAATGAGGGAGGCCAAGACTACCGCCCTAGTGGCGTTTCTGGAATCGATGGTATTTTTGCAGTTCGGGGTCCCCGAAATCGTAATCTCTGACAACGGACCGCAATTTAAATCCGCGTTGTTTGGGAACTTGTTGAAAAGGTACAAGGTTAATCACTGGAAGAATGCGAGCTACCACCCGGCCAACAATCCGACCGAACGAGTGAACCGAGTCATTGTTGCGGCCATTCGGACGTACCTCAAGGACGATCAACGCGAATGGGACGAAAATATCAACCAAGTGGCCCTTGCCATCAGGACCGCAGTACACGAATCTACCGAGTTTACGCCCTACTTCATCAATCATGGGCGCAACTATATCAGTTCCGGGGAAGAATATTCGCGGATCAGGGAAACCAACGGAGGAACAGAACAGGAAGCCGAGAAACTGGGAGAGGACATGAAAATAATATTTGAAAAAGTGAAACTCAACCTAAAAAAAGCTTACGATCGCTACGGGAAGTATTATAATCTCCGTTCGAAAGCGAAAGCCCCCACTTTTGAAAAAGGGGAAGTAGTGTTGAAGAAAAATTATGGGTTATCTAATAAGGCGAAAAGATTTAACGCTAAATTAGCAAACACTTACTCTCCCGCCAAGGTTATCGCCAAGTTGGGTAGTCATTGCTACGAACTGGAAGATTTAACCGGTCAAAAATTGGGAGTTTTCCGTTCCGCGGATCTCCAGAAACGTTGATCTTGGGATAAGAAAGCACTAGCTTGTACAACTCTAAACTAAACTAAACTACATTGAGGGTAAACAAACCAAACCAGACTTACCATCATTTTTTCTTTTATTCTCTTCTCTGCAAAACAATAAACAATACCCCATTCAAACACTCCCACTTTTCATTTTCCTTAAGTAAACACTCCCCTAAACCATGCCACAATACTAGCCACCACCACCACCACTATTTACTTAATTTAGTTAATAAATTTTTAGAAATAACTCGAAGAATATTTAGATAAAAGTTCATAAACCGCAAACCAGAGCGGAAAAAAACTCGCGACGGGACTGACGTTTGAATTGTTTTGATTTGCCGAGGTTGTCGGTCTGCAAGTCGGTAAAGCGGTTTAGTACACGAGAGCAAAAAGCCAGTGGCGTACGCTCTCAGACTAGGTGAGAAAAAAAGAGTAGGAAAAGATAAAACTTTAGGCGGAATTTATGGAACCAAACTGAGTTCAACAAAGGTACTAAAATTAGCCATTTTGTTCGGATAACTATCTGAAACGGAGGAGTATATCTCCTAACAAGGGAATACATTGTTCTATAGCTGAATTCAATAAGCGGCAAGAGAAGGAATGACCTTCAGTTATGATTCACGCGGAATCGAGTACGGGTCATAGTGGATTTTTATCTGCAAGTCGTATAATAAACGGGAAAAATCGAAATTAGGAAGAACACGTAATCTGAAGAAGCAGGACTACAAATAGTAATCCAGTGCGCTTCGTAAACGAAATAAAATGTGGATTAGTTACGCTGTGGTTCTAAGAATAATCGTTGAGAACTAAAATAATAAGTAAGGAACAAAAGCGCCCTCATCAATTCAGTTTAAGTGATCGTATAAGTGTAAAAAAAATTCTTGCATAATTTTTTTTTGTTGAGGAAGGGGGAAATGTAACCTGGTTACAGGAACCACCTATCGATTCGTTGTATGTGCACTCCATACGAGGCGAAAGTTACCTAAACTACCCTAACGAACATGGAAAGCAGCGTTGCATTATCTTTCCCTTCGGCACCTTCAGTGCCTCTGGCGGCATTCGCTGGAACTTCTCACTCTAACCGAGTCACAGAATACTTAACACATATAATGTCCATAAAACCCGAAGGGCACCTCGTCTGTATTTGTGACGGGGGACCTTGTCCTTGGAACGTAGCGGGCCCAAGGTTAAGGCAACGACAGGCTTTTCAATTTGACCGGCAAGCTGTGCACACGCGTGTGTCCAAGTGGAAGTACAATCAGCGAAGCGGCCGCAGAGTTTGCCGATCGTCATATTCAAATTGAAACCTGTGGTTTTGAACGTTTTACTAGGCCCAACGCGCCGATAGGGAGTGTGCTTTCTTAGGAGAGCCGACCGAGTGACGTCAACCTAACACGCGGTCATCCCAACCCAACCGTAATACGCTTGGGCGAGGCCAGGACTATTCCTTCAATTGAAGGTGTTAGTCTAGGGCAGGTGTAGGATTCGGCGACCACCACGCCGGCTCTGCGGGACGGTCCGGAGACCCGGAGGGTCCGCGACCCGAAACCCGCGTGCGCACCTGTGGGCCAGGAGGTCACCACAACCTCTGGGACGGAGGGACTCGGTAGTCAATTGCCGAACTTCCATCCCCGGCCTCGAACCAAGCCACCCCGGGGAAGTTGAACGCGGCCCAGCCACACTGGCCGTCGAGCACGTGACGCGTGCAACCCATCTGCGTAAGCCTGATCAGCTGCATTTAGTACAACAAGCCAAGTCACCAACCCAGCACCAGCCGAACAGCCGCCGACGCCGACGCCGGCGCCTTCGCCGCCTCGTCACCACCAGCATGCAGAATCCAGGTCAGACCCACCCTTTGTTATTCTAAAAATAGACACCAGTGCGATGCATGAACCAAAGCGTTACGGGAAAAGGTTAGACTAATGTTAGGGAATAAGAATTAGCGCGCCACCAGCAGGTCAATGTCCGGACAAATAAACTATCGAGCTACACGTCGTCGTGTTTCCGTTTGCCCTAAAAATTAAAGGGTTGTTGTTGTTTTACACGCGAAACTCCTGGATAAGGTCTCCTAGTTTTAAGGATATTCTATGTGGAGGGTTGTCGTTGAGCGATGTTGTTGGGGTTCGAATAGTGGCTTCGGGACAAGAAAATGAACTCGCCCTGAGCGAGCTAGACCGGGACGTAACGAACACGCTGCTTTGCATGTACCTTGGGAACTCGGTACTTGGCGCTTAAGCGGAGTAGCAGAATCTCCCTGAACCCTTGCCGTTCAGCAGCGACGCGCTTGTTACAAACACTGTACAGAGCACACTTTTGATGAACAGGATCTGCCGGACGAGGAGATGCATTCGGCTGGCTACGCGATGCTGGTAGCTCCAGATTCCCTGGTCATCTTACGGCCACAACCTGCAAGAGGAAAAATAAAATTAATAATCTATCCGTACTTCACCAAATGCAGAATATCCTTCACTCAGCATTCAAAATTCAATTTAATGCACTTACTTGTTAGTAACAGCAAAAGTACAACCATTTTTTATTCATTTTCACCAAAGAAAATTGAAAAAACGGCACCGGCACTGCAGCGAACAAAACAAACGCGATATTTAGTTTAATGTGTCATGGCGGACATTGGCTGCTACGATGGGATGTTCAAATACTACGATGACAAAACAAATTATAGGGTCGTTCAAATATTACGTACATAAACAAACACCAAGAAAATTTAAGTTTTTAATAAAATGTCAAAATGTCAAAATGTCCAAATGTCAAAATGTCGAAATGTCAAAATGTCAAAATGTCAAAATGTCAAAATGTCAAAATGTCAAAATGTCAAAATGTCAAAATGTCAAAATGTCAAAATGTCAAAATGTCAAAATGTCAAAATGTCAAAATGTCAAAATGTCAAAATGTCAAAATGTCAAAATGTCAAAATGTCAAAATGTCAAAATGTCAAAATGTCAAAATGTCAAAATGTCAAAATGTCAAAATGTCAAAATGTCAAAATGTCAAAATGTCAAAATGTCAAAATGTCAAAATGTCAAAATGTCAAAATGTCAAAATGTCAAAATGTCAAAATGTCAAAATGTCAAAATGTCAAAATGTCAAAATGTCAAAATGTCAAAATGTCAAAATGTCAAAATGTCAAAATGTCAAAATGTCAAAATGTCAAAATGTCAAAATGTCAAAATGTCAAAATGTCAAAATGTCAAAATGTCAAAATGTCAAAATGTCAAAATGTCAAAATGTCAAAATGTCAAAATGTCAAAATGTCAAAATGTCAAAATGTCAAAATGTCAAAATGTCAAAATGTCAAAATGTCAAAATGTCAAAATGTCAAAATGTCAAAATGTCAAAATGTCAAAATGTCAAAATGTCAAAATGTCAAAATGTCAAAATGTCAAAATGTCAAAATGTCAAAATGTCAAAATGTCAAAATGTCAAAATGTCAAAATGTCAAAATGTCAAAATGTCAAAATGTCAAAATGTCAAAATGTCAAAATGTCAAAATGTCAAAATGTCAAAATGTCAAAATGTCAAAATGTCAAAATGTCAAAATGTCAAAATGTCAAAATGTCAAAATGTCAAAATGTCAAAATGTCAAAATGTCAAAATGTCAAAATGTCAAAATGTCAAAATGTCAAAATGTCAAAATGTCAAAATGTCAAAATGTCAAAATGTCAAAATGTCAAAATGTCAAAATGTCAAAATGTCAAAATGTCAAATTGTCAAATTGTCAAATTGTCAAATTGTCAAATTGTCAAATTGTCAAATTGTCAAATTGTCAAATTGTCAAATTGTCAAATTGTCAAATTGTCAAATTGTCAAATTGTCAAATTGTCAAATTGTGTCAAATTGTGTCAAATTGTCAAATTGTCAAATTGTCAAATTGTCAAATTGTCAAATTGTCAAATTGTCAAATTGTCAAATTGTCAAATTGTCAAATTGTCAAATTGTCAAATTGTCAAATTGTCAAATTGTCAAATTGTCAAATTGTCAAATTGTCAAATTGTCAAATTGTCAAATTGTCAAATTGTCAAATTGTCAAATTGTCAAATTGTCAAATTGTCAAATTGTCAAATTGTCAAATTGTCAAATTGTCAAATTGTCAAATTGTCAAATTGTCAAATTGTCAAATTGTCAAATTGTCAAATTGTCAAATTGTCAAATTGTCAAATTGTCAAATTGTCAAATTGTCAAATTGTCAAATTGTCAAATTGTCAAATTGTCAAATTGTCAAATTGTCAAATTGTCAAATTGTCAAATTGTCAAATTGTCAAATTGTCAAATTGTCAAATTGTCAAATTGTCAAATTGTCAAATTGTCAAATTGTCAAATTGTCAAATTGTCAAATTGTCAAATTGTCAAATTGTCAAATTGTCAAATTGTCAAATTGTCAAATTGTCAAATTGTCAAATTGTCAAATTGTCAAATTGTCAAATTGTCAAATTGTCAAATTGTCAAATTGTCAAATTGTCAAATTGTCAAATTGTCAAATTGTCAAATTGACAGCAACCATTTATACAATAAAAAAATTAAACAATTAAACAATTAAACAATTAAACAATTAAACAATTAAACAATTAAACAATTAAACAATTAAACAATTAAACAATTAAACAATTAAACAATTAAACAATTAAACAATTAAACAATTAAACAATTAAACAATTAAACAATTAAACAATTAAACAATTAAACAATTAAACAATTAAACAATTAAACAATTAAACAATTAAACAATTAAACAATTAAACAATTAAACAATTAAACAATTAAACAATTAAACAATTAAACAATTAAACAATTAAACAATTAAACAATTAAACAATTAAACAATTAAACAATTAAACAATTAAACAATTAACCAATTAAACAATTAAACAAAAAAAAATTTCAAAGTTTATCCAATAAATCTTTGGGTTAAGTAATTTTTGAATGCCCCTTTTCACATAATCGCTGAATGCTCCCCGTCTGAGATGACGGCTTATGCCGATATCCGCCACTAGGGGCGCAACGATCTTTGGATGAATTAGGGGTGAATTCTCGTGTACGATACAATGTTGTGCTCATGTGTGCGTTTAAGTTGTTTTCTTGGATGAACTCAAACCAAAAAGTTTATCAGAGAATCTCTGATAGACGATTATCAGAGATCGGTCTGATAAGCGCCAGGTTTGCGTGCAGCACTCGAGGGCACTCGCTGAATTTGTGTTGTACTGTCTCGATTGCAGCGCCACAGTGCTCGCAGTCTTCCCCATCTGTTCTGTGCATGATGTGCAACAGCCTCCGGTGTACGGTCTTTTCGTTCACGATAACATACAGCTCGCTACGCTGAGGTGCCGCGATTCCACGTAATGCAATGTTCTGCCAAACTCGACGCCAGTTCACCAGTGGGTTGTTTCGCTGCACTTTTGGCAGCTCTGTTTGTTGTTCCACGTACCAGTGATGAAGAAGATCGGTGGAGATGTTTTGTTGGAGGTTTTGAGGGAGCTGAGCAAAGTTTTGACAAACTTGCTTTAAACAGGGAAATGCTGCAGGAGGATTTACTGGGATAGGATTGGCTTGAATGAGGAAGGATCTGTAGAAAGGAATGGAGGCGATCTCTCGTACGTGTCGATTGAGCAAAAGAGCTTTACACTTCATCGCAGGCAGCTGTAAACCAAGTCCACCTCCGTCTCTATCGCGCGCAAGCTGGTGCATAGGAACTCTTGCAGGAACTCTGCTCCAAAGAAAAGTCCCCATCGTCGAAGTAATTTTGGCAACGTGTACGTTGAGTGGTGGAAGAATCGACGAGATGTACCAAATCTTGGCCGTTATGAACGTGTTGAGGAGAATCACTTTTTGGTGCAAAGATAGAGTGCGCAACGAATGAAGCCACCTGTGCCGTGCAAACTTCGTCACAATTGCGTCCCAATTCTGCCTGATCATCGAGCGAATCGAATTAACATAGATCACACCCAAGATCTTGATCGAATCTGCTGTCTGTAGCCACGGAACGTCATCGTCGTCGTCACCGCCAGCACCAGTACGGCCAACGATGATACTTGTTGTTTTTCTTAAGTTCAGCTTCGCACCCGAAACAAGTTCAAAGCGAGCGAAGAGCGTATGTATGTGTTGTAGTTTGCTTGTTGATGTGACGATTACACTTATGTCGTCCGCGTAGGCGACGACAAGATTTGAGGCACAGATTCTCTCCAAACGGCTCAGCAACGGGTGTAGATAGAGCACGAACAGATGCATCGATAGCGGGTCGCCTTGGCGAACCGAACGTTCAATGGAGAAAGCAGGAGAGAGATGGCCATTCACCATCAGTCGAGAAGACGCTGCTTCGGCTATCCGCCAGAGCAGGGCCACGAGATTAGCGATAATCCCAAGAGAACACATAGTTCGAAAGAGAAAACCGTAGTCAACTCGGTCGAAGGCATGATCGAGATCAAAAGAAACAACACGGCCTTTCTGACCTCGACTGATCAGCTGGGCGATTCGGTCCTTCAACGCCAGTGTTGCTTGGTAGATGTTCCGCTCAGGATTGGAACATTTTTGAGCGGCGCTTAGAATTCCGTGTGTACGCATCACTCTCTCAAGTCGGGCTTTGAGCACGCGTGAGAGAATTTTATAATCAAAATTGAGCAGAGAGATTGGCCTGAAAGAGCGAGCCGTATCCCCTGCGTCCTTTTTTTTACCAAAACTATGACACCATCCACGAATGCAGCCGGGAACGCTCCCGACAGAGCTTCATTTAGTACCAGGTTTAGCTCACGGTGAATAACATCAAACGCACGAAGGTAGAACTCCTTTGGCAGCCCGTCTGAACCCGGGCTCTTTCTTGACGCGCTCGTTCGTATCGCTGCTAGTATCTCGTCCGTCGTGATTTCATTCATGCAGGCAAGGTTTGCTTCATCGTTCTCTGGGACAACTCGAACGCAGTGAAACGCGTTCTCTGCATCTCGTTCTACATTGCCTGCTCCGTATAGTTGCTCGAAATAGCGCACCATGTGTTGCTCAATCTCATCGGACCGCTCAATAATATCCCCATGCTCATTTCTCAGCTGTGTGATCGTCGTTTTCTTTCTCTTTCTCTCACCAATCTGGAACGTTGACATCGGCTCGCCAGCAACGTACGTCTCATTGAT
The DNA here is from genome assembly GCF_015732765.1 of Culex quinquefasciatus. Taxonomy (NCBI): domain Eukaryota; kingdom Metazoa; phylum Arthropoda; class Insecta; order Diptera; family Culicidae; genus Culex; species Culex quinquefasciatus. The sequence goes on along the minus strand of NC_051862.1, from coordinate 102,521,135 downwards.
GCGCACGAACATCTGTGTGAAATTACGCTGGAGCGCCAACATCTTCCCTTTGACGTGGTTGATCGTTGACAGCATAGCCGGGTTGTGCAGGTAGCCGTCGTACGCCAAACGAAGCTCAGCATACAGCCGTTGGTATTCCCTGTAGAACTCGTCGTAAACGGCTTTCGATTTCCAGCGAAAAAAAGATTTAATTTTGGGTTTTGCATACGACAACCACCATGTCATCCACGAAGGATAACTGCGGCGATATCGAGTCCAAAACTGCCATTGATGTTGAAGTTCATTCATGTGTTCCGCAATAAGTAGATGATGACGCAGAGCCCAGAAACCCGTGCCTGGACCACGCCCGAGATGGGGTAAGCAGAGCCGCACAGTTACAGCCTTGTGATCGGAGAAGGGGCATACGTGTGTGTCAGCAGAGCGTAAGTGCTCACACAGCCCTGCACTGACATACACACGATCAAGTCTGGACGATGAATATTGAGTGATGTATGTGTGCCCAGGGGTCTGTGAATTTAGCTGTTGCCAAACATCACGTAGCTGTAGTTGTCGAATAGTATTCTGGAGAGCCGGGCTTGTGTTGGTGCCAGTTGCATCGCAAAGACGTAAAACACAGTTGAAATCGCCAGACAAGATCGTGTGTTCGGTTTGGTGACGGAGATAGAAAGCGACTGTGTTGTTGAAGAATCTTTCTCGTTCCATCCGCAGCGCTGTCCCTGAAGGAGCATACACACAGCAAAGAGTGACACCGTGTACCCGAAGCACAACGAGACGTCCGTCGAGACTTTTCTCAACGTTCGTGAAACCGATGTGCTCCTTGAGCGCGATAGCCGTTCCTCTCCGAGAGTGATCCACATTGCATATTAAATTGTAGCCAGGTAAGTAGAGGCGTTCGTTCTCCACCTCCTGAAGGAAGACGATATCCAGGTCTTGTGTTCGAATAAAAGTGCGAAGGGCGTCAAGCTTCGTAGTATTAGTGATAGTGTTGATGTTTATTGTAGCTATTTTATAACTTGTGTAATCCATTATTCCGAGGTGGTGTTATTTCCGTGAGCGGTTTTCTGCTTCTTGGTTTGCTGCCGGTTGCGAAGGTTTCTGCTATCCGAGGAAGCAGTGGAGCCATCACTTTCACCGTCATCATCAGCTGGGTTCGGGTTGACAAGTGGTGGAGCAAGTAAAGGAGCAATTGGAGGGGGCATGTTTGACATGGAAGTTGTTGAGCCGCTCGTTGCGGCATCACTGGACAGGGTCAAGTTGCGCTGCTTAAACTGTGTAGGTTGTTGTGAAGAATTCGGCTGTGCACCAGCTGTCTTGCCGCTGGCGCTGGTCTTCTTGGGTGGTTCGTTTTGTTTTTGTTTTGCCGGTTTTGACCCCGACGGCTGTGTTGGTTGTTTCGCTACGCTAGCGTACGTAGTGTTGGTATCAGCGGCGAGTTTCTGCGCCAGGAGTTTTTTGTTGATGACGCAGGAAACGCCGTTGTGGACAAATTCGGCACAATGCCGACATGTTTGTTTTTGCCCAAAATACGAAACGGCAGTGGTTTCCGAATCGATAACGACGAACGAGGGGATATTAGTTTTAACCAACATCCGGATAATACGCACACCATTCGGCAAAGCGCCAAAGAGGTGGGTTTCACCCGTCACTTGTTCGTGGATGGAGATTACATCTCCATAACGCTTCAGGAACTCGACGATCGTAGCGCTTGTCACAGCTTCGGATAGATCAGTGACCTTTACATCCACTGCCCCATCCTCCATCGTGATCTTGAGCGGATAGTGTATGTCCTCATGCACGATCTCGTGTAGTTCGCCTTGCTCTTCGACCACTTTTTGGGCCGTGGCGAGGTCGACGACCTTCACGAAAGCGCACCCAAGGCTTCTGTTGCACTGGATCCTTTTCACTTGTTCGCGTTTTAACCCGAGCATCGTGCCAACGAACAGGTGCACCTCCTCAGAAGTGGGTTTCCTTGGGACGTTAGAATAATCCACGCGAAAGGTATTCTCGCGACGATTCATCGCGGAAAATTCACACACGAAGACAACCGTGGAAGAAAGTGTTGGCGAAAGTCTTCCGTAGAAATAGCGCTTCAAACACGTCTGTTCGCTACGGAGTAAGAGCGACAACTGGTGGTATCATATCGTCGTTTGTGTGCTATCTTGTTGCACGTCCTATCTTTTTACAGCAGACGTGTCACAAGATAGCACACAAGCGACGATATAGTGATCAAAGTAAAATAACACAATAAGAGCATTCCAACCACAATAAAAATGCTTAAAAAAAAACATAATGGCATCTAATAAATCTCCTGATTAAAAAACTTAATAACATAAGAAGATCTGTGAAACCTGCATTATAACAAATACTGAACAGGTAAAAAAAAAGTTGAATTTTAGATAACTTCGACTCCGACTCCGACTCCGGGTTATCAGAAATTTCCGGCTCCGACTCCGACTCCGACTCCAGCTCATAAAATTTAGCCGACTCCGACTCCGACTCCAGCTGTTCGAGTTTTGATGACTCCGACTCCGACTCCCAAAAAGACCCGACTCCAGCTCCGACTCCACAGCCCTGCTCCATTCTGTTTATATTCATTAACAAAAACATTTTTAACATGACCTTAGTCACCCACCAGGCGGGAATAAAAAAGGCCTGTTCCATAATTGTTTGATGACACCTGCCACAATTGTTGAACACCTGAATTTAACAGCTAGTTTAACAAAAAAAAAATGATTGTCCACGCTCCATATAAAAAAGTTTTTTTTTTATTGTTTATTGTTTATTCGTCAAGCTTATGTAGACTACTTACAATTTTCTTACATACTAGATATTATTTCTATTGTACAGATTTTTTCGTAGTTCCGGTTTAGACATGTCGAAATGTATGTACTGTGAATTTTCATTATAAAAGCGCATCATTTGATTTAATGGCGAATTTTTTAAATAATTTGTCGTGTATGCAGTTATTCTAAAAAGTTGTGAATGTCTAAGAGTACGGCTTGGTTCATGAATACTATTGCGTATTACTGAAAATAATGCTGATGACTGTATGCGTTGAGAAATAATGTCGTTGATGAAAGAGAGCATGGCAAATTTACGACGTTCTTGTAATGATTGTATGTTTATGAGCATGCAGCGTGCTTCATACGATGGGAGAGGAAATGCAGTCCAGTTAAGTTTACGTAGTGCGTACAGTAAGAATTGTTTTTGGACAGATTCAATACGTGCTTGGTGTACGGCATAGTATGGATTCCAGACGATACTACAGTATTCCAAGAGTGGCCTGACATACGTTATATAGAGTAATTTAATAGTATACGGGTCCTGGAAGTTGAATGCAAAGCGCTTTTTAAAGCCTAATGTACTTTTTGCCTTGTTTATTATTGTGTTATAGTGTTCTACAAAGTTAGTTGTGAGTCTAGGATGACACCTAGATCACGTACTACTTTGCATTTTTCTACTGGTTGGTTTCCTAATAATACTGTTATGTTTGGTGTTTCATGTTTTCTGCTGAAGGCAATGGAATTACATTTCTTTACATTCAATTGGAGTAGGCTTTTACTACACCATGTGTAGAAAAGATTAATTTCGTTTTGGAATACATGACTGTCATTGGCATTTCCTATTTCCATATACAATTTCATGTCGTCTGCATATACAAGTACGTTAATTTTTTTAAGAATGAAGGAAATGTCGTTTACATACAAGATGAAAAGAAGAGGTCCTAGATGGGATCCTTGCGGAACCCCAGAGGTGACGTGAATTGATTCCGATAGTACATTTTGGAAGCGAACAATTTGTTCGCGCTTAGTCAAATATGACTTAAGCCATTCCAAAAGATTCGGTTGAATTCCAATTTTCTGCAGTTTGAAGATTAATAATGGTATGTCGATTCTGTCAAATGCCTTACTAAAGTCTGTGTAAATTGCTTCTACGAAATTGCGATTATGCATTGCATTCAGTGTAAAATTTACAAATTCTAAAAGATTGGTGCTAGTAGAGCGGCCTTTAAAAAGCCGTTCTGTTTACATGTGATGCGGTTTTTACTTGCTGAAAGATTTTTTCATTTATAATAGATTCGAAAAGTTTTGGAATGCAAGACAAAAGGGCAATTCCGCGATAATTACGTATGTCTGATTTTGGGCCTGACTTGAAAATAGGCACCAAAAAAGACTTTTTCCATGTTTGTGGGAATTTTCCAGTATTTATTGACATGTTGAAAAGATGATGCAGTGGATATGTCAATTCTTCTGCAAGGTTCTTTAGGAATGCAGGTGCTATTCCGTCGGGTCCTGGTCCTTTTGATGAGTCTAAGTCCTTCAATGCCTGGCGTACTTCCGTTTCTGACAAAGAATTGACTGAGACGTCATTTGGAAATTCCGGTATATATGAAAAGTAGTCGCGGTCGCGGTCTTCTTCGGAAAATGAGGTGTATACTTCTTTGAAAAATTTTGAAAAAGATTGCAAATTTCTTTTGAGTTACTGCCTACATTTTCGTCCAGTTGCATTTGCGATGGGAAGTTACTACTTTTGGATTTGGATTTTACGTAATTAAAGAAATTTTTCGGGCATGATTTGACTTCAGATTCGACTTTACTATTATATTCTTCGTTGGCAGAATTGAGTGCCGAAAAAAAATGGTCGGAAATATTTAGATAATTCAGAAGATTTGTGTCATTTGTATTGTTTCTGTATAGTTTGTAGGCTTTTTGTTTTCTGTTTTTTAAATTTCTTAGTTGTGGGGTGAACCACACTGGGTATTTATTGCCTGTGTTATTACGTCGTCTTCTTTTAGTAGGTACGGTTTCAGATGTTATAGTGTTAATTTCCGTATAGAATTTTCCTACTAATTCGTCGACATTTCCTTCATTATTAAATAAATTTTGCCAGTCAATTGCAAGTAGTTTACGTTTGGCTTCTACAAAGTTTGTTTTATTGTATTCCAGGACTTCTTCATATTCCCAGTCAATGGGCAAAGTGTTTTTATGGACATAAATAGAATATTCAATTGCTGTATGGAAGACTTCATTCTTCCAAAGGGGGGTTACAGATTCTTGTACATGAAAGTCTTCAATACAGTTAGTGAATAAAAGGTCTAAAAATGAATTTCTTTGGTTTTTACATGATTGATTTGGAAAAGTCCATAATTTGCAATATTGTCAAAGAGAAAATGCAAAGTTTCATTTTCCCCAATGACTGGGAGAAGAATTGCTTCATTTTCTTGGTCAGATATAAATTCGACTTTGCTTTGATTAAAGTCGCCATAAATGTGAAGTTTTACTTCCGGTTCCATTTTTGATGTTATGATTTCTACTGTTTTAAAGAATAGTTCATACGACTGTTTATTTGCATGGTCCGGCGGAAAGTATACTGATGCAAAAATATGTACTTGGCCTGCAATAGTGGCTTTGGCCCAGACTTGTTCAAATTGATAATGTTTTTCAGTTACAATTTCTTTTGGATTAAGTCTGGCATTTATGGCTAAGAGGACGCCGCCTCCTGACTTTTTCTGACTGAGATTTAAATTTCTATTGCCTAGGAATACAAAATAATTGTTTCCAAAAATTTCTTCAGGGTGGACGCTTTCGTCCCAGTTAGTTTCAGTTCCAAGAATAATGTCGAAAGAATGTGAGAGAATGTTTAAAGAAATTTCCTTCATTTTGCCTGGGCTTTTCATGCGATTGAAATTCTGACAATAAATTAGAATTTCATTCGCATTCTGTTGTTCCGTTGAAGAAATTTTTGGAGACATACTTAAATTATTAATAGTACTTACTGCCTCTTGCGAGGGTGTCATTTCTTCTTCCGTGTTAGAAGGCGTCAATGCTTGTAAAAATTCGACGATGTAGTCGGCAGGTAAAATTTGTTGGCGGCTTCGCGCGAATGCTGCAGGTATTGAAGTCTTCTAGTTGTTACATATTTCCTGTAGGTTTCAGGTCGGTGAGGGTTTGCTTAGGTGAAATTCCAATTGTTGAATTGTATTCCATGAAGATGTTCATAAGATGTTCAGGTTCAGTAGGCAGGCCATTGGATGCAAAAAGACATGCATGCTGGTTAGTGTTAGTCCGTCTATGCAGACGTCCGGTTTTGGTCCTTCAGATACGCCAAGTATAGTCTGAGATTGTCATAGACTTTAATTTCGCGGAGTCTGGCCAGCAGGAAACGGCCATCGCCGACTGCAGACTGTTCAGTTAGGCGTACTATGGGCGGCTTCATTGGGTCCAGACAGAACATACTGTCTGTTACTTCAGGAGTTTGTGATGACGTTTTTGCTGGCTGCGGCGTGGTGGCGTTTAGAGGTGGGACGATTGGCGTTTTTCCTTCCGGTAGGGGTTGATGGTCTCCCTTTTCGGAAGTTGATGAAGTTTGAATTCGATGTAGTTGGAGGTTGGCCAGAAAATTCGACCCTTGCCTGGTCTAGAAGTTCCTTGTCGGACAATTTGGTTGACGAATGAGTGAAAAAGTTGCTGCTACTTGCGTTGTCCTGGTCGAATTGATTGTCCTTTAAGTTAAAATGTGGCGTACTTGGGTTTCGGCCTGCGTCAGAGTTGCAGTTGGTCTGGTGCTGTTGCCGACGAAGATGTTGATGTGATTGTTGTTGCTGCAGGTGTTGCTGTTGCCGGCGTTGCTGATGATGTTGTTGTGATTGTTGTTGTTGCTGGTGCTGAATTTGTTGACGATGTTTTCGGTTGCGGCGACGTGCTTTTTCGGCTTCCTTTTCCTGAAGACGGCGAGTCCGCTGCCTGGCGTCGAAGTCGGTCCAGTCTGGCTTCCAAATTTTTTGCTGCCGATAAGTCGCCAGCCAGATTCGATTTCCAGTACGGTTTGTTCGTTTAATTCTTCTGCCAGTGATTTTTGCCGGACTTCAATTTCATTGTCTTGCAGTTTATTGATGGATGAAGTGAGGGCCCTCACTTCATCGTGGACTGCTAAAATTATGTCCGAGGGCATTTTTCTGCTGAGGCAATTGTTTTAATTATGTCATCCCGGTGGGATGACGTAATTTCCTGGATACGGCAGAATGATTCAGCGAGTTTATGATTCTGGTCCGAGGTGGTGTCTTCAAATGCTTTTCTGACTTCGTTTAAGGGAAGTCCATTGCCGGTGCCTGTGTTAATACTGCCGAAAGTATTCGACTTGCGATTTCTGCAGATTTCTTAATTTCTTCCTGCAGGCCTATGATTTTATTATGCAGTTCATTAAGGGCTTCTTGGTTTGTCTTGTCATTGGTCTTGATGTGAGTCAAGATCATATGACTGCCTTCTAAATGATGCTGCATTATTTTTCTAATGTCGATTTCCATATGAAGGTTATTTCGACAAAGGCTGCATATAGGAAGTACATGTAGTTGCAAGTCGTCTTCGGAGCCACGTTTGACCCCAATACAGGCTGCGTGAAATTGTCGATTACAAATGCCCGTACAGTTCCAGAGGTATTGTTGGTCGAAGGGTGAAGAGCACGTCGGCACATAGCACTGCATTTTGCTTACGTTTGTTAATAAGTGCACACGCGACGCGCGACAAAAAAAATAAATATGTTTACGTTTACGTTTGTGGACTGGGTCAGTGAAGGTAAATAAAAATAAGGTGTAGAGCGAATTAAAAAACGCGTCCGTCCGGTAAAAAGACTCAACTGCAACTGATGGACAATTGTCCACGAAAGGGAGGGGGGGGGGGGGTTAAAAAATGTTAACTTCAGTTTTATTGGTTCCAGTTTCTGAAGTCATCATTAGAGGAGGTTGGGGTAATTTGGACACCTCTATAAAAATATTTTTTTTTTCAGTAGTTATGCTCTCGACTGTTGCTCTACAATTTTGCATTTAGTTTTTCGGCTTTCAGTCATATAGCAGTGAAAACAATGTATTGTTTCAATTTCCGACGTTTCGGCAAATTTATTGCCTTTTTCAAGGATTCTAAAAATATTTGTTTGTTTTTTTAACTATCCGTGCTTGTTTTAGGTGGGAAAATACTGTTGGTTACTTACAAAAACGGTTTGTTTTCTTGTTATTTTTGGGTAAATTGGTAACTGTCTTTTGTTGTTGTTCCTCAGTCTTAGTTGGCTGTAATTGAAGGGTTTGCACGAGGGGGGGGGTAATAAAATTCAGCAACGTTTCAGATGGTTCAAAGGGCACTTACTGCATAGCAGCACATATTATGCTGGTAGCTGCTGGTTTCGGTTTCGAATAAAAATTTTTGTGTTGCACTATCCACGAAACGGTCAATTTCAAAATGATTTTTGTATTTGTTTAGGTGAGTTGCTCCATCCTGCATTTTTCGTGAGTCTTTTTGTAACATTTTAGGCTATTTTCACAAAAAATTTGAACGAAAAAAAATCGTGGGCTTACCTTCAAATTTAACTTTTAAACTTAAAGATCAAAAAATCTCATAAAAGTGGAGTGTTTTTTTTCTTTCAGTGTATTTTTTCGGAAAGCCCGTCAAATTTCCTACAAGTTTGTCTTTGACCTTCGAGATACAGCAATATTTGAATTACGAAATACAAACATATTTGAAATAAGGCGTCATCCATAAAGTACGCACGCTCTTAGGGGGGGAGGGGGGGTTACCGTAGGTGTGACAAGATGTGACCAAGGGGGGAGGGGGGGTTTGCGAGACTGTGACGTCACGCTAGGTTTTTTTTATGATTGCATAATATCAATTCGATATGTACACAATTAAATTAAATCCTCGTTTCTAAAATTGTTTGTTTACTATTATTTAGAAGAACCGTCATCAGGGATGACATTGGGTCTGGGGGGTGAGATTGGGCCATACAAATTTCTGCATTTTTGTATGACCCAAAACTCACCCCCAGACCAAATGTCACCCCTGATCCTGATGACGGTATCACATTATAATTTATTATAAAGTCACATTTTTTTTGCAGCTGGAACTTCAATATTTTGCAAATTCTTGCTTGATAAAAATAAATGCTTTGAAAGCAGGGTGTTCATAAGAAAACTGCTATAAATGGTTTGAACTAGAGAGCCTGGAGCTTATTAGAGAACGGACATCTCAAACCAAAAGTACCAATCGAAGCACGAGAACTGTCAAACGGAGGTACCAATCGAGCATAAGACAAAGGATTTTGCTCGATTGGTACCTCCGTTTGACAGTTCTCGTGCTTCGATTGGTACTTTTGGTTTGAGATGTCCGTTCTCTAATAAGCTCGCTCTCTAGTTTGAACTTATTAGATACAAAGCTGTGAAAAACAGTTTTCAAGATTTTTCAATTCTTGAATGTTATACCAGGTCTTATAATTTTTAAAAGATACAAAACTGTTTTTTGTTTCGTAATGTTTATTCTAAAAAAGGAATAATTAGACAATTTTTTTTTCATAATAAAATTGGCAAAAATACAAGGAGCGGCCGTGGCTGACTGGTTACGGTGTTCGCTTTGTAAGCGAATGGTTCTGGGTTCGATTCCCATCTGCTCCCAACGAGAAAGTTAAAAACACATAAATCTGAAATGATGAATATGAACGAAAAATCAAAGTCGCTCGAGGCGGGGTTCGATCCTCCGTCCTTTGGATTGGTAAGCAAAAATGCTAACCACTAGGCCATGACGACGACTTGGTGAGTGTGGACTGGAATTAGGAATACTGTTACAGAGAGCGAGTTTTGGCGCTTTAACCACGGCAAATAGTGTCCAGGGCATTCGTGGAAATACAATGTCCCATCCCAGAGGGTCCCGGAGTACCAAACCTTCTTAGCATGGTGCTCCCAACGAATACAACCATATCTCGGAGCGTATGGTGGTGTGTCCCCACGCTTCTTCCTCCCCTGTCGATTCAGAATTGTGTTGTTGTTCGAACACTCAGTGCTCAAACTCAACCCAATTACGAATCATCTCTGCGATACGGCTTTAAGCAGTAGGCCTGGCCGCTTTAACACTTGTGATGTTTCAATGCATTCCGATGCAATGGCGCACTACAAATGTTAATAAATGACAAGAAGAGTGCTAGGCGTCATCTAACCTAAGGCACTCTCCAGGATCCCTTCGAAAGATTGGCTGCGCTAGGGTCTGATTAGATTAGATTAGATTAGATAATAAAATTGGCAAAAATACCAAAATTATGAGAGTTTAAAGATATAAAAACTATAAAAAAAAACCATTGAAAACAAGGGGGGGGGGGGGTGACGTACTTTTTGAGGGGGGGTTTTTGCGTGACATACTTTATGGATGAAGCCATACTTACGCCTTTCTCAAATGTCATTATCGAGTGAAACTGGCTCCATATGCACAAAAATGGCTTATATATGCCTAGGATAACATGTCTACAAAGTTTCATTGAAATCGGAGAGGGTCGGGTACAACCGATTCCCTATTTGACATGGAATTGCTCTGTCATAGAATCGCGCCTGCTATCTGTCACTGCAAATGACAGCGTGCCAAAAAACCTCACCTCATTTAGTTTGCAGACTTTTGACAAAGGACTTTGTCTTAAAGCTCTATCTGCGGTGTCAATGCAAAATTTTTCGAAAATGTAGCGTTACCGTCGCAAGCCCTCGGCGTGACATTCTGTTCCTGTTGCGTAGATGCCGTGAAAACTATTTAAGCTAAAAATTAGCCTCTGGAGGATTTAGTGTCCATCAGACATTCATCAAAGACGGACCTTACGTTGGGAATTTTATTGCTCACACACACACACGCAGGTGGTGCACGAACTGAGAGGAGGTCCAAGAAGTTATTGACGGTAGCCAGAACGGTCACCGGAATACCGAAATTATTGGGAACAATTTGGTAGGATATCGGTCACACCCGGAGTGGCCAGTGCCCTGTGGGAAGGTTCTACCGGGAGGACATTAATCGAACCATACGACTTGGGGCAATATGCGTATCAAAATTCATGATTTTTGATACTGGTAATGAAAATGACCATTTTGGCAGGATTGGCCACACCCGGAGTGGCCATTGCCCTGAGGGAAGGTTCTACCGGGAGGACATTTACGGAACCATACGACTTGGGGCAATATGGGTATCAAAATTCATGGTTTTGATATACTGGTGATGAAAATGGAGTGGCCAGTGCCCTGTGGGAAGGTTCTACCGGGAGGACATTTACGGAACCATACAAATTTGGGCAATATGGGTATCAAAATTCATGGTTTTTGATACTGGTGATGAAAATGGCCATTTTGGCCGGATTGGCCACACCCGAATTGGCCATTGCCCTGAGGAAGGTTCTACCGGGAGGACATTTACGGAACCATACAAATTTGGGCAATATGGGTATCAAAATTCATGGTTTTTGATACTGGTAATGAAAATGACCATTTTGGCAGGATTGGACACACGGGTGGCCATTGCCCTGAGGAAGGTTCTACCGGGAGGACATTAATCGAACCATACGACTTGGGGCAATATGGGTATCAAAATTCATGGTTTTTGATACTGTTGATGAAAATGGCCATTTTGGCAGAATTGGCAACACCCGGAGTGGCCAGTGCCCTGAGGGAAGGTTCTACCGGGAGGACATTTACGGAACCATACGACTTGGGGCAATATGCGTATCAAAATTCATGGTTTTGATACTGGTGATGAAAATGGCCATTTTGGATTGGCCACACCCGAGTGGCCATTGCCCTCGGGAAGGTTCTACCGGAGGACATTTACGGAACCATACGACTTGGGGCAATATGGGTAGGGACCATCCATAAACCACGTGGACACTTTAGGTGGGGGGTTATGGCGATTGTCCACGATCCATACAAATTTCTTTTTGTATGGACAATTGTCCACGAGGGAGGGGGTTTAAAGATTCCCAAAAGTGTCCACGTGGTTTATGGATGGTCCCGTATTGTCCACGAGGGAGGGTTTAAAGATTCCCAAAAAGTGTCCACGTGGTTTATGGATGGTCCCGTATCGAAATTAATGGTTTTGAAACCAGTAATGAAAATGGCCATTTGACCGAATTGGTAACACCCAGGTGGCCAGTGCCCTCGGGAAGGTTCTACCAGGACATTAATCGAACCATACGACTTGGGGCAATATAGGTATCAAAATTCATGGTTTTTGAAACTGGTAATGAAAATGGCCATTTTGACTGGATTGACCACACCCGGAGTGGCCAGTGCCCTCGGGAAGGTTCTACCGGGGGGAAATTAAGCGAACCATACGACTTGGGGCAATATGGGTATCAAAATTCATGGTTTTTGATACTGGTGATGAAAATGGCCATTATGACTGGATTGGCCACACCCGGAGTAGGCAGTGCCCTCGGGAAGGTTCTACCGGGGGGACATTAATCGAACCATACGACTTGGGGCAATATGGGTATCAAAATTCATGGTTTTTGAAACTGATAATGAAAATGGCCATTTTGACTGGATTGGCCACACCCGGAGTGGCCAGTGCCCTCGGGAAGGTTCTACCGGGGGGACATTAATCGAACCATACGACTTGGGCCAATATGGGTATCAAAATTCATGGTTTTGAAACTGATAATGAAAATGGCCTGGACTGGATTGGCCACACCCGGAGTGGCCAGTGCCCTCAGGAAGGTTCTACCGGGGACATTAATCGAACCATACGACTTGGGGCAATATGGGTATCAAAATTCATGGTTTTGATACTGGACATGAAATTGCCATTTTGATTGGACATTTTCGAACCATACTTGTTTGGCAATTTATTTCCACAGAGGTGCCAAAGATTGAAAACATTTTATAGGAATAAATTATTTAGGATTAAATACATAGGCAATGTTTTAAAAATATAAAATAAAATAGAATATTTTTTAGGAGTTTTGTACAAAGTTCTTTGTCATATTGGTCATGTAGAACATAACCACCTGCACCTTTTTTAGTTCCCCGTTTGGCCTGATGATGGCGCTGTCGGCAGTGTCGCCAATATGGGGCAAGCAACGAGTGGTAATTCTACCTATACCTATTCTATGTCTGCCTGTGTGGATCAATCGGACCGCGCACTGGACTCACAATCCAGAGGTCGCCGGTTCGAATCCCGAGGCAGCCGCAAAAAAATCTAAGTGTAAATATAGGTATTCGGTGCCCTCTTCCCGTGCCATACCTTCACACTTAGGAGACCCGGGAGGCGGAGTCTTGTCGCAAAAAGAACGATACACGCCTGTGGATCCGTTGACGAAACCGCAAGGTTTAAGAGGGCCACATTATAAGGTGTTATGTCGATTCCGATTTTTGTCAGTTCAACGTCAACAAATTATTTCAAGAAAATCTACCACGATTTACCAAAGTCTGTTCAACAATACGGCTGAGATAAATATAGAGTTATCTAAGCCCGAGCTCGCGCACACTAGCACCCCGTTTGTTTTGCTGGCGGGTACAACATTTAACCTCAATCTTTTTCGTGTACGTACACGCAATCCATGCACACGTAGATAACTCTATGGCACTCTTTAGCTATCTATTAAAATGTATGCTCCGATACATAGGTATATTCTGTGTCCGTCCGTACACGAAAAAAGTGAGGTTAAATTTTATCCGGCCAGCAAAATCAAATGGTGTGCTAGGGTCCATACACGAAACGTCTGAAGCTTAACGTCGTTGGTAGCAAACCACTTTTTATGCATTCCAGCTTTTATCCACCATTGCATAATATAGTTCGCAATTCGCAATTTTCAGTGTAAGAACGGGCCTTGACCGATCTTATGCACCAGGTTCCCGACGAACATGTACTGCCCTTACACCTACATCTCACCCTTGCTCTGAGTCAGTACGAGCAACACGCTAGAACACGCTTTGAGTGTTCGTGCTAGGCATGTACACCTTTTTTTCCGGTTACGCATATTAACTCGGCCGGGGGTGGTACACTGCGTAGGGTTTGATGTATGTATAAGCGCCTAACCATTTATAGTGTGCTTATCCACTTTCATTAAAGCAAAAACTGTTTTATTTTGACAAAGGACTTTGTCTTAAAGCTCTATCTGCGGTGTCAATGCAAAATTTTTCGAAAATGTAGCGTTACCGTCGCAAGCCCTCGGCGTGACATTCTGTTCCTGTTGCGTAGATGCCGTGAAAACTATTTAAGCTAAAAATTAGCCTCTGGAGGATTTAGTGTCCATCAGACTTTCATCAAAGACGGACCTTACGTTGGGAATTTTATTGCTCACACACACACGCAGGTGGTGCACGAACTGAGAGGAGGTCAAAGAAGTTATTGACGGTAGCCAGAACGGTCACCGGAATACCGAAATTATTGGGAACAATTTGGTAGGATATCGGTCACACCAGTGGCCAGTGCCCTGTGGGAAGGTTCTACCGGGAGGACATTTACGGAACCATACAAATTTGGGCAATATGGGTATCAAAATTCATGGTTTTGATACTGGTAATGAAAATGACCATTTTGGCAGGATTGGCCACCCGGAGTGGCCATTGCCCTGAGGAAGGTTCTACCGGGAGGACATTTACGGAACCATACAAATTTGGGCAATATGGGTATCAAAATTCATGGTTTTGATACTGGTAATGAAAATGACCATTGGGCAGGATTGGCCAGGTGTGCCATTGCCCTGAGGAAGGTTCTACCGGGAGGACATACACGGAACCATACAAATTTGGGCAATATGGGTATCAAAATTCATGGTTTTGATACTGGTAATGAAAATGACCATTTTGGCAGGATTGGCCACAGTGGCCATTGCCCTGAGGAAGGTTCTACCGGGAGGACATTTACGGAACCATACAAATTTGGGCAATATGGGTATCAAAATTCATGGTTTTGATACTGGTAATGAAAATGACCATTTTGGCAGGATTGGCCACACCAGGTGGCCATTGTCCTGAGGAAGGTTCTACCGGGAGGACATTAATCGAACCATACGACTTGGGGCAATATGCGTATCAAAATTTATGGTTTTTGATACTGGTGATGAAAATGGCCATTTTGACCGGATTGGCCACACCCAGGTGGCCAGTGCCCTGTGGGAAGGTTCTACCGGGAGGACATTTACGGAACCATACAAATTTGGGCAATATGGGTATCAAAATTCATGGTTTTGATACTGGTAATGAAAATGACCATTTTGGCAGGATTGGCCACACCCGGATTGGCCATTGCCCTGAGGAAGGTTCTACCGGGAGGACATTTACGGAACCATACAAATTTGGGCAATATGGGTATCAAAATTCATGGTTTTGATACTGGTAATGAAAATGACCATTTTGGCAGGATTGGCCACACCGGGTGGCCATTGCCCTGAGGAAGGTTCTACCGGGAGAACATTAATCGAACCATACGACTTGGGGCAATATGGGTATCAAAATTCATGATTTTTGATACTGGTGATGAAAATGGCCATTTGACCGGATTGGCCACACCCGGAGTGGCCAGTGCCCTGTGGGAAGGTTCTACCGGGAGGACATTAATCGAACCATACGACTTGGGGCAATATGCGTATCAAAATTCATGATTTTGATACTGGTAATGAAAATGACCATTTTGGCAGGATTGGCCACACCCGGTGGCCATTGCCCTGAGGAAGGTTCTACCGGGAGGACATTAATCGAACCATACGACTTGGGGCAATATGGGTATCAAAATTCATGGTTTTGATACTGGTGATGAAAATGGGTGGGTGCCCTGTGGGAAGGTTCTACCGGGAGGACATTTACGGAACCATACAAATTTGGGCAATATGGGTATCAAAATTCATGGTTTTGATACTGGTGATGAAAATGGCCATTTTGGCCGGATTGGCCACACAGGTGGCCATTGCCCTGAGGAAGGTTCTACCGGGAGGACATTTACGGAACCATACAAATTTGGGCAATATGGGTATCAAAATTCATGGTTTTGATACTGGTAATGAAAATGACCATTTTGGCAGGATTGGCCACACCCGGTGGCCATTGCCCTGAGGAAGGTTCTACCGGGAGGACATTTACGGAACCATACGACTTGGGGCAATATGTATCAAAATTCATGGTTTTGATACTGGTGATGAAAATGGCCATTTGACCGGATTGGCACACCGGATTGGCCAGTGCCCTGTGGGAAGGTTCTACCGGGAGGACATTTACGGAACCATACAAATTTGGGCAATATGGGTATCAAAATTCATGGTTTTGATACTGGTAATGAAAATGACCATTTTGGCAGGATTGGACACACCCGGAGTGGCCATTGCCCTGAGGAAGGTTCTACCGGGAGGACATTAATCGAACCATACGACTTGGGGCAATATGGGTATCAAAATTCATGGTTTTGAAACTGATAATGAAAATGACCATTTTGGCAGGAGGATTGGCCACGGAGTGGCCATTGCCTGAGGAAGGTTCTACCAGGAAGACATTTACGGAACCATACAAATTTGGGCAATATGGGTATCAAAATTCATGGTTTTGATACTGTTGATGAAAATGGCCATTTGGCAGAATTGCAAACCCGGAGTGGCCAGTGCCCTGAGGGAAGGTTCTACCGGGAGGACATTTACGGAACCATACGACTTGGGGCAATATGCGTATCAAAATTCATGGTTTTGATACTGGTGATGAAAATGGCCATTTTGGCAGGATTGGCCACACCCGGAGTGGCCATTGCCCTCAGGAAGGTTCTACCGGGAGGACATTTACGGAACCATACGACTTGGGGCAATATGGGTAGGGACCATCCATAAACCACGTGGACACTTTAGGTGGGGGGTTATGGCGATTGTCCACGATCCGTACAAATTTCTTTTTATATGGACAATTGTCCACGAGGAGGAGGTTTAAAGATTCCCAAAAGTGTCCACGTGGTTTATGGATGGTCCCGTATTGTCCACGAGGGAGGGGGTTTAAGATTCCCAAAAGTGTCCACGTGGTTTATGGATGGTCCCGTATCGAAATTAATGGTTTTGAAACCAGTAATGAAAATGGCCATTTGACCGAATTGGTAACACCCGGTGTAGTGCCCTCAGGAAGGTTCTACCGGGGGACATTAATCGAACCATACGACTTGGGGCAATATAGGTATCAAAATTCATGGTTTTGAAACTGGTAATGAAAATGGCCATTTTGACTGGATTGACCACACCCGGAGTGGCCAGTGCCCTCGGGAAGGTTCTACCGGGGAAATTAAGCGAACCATACGACTTGGGGCAATATGGGTATCAAAATTCATGGTTTTGATACTGGTGATGAAAATGGCCATTATGACTGGATTGGCCACACCCGGAGTAGGCAGTGCCCTCGGAAGGTTCTACCGGGGGACATTAATCGAACCATACGACTTGGGGCAATATGGGTAGGACCATCCATAAACCACGTGGACACTTTAGGTGGGGGAGGTTATGGCGATTGTCCACGATCCATACAAATTTCTTTTTGTATGGACAATTGTCCACGAGGAGGGGGGTTTAAAAGATTCCCAAAAAGTGTCCACGTGGTTTATGGATGGTCCCGTATCGAAATTAATGGTTTTGAAACCAGTAATGAAAATGGCCATTTGACCGAATTGGTAACACCCGGAGTGGCCAGTGCCCTCAGGAAGGTTCTACCGGGGGACATTAATCGAACCATACGACTTGGGGCAATATATTGTGAAAGCAGACAAAAATCAAAATACAGGCGCCACCTGTCAAAGCTGTTGCGCCACAGGCTGATGTACACGCTAACGACAAACCACAGCATTTTTGTTCGGCGCAACAGATTTTTCGCGCAACAGAAGTGTTGCGCACTTCGGTTTGGTGGTAAGCGGATAATAGGTATCAAAATTCATGGTTTTGAAACTTGTAATGAAAATGGCCATTTGACCGGATTGGCCACATCTGGAGTGGTCAGTGCCCTCGGGAAGGTTCTACCGGGGGGACATTAATCGAACCATACGACTTGGGGCAATATGGGTATCAAAATTCATGGTTTTTTAAACTGGTAATGAAAATGGCCATTTTGACCGGAGTGGCCACAACCGGGTGGCAATTGCCCTGGGGAATGTTCTATCGGGGGACATTAATCGAACCATACGACTTGGGCCATATGGGTATCAAAATTCATGGTTTGGCCACTACGGTGTGGCCAATCCGGGTGTGGCCAATCCGGTCAAAATTGTCATTTTCATTACCAGTTTCAAAAACCATGAATTTGGATTCATATTACCCCAAGTCGTATGGTTCGAATAATGTCCCCATGGTAGAACCTTTCCCAGGGCACTGACCCTCCGGGTGTGGCAATCCAGTCAAAATGGCCATTTTCATTACAAGTTTCAAAATCATGAATTTTGATACCCATATTGCCCCAGTCGTATGGTTCGATTAATCTCCCCAGTAGAACCTTCCCAGGGCAATTGCCACTCAGGTGTGTCCACTCCGGTCAAAATGGCCATTTTCAACCACCAGTTAAAAAACCATGAATTTTGATACCCATGCCCCAAGTCGTATGGTTCGATTAATGTCCCGGTAGAACCTTCCCGAGGGCCACTCGGGTGGCCCAATCCAGTCAAAATGGCCATTTTCATTATCAGTTTCAAAAACCATGAATTTTGATACCCATATTGCCCCAAGTCGTATGGTTCGATTAATCTCCCCCCCGGTAGAACCTTCCCCAGGGCAATTGCCACTCCGGGTGTATCCACTCCGGTCAAAATGGCCATTTTCATTACCAGTTTAAAAAACCATGAATTTTGATACCCATATTGCCCCAAGTCGTATGGTTCGATTAATGTCCCCCGGTAGAACCTTCGAGGGCACTGGCCTCCGGGTGTGGCCAATATCCTATAAATGTGGTCCCAAGCCCATTGCCCCAAATCATTCTGGTCAGTGAACGTCCTTACAATCTTCATAAGAACAGAATCCCTCCCAATTTAGTGCACAAACTGTGTTTTTCAATGTGTGCGTGTGTGTGAGCAATAAAATTACCACCGTGGATCCGCTTTTGTCGAAACCTCGTAAGGCACTGAATTTTTCTGAGGCTATCTGTTAGCTTAAATAGTTCGCATGAAATGTGGCAACAGTGGTGCAACATTCTCGCGTGACAGTTCCACGTAAACAGGAGAGGAGGCAAAATTTGCACCATGTTGCCACATTTCATGCGAACTATTTAAGCTAACAGATAGTCTCAGTACTTTACGAGGTTTCGACAAAAGCGGATCCACGGTGGTAATTTTATTGCTCACACACACACACGCACACATTGAAAAACACAGTTTGTGCACTAAATTGGGAGGAATTCTGTTCTTATGAAGATTGTAAGGACGTTCACCGGACCAGAATGATTTGGGGCAATGGGCTCGGGGCCACATTTATAGGATATTGGCCACACCCGGGTGGCCATGCCCTCGGGAAGGTTCTACTGGAAATTAATCGAACCATACGACTTGGGGCAATATAGGTATCAAAATTCATGGTTTTGAAACTGATAATGAAAATGGCCATTTGACTGGATTGGCCACACCCGAAGTGGCCAGTGCCCTCGGGAAGGTTCTACCGGGGCATTAATCGAACCATACGACTTGGGGCAATATGGGTATCAAAATTCATGGTTTTTGAACTGATAATGAAAATGGCCATTTTGACTGGATTGGCCACACCCGGAGTGGCCAGTGCCCTCGGGAAGGTTCTACCGAGGACAGACAATCGAACCATACGACTTGGGGCAATATGGGTATCAAAATTCATGGTTTTGAAACTGATAATGAAAATGGCCATTTTGACTGGATTGGCCACACCCGGAGTGGCCAGTGCCCTCGGAAGGTTCTGGGGGACATTAATCGAACCATACGACTTGGGGCAATATAGGTATCAAAATTCATGGTTTTTCTGACTAATGAAAATGGCCATTTTGACTGGATTGGCCACCCGAAGTGGCCAGTGCCCTCGGAAGGTTCTACCGGGGGACATTAATCGAACCATACGACTTGGGGCAATATGGGTATCAAAATTCATGGTTTTGAAACTGATAATGAAAATGGCCATTTTGACTGGATTGGCCACACCCAGGTGGCCAGTGCCCTCGGAAGGTTCTACCGGGGGACATTAATCGAACCATACGACTTGGGGCAATATGGGTATCAAAATTCATGGTTTTGAAACTGATAATGAAAATGGCCATTTTGACTGGATTGGCCACCCGGGTGGCCAGTGCCCTCGGGAAGGTTCTACCGGGGGACATTAATCGAACCATACGACTTGGGGCAATATGGGTATCAAAATTCATGGTTTTAAACTGATAATGAAAATGGCCATTTTGATTGGATTGGCCACACCAGTGGCCAGTGCCTCGGAAGGTTCTACCGGGGGACATTAATCGAACCATACGACTTGGGCCAATATGGGTATCAAAATTCATGGTTTTTGAAACTGATAATGAAAATGGTCATTTTGACTGGATTGGCCACACCCGGGTGGCCAGTGCCCTCAGGAAGGTTCTACCGGGGGACATTAATCGAACCATACGACTTGGGGCAATATGGGTATCAAAATTCATGGTTTTTGAAACAGATAATGAAAATGGCAATTTTGACTGGATTGGCCACACCCGGAGTGGCCAGTGCCCTCGGGAAGGTTCTACCGGGGGGACATTAATCGAACCATACGACTTGGGGCAATATGGGTATCAAAATTCATGGTTTTGAAACTGATAATGAAAATGGCCATTTTGACTGGATTGGCCACACCAGGTGGCCAGTGCCCTCAGGAAGGTTCTACCGGGGACATTAATCGAACCATACGACTTGGGGCAATATAGGTATCAAAATTCATGGTTTTGAAACTGATAACGAAAATGGCCATTTGACTGGATTGGCCACACCCGGAGTGGCCAGTGCCCTCGGGAAGGTTCTACCGGGGGACATTAATCGAACCATACGACTTGGGGCAATATGGGTATCAAAATTCATGGTTTTGAAACTGATAATGAAAATGGCCATTTTGACTGGATTGGCCACACCCGGAGTGGCCAGTGCCCTCGGGAAGGTTCTACCGGGGGACATTAATCGAACCATACGACTTGGGGCAATATGGGTATCAAAATTCATGGTTTTGAAACTGATAATGAAAATGGCCATTTTGACTGGATTGGCCACACCCGGGTGGCCAGTGCCCTCAGGAAGGTTCTACCGGGGGACATTAATCGAACCATACGACTTGGGGCAATATGGGTATCAAAATTCATGGTTTTGAAACTGATAATGAAAATGGCCATTTTGACTGGATTGGCCACACCAGTGGCCAGTGCCCTCAGGAAGGTTCTACCGGGGGACATTAATCGAACCATACGACTTGGGCCAATATGGGTATCAAAATTCATGGTTTTGAAACTGATAATGAAAATGGCCTGGACTGGATTGGCCACACCCGGAGTGGCCAGTGCCCTCGGGAAGGTTCTACCGGGGGACATTAATCGAACCATACGACTTGGGGCAATATGGGTATCAAAATTCATGGTTTTTGATACTGGACATGAAAATTACCATTTTGATTGGACATTTTCCGAACCATACTTGTTTTGGCAATTTATTTCCACAGAGGTGCCAAAGATTGAAAACATTTTATAGGAATAAATTATTTAGGATTAAATACATAGGCAATGTTTTAAAAATATAAAATAAAATAGAATATTTTTTAGGAGTTTTGTACAAAGTTCTTTGTCATATTGGTCATGTAGAACATAACCACCTGCACCTTTTTAGTTTGAATTTGAAAACTAATTGTTATTTTACTGTGTATTGTTTTCTCCTGAAATCTTTCCTAGTGTTGAGTCGTGTTTATCTCTTGCTATTTCTTTTGTTGCGTCTTTCAATTACGAAAATTTTGGTACCCAGACATGTATAGGTCATCGCTGAAATTTTAAAGTTATCGCAGTTTTAGTGAAAAAAGTTGATTTTTTGCCGATTTCGTCATTTTTCGGTTTTTGCGCGCGGCCACCCTAACACGGCGTAGGTCACCCTAATGGCCAAACAAAAAAATACGGGTCTAATTATTTCAACCAAGGAACCCCCAGAAAAAAATTGACCCCGATCCGAGCACTTTAGTTTTTTTTCATGCTGTTTTCGTAGGGAATTGCTGTTATATATATATACACGCAGAAAAATAAGGCATATTTGAATCAACAAAACGTTTTGTTGATTTGAAAATCATGATTTTTGTTGAATCAACGCTTAACGTCAAAGCAGCTTTTTCAAAACAACAAAAGACTTTTGTGGAATTGAGAAAATCAAGGTTTGTTTCAACGCAAAATCGGCGTTGATTATATTCAACAAAAAATTTGTTGATTCAAACCTCGTACAGGCTGATTTTACAAAACATTTTTCTGCGTGTATATATAAAATTTCGATGGTTTTGTTCGAACGCGAATCAGTTCAATACGGAGCGTCGGAGCGAGGTGCTTTTTGTTGGGTTAGGTTCGTGTTAGCACAAGGAAGGTTCTTACGAAAAAAAGTTACAACTTTGGCCACTCTGGAACCGATTCCGGAAAATCTTCCGATTGTATGGGAAAAGTTACGTGTAATCAAATTTTGATCACAGGAAGCTGAATACGCGAAAGAGCTAAAAACGTCATCAATCGAAAAAAATGCAGAACGAAGTTTGTCGGATAAGGCTTGTAGTTAATAAACAGAGATAAAAAACAATCTTAGATTACAGGAATGATATTTTATAGGGCAGATAAATAATTATTCAAATGACTAAATTCGCAATGAAATCAAGTAAGATTAGGCAAATAATAAATAGACTTGATTCATTAAGGGAAATTATATTTCTAAGGAAAAAAACAGTTGGTAAAAAAGAGTGGAAAAGCTTTGAGAGATAAGAGAATCAAAAGTTAGTAAAATCAAAATCAAATGATGGATATTAAATAGAAGAATCATTGAAGAAGTGAGAATCTGTAGAGCAAATTAAAAATAGAAGATAGGTGGTTGCTGAGAATGAAGAGAAGAGAAACCACGTTGTGCGATGTGTCAGGTGCATCCACAGCAGTTTACTCAACATACTGCGAATCAAAACAATACCGTCTACAATTACGAATTACTTCCCTTTCCCCAGTGTCTTTCGAACCTTCGAGGTGAACGGACACTAGATCTGCGGTATTTTTTACTACCTAAGCTCAGAGTTATTTCAAACAAAATTCACAGTCTTTTAAAAGACTACCTGAGTTATTTTCCAAATTCTAAACAGTCTTTTCAAGACTAACCCCACCTGAAATTTTGTTGTATTTTACAAACGAAGCCATCTTTTAAAGAGAACTTTGGTTGCAAAATGCGTCAAAACAAAGGTAAACGGTGAAGCGTTTGAACGCTAAATCGGCTAACGGAAACAGAAAAAGAAAACAGCCTCATCCGAGGTCTGATTCTGAAAGTGAGGTCAATCCTCCAATCCCATTGCACAGTGTTCGGAATGGCAAAATTAAGTGGAATAAATTGATAACTTCTTCATTTGACGTCTTAGCCAAATGGTGTCTTCGGAAGAGTTGTTGTACTTGATAAGGGCTATCTTTTGAAGTTATTGACATACAGGGTGATGACCTTCCAGGGTGTCAACCAAAAACTAACTTTGTTGGATGACGTTGTAGGGCTTTGGTGTCTTCGGAAAAGTTGTAGAGGAGAAAATTTCATGAAAGTTTGTCGAAGGCGCTAAATTTGTAACTCTTAACTTTGTCGAAGACAGCAACATGTTTTGAGCCTTTATTGAAGAGTTATAACCATTTTTAAGTGATTTTGAGCCAATTTTCAAGTTGCTATGTTTTGAAAATGGCGCATTTTGGCGCAAAACTGAACAATGCACCTGAATGTACACACTTTCAACTACATTTCCTGAAAATATCTCCGTGTCTATCGGTGTCTATTTTTAGATATCTCAATTTGAATTTGACGGTTTTTAATCATTTTTTTTTATAATTTTTAAGCGGAATCTTATTGAAAACGTGGTTATAATCGGTAAATTGAAGGGTAAATTGATAGATTTTTTTTGGAAAATATGTTTATGCTTAAAATTATGACACACACTCTAAAATTATAAATAAAAACATGTTTAGCCCAAAAATAATATATATTTAAATTTAAAATAATTGTTCGTATTTAAAATTAAGTATTTCCTTTTATATTTGGTCACTATAGAAAGGTTGCCGTATTTTTTCATAGACAAAGTATTTTTCATAAAAAATGATCAATTTGGCCTCAATAAAGGCTCAAAACATTTTGCTGTCTTCGACAAAGATGTGTAATTTTATGTCATAAACAACTCTTCAGAACATAGTAGGCCGCTAAAATGCTAACATTTTGAGTTATCACCAAAAAAAAAGCTTTTTTGGACCATTTTTGCAAAAATGGCGTATATCTCGAGTAGATGAAGAGTTACAAATTTGGCGCCTTCGACAAACTTTCATGAAATTTTCTCCTCTACAACTTTTCCCAAGACACCAAAGCCCTACAACGTCATTCAACAAAGTTAGTTTTTGGTTGACACCCTGGAAGGTCATCACCCTGTATGTCATTAACTTCAAAAGATAGCCCTTATCAAGTACAACAACTCTTCCGAAGACACCATTTGGCTAGGACGTCAAATAAAGGAGTTATCAATTTATTCCACTTAATTTTGCCATTACGAACACTGTGCATTGGCAAACAGTTTCGGTGTTTTATCCGAAACTTATGACAAGCTCCGCCAATTGTAGTGACTTCCGTCTCCGATTTGGCCAGCTTTCGAACGCAACTGAAGAATTGCAAGGAAACTTGCAATTTGAAGGTTTCGTTTCAGCTTGGTCGAAGAGGAGAATGTCGCTTGTTGACGGAATCTTTACAAGATCACCAAACTTTTGTTGGTTATTTGAAAAACCACAAACACAATTTCTACACGTATGAGACCAAGAATGCTCGTCCATTCAAGGCGGTCTTGAAAGGTCTCTCCAACGACTTGTCGGTGGATGAGATCAAAAACGAACTTAAGGTGTTGCTTGGCTTTGCCCCATCCCAAGTAATACCAATGAAGAAAAATCAAACGGGAATATTTCTCGCTTTGGTTTGACTTCACAATTTTATCTGATTCATTTCAACAGAAATGAAATCAACAATTTGAAACTTTTGAACAAAGTTCAGTTTTTGTTCCATGTACGGGTAAAGTGGGAGCATTTTAAGAAACATGGCGGTAATGGCCAGAATCTGACCCAGTGCCGGCGTTGCCAGGCATTCGGTCACGGTACTGATCATTGCGCCATGGTTCCAAAATGCATGGTTTGCGGGGATTCTTCTCACGACAAGGACAATTGTCCCGTGAAAGAAGTCACCCAATTTAAATGTGCAAATTGTGGTGGAAATCACAAATCAAATTTCTGGGATTGCCATCAGAAAAATGGTTTTGGATTCTCGTGCTAAGTATCAGCCGAAGTCCAAACCGAAATTTTCTCAAAGTCAGGTTGTACCTGCAACTTTAAATCAAACGTTTCTGCTATCTCCCTCTAACGAGAGAGCTAGACAAAATACTTCTACCATTGAAAAAGGCAACGGTATTTCCCGAGGTATTTCCTATGCGGCTGCTGTTTCAGGTACATCCAAAAATTTCAAATCCTCTGCCATTCTTCCTGAAATTGGCCAGGTACCTCAAATTCAATCTGAACATTTTTCGGCTGGCAACGCTTTGGGATCTTCTGATCTGGGCGATGTTACGTTTGAAAAAATGACTTTTTTGCAAAACTCACTGTTTGGTTTAATTCAAACAATGAGTAATGTTACATCCATGATGGAAGCTATCCAGATTGGATTAAAAATTGCGAATGATGTTGTTCTTACCCTGAAGTTTAATCATGGATCTAAGTAATTCCATCAATATTATGAATTTTAATGCTCGCTCTTTAAAAGCGAAAGAAAATGATTTTTTCAACTTTTTACGAGTTCATAACGTGCATGTTGCTGTTATAACCGAAACATTTTTAAAAACTGGCACTTATTTGAAAAGTGATCCAGATTATAAAGTTATAACCAATAACAGAATAAATCGAAATGGCGGTGGAGTAGCAAAAGTTATCCACCGTAGTGTGACTTATAGCACCTTACGTGTCTTTAAGTTAAAAGTTATTGAAAGTTTGGGCATTGAACTTGAAACTTCTTTTTTGGAAAATTATGATTGCAGCTGCATATTTATCATTCCAATAAACTGGGGAAAATAAAAATTATTTCAAAGGGGATTTGAATAAACTTACTCGGCATAGATCTCGATTTTTGATCATCGGTGATTTTAATGCCAAACACCAATCTTGGAATAATTCAAAAGTAAATTCCAATGGTAAAATTCTATTCAGAGATTGCACTTCTGGTCTTTATTCGGTTTTATACCCGAATGGGCCAACTTGCTTTCTTCTGTTAGAAATCCATCAACAATTGATTTGGTTTTGACAAATCAAAGTCAGTATTGTGGTTCTTTAGTGACTCATGCTGATTTTGATTCTGATCATCTTCCAGTAACTTTTTCACTTTCTCATGAAGCAGTTACCAGACCCAATAGTTCTGTGTTTAATTATCACAAAGCTAATTGGGACAGGTATCAGCATCATATTGAGAATAATTTAAATCATGATTTTGTTTCAGAAACCAAAGCTGATATTGATTCAGCCTTGGAATCTTTAACTAATGCAATTTTGGATGCTAGGAATATTGCTATTCCTAAAGTCCAAGTCAAATTTGATTCTCCCATTATTGATGACGATCTTCAGCTTCTGATTCGTCTGAAAAATGTTCGCCGAAGACAGTATCAACGTTCTCGTGATCCTGCACTGAAGCGAATTCAAAAAGATTTGCAAAAGGTTATTGACCACAGATTCACTCTCTTGCGAAATGAAAAGTTCGCAAGAGATGTCGAACAAATTAAACCTTATTCCAAACCTTTTTGGAAACTTTCAAAGGTTCTTAAGAAACCTCAAAAACCAATCCCTTCTTTAAAAGATGGTGATAATATTCTATTAACTAATGGGGAGAAAGCTCAAAAACTTGCTCAGCAGTTTGAGATTTTAACTTAAATGTTCTGAGTCCTATTGAAAATCAAATTTCAATAGAATTTCAGAATATTGTTGAACAACAGTTTTCATCAGATGATGTTTTTAATACGGATCTGAATGAAATTAAATCTATTATCAAAAAGTTTAAAAATATGAAAGCCCCTGGTGAGGATGGCATTTTTTACATATTAATTAAAAAATTACCTGAAGCAACTTTAAGTAGCTTGGTCAAAATTTGCAACAAATGTTTTGATTTGGCATATTTTCCCAGTAGTTGGAAAAATGCCAAAGTAGTTCCGATTTTAAAACCGGATAAAAATCCTGCTGAAGCCTCAAGCTATCGGCCCATTAGTTTGCTTTCATCTATTAGTAAATTATTCGAAAGAATAATTCTTAATAGAATGATGACGCACATTAATGAAAATTCAATTTTCGCTGATGAGCAGTTTGAATTTCGCCTTGGGCATTCAACTACTCATCAGTTGTTGAGGGTTTCAAATTTAATTCGAAGCAACAAGTCTGAGGGCTACTCTACTGGCGCTGCTCTTCTAGACATAGAAAAAGCATTTGACAGTGTTTGGCGTAAAGGTTTGATTGCGAAATTGAAAAGGTTTAATTTTCCGATTTATATCGTGAAAATTATTCAAAATTATTTGACGGATTGTACTCTGCAGGTATGTTATCAGAACAGCAAATCTGATCAACTACCTGTACGTGCCGGCGTCCCTCAAGGAAGCATTTTGGGTCCAATTTTATACAATATTTTTACTTCTGACTTGCAAATCAGCCCCCAGGATGTCAGAAATCACTTTTTGTTGATGATACAAGCATCTCCGCCAAAGGTAGAAGCCTTCGTGTCATCACAAGAAGATTACAAAAAAGCTTGGATATTTTCAATTCTTATTTGAAAGAATGGGAAATTACTCCAAATGCTGCAAAAACTCAGCTTATTATTTTCCCTCATAAACCAAGGGCTGATTTTCTTAAACCAAAAAGTCATCACATTAAAAAGATGAATGAGGTAAATTTAAATTGGGAGTTTGTTAATTTATAAACAAATTTTCAGACCTGCCATGCTTTATGCTGTGCCGATCTGGACAAGCTGTTGCTTAACCAGGAAGAAAAAACTTCAGAGCATTCAGAACAAAATTCTGAAAATGATTCTGAAACTTCCTCCCTGGTTCAGCACCAGTGAATTTCATCAATTAGCCGAAGTTAACACTTTGGATGTTATGTCAAATAAGATAATTGATGCATTTCGACAAAAATCATTGCAGTCTTCGGCTGCATTGATCCGCTCTTTATATAGTTTATAAGTTAGTTTTAAGGTAGCCCTTTTCCCTTTTGTACATGTAGGACCTCCTACATTTGAAATCACTGAATAGCGAAAGCTACAATATTTCATGAATAAATGAAAGTTGCTAGTATTTAAAATTGAGGTGAAAAGTCATCGATTGTGATTGGACACTCAATATTATTTTAACTAAATGAATGTACATGGAAGAGAAAATCTGAATAAATATAATATATAAAAAAAAACTTCCCTTTCCCACATTGTCGCGCCCCTTTCTTTCAGCCGTCTCCACTACACTGAAAATATGCCACACTTTTTATTCAAGTGCCCAAACACTTGAATGATTGAATAAAGTCACATCGTAGATCTAATTGGTTTGTGTTTCAACATCAATCCAAACCACTATCAAATGCAAGTGTTTGGGCGGTTGACTTTTTGGTATTTTTTAACATGTTATTTTCATTCGGGTGGCTCAAGCTTTTCAATTGTTTTGCTCATGAATTTGTCCCACCTTCTTGAACTATTCAAAGTGATGAGCAAAACACTTGAAAATGATCTTAAGATCTACCCAAAACAGGCACTATTCAAAGTCAACGTGATTATCCAAATGAATTTAATGTATTTCACTGATTGATTTTTGCGCGACTTTCATCGAAGGCTAGAAGCGAGGCAAAAACCAATAGCACAAAAAACACTCCCGTCTTCAACTGGCCGGCCGGCGCAGTGGTAGCGTGCACGACTAGCAAGCGAGAACCTGTAAATCGCTTGTACGTACTTTTTTTTTTCAACGCCATTTAAAATTCAAGTGTTTGGCTATTGACATTATTTCGTGGCCAATCACCGAAATTTCAAGTGTTTTGCAATTGATATTTGAGTGCTCTGTACAGCAGGGCCAGATCATGTGTAGAACACTTCGTTGAGCTGTGTAAGTTTTGCTCAGTGTATGACCCGCGGTGGTCAAAGGTTTACGAGCCGTTTCCACAGGCCACCAGCTAGTTTTCATAAGGCAACTTCTTTTCGACCTTCTTTTTAAACACTTGTTTTGATCATTGTCTTGCTACTTCATTAATCAAAGCTGTTCTTATTAAAACAAAATACTGCATTTCAAGACTATTTTATCAAGTGCAGCAAAACACTACCTCAAATATGCCCATTTCTGAACACCAAATTTAATTTAATTATTTCACAAAATAATGGGAAGATATTCACCAAAACGATATTTTAGCTTACTTTTCATTACTTTTAACGATTGAAAGCAATAGTTTGGTTGAAAATATGCACTTCTGAAGAAAACTCAAGTTTGTTTACATCTCTATGAAAAAAGGTGCAGGTGGTTATGTTCTACATGACCAATATGACAAAGAACTTTGTACAAAACTCCTAAAAAATATTCTATTTTATTTTATATTTTTAAAACATTGCCTATGTATTTAATCCTAAATAATTTATTCCTATAAAATGTTTTCAATCTCTGGCACCTCTGTGAAACAAATTGCCAAAACAAGTATGGTTCGGAATATGTCCAATCAAAATGGTAATTTTCATGTCCAGTATCAAAAACCATGAATTTTGGTACCCATATTGCCCCAAGTCGAATAGTTCGATTAATGTCCCCCGGTAGAACCTTTCCGAGGGCACTGGCTACTCCGGGTGTGGCCAATCCGGTCAAAATGGCCATTTTCATTACCAGTTTTAAAAACCATGAATTTTGATACCCATATTGCCCCAAGTCGTATGGTTCGATTAATGTCCCCACGGTAGAACCTTCCCGAGGGCACTGGCCACTCCGGGTGTGGCCAATCCAGTCAAAATGCCCATTTCCATTACCAGTTTCAAAAACCATGAATTTTGATACCCATATTGGCCCAAGTCGTATGGTTCGATTAATGTCCCCTGGTAGAACCTTCCCGAGGGCACTGGCCACTCCGGGTGTGGCCAATCCAGTCAAAATGGCCATTTTCATTACCAGTTTCAAAAACCATGAATTTTGATACCCATATTGCCCCAAGTCGTATGGTTCGATTAATGTCCCCCCAGTAGAACCTTCCCGAGGGCACTGGCCACTCCGGGTGTGGCCAATATCCTATAAATGTGGTCCCAAGCCCATTGCCCCAAATCATTCTGGTCCGGTGACCGTCCTTACAATCTTCATAAGAACAGAATTCCTCCCAATTTAGTGCACAAACTGTGTCTTTCAATGTGTGCGTGTGTGTGTGAGCAATAAAATTACCACCGTGGATCCGCTTTTGTCGAAACCTCGTAAGGCACTGAATTTTTCTGAGGCTATCTGTTAGCTTAAATAGTTCGCATGAAATGTGGCAACAGTGGTGCAACATTCTCGCGTGACAGTTCCACGTAAACAGGAGAGGAGGCAAAATTTGCACCATGTTGCCACATTTCATGCGAACTATTTAAGCTAACAGATAGCCTCAGAAAAAATCAGTGCCTTACGAGGTTTCAACAAAAGCGGATCCACGGTGGTAATTTTATTGCTCACACACACACACGCACACATTGAAAGACACAGTTTGTGCACTAAATTGGGAGGAATTCTGTTATTATGAAGATTGTAAGGACGGTCACCGGACCAGAATGATTTGGGGCAATGGGCTTGGGACCACATTTATAGGATATTGGCCACACCCGGAGTGGCCAGTGCCCTCGGGAAGGTTCTACCGGGGGGACATTAATCGAACCATACGACTTGGGCCAATATGGGTATCAAAATTCATGGTTTTTTAAACTGGTAATGAAAATGGCCATTTTGACTGGATTGGCCACACCCGGAGTGGCCAGTGCCCTCGGGAAGGTACTACCGGGGGAACTTAAACGAACCATACGACTTGGGGCAATATGGGTATCAAAATTCATGGTTATTAAAACTGGTAATGAAAATGGCCATTTTGACCGGATTGGCCACACCCGGAGTGGCCAGTGCCCTAGGGAAGGTTCTACCGGGGGGACATTAATCGAACCATACGACTTGGGGCAATATAGGTATCAAAATTCATGGTTTTTAAAACTGATAATAAAAATGGCCATTTTGACTGGATTGGCCACACCCGGAGTGGCCAGTGCCCTCGGGAAGGTTCTATCGAGGGGACATTATTCGAACCATACGACTTGGGGCAATATAGGTATCAAAATTCATGGTTATTGAAACTGGTAATGAAAATGGGCATTTTGACTGGATTGGCCACACCCGGAGTGGCCAGTGCCCTCGGGAAGGTTCTACCGGGGGGACATTAATCGAACCATACGACTTGGGCCAATATGGGTATCAAAATTCATGGTTTTTTAAACTGGTAATGAAAATGGCCATTTTGACTGCATTGGCCACACCCGGAGTGGCCAGTGCCCTCGGGAAGGTTCTACCGGGGGGACATTAATCGAACCATACGACTTGGGCCAATATGGGTATCAAAATTCATGTTTTTTAAACTGGTAATGAAAATGGCCATTATGACTGGATTGGCCACACCCGGAGTGGCCAGTGCCCTCGGGAAGGTTCTACCGGGGGGACATTAATCGAACCATACGACTTGGGCCAATATGGGTATCAAAATTCATGGTTTTTTAAACTGGTAATGAAAATGGCCATTTTGACTGGATTGGCCATACCCGGAGTGGCCAGTGCCCTCGGGAAGGTTCTACCGGGGGGACATTAATCGAACTATTCGACTTGGGCCAAAATGGGTATCAAAATTCATGGTTTTTGAAACTGATAATGAAAATGGCCATTTTGACTGGATAGGCCACACCCGGAGTGGCCAGTGCCCTCGGGAAGGTTCTACCGGGGGGACATTAATCGAACCATACGACTTGGGCCAATATGGGTATCAAAATTCATGGTTTTTGAAACTGGTAATGAAAATGACAATTTTGACCGGATTGGCCACACCCGTAGTGGCCAAACCATGAATTTTGATACCCATATTGCCCTAAGTCGTATGGTTCGATTAATGTCCCCCCGGTAGAACCTTCCCGAGGGCACTGGCCACTCCGGGTGTTATCAATTCGGTCAAAATGGCCATTTTCATTACCGGTTTCAAAAACCATGAATTTCGATACGGGACCATCCATAAACACTTTTTTGGGAATCTTTTAAACCCCCCCCCCCCCCTCCCTTCGTGGACAATTGTCCATACAAAAAAAATTGTATGGATCGTGGACAATCGCCATAACCAATTTGAATTTTGATACGCATATTGCCCCAAGTCGTATGGTTCCGTAAATTTCCTCCCGGTAGAACCTTCCCTCAGGGCAATGGCCACTCCGGGTGTGGCCAATCCTGCCAAAATGGCCATTTTCATTACTAGTATCAAAAACCATGAATTTTGATACCCATATTGCCCAAATTTGTATGGTTCCGTAAATGTCCTCCCGGTAGAACCTTCCCTCAGGGCAATGGCCACTCCGGGTGTGGCCAATCCTGCCAAAATGTCCATTTTCATTACCAGTATCAAAAACCATGAATTTTGATACCTACATTGCCCAAATTTGTATGGTTCCGTAAATGTCCTCCCAGTAGAACCTTCCCTCAGGGCAATGGCCACTCCGGGTGTGGCCAATCCTGCCAAAATGGCCATTTCTATCACCAGTATCAAAAACCATGAATTTCGATACGCATATTGCGCCAAGTCGTATGGTTCCGTAAATGTCCTCCCGGTAGAACCTTCCCTCAGGGCACTGGCCACTCCGGGTGTGGCCAATTCTGCCAAAATGGCCATTTTCATCACCAGTATCAAAAACCATGAATTTTGATACCCATATTGCCCAAATTTGTATGGTTCCGTAAATGTCCTCCCGGTAGAACCTTCCCTCAGGGCAATGGCCACTCCGGGTGTGGCCAATCCTGCCAAAATGGTCATTTTCATTACCAGTATCAAAAACCATGAATTTTGATACCCATATTGCCCAAATTTGTATGGTTCCGTAAATGTCCTCCCGGTAGAACCTTCCCTCAGGGCAATGGCCACTCCGGGTGTGGCCAATCCTGCCAAAATGGCCATTTTCATTACCAGTTTCAAAAACCATGAATTTTGATACCCATATTGCCCAAATTTGTATGGTTCCGTAAATGTCCTCCCGGTAGAACCTTCCCTCAGGGCAATGGCCACTCCGGGTGTGGCCAATCCTGCCAAAATGGTCATTTTCATTACTAGTATCAAAAACCATGAATTTTGATACCCATATTGCCCAAATTTGTATGGTTTCGTAAATGTCCTCCCGGTAGAACCTTCCCACAGGGCACTGGCCACTCTGGGTGTGGCCAATCCTGCCAAAATTGTCATTTTCATTACCAGTATCAAAAACCATGAATTTTGATACCCATATTGCTCAAATTTGTATGGTTCCGTAAATATCCTCCCGGTAGATTCTTCCCTCAGGGCAATGGCCACTCCGGGTGTGGCCAATCCTGCCAAAATGGTCATTTTCATTACCAGTATCAAAAACCATGAATTTTGATACCCATATTGCCCAAATTTGTATGGTTCCGTAAATGTCCTCCCGGTAGAACCTTCCCTCAGGGCAATGGCCACTCCGGGTGTAGCCAATCCTGCCAAAATGGTCATTTTCATTACCAGTATCAAAAACCATGAATTTTGATACTCATATTGCCCAAATTTGTATGGTTCCGTAAAAGTCCTCCCGGTAGAACCTTCCCTCAGGGCAATGGCCACTCCGGGTGTGGCCAATCCTGCCAAAATGGTCATTTTCATTACTAGTATCAAAAACCATGAATTTTGATACCCATATTGCCCAAATTTGTATGGTTTCGTAAATGTCCTCCCGGTAGAACCTTCCCACAGGGCACTGGCCACTCTGGGTGTGGCCAATCCTGCCAAAATTGTCATTTTCATTACCAGTATCAAAAACCATGAATTTTGATACCCATATTGCCCAAATTTGTATGGTTCCGTAAAAGTCCTCCCGGTAGAACCTTCCCTCAGGGCAATGGCCACTCCGGGTGTGGCCAATCCTGCCAAAATGGTCATTTTCATTACCAGTATCAAAAACCATGAATTTTGATACCCATATTGCCCAAATTTGTATGGTTCCGTAAATGTCCTCCCGGTAGAACCTTCCCTCAGGGCAATGGCCACTCCGGGTGTGGCCAATCCTGCCAAAATGGTAATTTTCATTACTAGTATCAAAAACCATGAATTTTGATACCCATATTGCCCAAATTTGTATGGTTCCGTAAATGTCCTCCCGGTAGAACCTTCCCACAGGGCACTGGCCACTCCGGGTGTGGCCGATATCCTACCAAATTGTTCCCAATAATTTCGGTATTCCGGTGACCGTTCTGGCTACCGTCAATAACTTCTTGGACCTCCTCTCAAGTTCGTGCACCACCTGCGTGTGTGTGTGTGTGAGCAATAAAATTCCCAACGTAAGGTCCGTCTTTAATGAAAGTCTGATGGACACTAAATCCTCCAGAGGCTAACTTTTAGCTTAAATAGTTTTCACGGCATCTACGCAACAGAAACAGAATGTCACGCCGAGGGCTTGCGAAGGTAACGCTACATTTTTGAAAAATTTTGCATTGACACCGCAGATAGAGCTTTAAGACAAAGTCCTTTGTCAAAAGTGATCCATATTTGTGGATTTTAGAGTTCAAAGTTTTTCTTAATTTTTATTTCAAGTGGCATTAAAGTGTTACCAGGATTGGTCGATTGAAAAATCTAAATATCTTAAGCAGATGCTTCAGTTCAACTTCAGGTGTTTTTGCCATTCTATTTTTTTACAGAGCGAAATGAGCGGATGAACCGTTCAAAAGAGCCGCTCATTTAAATTAGCGAACGAAAATGAGCGGATCACAGAAATGAGTGGTTTTGCCCACCATTACTCCATACTAACATTGAGTCCAAAAACCTCCCTACAAAGTACAAACATATATACCACTAAAGTGACGAAAGGGATCCTTGTGTACTTTAGATAGGTGTTTAGTTTTGGATGATTTTTGCAGCATGTATCAAATGGATGACGTCACACTTTATTTTTGTTTCAGCAACTACCACAACAGGTGTATTCATTAGTCTCGTACGCAGTTTTTGGGAAGCTCATGCCTACATAATGGAAATGAATGGAGCATTGACTACTCTAACAGTTATCGTTATTCTGCCATTGTCCAAACACAACAACAAAAAGGCGGTATTTTGTGCTAATGTTGGAGACTCTTTTGGATACGTATATTCCAAAATAAATGGTGTTAGAGAAATTACCGAAGGTATGTTCAAAGTCAAATGTAACCCGCCTGTGGTGACATCAAAAAATCAAACCATCCACATTAACGACCCCCGGGTCTTTTGTGGTTTCTGCTCGAACCTAGGAGTCCGAAGGCTTGAATGGGGAGAGCACCCAAACCTCTTTCTACTCCAAGGAACCTTCCACCCCAGTGTTTGAACTGATGACCTTTGGATTGCGAGTCCAACCGCCGCCAGCGATTCCACCGGAGTAGGCTTGGTTTGGTGTGTTGTTTGTACTTATGGCATGGAGACGACTCCTACACCGGCAATGACTTAACGGCCTAACAACCAAGGCCGGGAAAATAAGTTAAGATACGTTTTATATAAAATTTCCATAGTTATATAAACTTTTATACTAAGTAGTTAGTTAACTTTATATTCAATCCAAATTATTTTTTTAATCAGTCAAGGATGCCTATTTGGAGTTGGAAGACTGGATTCATGGTGATTTCTCAACAAATAACTTTGTTTATGTAAATTTTTCGAAAGGTGTACAAACTTTTTTTGCATCTTTTTTTATTTTTGTAGTAATATTTGTTATATATCTTTTTATAGAAATCATGTTTTCATGAGCTTTTTGTAGCAAAATGTTCGGCATGAGTTTCTGAACAAAACGTAGTACTAGGTTTTTTTCAAACTTTAAATTGTTTTCATGTTTTATCACAAAATATGCATTGTGCCCAAGGGGTGTAAATACTTTTTTTTTTACATACTGTAGTGCCTAGGGTATTTTAACCATTAGTGGACCCCCTAGTAGAGCCGAAGAGCATTTTTTTTTTAAATTTTCAATATTTTAAGCACTTTTTCATAACCTTTTGTACAAAACAATTAAATCTGAAGTCTTTTGAACAATTTTGATTATTTGTTTCATCAGTTATTTGTTTTTGAGCAGAAAAATAGCCATTTGTAAAAAAAAAATTTTGCCTGTTATGGACCCCCTTTTCCTATAGTGGACCCGGGTCCATAATCCGATTGTGGACCCGGTTCCACTATACGCAAACTGCTATTTTTATACCAAATTAACCGATATTTGATGTTTTGATGCATTGTGTAGGTCTAATGATAGATATAATGAATAAAAGATGGATTTTGCTCACTTTTCATCATAAACAAATATGTTTTGTTAACAAATTTGGTTTAAACAACAAAAAAACCCAACAGATATTTAAACACATTTATTTCCGAAAAAGATCAGAGAAAACGTTTCAAATACCACTGCAAACATAAATATAATAAAAAGTAATCTTGATGCAAATTTTTCCATATTAATTACACCCAGTCACGGCGTTCTCACAGGATTCTTACAGAATTCTAGCAGAGCGAAAATATTCTTACTAGAACTGTGCCAACATCCTGCCAGAACTTTGCAAGAATTCTCAAAGAATTCTAGCTCAAATGCAATAACCGATTCTAGCAGGAGCCGGCGAGATCAACCGGTTCTGTTAGAATCCTGCTAGAATTTAGCTAGAACTATTCTTACAGATCTCCTGCTAGAATTCTGTATGAATTTTGCTAGAATGAGATGGCAAAAAATTCAGCTAGATTCCTGCTAGAATTTTCTTAGAAATGACCAGAAAAGATTTGGAGATTTTGCTTGGTTTTATTTATTGCAAAGAACATCTTAAGTTACACATTTTTTTCAGTAATTCACAATTTCACTGGAATATTTTTTCACGTTTTGTCCTGCCATCACGGGAAGGAATGTGGTGATTTGATGGTGATCTTCTTGCCGATGTTGGTGAGGTGCATCGGATCTCCTTACAAATGGAATTTCCTGCCTTTGCCTTGGCATGGGATGCTCCGAAGAACGGATTTGATTTTCATGAAGTTCCCAGCTGGCAAGTCACATTTCCTCGACATTTCCTGTTCAAATTAAAGGCGTAATGTTAAGTAATCTGGATAATCTATTCTCTCACATGATTAACTTACCAAAACTAGGCGGTGCTGGAAAACGCAGCAACTTTGTTCAACGGAAGAGTAAAAAAGAACTTGTGCGAACAAGTTTGTCGATGAGATGGTTTTGATGGCCATGACATTCGCCACGAAGCGGTTCTGCAAAAATGACGTCATATTCGCTCTACTAGAAATTTCTCACAAAATTCTTACAGAGTTCTAACAGATTTTGTTCTGCTAGAACACTCTAGCAAAACTCTAGCAGAATTCTGACAGGCCTGCTAGAATCATTCTAGCTGGATTCTAGCAGAACCAATTCTGTAAGAATTTCTCGTGTCTGGGTAATGTCCGCTCAACGGAACATCCCCGGGGGAACACGGACGAATACAGGTTGTGGCCAGTGCAATGAAAATGTCCATCATCAATGTCCAGTTCCATGGAACCATAAAAAGTCCATTTAAAAAATCTTGATTCTCCTTTCACTTCAAGCAGATGTCAAATATTTGTGCGCGCTACTAGCAGGCGACTAAATTTGGTCACCCGCTGTTCACCGAGGGTCGCCCGCATAATCAAAAACCGAACGAAGAATGGTCGAAATTATGAAGAAACTTTACCTATTATGGTTACCATTTGTGTTATTGTTGTTATAATGCAATAACCGATTCTAGCAGGAGCCGGCGAGATCAACCGGTTCTGTTAGAATCCTGCTAGAATTTAGCTAGAACTATTCTTACAGATCTCCTGCTAGAATTCTGTATGAATTTTGCTAGAATGAGATGGCAAAAAATTCAGCTAGATTCCTGCTAGAATTTTCTTAGAAATGACCAGAAAAGATTTGGAGATTTTGCTTGGTTTTATTTATTGCAAAGAACATCTTAACATCTTAAGTTACACATTTTTTTCAGTAATTCACAATTTCACTGGAATATTTTTTCACGTTTTGTCCTGCCATCACGGGAAGGAATGTGGTGATTTGATGGTGATCTTCTTGCCGATGTTGGTGGGGTGCATCGGATCTCCTTACAAATGGCGGAATTTCCTGCCTTTGCCTTGGCATGGGATGCTCCGAAGAACGGATTTGATTTTCATGAAGTTCCCAGCTGGCAAGTCACATTTCCTTGACATTTCCTGTTCAAATTAAAGGCGGAATGTTAAGTAATCTGGATAATCCATTCTCTCACATGATTAACTTACCAAAACTAGGCGGTGCTGGAAAACGCAGCAACTTTGTTCAACGGAAGAGTAAAAAAGAACTTGTGCGAACAAGTTTGTCGATGAGATGGTTTTGATGGCCATGACATTCGCCACGAAGCGGTTCTGCAAAAATGACGTCATATTCACTCTACTAGAAATTTCTCACAAAATTCTTACAGAGTTCTAACAGATTTTGTTCTGCTAGAACACTCTAGCAAAACTCTAGCAGAATTCTGACAGGCCTGCTATAATCATTCTAGCTGGATTCTAGCAGAACCAATTCTGTAAGAATTTCTCGTGTCTGGGTAATGTCCGCTCAACGGAACATCCCCGGGGGAACACGGACGAATACAGGTTGTGGCCAGTGCAATGAAAATGTCCATCATCAATGTCCAGTTCCATGGAACCATAAAAAGTCCATTTAAAAAAATCTTGATTCTCCTTTCACTTCAAGCAGATGTCAAATATTTGTGCGCGCTACTAGCAGGCGACTAAATTTGGTCACCCGCTGTTCACCGAGGGTCGCCCGCATAATCAAAAACCGAACGAAGAATGGTCGAAATTATGAAGAAACTTTACCTATTATGGTTACCATTTGTGTTATCGTTGTTATAATGCAATAACCGATTCTAGCAG
Source organism: Culex quinquefasciatus (assembly GCF_015732765.1). NCBI lineage: Eukaryota > Metazoa > Arthropoda > Insecta > Diptera > Culicidae > Culex > Culex quinquefasciatus. The sequence goes on along the minus strand of NC_051862.1, from coordinate 102,481,993 downwards.
GAGCCGGCGAGATCAACCGGTTCTGTTAGAATCCTGCTAGAATTTAGCTAGAACTATTCTTACAGATCTCCTGCTAGAATTCTGTAAGAATTTTGCTAGAATGAGATGGCAAAAAATTCAGCTAGATTCCTGCTAGAATTTTCTTAGAAATGACCAGAAAAGATTTGGAGATTTTGCTTGGTTTTATTTATTGCAAAGAACATCTTAAGTTACACATTTTTTTCAGTAATTCACAATTTCACTGGAATATTTTTTCACGTTTTGTCCTGCCATCACGGGAAGGAATGTGGTGATTTGATGGTGATCTTCTTGCCGATGTTGGGGAGGTGCATCGGATCTCCTTACAAATGGCGGAATTTCCTGCCTTTGCCTTGGCATGGGATGCTCCGAAGAACGGATTTGATTTTCATGAAGTTCCCAGCTGGCAAGTCACATTTCCTCGACATTTCCTGTTCAAATTAAAGGCGAAATGTTAAGTAATCTGGATAATCCATTCTCTCACATGATTAACTTACCAAAACTCCCAAGTAACCACAAGCACTAAATTGAAGTATTTATTCAGTACTAAATCAGCACTCGAATGTTTTGAAGTAGTAAATAAGCTTTGCGAATGCCTCAAAGTACCAAGACTTTGCAGCATTACAACTGGCATTAAATCACCATTTACGACCTTGAAAATGTGCTTCAAAGCATTTGATGTTTATCAACAAAGTAACCCATCCATACGGGAAACATTTCAGCCAGGCACGCTCTTATTGACTTTAATCCTTCTCCCGTTATACCGTTCCAATAAGCGTGCGGGCTAAGGCGCATTTCCCCCAGTGTGCAACAGTTTTATTTTTGCGTGAACTGGGTTCAATTCCCGCTGACTGAAGTGTTTTTTTTTTGTGGAAAAATGCAGCCTGTAATTAAGCAAAATTTTTCAAAACATATGCCCATAGCACAAAGGACATTATCAAAAGTTCTCTGGTAAAATGAATGACTTTTGTCGTAAGCAAAAAGCTGCTTTCCGGAAGTCTGATACACTTTGTGAAATTGTGCCAACCGTGGACCAAGCACTCCTCGGAAAAACGTTAGCCGTTAGCCATTACTTCCCAAGTAACCAATCAGCACTAAAAGTAGTAATTGTTCAGCACTAACAGCGCTTTACCTGCAATTAATAACAGCTGAATTGTTTTGGAAATTGCTGGAAAAGCGCTTTTACAGCTGATTTGCAGCTGAGTTTGGACTTTATATTTCTGGTTTAGAGCTAGGCCCCTACTGTTCTTGATCCGGCCCTGCAAAACGTCAAAAAATATGAGATGCAAAAATGTTGTCATCTCTTTCTCTCTCGTCCTCCTACCCCAGTTCTATTTTCGGTTTGTTTACTTCTTTACCGACACAGCTTGATGGGAGGAAATTGGCTGAGAGGGGGGAACAATTTATTTGATGAAAAGCTTGGTGTTGGAGACTTGATGCCAGGCATGGGTTGTTGATGTTTTTCGTTGATCGAATCATGCACGCTTGCCGTCATGCCTAAATAGGCGGTGGGATTCGGGCGCAGTTTTAGTTGTATATGTAAGTTGCATTTCGTACTGGAATGTGCTAACTTTTCTCGAGACTAATTAATCATAAAAAGGAAGCCAAACGACGGACTTGGACAGATTCATCAACGGTGTGTTTGCAACCCCGGAACAGCATGACCAACTCTCAACGGAGAAACATTTGAAAGCAATTAAAAAAATTGTGGTTCTTACGGTGGAATCCCAAGCAATTGCCGTTTGCATTTGATACCAAACTGGCCCCCAAAATGCCAACATCCATCCTCTTAGTCTAAGAAATCTGTCCAGCAGAAGTGATGGTTCCCTTTCTATTGTGCTACACCTTGGTAACACCGCAATTCTCGCCGCAATTTCACCTCATTGAACATAAAATAATCGTGCAAAATATCGGAATTGGATAATCTCAGCTGCGACCGACAGCCGTTCCGTTTTTCCTCAGCTGGTTGATTTTCGTGAGGGATGAGCGAGCCAGAGATATATTGTTTTGGTTTTCATCATTCTTTCTCTTTCACATCTCAACTGTGTTGCCAGTTTAATGGGAAAATATTAGGCAGTGTTGCTGGTAGCAGCATTAAATGAGCTGCATTTCAGCATTTGCTAGAGCAGTTGTTTTAGAGCTGATTTGCTCTAAGGCTAGCTGTTTTAATGCAGATTAGCTGTGGAATGCTGGTTTACAGCCTATTAATGATTTCTTTTAGTGCAGGATGGTTACTTGGGCGCATAATCAAAAACCGAACGAAGAATGGTCGAAATTATGAAGAAACTTTACCTATTATGGTTACCATTTGTGTTATCGTTGTTATATTGTCATAACCATAAAACAAAATTATATAACGATATCATTAAATTAATTAATCAATTTTGTTGAATGGTGACACTTATTTCGGCAAAGTCTAATGGTTCAAACAACTCTTCGACAATTCTTGGAATAATGACTATTCGTCATATTGTTAGAATTATTCAACACATCCATTGTTAGAACATAACAGTACAGTAGCCAGTACGGTAAAAGTAACAATTCCCGGTATAATTTTGAGCTTAATATTAAGCATAGTCAACAACCATACAGTCACCATCTGTCGAATGATTTTCAGTCTCGGACGTGAGCTCGTACGAACAAGACGTATTTCCATCGACGCTCTCGAGAATAAGTCCGGTTTCGAACAATAGTCCTCCGCGGCTATTGTTTCGTACGCGTTTTTCTGCGTAGCTAAAAGCGGAATCTTCCCCGGAAGAGTAAAAATGGCGAACAGTGTACGAAAGAACACTGCGAAGTTGGTCTTCGGACCAGGAATCAAGATACCGTCGTACCTGGACGTGCTGAAGTTTTCGATGGACACCCTGAAGCTGTCTGCAGCGGATATCCACAGCATTTACAAGGACGAGAATGGCGGCCAGTTTTACGTCAAGCTGATTGACGAGGAGACTTTCTCGGCGTTCATCGCCGAATCGGACGAACATTACCAGTTCAAGTTCGAGGACGGGACAACGGCAAGGGTGGCGGTAGAGCAGGCATCACGCGTCTTCCGGTACGTCCGGATCTTCAATCTGCCACCGGAGATTGACGACGCCACGATCCAGTATGTGCTGGGTCAGTACGGGACCATACGGCAGCACGTGCGCGAACGTTTTCCCAACGAGCTGAAGGTCAACATTTTCACCGGTGTACGAGGGGTGCATATGGAGGTGGTGAAGGAAATTCCTGCACACCTTTACATAGGACATTTCCGAGCCCGCATCTTTTATGATGGGCTCAAAAATAAGTGCTATTTCTGCAAGGCAGAAGGGCACGTCAAGCAGAATTGCCCCAAAATGGCGGCGATCTCAACAGGCAGCGGTAGTGGAAGCGGAGGCAGCGGCAGCTCGGCGCCGTCCCTTGGTAGGCCTGCAAAACCGATCATCGATTTCGGCCAGCCGATCGCTCCTGCGATGACGCTTAACCAGAAAAAGAACGACGACACACCAAACCCGATCACCACGACATCAACGCAAGCAGTACCTAGCGCCTCCACCACTACAACGGTAGCGGTACCGAGTGCTTCCACGACAACATCACCAAGCGTCTCCACACCAGCACCAATATCATCGACAACGGTAGCACCATCTGCAAGCACCACAACAACCAAGCAAACAGTGGACACTAACACCAACGACGGCGTGCTGAACGCTTTGCGGCCGGGCGGCGTGAGCGAAGAACACATCGACAAAGCAGACACCGACGCGATGGACGCCGAGATCAGCGAACTCGATCGCCAGACGTTGCTGAAGCGAACGAAAAGTTCCTCTCCGGTCTCTTCTGAGGGTGATGCGGGTAAGCTGGGTGGGAAGGGAAAGGGGGGTAAGGGAAAGGGTGGGCCAACTGGAGAGGGGGATGGGTTAATTCCGGTTCCAAATGGTAAACGCAACAAGAAGAAGAAGACAACCTAAATCATCCATCGTTCCATCGTTTTATCGTACCATCAATAACTAAAAAACATCTTAATAATGGCCGCAACAACATTCTCTAGAAAACTAGCCTCAATTAACATCAACGCTATTAGCACTAACATCAAGCTAGGTTTATTGAAGGACTTCGTGTGGAATAATGATCTTGATATTGTTTTTCTTCAGGAAGTGTCGTTTGAAAACTTTAAATTTCTTGCTTCCCATTTTGCTTTTGTATCAGTGTCGACAACAAAGGAACTGCTGTGTTGATTCGAAAAAATATCGAGTTTGATAACATGTTAATGAACCCAAATGGTCGAATTCTGTCGGTCACAATCGATAAAGTTCACTTTATCAACGTTTATGGTCATTCTGGATCACAATACCGACACCAACGTGACGTTCTGTTTTCAAATGATATCATCCCACACCTATCTGCTGCCCATCCCAACGTAATTCTAGGCAATTTTAATTGTATTCTTTTAAATTCGGATTCAAACGGAACCGTGAAAAATTTATGCCAAGGACTGAAAGACCTAACATCTAATCTTGATTTGATCGATATCGGAAATTCAATTCACCGTAATACGATTTATACATTTTTCAGAGGAGATTCTGCGTCCAGGATTGATAGAATTTATGGACCAGAAGATTTTTTGGAAAAAGTTTTAAGTTACGATACATTAACAACTGCCTTCTCTGATCACCGTGCAATAGTTTTGAAAATTAATGTTGACTCAAATTCTAACGTCACTTCCACTGGTAGAGGTTTCTGGAAAATAAATCCCTCTTTTTTGCATGATGAGGATATCAAACGTGAATTTGTTTTAGAAATCCAAAACACCAGACAAAGATTTGCATATAACAATATTTTTTGTCGATGGTGGATTGAACATTTTAAACCAAAAGCAAAATCATTTTTTAAAACAAGATCTTTTGAATTGAATAAATTTATAACATCTAGTAAAAGCTTCCTTTACGGTTGTCTTAGAGAAATATCATGCAAACAAAGCAACAATGAAAATGTTGAGAAGGAACTATCTTTTGTAAAATCCAAATTGATGAATATTGAACAAAATCGACTTTCAAATTTAAAATTGAAAATCCAACCAGAAAATATAATTGAAGAAGAGAAACTAAGTACACGGAGAAAAAAGAGTTCCCAAAATCGTGAACAAGCGTTCATGAAAATGAGAACCACGAACAAAGTGTTCAAATTTCATGGTACGTTTTTCGAAATCGTACCATGGGATTGGAACACTTTGTTCGAGGTTCTCATTTTCATGAACGCTTGTTCACGATTTTGGGAACTCTTTTTTCTCCGTGTACATTTCAAATGTCTAAACTGCCCCTGATCGCATAAATGTCCCATATGCATTTTCATCGATTTCGAGTTATTGATGCAGTTTGGTTCAGAATTGTGTGCTCTTTCAAAAGAGCCTATAACATCCAGTACTTTGTTCTAGAAATCATGAGGAAATCCAGTTTTTTCGCGAAAACTTAACACGTAGCCTTATGTATGGGACAAATTTCAAATGCGTTTTTCTCAGCTTGTTGTTTTTGCATATGGGACATTTATGCGAACATGGGCAGTAAATACGCTGCAAAAAACTCTATTATGAAACTTTTAATTAATGGTAACCTTACTTCTGAAAAAACTAAACTTCAATTAGCTTTAGAAAATCATTTTAGCTTATTATTCGAAGGCAATAAAACTTTTTTATCCAGGTGTAAATAATATTTTTAATCACGTGAAAAACCGTTTAACTCTTGAACAAAGCAATAATTTAATAAAACCAATTGATCTCAACGAACTACAAGAGGCACTACAACAAGCTTCTATAAAGAAAAGTCCAGGACCAGATGGACTGACATACGAATTTTACTGTACTTTCTTTGACGAAATAAATAATGACCTTTTGAAACTTTTTAATCTATTTTTGATGGGGGAAATTCCCAATACTGCTTTCGTTGAAGGGATAGTAACATTAATTCCTAAAAAAGAACAATCCTTTGAAATTTCTGACAAACGTCCGATTAGCATGTTGAACTATGATTACCTACAAACTTTTTGCTAAAATCATTATGAATCGATTACAACACCTTATGGATTCTTTAATTGGACCAGGTCAAGCTGCAGGAATTTCTGATAAATCTTGTATCACAAATCTAAAACTGCTTAGAAATCTTATTATCAATGCAAAAAATCTAAATCATTAAAAGTACTTGTTGCAAGTTTCGATTTAGAAAAGGCTTTCGATAGAGTTGATCATCATTTTCTTTGGCTAACCTTAGAAAAATTTGGTTTCCCAATTCAATAATCTATATAAAAATGCTTCCTCTAAGATACTATTTAACGGTTTTCTCACTAATAACATTTTCATAAAATCATCTGTTCGCCAAGGGTGCCCTTTGAGCATGGCTTTATTCATCATTTACATAGAACCACTTATTCGCATGCTTTACGATGACGTTAGAGGTTGTCTAATAGATAATAGCTTTTTGAAAGTTATTGCTTATGCAGATGACATTAATGTCGTTATTCGCAATAATCACGAATTTGATAAGACCTTGGAGCTCATCAACTATTTCAGCATTTTTGCTAAAATTAGGTTGAATGTTGGAAAGTCTCAATACATGAGACTAAACAATTGTCTCTCGGGTCCACATGTTCTCAAAGAGGTCTCATCGCTCAGAATACTAGGAATAGATTTATCTGAAAATTTTAAAACTATCATTGAAAACAATTACTCTAGAATTATACTAAACATAAAGTTTTTGATTTCGATTCATCATAAAAGAAAACTAAACATTTACCAAAAATCAGGGATTTTAAATCAAATTATTTTATCTAAATTATGGTACATAGCACAAGTTTTCCTTCCTAATAATTCAAATATCGCTGATATCAGAACGATCTGCAGAAATTTTATTTTTAAAGGTGTTGGATTATACAAAGTTAAATTTGATCAGTTATACTTAGACGTTGATCAAGGAGGACTATCTCTCGTTGATGTTGAAAGTAAATGTAAAGCACTATTTGTAAAAAACATATTATTTCTTAGTCAAGACGGTATCTAAGATTCATTCATGTTATCACAGCAAACTAACAACACGCTTAGTCGGAACTCACGTGAGTGGCTAAGTTTGGCAGAAGAAATATCAAACGATACTGATTTAAACACTACACCGGGACCGTGGTGTAGGGGTAAGCGTGATTGCCTCTCACCCAGTCGGCCTGGGTTCGATCCCAGACGGTCCCGGTGGCATTTTTCGAGACGAGATTTGTCTGATCACGCCTTCCGTCGGACGGGAAGTAAATGTTGGCCCCGGACTAACCTAAAAAGGTGTTAGGTCGTTAGCTCAGTCCAGGTGTAGGAGTCGTCTCCCTGGGTCCTGCCTCGGTGGAGTCGCTGGTAGGCAGTTGGACTAATAATCCAAAGGTCGTCAGTTCGAATCCCGGGGTGGATGGAAGCTAAGGTGTAAAAAGAGGCTTGCAATTGTCTCAACAATCAAGCCTTCGGACACTTAGTTTCGAGTAGGAATCTCGTAATCGAGAACGCCAAGGCAATGCTGTAGAGCGAATAATTTGATTTTTTGATTTAAACACAAGCAAAAAAATCTACCGTTTGTTGATTAGTAAGCAAAATATTAAAATCAAAATCGCAACCGAGTTCCCTGAATTGCCATGGCAAAATTATTGGCAGAATATACAATCGAATTTCATTTCCTCTGAAGAAAAACATTCGCTATTCATCATGCTCAATGATCTTATTCCAACAAAAGCAAAATTTTTTCGCCATATGGTTAGGGATACTAATACAAATTTGTGTGAATATTGTAATAAGTTAGATACATCAAAGCATCGTATAAAGTTATGTAGCTGCAGTAGATCAGTTTGGAATATCGTAAAAACAACTATATTTAGATAACTAGGCTTAGACATTGTAGACCCTGAGGAGTTGCTAGGGAAAACGTTTAAAAATAAAAAAGACAAATTAGGTTTGTGGTTAGTAGTTGAAGCAATTGCCTACAATTTGAAAAACTTTGGAAATGGTACAGTAGCAGATTTTGAATGTAAAGTTAGGGAGAAACGATGGAACAACATGAAATTTTACGACAGAGTTTTTGGAAAATGGATTTGTTATATTTGAAGATTACCTATAAATAAACAGCCTTTAAACCGGAAAAAAAAGATTTTTCCTAAATGTTCCTGATAATACACCACATAGTACAATTTATTAAATAGGTCGTTAGGTTATGTTACCGTACACTTTTTTTCGTAAAATCGCAACAACTCGTGATTTTTTTTTTTTTGAAATGAAATATGTCTTTATTGAACGTTCTTATAATAATTACATTTCTTTTACATGCTAAGTGGTATGGCCTAATGCTCTTCATCTTTGTTGTATTTTTCGTTTTATTATTAACTAATCACATTTATTTTATTTACTTCAAATTGTTTTACATTATTGCATTGAATCGAATACATTTGGGTAAAAAAAATCACTTTAACAACTAATCCTAACTTAGAACTAAAAAAAAATAATTCATTGAAATATTCAAAATCATTAGAACGAGTAAACTACGAACTGTATTTTAAGATAAATGCTCCAAGCGTTCTTACTTGTTCCTGGCGAGTTTTGCAACCACGCAGTGTTGTTGTCATCTCGATGAAAATGTTCAGAAGTTCTTGTGGTGAAAACAGGTCACTACTGCCTTCACCCGTTGATGTTGGTTGGTTTTCCCTCGGTTGCTGACTGAAGCCTGGAGGTGTTGTATTCTCTGCAACTCTTTGCCGCTGATTCAACGGCAATGGCTGCAGATTTGGAACCACTCGAACAGATCCTGCTCCAGGTGACGCCAAAGCAGGAAAATCCACGTCCGTGTATGCTGGTGGTGTTTTGCGACGATTTGGTTGGTGCCTCGTCGTCGCTTGCTGCCGAATTTTTACAAACTCAGCTCGTTTTGGGCAGCTTCGATTCTTGGTAGAATGGTCGCCGCCGCAATTGAAGCATTTAGCTTCGATGTTCTCGATGATTGTTTCGCAAGCTTGAGTTTTGTGCTCACCTCCGCAGGTTGCACAACGACTCTTGATGAAACAGTTCCTTTTACCATGTCCAAACTGCAAGCAGTTCGAACACTGTGTTACGTCACGGTGCACTGGACGATAACGTTCCCAAGTCACGATGATGTTGAAAATTGCCCGAACTGCTTTCAGCTCAGAAGGCGTTGTCGATCCTTTCTCGAGATGAACCAGGTACAGTTGATCACGATACTTTATGTCCTTGTTGTGTCTCGTCATCTTGAAGACTTCGATTACGTTCAACTTAAGAGTTTTGAGCTCTTCTTTCAGCACACTCACATCCATGTCGTACAGGCCACGGAGGACCTGTTTCATGGGGCGTTTACCTCGATCGTCATGGCTGTAGTATTCAACCTTGGAGTTGTTCAGGAAATCTCGAACGTAGTTGTAATCCTTTCTGGTAGGTAGCAGATTTTTGAGTCCATCAGCACACAAGCGAATGGAAGCTCGTAAAGCACCAGATTTGATAAACCCGGTCAGCCACTTTCGCACCGAATCCGATGACGATGTTTTCACAAAAATGGGTGGCAACTTTTCCCGTCGTTCAAATTCTTCCTTCTCGCTCACCAGACGAATTTTGAGCGTCCTTGCTCAAACTGCCTGGCTTTGCAGGTAGCGCTTCGGCATTCTTTAGCTTCTTCAAATCTGCCGATCCTGCTGGTGAGGACCGCCTTTTTTTCTTGCCGTGAGGCATTTTTTGCACTTTTAAAGCACTTTTCAGGAGCTAATATCCAGGAGTACCTCACTGATCGATGGTCCACAAGGGAGTGACAACTCGTAATGTTTATAAGCAAACCCTTTATGTCTATACATTAAATTTTTTGTAATTGTCTGCTCTACAACTTTGTAGAACATTGTTATACTCTAAAAAATAACTCTGCAAAGTTAGAAAAAACATGAAATTTTAAAATGAAATTTTTTATTCCAAATGAAAAAATGAACCTTCTGGGTCAATGTAGATTCGAAAAATACTTTAAATTTCCCATAAAATGACATGTTCCAAATTTTTTTTACAGTCGAGTAACGGAAAATGGGAGATTTTTTAAAACTTTTAAAGTGTTTTTTCGATGAAAAATACGTTTTTTCGGAATTTTGAGTACGCCATCAAATCGGGCGTCTAATTTTACATTAAAGTCCCTTTGACACCAAATTTCTATCTCATCACCGCACAGTGGATCCTCTTCGAACAAAGGTGTGACAAAATTAAAAAATGTCAGGTATTCTACCAAATATGTCATATTAGGGTAATTTTGGGCAGCTGAATTCAAAAAAACACATTTATTTTTTCATGAAATAAAATCTAAGTACATTAGGGTGGTTCATAAATATTAATTTTTCAAATATTTTTTTTAATTGCTGAAATTGTATTTTTTTATATCAATAGTAGCTTGGAATTTTGATTGTGTGTGTGTGTGTGTGTGTGTGTGTGTGTGTGTGTGTGTGTGTGTGTGTGTGTGTGTGTGTGTAAATCTTAACAAATAAAATGTTAGGGTGGTACCATATCACAATGATCCATAACCGAAATTTTGTTAAACCAAATTCGTAGATGCCACACTTTTAAATAACAGCTTTGTTATCTTCCGAAAAGTTGATCAGGATCAGTACAGTAGTAACGTTAGGGTGGTCCAGTCCAAATTCTTGTGTATTTGAGGAAAAGTGTTATTTGGCTTCTATGAGATTATCATAACATTTTAACTGTGTACATTTTAGTAGTATCTGTAGTTTAGGTAGAAAAAGATCAGAAGACATTTCTAGAGTTTTTTTAATGGTCCTATAAACATATGAAACACATTAAAGAACCTTTAAAAAACTCTAGATTTTTGTTGAGGCCAACGAAAACTTCATTTCAAGTTTTTATCTCGTCCCCCTTTCGAATATTCTCCAAATACTAGGGTGCAAAACAAAGATAAACCTACAAAATTAATAAATCATTAACTTTTTGTTTTGCATTAGAGTTATTAATTAGAGTAATTTGTGATACTTTCTAATTAAAAAAGATGAGAATAAAGTTTTGATTTTTTTTAATTTCCCATCTTCCCTCTTCTCTTCATCCACGACTAAAGCCAAGGTCTGCTCTGCTTTTTATGTACTAAAGCTGCACGTAAAAATATGTAAGGTAAAAACTGCTTTTAGGAAGACTTTTTGGAAGATTTTTTAGGATAGTTGAAAAAAATCTTGTACACTAAGAAATCCAAAATCCAGTATAATATGAAGAAAGATCATAAGGCGATTGCCATATCTGACTTTTGATCCGATTCGTGAATAGAGTAGAGTAGATCCACTTTGACTTTTTTAGAAACATGCAAATTTTGATCTTTCGAGCAAGTATGAGCAAAATTTGCTATACACAGTCTGAAAGTACATTAAATTTCACGCCAGAAACTGCATACGCGACATTGGTCACACCCGTACAAAATTGTTCCTGAAGGGTTGAAATTTGAAAAATCTTGAAAATAGTTAATGCTTTCTTTCGTTTGAATAGCTAAAAATGGGGGAGGGGTCAATCAAAATTCCAACAACAGTAAAATTAACAACTTTTAAATACCTTTCGAATGCAGCCAGAAGAATCAAATTTGGTTGAAAATTGGCTGAGTTATAAAAGTTCTACGAAAAAATATTTTTGGCGAATTTTGAAGTTTCAGCTACTAGAAATAACAAAAATGTCTGCACTCTCAAAGCCGCCAAAAATTCAAATTCCATCCAATCTTGCTCAAAATTTGGGAAAGAGTTTTTGAAGGTATGAGAAAAAATAGAAAAATACTAACACTACTGAAATTTAACTTTCATTTTTTGATTTTTGTCACACCTGGATCCACTGTGCACCGTTTCAGGCTGCAAATTATTGAAAAACACGTCTTTTTTCGCATGTTCAAAAATTGAAGGGGTCGTACCGCCCCTCCGTCACGAGATATCAGAAAACGGACCTCGGATTCGTGATCAGGGACAAAAGTTACCCCTTAGGACAAAGTTTCACGCAAATCGAAGAGGGGTCGGGGCAACTGCTGTGTGAGTTGGCGGAGAATTACCCTTGTAATAGATGTTGTTGTTTATTGAATTAAGTTGACTTTAACTAAAAACCAAATAAAATTTCTTGAATCGTTCAACAATGCTTTGAACGATAACAGTTAACCATTCAATCATGTTTATTTAGAACAGCTATTGTTATAACATCAGTGTTACATACCATGGAAATGTTTTGTCCTCAAAATTTCAAAATGTGGTATCGTAAACCTTGCTGATATTCAAAGGATATCAATTTATTTTTTTATATATTATTCAACCGGTAAAATTAATAATTTCAAATATGCAGTGACTTTGATCACTTCCACTAAACTAAAAGTGACCAAATTAAATTGATTCAAATTTATTATAGGACGCTTTTAGTTTACCATATGAAATATTAACAATGTTGTTTGTTATTACATAGTTACAGCCGTTGCATTTTTTTTAATTGATTTATTTATAAAATTTAAATTTTTCTTGGCATCAAAACCAATTTTGTAGCATGATTCATAAATTATTCATATATTTTGAACCTTCTGTAGAACCCCTTGAAGGGTCATCGTTAAAAACTTAAACCTGAGCAGGGTTAAATAACATGGGAATACCAAATTTTGGTATTACTTGGGCAAATAACAGGGACCAAAATGTGCCCTTGGTTGCCGAGTAATAGATGGTAAAATACCATGAAACCATACCAAAATCTTGTATGTGGAAGGGTACAACAATACCAAATCATATTATTCCAAGGGTAAAATAATACCTGAAAATAAAACCATTTCAATACCAAGTTGAGGTCATCTGGATTTTTGAACATTGCTTGAATACCAAAACTTGGTATTGCCATGATTTTATTTTTAAGATATTCTCGCGCCCTTGGAAAATCATATTTTGGTTTTCCTGTGGTCTTCCACATACATGATTTTGGTAAGATTTCATGGTATTTCACCATCTATTACTGGGCAACCAAGAGCACATTATGTTCGCTGGTATTTGCACAAGTAATACCAAAATTTGATATTTTCATACCATTTTTAGTGCAGCAGTTGCAGTTAGTGAAAAAACGGAAATGATCCATATGCAACAGCCAAATCTACTCACCTGATGATTCCATGTTGTTTTAGTGATATTCTTCACCACATCGAATGCATTTGTCATTGATGAACGGCCTGTGCTTGAAGTTCTTGAAGCTTCTGAAAAATAACAAGATAGAAAAATAAGTGTTATTAAAATGAAACTGGATTGAAATTCCCAAAAATTCAATAATCTGTCGATTAACTCGTTTTTCAAAGTAGGGGAAGGTGGGGCAAGTGTAACAAGCTAAGGAAATGCTCGTTGCTCGTGGAAGCGGGAAGGTGTTGAGATCCCCAGTGTTGAACCAGGCGGCTGCTTCGAGTCAGCAGATAGGAGTAATTGGAGAGGAGACTCCCAAGTCATCCTTGTTGAACTTCGCCGGCAGTACCCCTCAGGACGGAGTCCTGCTCGGAAGGACCGCGTTGCAGGAGGTCAGAAGGAGGGTTAACGAACTCTTTGATTTCATCAAGGACAAAAACAACGTCCACACCAGAATCAAGCAGATGGTGAATGGAGTCAAGGCAGCCATGAATGCCGCAGAGCGCGAAAACAGCTCGCTGTTGGTGACGCGGAATTCACTGAAGCTCAGAGCTGAAAGAGCCGAAGAAACGCTGAACGCAAAACTGGAGGAGGAAGCGCTACGGGAGAAAGAACCGAAAACGCCGCCCGGCCCAGGCTCTAAAAGGGACAGGGAAACGCCTGGAGAGGAGAAGGACGCAAAGAAGCAGAAGCAGAAGCAGGGGAATGGAGACAGTCCGGACCCAGCGAAGGAGCCAGAACCAGACCCAGAGAAGGAGGAATGGGAGAAGGTCAAGAAAAAGAAGCGGAAGAAAAAAGGGAAGCAGAACGAGGACACCCAAAAACCCAAGTTTCGCAGGGAGCGTAACAAAGGCGAGGCTTTGGTGGTCGAGGTGAAGGAAGGTGTTTCGTAAGCAGACCTCCTCCAGAAAGTACGAACCGATCCGGAACTCAAGGAGCTTGGCGAGAACGTGGTTAAAACCAGGCGCACACAGACCGGAGCGATGCTTTTTGAGCTGAAGAATGACCCCGCGGTCAAGAGCTCAGCTTTTAAGTCCCTCGTCGAGAAAGCCGTAGGCTACGAGTCGAAGGTAAGGGCGCTATCGCCGGAGACAACGATTGAGTGCAGGAACCTGGACGAGATCACGACGGAGGAAGAGCTAGAAGATGCGCTGATCGTTCTTCTGGATGACCGCACGACACCGATGGCAATCCGGTTGAGGAAAGCCTACGGCGGCACGCAAATTGCGTCGGTCCGACTATCGACGCCTTCGGCGTCTAAGCTGCTGGAAGCCGGCAAGGGTCGGCAAGGGTGGTCGGTGTGCCCACTGAGGCCTGTTCCTCGAGTGACCCAGCAGATGACGAGGTGTTTCCGCTGTATGGGTTTCGGCGACCAGGCGAGAAATTGCGACGGTAGAGAAGGCCACATGGCAAGAGACTGCAAAAATAAGCCGAAGTGCGTGCTCTGTAAAGAAGGCGATGGCAATAGCCATGCGACGGGTGGCTTTAATTGCCCGGTGTACAAGAAGCTGGCCTCGGGCAAAAAGTAATGGAGGTGTCCCAGGTGAACCTCAATCACTGCGACACTGCACAGCAACTGCTGTGGCAGTCGACCGCGGAGACGGGGTGTGACGAGGCAATTATTGCAGAACCGTACCGAGTTCCACACGACAACGGAAACTGGGCCGCGGATACAGCAAGAATGGCGGCGATACACGTGATGGGGCGGTACCCCATACAGGAAGTGGTCTCGAGGGCGTTTGAAGGATTCGTGATCGCCAGAGTAAACGGAACCTTCTTCTGTAGCTGCTATGCTCCCCCAAGATGGACCTTGGAGCAGTTTCAGCAGATGCTGGATAGTCTGACCGATGAACTGATCGGACGAAGCCCGATCGTTATCGGAGGTGACTTCAACGCGTGGGCGGTCGAGTGGGGTAGCAGATGCACCAATGCTAGGGGGCTCTGGCAAAGCTAGACGTTAGGCTGGCGAATCGCGGAACCAGCAGTACCTTCCGCAAAGACGGTCGTGAGTCCATTATCGACGTTACGTTCTGTAGTCCGCGACTGGCGGCCGATATGAACTGGAGGGTGAGTGAGGACTATACCCATAGCGATCACCAAGCGATCCGGTACAGCATCGGGAGACGAGCCCCTGTACCAGATAGGAGCAGCCGGTCCTACGGAAGGAAATGGAAGCTGCAGTACTTCGACGAGGGTCTCTTCGTGGAAGCGCTCCATTGGTGTGATGGTCCCCAAGACTTGAGTGCCGACGTGCTAACAGCACAACTGGTGACAGCATGCGACACAACCATGCCGCGGAGACTGGAGCCAAGGAACTGTCGTCGTCCAGCTTACTGGTGGAATGAAGAACTCGGTACCCTTCGGGCAAGTTGCCTCAGCGCCAGAAGACGAGTCCAGAGAGCAAGATCCGAAGCAACTAGAGAGGAGCGCAGAGAGGAGTACCGGTCTGCAAAGGCCGCGCTCAAGAAAGCGATCAAATACAGCAAGACAAACTGCTTCAAGGAGTTATGCCAAGACGCTGATCCAAACCCTTGGGGGAGCGCAAATCGTGTCGCGATGGCGAAGATCAGAGGCCCATCGATGGTGGCTGAAACGTGTCCCGACAAGCTGAAGGTCATTGTGGAAGGGCTCTTCCCAAGACATGACCCAACGACATGGCCTCCTACACCGTACAACGACGAAGGGGGTAGCAACGCCGAAGGTCATCTGATCACCAACGAAGAACTTGTGGCAGTAGCGAAGAGATTGAAGGTGAAGAAAGCTCCCGGCCCGGATGGAATCCCGAATTTCGCCCTGAAATCGGCGGTTCAAGCATTCCCGGATAGGTTTCGAACAGTCCTGCAGAAATGCCTGGATGAAGGACACTTCCCCGACCCGTGGAAGGTTCAAAAGCTCGTGTTGCTGCCAAAGCCAGGCAAACCACCGGGGGACCCATCATCGTATAGGCCTATATGTTTGCTGGACACCCTCGGAAAGCTTCTGGAACGGATCATCCTTAACCGGCTGATCAAGTACACGGAGAGCGAGCATGGCTTAGCAGCGAGGCAGTTCGGCTTCCGTAAAGGGAGATCCACGGTGGACGCCATCCGGAAAGTGGTCGAGAAAGCCGACGAAGCGCGGAGGAAAAAAACGCAGGAGGAACCGCTGCTGCGCAATAGTCACGATTGACGTCAAGAACGCGTTCAACAGTGCGAGCTGGGCGGCCATAGCAGCAGCGCTGCACAAAATGAAGGTGCCTGACTATTTGTGCATGATCTTGAAGAGCTACTTCGAGAACCGCGTGCTGGTCTACGACACTGCCGATGGACAAAAAACCGTTGTTGTTACCGCGGGAGTTCCACAGGGATCCATTCTGGGTTCAGCACTGTGGAACGGAATGTATGACGGAGTCTTGACACTAGGGCTACCCAACGGCGTAGAGATTGTTGGCTTTGCAGACGACATAGTGCTGACGGTAACCGGCGAAAATGTCGAGGAGGTCGAAGTGCTGGCTATGGAGGCAATCGCAATGATCGAGAACTGGATGCTCGAGGTGAAGCTGCGGATCGCTCACCACAAGACTGAGATGATACTGGTTAGTAACCACACGCAGAAAAATGTTTTGTAGAATCAGCCTGTACGAGGTTTGTTTCAACAAAAATTTTGTTGAATATAATCAACGCCGATTTTGCGTTGAAACAAACCTTGATTTTCTCAATTCCACAAAAATCTTGTGTTGTTTTGAAAATGTTGCCTTGACGTTTAGCGTTGATTCAACAAAAATCTTGATTTTCAAATCAACAAAACGTTTTGTTGATTCAAATATGCCTTATTTTTCTGCGTGCACAAAAAGGTGCAGCAGGCCCAGATACACGTTGGAGAACACGTCGTGCACTCGAAGAGAGCGCTCAAGTACCTCGGGGTGATGGTGGATGACCGGCTAAACTTCAACAGCCACGTCGATTACGCCTGCGAGAAGGCGGCTAAGGCGATCATGGCACTGTCGAGGATTATGCCGAACAACGCTGGACCCAGGAGCAGTAGGCGCCGCCTCTTGGCAAGTGTCGCGACGTCCATACTTAGGTACGGCGGACCGGTATGGTGGACGGCGCTGGGGACGAAGCGAAATCGAGCGCTGCTCGACAGAACGCAGAGACTGATGGCCATGCGGGTTGCAAGCGCGTACAGGACCATTTCGTCGGAAGCAGTTGGCGTCATAGCCGGAATGATCCCCATCGGCATCACACTGGAGGAGGACACCGTGCGCTATACCCGGAGAGGCACGAGAGGTATCCGGGAAGCTGCGAAAGCCGAATCGCTGGTAAGGTGGCAACGTGAGTGGGACACCACGGAGAAAGGCAGATGGACGCATCGGCTTATCCCGTCCGTATCCACGTGGGTGAGCAGAAGGCATGGAGAGGTCACCTTCCACCTCACACAGTTCCTGTCGGGCCATGGCTGCTTCAGGAAGTACCTGCACAGGTTCGGACATTCAGAGTCTCCTCTCTGTCCGGACTGCGTCGATTGCGAGGAAACACCGGAGCACGTGGTGTTCAGCTGCCCTCGCTTCGAGGCAGCGCGAAGCGAAATGCTGGCCATTATCGGAGCAGACACCAGCCCGGATAATGTGGTGCGAAGAATGTGCAGCGACATCGCCAAGTGGAATGCGGTCGTCGGAGCGGTGACGCAGATCACTTCGGCTCTCCAGCGGAGATGGAGAGACGACCAGAGGAGGAACGACTAGAAGCCTAGTCGAAAACACACGAGTGTGGCTGTGAAGGAGAGCACGTTATGATGGTCGGCTCTACCAAATTGGTACACGTCTCGATGGTCACAGGAGTTGAGAACCCACGAGTGTGGCTGTGAAGGAGAGCACGTTATGACGGTTGGCTCTACCAAATCGGTACACGTCTCGATGGTCCAAGGAGAGGGCTGCATATGACTAACCGATCAAAAGCAACGCGATTCTTGAGCGCGGTTAAACCCTCGCATGGACTCATATGCATGTAGAACAGGAAATGGTTCTAGCACCCGGCATGGATCCTGTAAGTAGACTAGTGCAGAAAATGCAACGCCTCCCCCCGAAGTTATACCGAAAGGTGGTCCCGGGGGGAAAAGGGCACGGCGTTCAAGGACTGGTTTAGTGGGTCGGGAAAACTCTTTTTGTTTTCCCAACCCCACACTACCTGAGAAATTAATTCTCAGGTGTCTGATAGCAGATTCCGACCCTGTAAAAAAAAAAAAAAAAAAAACACACACACACACATATCAAAAATGTTTAAAATCAAGTTTGAAATGTCCGGTTTTCAATAAAAGCATTTGCTTTGAGACATTATTTTAGCGCAAAATTAATTATTTTGTCAAAATTGGTCAAAATTTTCCCATAGTTTTAGAGGAATTTGATAAAACACTTTAATACCAAAATGTGCCATCCTGAATTAGAAAATGTTCCACAATTTCAAGTAATTTTTTAGGGGGTATATCAAAAATGTTTAAAATCAAGTTTGAAATTTCCGGTTTTCAATGAAAGCATTCGCTTGGAGACATCATTTTGGCACAAAATTAATTATTTTGTCAAAATTGGTCAACAATACTTTCATAGTTTCAAAGAAATTTGATAATATACTGTAATACCAAAAGAATACCAAAATGTGGTGTTCAACCATTGACAAATTCTGCAATTTTACAATATCAAAACAATACTTTAAATTGGTATGAGACCACATTTCGCTCTTGCATAATCCTTAAGACAAATTTTAAAGGGTCCAGGAACACAAAAATTTGGTATTGATGCCAGAAAAAGGTATTATTACGCATTTCCCTTTGTTTTGTTTTGTTTTTTATTTGGAGATGGGGAAAAGCACCTTTGAGTTGTGACAGAGGACACTCTCTCTCAGAGAGGCACAAAACCATATTGAAATTTGTAATGAAGATCGAAGTAATCAATGCAATCGGTGATCATTAACTTTAAGTTTTCCGTTCAATAAAACTTCATTCCACATTTAACTTTCCCCACAACCAGTCGTGTTTTCCCTCGCTCTCTCTAGAGGTTATGGGCCCAGGTGTGGGTGGAAAGTGTCTAAGCTTCTAGAAGATTGAAAATTTTCGCAAGAAGTTTCCGCAAGAATTTGAAACAGAAGTTCACGCAAGCAGTTTCCCTCAAGAACCGTTTTCCTCAAGAATGGCGCACGCTACGGGACCATCTCCGGTCGTCGAACGATTGCTCGGCAGGGAGAATTGGTGCACGTGGAAATTCGGTATGCAGACCTACTTGGAAACGGAGGAGCTGTGGGAAGCTGTGGAACCGAACCTGAAGGATGACGGTACGCCTGAAGCAATTCCGAAGGCGAAGGACCGTAAAGCTCGAGGAAAGATTATTCTTGGCCTCGACCCTTCGTTGTACGTCCATGTCCAGGGGACAACAACGGCCAAAGGCGCTTGGGACAAGCTGGAGCAGACCTACGAAGACAACGGATTGACGCGTCGCTGGGGTCTCCTGCACAAACTGATGACAACGAACTTGGCCAACTCCGTATCCATGGAGGCGTACGTAACGAGAATGGTTGCTACCGCAAACCAACTCGGTGGTGTCGGATTCCCGATTTCGGAAGAATGGGTTGGAATGCTGCTGCTTGCTGGCCTACCTCAAAGCTACAAGCCGATGGTGATGGCGCTACAAAACTCTGGATCGAAGATTACGGGCGACCTGATTAAGACCAAGTTGCTGCAGGAGGATCACGAGCCGACGGAGACCATCGAACCAGCGTTTGCGGTGAAGGGCAAGCCGAGCTACAAGCAGGAGAACATTGGTAAGCCGCAGTCCAAGGGTCCAAAGTGCCATTCCTGTCACAAGTTTGGACACATCGCACGGGATTGTCCCGCCAAGTCGTCGTCGAAACCGCCGGAGAGAAAAGGTGGTAGCAAGCCAGGTCGTGCATTTGGTGCCGTGCTGACGACGATGGACGAGATGAAGAGTGAGGACTGGTTCTTCGATTCCGGAGCCACTTGCCATCTCACCCGGACGAAGTCGTTGCTGCGTGACGCTCATCAAGCAGATGGGAAGATGTTCGCCGCAAACAAAGGCGAAATGCAGGTCGTCGCGGAGGGCACTGCCGTGCTACATCCGACCTGTGGAGAAGAGATCGACGTCAACGGAGTGCAGCTGATTCCAGAACTGGTAGTCAATCTACTGTCGGTAGGTAAAATCGTCGATAGTGGCCACACCGTTGTTTTCGGCCAGAAGGGCTGTGAAGTGCTCGATCTCGAAGGCACGTGCATCGCGACTGGAAGTCGCTCGAACGGACTATTCAAGCTGGAACAGGACGTACCAAAGGTGCTGGTGTGTCAGCCGACAACCGTTGAGCTGTGGCACAAACGTACCGGTCATTTGTCAATCAAGAACTTGACCAGATTGCGCAACGGCATGGTGACTGGAGTCCAATTCCTGGAGGCTGATAGTGCTGCTGGCTGCAAAATCTGTCCCATGGGGCGACAGACCAGGCTGCCTTTCAACAAGAGTGGAACCAGAGCGACCGAGGTGCTTGAGTTGGTGCATTCCGATATCTGCGGACCAATGGAGCAGGTATCCATCGGTGGAAGTCGATATTACATCACTTTCATCGACGATCGGACGAGGAAGATGTTCATCTACTTCCTGCGTCACAAATCCGAAGAAGAGGTGACTCGCTGCTTCAAGGACTTTCACAGCATGGCAGAGAGGCAGACAGGACACAAGCTGAAGGTTTTGCGTACGGACAACGGGACGGAGTACAAAAACAAGGGTTTCGAGAAGCTCCTGAGTCAGCTGGGGATTCGCCACCAGACCACCGTTGAGTACACACCCGAGCAAAACGGTCTAGCGGAGAGGGCCAACCGGACGATCGTCGAGAAGGCACGTTGCTTGCTATTCGAGGCCAACTTGCCGAAGACGTTTTGGGCGGAAGCAGCTGCTGTTGCCGTGTATTTGATCAACCGATCTCCGTGCACGGGGATTCAGACGACACCAGAAGAAGCCTGGACTGGTCGTAAACCGGATCTGTCCAATTTGCGAGTGTTTGGGACGACAACGATGGCCCATGTCCCGAAACAGAAGCGGCGCAAATGGGATCCGAAGGCGGTTGAATGTATCCTGATCGGGTACGACGAGGAGACGAAGGGCTATCGTCTCTACAACGTGAAATCGAAGCAGATCTTCATGAGCCGGGACGTGACTTTCCTCGATGAAGGATTGGCGGATCGCGACGGAAGGACAACTCTCAAAGCTACCAACGGGCCACAGTCGACGTACGTGAGGTTGGATTTTGAAGAACTTGTTCAAGAACCAGAACCTGTTCGAGAGCCGGAACCTGCTCAAGAACCGGAACCTGCTCAAGAACCCGAGCAAGTGGAAGAAGAGGAGGCATCCGATACAAGTTCGGACGAGTTCGAGGATGCTGATGACTCCGTGACACTTCCTGCGCTCCCGCCGCGACAATCTTCACATCCGCCCCAGTCACAGGCGTTGAGGCGCAGCGGTAGGGAGCGCGCAATCCCTGGCAAGTATAAAGATTTCAATGTCCAGTGCAGTGGTAAGCGCTCTTCGCGTGTTTCAGATGCCCCGATGATGGACGGACCGTCCACTTCAGCTGCCCGACGAGAGAATGCTGCCAGCACTGCACCCCCGTCGTCATCAAATCAAAGACCAGTTGACGACGTTTTCCAACATGGGTTGATGCTCAACGATAGGGGGTGCCCACCCCACGGCAAGTATTCCCATGTTGATGTCCACGATGGCGATACTGGTTCCAACTGTTCACAGCGCAATCTCGATGATCCGTGTACACACCAAGAAGCATTGACACGTGACGATTCCGACCGCTGGAGACGTGCGATGCAGGAGGAGTACGATGCTCTCATTAGCAACGGGACCTGGGAGATGACGGAACTACCAGCTGATCGGAAGGCGATTCGATGCAAATGGGTGTACAAGACGAAGGTTGACGCTGACGGCAAGGTGGATCGATACAAGGCAAGGCTGGTGATCAAAGGGTACTCTCAGCGAAAGGGGTGGATTATGAAGAAACCTATTCCCCCGTGGTTCGTCATAGTTCCCTGCGATACCTCTTTGCGCTCGCTGCCAGGATGAATCTCCAGATCGACCAGATGGATGCCATCACCGCGTTCCTCCAAGGTGAGCTGACCGAGGAAATCTATATGGAACAGCCGCCCTGTTTTGACGACCAAGACAAGACGAAGGTTTGCCGACTCAAGAAGGCACTCTACGGCTTGAAGCAGTCCAGCCGCGTGTGGAACCTCAAGCTGGATGCTGCGTTGAAGAAGTTTGGTCTGACTTGTGCCGACTACGACCCGTGCGTATACTACAAGGTCGTCGGAGAGAAGGTTCTGTTTCTTGCGCTGTACGTGGATGACTTGCTGATCTTCAGCAACTGCAAGCGCTGGAGGAAGGAGGTCAAGGATCAACTTTGTGGTGAATTTCGGATGAAGAATATTGGCCCAGCTAAGCACGTCTTGGGCATTCGTGTTTCAAGGACCAAGGACTCCGTTTCACTGGACCAAGAGGCGTACGTTGAGTCTGTGTTGGCTCGTTTCCAGATGTCCAACTGCAAGCCGGTTGCCACACCGATGAACGCCGCCGAAAATCTGACCAAGTCGATGGAACCAACCGATCCTGAAGAAGCCAAGCGGATGGCGAACGTACCCTACAAGGAGGCAGTGGGCTGCCTGATGTATCTGGGACAGTGCACCCGTCCAGATATATGCCACGCCGTGAACGTTCTGTGCCGCTTCAACGACAACCCCGGAGACAAGCACTGGAACGCCGTCAAACACCTGATGCGGTACCTGCGAGGGACATCGAAGTTCAAGTTGACGTATCGGAAGGACGGTAACGCAGACATCAAGGGGTACACGGATGCTGATTGGGCCGCAGACTGCGAGGGCCGGAAGTCTGTAACGGGATACGTTTTCATCGCGCAAGGTGGAGCTATTTCGTGGTGCAGCAAACGACAACAAACCGTGGCGTTGTCAACCTGCGAGGCGGAGTACATGGCCTTGTCTGCCACAGTACAGGAAGCTCTGTGGTGGAAACGTCTACGCGCCAGGATCGAGAAGAATGAGGAGATCGTTATCTACTGCGACAACCAGAGCGCCATAGCCGTTTCGAAGAACGGTGGTTTCCACTCCAGAACGAAACACATTGACATTCGTCACCACTTTATACGGGACACACTAGATCGTGGCGATGTCGAGATTACCTATATCAACACCGAAGTGCAGGTAGCCGATGGATTGACCAAGCCTTTACAGAAGCAGAAACTGGAGTTACATCGCGCTGCTATGGGACTTCAAGATCACTGATTGAGGAGGAGTAATGAAGATCGAAGTAATCAATGCAATCGGTGATCATTAACTTTAAGTTTTCCGTTCAATAAAACTTCATTCCACATTTAACTTTCCCCACAACCAGTCGTGTTTTCCCTCGCTCTCTCTAGAAAATTGCTTGAAGATTCATACCCGTGCTCAAAACCATCTCGTCTTAACGCATCAACAAGTTTACAAACTCCAATGATACAAGACAAGCATACTTATATCTAACAATACCCGATTCGAGTGGTAGTTTGACAGTTCGCTCCATAAGAAATACATTGCTCACTACCAATCGCGTCGGGTACTCCATTAACGATTAACATTTATGTCACTTTCCTTAAAAATAATATCACAGATCTTCGCTACAAATTCCTAAGATGATTGAGGACTCGATTTTTAATAGTGTTGCGAGGGAGAGAGAAATAAAAAAAAATCAGAACAGGAATTGAAAATACGACACATGCTGGATAGTGGCTCATGATGTCCGTAATTCGTAAGTGCTCGGGGAACCCTCAGAAAGTAGTGGGTGCGGAGAGTACGCCGGCGTATGTTGAAGTCGATGAGTTCCAAAACTGATAGGCAATCTATTGAGGACTGGAGAAGGTCGGTAACGAATGTTACATTAGCCACATCACGTCGAGTAGAGAGAAGGTCAAGTTGTAACAGTTTGCAGCGCTCGACGTAACATTGAGGATTCAACGGGTCGGCCCATAAAAAGTGCCGTTGTGCATAACGAACAAATTTCCGTTGAACAGACTCGATCCGCTGGATACTGTTCTGATAAAAGGGCGACCACACAACTGAGCAGTATTCCAAAGTTGAACGGAAAAGGGAACAGTACAATGCAGCTTATTTGGCGAATTTTTTTTGCGATTCTAAAAAAAAACCCTAGAGTTTTTGAAGCCTTCGCTGTGGTGTATGCTAGGTGATTAGAAAATGTTAATTTGCTATGTAGCATTACGCCGAGATCCTTAACGCAAGATGTCCTTGACAAGAGTGTGTTAGTAAGTTTGTAGTCGAATGCAATAGCGGAGCGTTTCCGAGTGAAAGTGATAACAGCGCATTTGGAAGCGTTCAACAATATTCTGTTGTCCATGCACCAGTTGGCGAAGATGTTAAGCTGGTCCTGCAGGAACAATGCGTCACTACGCGTTTCGATGACGGCAAACAGCTTTATGTCGTCAGCATAAGACAGCTTGTGGCAATTCAAAAGTAGATGTACATCGTTCAGCAAAAAGATGAATGGACCAAGATGGCCTCTTGGGGTACGCCTGAAAATACAGCGAAAGCAGCAGAAACAACATCACCGATCTTGACGCACATCGTTCGACCAGCGAGATAGGACCTTAGCCAGTCAAGAAGCGAACCACGAAATCCCAGACGCTCCAGTTTTGCCACAGCTATGGCTTCATCCATAAAGTACGTCACGCTAAAATCAGCCAAAAATTTACCCCCCCCCTTTGTCACGCTTTTCCTATACTTATAACACGCAATGTCACAATTGTTCAGAACCCCCCCCCCCTCCCCCCCCTAGAGCGTGACATACTTTATGGATGACGCCTATACGGTGATTCAATTTGTCAAAAGCCGCAGACAGGTCCGTGTACAAGGCATCGATTTGCTTTCGATGTTGCATGGTCCGCAGGATAAAGGAGGTGCATGCCACTAGGTTGGAACTGGTGGATCGTTTAGCCATGAACCCGTGTTGCTCCTGCGCAATGTAGCTGGAGCACTGGAACTTGATGAAGTCCCAAACAACCTGCTCAAACAATTTATTTGTTGCGCAAAGAGCGGCGATGCCACGATAGTTGCGAACATCACGTTTTGGCCCCTTCTTGTGTACCGGGAAAACGAAAGATTTCTTCCAACAAGACGGGAACACGCCAGTACGAAGCGAGAGGTTGAACAAGAGAGACAATGGTGCTGCTAAGCCTTGTTATTTACCCATGCTCGGGAAGTTATCACCTCGGTTATCACAGATTTTTCTACAGTTCTGAAATTTTCCCGTTTTCGTCGAATAATACAGATTGTATTTTCTAAAAATCACATCTCGAAATCCTATTACAGTGCCATTCCGTCTTTGTCAACAGGAATTTTCAAACATTTATGCTTGCCAAAAATCAGCATCAATTTTAAAATTGTTCGTTATTCTGTGAAGTTTTAGTTTGGTTTTCAATTTAGATGAAAAATGTGGTAAGTCCAGGTTATTCCCATTCAACAGACATTTTTGATTAGAGGAAATGTGTCGAAAAATCGTGTTGCCAAAAACGAGATGACACTATAATTAACTCCTCCTGTTTCTAAATAACACTAGTCTTCTTCAAATCATATTTACCTATATTTACCATACCCCCCATACAGTTACAATTATGATACGATCATTGTAAATTTGTATGGTTCTTTTTTGGCTCCTCCCCTTTTTCGATTGCATCGGTAAGTATCGATAAAGTAGATTACCATTCAAAGCCATACATAAATGGTTCCAGGTATGGTTTGGTTTTTGGTACTATCCGATCTGTTCGTGGTATGATATTTCTATAATTCAACTTTTTTTCTCCATACAAAAGTATTATATTCACATATATATACATAACATACTAAAAAATTGGAGGAGTTCATTAACAGGATTCCGAGATATGATTTTTTGAAAATAAAATCCGTGTTTTTTGACGCGCCGCGCGCAAAAACCGGAGAATGACGAAATTTGCAAAAAATCAACATTTTTCACTAAAACTGCGATAACTTTAAAATTTCAGCGATGACCTATACATGTCTGGGTACCAAAATTTTCGTAATTGAAAGACGCAACTATTGGTACCTGGACATGTCAGGTCTTCGCTGAAATTTTAAAGTTATCGCAGTTTTAGTGAAACAAGTGGATTTTTACCCGTTATCGTCATTTTACCTTTTTTGCGCGCGGCGCGTCGAAAAACCCACTTTTTATGTTAAAAAAAAATTATATCTCCGAAACGTGTTAATGGATAACCGCAAATTTTTGATATGTTATGTAAAATATTACAAGGAATCAGGGAAAAATATTTTCAGACATGGGCTCTTTGGTCCCGTGACCTTGAAATCGGCAAATTAAGTTTTCATAGGACCTTTTCAAATATTCAGCTAGTTTTTTTGGACCTCAACATATTTTTGCTTAAAAGCCCAACTAATAACCTTTCTTTTGAATTGTGGCGCTCTAAAATTGGTTCAGCCTTTCCGGAGATATGATTTTTTAAAAAATTGTGGTTTTTGCGAAAATCGACGAAAAATTCCATTTCTTGGACCACCCTATTTCGGATTGGACCACCCTAATCACCATACGGGTCTAATTATTTGGGCCAAGGAACCCTCACTCCAAATTTGAGCCAAATCGGAGCACTTTTGATTTGGAGACTTCCTGTTTGACGTGAAATGGCTGTATATATATATATACAGCAATTCCCCACGAAAACAGCATGATTCGAAAAAAAAGTTCTCCGATCGGGCTCAAAATTTTTCTGGGGGATCCTTAGCCGAAATAATTAGACCCGTATTTTTTTGTTTGGCCATTAGGGTGACCTACGCCGTGTTAGGGTGGTCCGAAAAATGGCAATTTTCATCGATTTTCGCAAAAACTACTTTTTTCAAAAAATTATATCTCCGCGCCATTTCATCCGATTTTAGCTGTCTTAGACGCAAAAGAAAGATGATTAGTTTGGCTATTTGGGAAAAATAGTAAGAAGTTTCGAAAATCTAGCTTAACATTTGAAAAGGTCTTATGAAAACTTAAAATGCTGTTTTGATGGTCTCGGGACCAAAGAGCCTATATCTGAAAATATTTTTATCGGATTCCTCGGAAAATTTCACATAAAATATCAAAAAATGGTGAAGTTATGTTTTCGATACTCTGAGATACGATTTTTTGAAAATAAAAACTGTGTTTTTCGACACGCCACGCGCAAAAATTGGAAAATGACGAAAACGGGAAAAAATCGACTTTTTTCACTAAAACTGCGATAACTTTAAAATTTCAGCGATGACCTATACATGTTAGGGTACTAAAATTTTCGTAATTAAAAGACGCAACTTTTGGTACCATAACATCCATAACACATAGGTCATCGCTGAAATTTTAAAGTTATCGCAGTTTTAGTGAAAAAAAGTCGATTTTTCCCGTTTGCGTCATTTTCCAGCGCGTGGCGCGTCGAAAACATAGTTTTTATTTTCAAAAATCGTATCTCAGAGTATCGAAAACATAACTTCATATGTTATGAAATTTTCCGAGGAATCCGATAAAATATTTTCAGACATAGGCTCTTTGGTCCCGAGACCTTCAAAACAGCATTTTAAGTTTTCATATGACCTTTTCAAATCTTAAGCTAGATTTTCGAAACTTCTTACTATTTTTCCCAAATAGCCAAACTAATCACCTTTCTTTTGCGTCTAGGACAGCTAAAATCGGATGAAATGGCGCGGAGATATGATTTTTTGAAAAAGTGGTTTTGTGAAAATCGACGAAAATTGCCATTTTCGGACCACCCTAACACGGCGTAGGTCACCCTAATGGCCAAACAAAAAAATACGGGTCTAATTATTTCGGCTAAGGATCCCCCAGAAAAATTTTGAGCCCGATCGGAGAACTTTTTTTTCGAATCATGCTGTTTTCGTGGGGATTTCCCCACGTAATTCCCCACGAAAACAGCATGGAAAAAAAAAACAAAAGTCCTCGAATCGGGCTCAACATTTTTCTGAGGGTTCCCTGGTCGAAATAATTAGACCCGTATTTTTTTGTTTGGCCATTAGGGTGACATGCGCCGTGTTAGGGTGGTCTGAAAAATGGCCATTTTCGTCGATTTTCGCAAAAACCACTTTTTTCGAAAAATCATAACTCCTCGCCATTTTAACCGATTTCATCTGTCTTATACCCAAATGAAAGGTGATAAGTTGGCCTTTCAAAGAAAAATAGTAAAAAGTTTCAAAAATCTAGCCTAACATTTGAAAAGGGCGTATGAAACTTTAAAATGCCGTTTTGACGGTGTCTGGACCAAAGAGCTTATGTCTGGAAATATTTTTATCGGATTCCTCGGACATATTTACATAACATACTAAAAAATGGGAGGAGTTCATTAACAGGATTCCGAGATATGATTTTTTGAAAATAAAATCCGGGTTTTTCGACGCGCCGCGCGCGAAAACGGGTGATTGACGAAATTGGCAAAAAATCAACTTTTTTCACTAAAACTGCGATAACTTTAAAATTTCAGCGATGACCTATACATGTCTGGGTACCAAAATTTTCGTAATTAAAAGACGCAACTTTTGGTACCCAGACATCTATAGGTCATCGCTGAAATTTTAAAGTTATCGCAGTTTTAGTGAAAAAAGTTGTTTTTTTGCCAATTTCGTCAATCTCCCGTTTTCGCGCGCGGCGCGTAGAAAAACACGGATTTTATTTTCAAAAAATCAGATCTCGGAATCCTGTTAATGAACTCCTCCCATTTTTTAGTATGTTATGTAAAAATGTCCGGGGAATCCGATAAAAAAATTTCCAGACATAAGCTCTATGGTCCAGACACCGTCAAAACGGCATTTTAAAGTTTCATACGCACTTTTCATATGTTAGGCTAGATTTTCCAAACTTTTTACTATTTTTCATTGAAAGGCCAACTTATCACCTTTCATTTGCGTATAAGACAGATGAAATCGGTTAAAATGGCGAGGAGTTATGATTTTTCGAAAAAAGTGGTTTTTGTGAAAATCGACGAAAATTGCCATTTTTCAGACCACCCTAACACGGCGTAGGTCACCCTAATGGGCAAAAAAAAAATACGGGTCTAATTATTTCGGGCAGGGAATTCCCAGAAAAAATTTGAGCCGCCCGATCCGAGCACTTTTGTTTTTTTCCATGCTGTTTTCGTGGGGAATTGCTGTAAATTGCCTAAACCGAAAAAAAAGTTCTCCGATCGGGCTCAAATTTTTTCTGGGGTTTCCTTGGCCAAAATAATTAGACCCGTATTTTTTTGTTTGGCCATTAGGGTGACCTAAATCGTGCTAGGGTGGTTCGAAAAATGGCTATTTTCGTCATTTTTCGCAAAAACCACTTTTTCCAAAAAATCATATCTCCGCGCCATTTTATCAGATTTTAGCTGTCTTAGACGCAAAAGAAAGATGATGAGTTTGGCTATTTGGGAAAAATAGTCAAAAGTTTCAAAAGTCTAGCTTAACATTTGAAAAAGTCGCATGAAAACTTAAAATGACGTTTTGACCGTGTCTGGACCAAAGAGCCTATGTCTGAAAATATTTTTATCGGATTCCTCGGAAAATTTCACATAACATATCAAAAAATTGGCGATGTCGAGCCGTACGTTTCGGAGATATGATTTTTTGAAAATAAAAACTGAGTTTTTCGACGCGCCACGCGCAAAAACGGGAAAATGACGAAATCGGCAAAAAATCAACTTTTTCCACTAAAACTGCGATAACTTTAAAATTTCAGCGATGAACTATAGATGTTATGGTATCAAAATTTTCGTAATTGAAAGACGCAAATATATAAAACGATATAAAACGAAAGTCCTCGGATCGGGCTCAAAATTTTTCTGGGGGTTCCCTGGCCGAAATAATTAGACCCGCATTTTTTGTTTGGCCATTAGGGTGACCTACGGTGTGTTAGGGTGGTCTGAAAAATGGCCATTTTCGTCGATTTTTGCAAAAACCACTTTTTTCGAAAAATTATAACTCCTCGCCATTTTAACCGATTTCAATTGTCTTATACGCAAATGAAAGGTGATAAGTTGGCCTTCCAAAGAAAAATAGTAAAAAGTTTCAAAAATCTAGCCTAACATTTGAAAAGGGCGTATGAATCTTTAAAATGCCGTTTTGACGGTGTCTGGACCAAATAGCCTATGTCTGGAAATATTTTTATCGGATTCCTCGGACATTTTTACATAACATACTAAAAAATGGGAGGAGTTCATTAACAGGATTCCGAGATATGATTTTTTGAAAATAAAATCCGGGTTTTTCGACGCGCCGCGTGCGAAAACGGGAGATTGACGAAATTGGCAAAAAATCAACTTTTTTCACTAAAACTGCGATAACTTTAAAATTTCAGCGATGACCATGTCTGGGTACCAAAATTTTCGTAATTAAAAGACGCA
Organism: Culex quinquefasciatus; assembly: GCF_015732765.1. Lineage (NCBI taxonomy): Eukaryota > Metazoa > Arthropoda > Insecta > Diptera > Culicidae > Culex > Culex quinquefasciatus. Next base: position 102,451,352 of record NC_051862.1, on the reverse strand, counting down.
ACTTTTGGTACCCAGACATGTATAGGTCATCGCTGAAATTTTAAAGTTATTGCAGTTTTAGTGAAAAAAGTTGATTTTTTGCCAATTTCGTCATTCTCCGGTTTTTGCGCGCAGCGCGTCGAAAAACCCGGATTTTATTTTCAAAAAATCAGATCTCGGAATCCTGTTAATGAACTCCTCCCATTTTTTAGTATGTTATGTAAAAATGTCCGGGGAATCCGATAAAAATATTTCCAGACATAAGCTCTTTGGTCCAGACACCGTCGAAACGGCATTTTAAAGTTTCATACGCACTTTTCATATGTTAGGCTAGATTTTCCAAACTTTTCCATATGAAAGTTAAAGAAAAAAAATAAAAGTGCTTCGATTTGGCTCAAAATTTTTCTGGGGGTTCCTTGGCCAAAATAATTAGACCCGTATTTTTTTGTTTGGCCATTAGGGTGGCCTACGCCGTGTTAGGGTGGTCCGAAAAATGGCCATTTTCGTCGATTTTCACAAAAACCACTTTTTTCAAAAAATCATAACTTCGCTCCATTTCAACCGATTTTAGGGCGCAAATAAAAGATGATAAGTTGGACTTCCAAGAAAAAATAATGTGGAGTTTCAAAAATCTAGCCTAATATTTAAAAAAGTCTTATGAAAACATCAAATGCCGTTTTGACGGTGTCTGGACCAAAGAGCCTATATCTGAAAATATTTTTAACGGATTCCTCGGACAATTTTACATAACATATAAAAAATTGGGCGAGGTTCATTAACAGGATTCAGAGATATGATTTTTTGAAAATAAAATCCGGGTTTTTCGACGCGCCGCGCGCAAAAACGGGAGATTGACGAAATTGGCAAAAAATCAACTTTTTTCACTAAAACTGCGATAACTCGAAAATTTCAGCGATGACCTATAGATGTTAGAGTGCGTATTTCAATTACGAAAATTTTAGTACCCTAACATGTATAGGTCATCGCTGAAATTTTAAAGTTATCGCAGTTTTAGTGAAAAAAGTCGATTTTTTCCCGTTTTCGTCATTTTTATTTTTTTTTAAAATAGCGGCTTCAGGAAAAGATATCGGCAAATGGTTATTTAGAGAGATTTGTAGAGGGGATCTAGGAGCATCGTTTTGATACATAAAACAAACCATTTACCTGCCATTTACGCAAAATAAATGCAAAAAACTAACAACACCAGGGCAAGAAAAAAATGTAAAGGCCCTGTAGGCGAATAGTTGAAAAAATTTCAAAAATCATTTTTTATCGTGAAATTTACTCATCTATCGCATGAATTCAGAAGCGAAGCTTTTCGTGATCACAATCATGAGATAAATCGATTTTATTGTACAAACTCCTCAAAACAGTAAATTCTATTTAACTCGGTTTAGGATGAGAATTCGACCATGCCGTAGAAGACTTTTTTTCATGTTTCGGGGTCCTCTAGGGGACCAGCAAGTATCCGCATCCATGAACCAAACACCCTGTATATATATATATAATATATAACCTAACAACCTATTCCCCAAATGGTAAAATCATATGGTTTTAACACAGAGTAACCCAGAGTGACCAGTCCGAGGAAATGTCATTTCATTGTTTGGCTCCATAAGGCTTGCTGGTAGCAGGCGTGCGATGTACCCAGCCGGACCCTAAGATGACAGTTTTCGTGAGTTGCGCGTATTCACCGACAGATGGCCAGTGGGCCTCGTCGGATCCGCCCATTAATTACGCAACTCAAAATTTGCATGAGAAACTTTTTTTTCGTGACGGCTTTCGTGGTACGCTCCTTTCAACTGTTCTAGACTAATATTTGGACGAGGCGTATATCTAAACAAGTTTTTTTACAAAAATGATTCCAAACTGCTTATTTTGTCGTTTTAAACCAAAACAAGACAAAAACTATATTTATTTCAACTATTCGCCATTTTCAAAAATTTGGCTAGATAATATCAAGGGCCGCCATCTTAGGCCCACTGGGCCCACAAAAAGAGGTACGCTCAGTTTGTATGGGAGCTGTCAACATGCTCCCGGGCTGGATGTACCACCAAGTTGAACCAAAAATCAAGAGGCAGTGGGGACTCTGTCTTACTCTGTGGTTTTACGGTGAATCGCGCCGGCCCATAGTCGCCGTTGAAGCAGCGCGTCGAAACGGTCGAAACATGTTTTTGGTAAACGCATTGGTGGACAAAATGCCTCAAAAAGTGACATTTTTGAAAAAATCTTTTTTTACGGGTTAAATCTCATTTAAAATTGAAGAGCGGAGCGCCAGCTCCTGTTACGTCCAATCAAACTCATATTTGGGATTTAGGCTCAGTATGCCCACCGGAACAAACCCCTGAATGCCCGCCAAAAAGTCATTTTTGTTACACTCTAATAAGTATATTAACTAATCTATTCCTTTCCAGGTTCCCATGATGTTAACTCAATGCGTGATATGCGAGATGCGTTAGGAGCTCTTGGCCCAGTAAATGGCACCAACCAACCCGAGATGTCTAATTTTACATTGTCATTCACTACAGCTGAGGAGGGTGATATAGTTTTTATAACATCAGATGGCGTGAGCGATAATTTTGATCCGGTGGTAGGAAAATTTGCTGAACCAGTAATTATTCGTCAGGACGACGAACCATCTTCCAGTCAATCGATATCTAGGGTGCAACCGTTAGATATGAACAAACCAGTGGAACCCCTGTCTCAATTGGTTGTTAAGACTCATAATAAAAATTCGAGGAAACTTGCACCAAAACCAAAATCTGCGGATATTGGGAAAGAATGTACTGTTGAATCTCCAACCAATAACGCTCTTGCAAAAGATAATCTTTCAAAGAAAACGCGTGGTATTTATATGCGTTCCAAAACATTCATTGAACCAAGACAGCGAACAACAGTTAATAGAGTCCTCATTTCACATTTACCATTAGTGACAGGCAAACAAAGACATCAGTTAACACTACTAAGAATATTCGACTTATTAACATACGGTATTGATGGGGCTATGAGGCCCAGTACAACAGCAAAACAATTATGCCAGCTTTTAATCGACTTTGCTACATGTATAACCTCAGCTAAAAGAAAGTTATTAGAACAACGTGAATTATATTACAAAACAATTGTAGACAAAGATGGTAAAAGAAAAGAGATACCATACAATAAGCAGCAACAAAAAATAGCTCGAAAGCGCATGACGGATGAAAAAACATTCTCTTCTCTTCCGGGAAAACTTGATCATGCAACTATTGTTGCATATACTGTAGGACGAGGGCGAACGTTTGAGGAAACAAACTTGTAAGCAATAGTCTGCAACATAAATATATGTATTCTGTCGTCAGTTCGGTATTTTACTATTTCTTGATAAGAAATCGCATTTAAACTCTGAGGTTATAACTTTAACAACATTAACAAACGAACACCCAAAATTCGAAGACAGGTCACTAAATAGCCTATTTAGGGTCTCTAGTGTCCCCCAGTCACGAAATATTCTAGCAGAGCTGATTCTGCCAGAATCCTCCTAGAACGGTGGAACATTTCTGCTAGAATACTGTAAGAATATACCCTACTGGATTTGGTACGGATTTTGAAAAGTTCTCAGATCAAATTCTGGTGTGGTTTCCCTTGTAGGGCATACTAAGACTACCAACTCTTGCTGAGCAAAAATCCTTACAATTTGTCGATATGACATATGTATAACAAAAACTGTCAAGGAATTATTTGGATAAATTTGGAAAAAAAGATTTAAAAAAATAAAACTGTGTCATTTTTGCAGCTAACTAATTTCACTTTGCTATCAGACTTGAACGTTTAAAAATATTCCAAAAATAAACCGTGATTTGCTGAATCAAATCATGTTCTTCCATTTTTTGTTAAACGTGCAAACTTGACATTTCGTAAAATTTCAAACGTTTAACCAAAAAATGGAAAAATATCGTTCGCAGTGTTTTCACGAAAACATTTCCAGAGTTGGTTTTTGTTTTTGAAAAAGTCCTATAAACATGTGAAACATAGCTTATAGGCCCTTTTCAAAAATTATTCTAGATTTGTTAATTCAAATTATCATAGGTTTTCAATAGCTTTAGAAAGCTTTTGGATCTTTTGTTAAATAAACATGTTTTGTAAGGAATTTAAAATAGGAAAATAACAATTATTTATAATCAACTTTGAACTGAAGAAAACCCGGAAAACTTAGAGAAACTTAGAGAGAAATAGGGAGACTGGCAGACTTGACTGAATCGATCTGGCAACGTATGTTTTGTGCTTGCCAACACTGCCAAATCTTGCTGGGCGTAAAGGCAAATGCTCGTTTGGATACGTCAAAATTTTGTCTGTTTGGGTACGTCAAATTCATAACGATAACCCTTTTTATGCTATAGTCCTGATTCACCTCAAGGGGTTTCCAGCATCAAGGATTACTGACCAGTCTAAATGGAAAAACCAGGATTACTGGCAATATGTCATGAATTACTTTGATTTCCCAGAATAACTTGAGATTTCCAGAAACCACGCAGAATTGCTCAAATTTATAAAAATAACTTGGAATTACTGCCTAGCTTCCAGCATATAGGTCATTCCACCTGAAGTGTGCAAGAAAAAATGCAAATTTGAAAATTACCATCTCCGATTCTGCTCAAATTTGGCAGAGCTGTTGAGACTATCGAAACATGCAAAAATCCAGAATTTCATCCAAATCGGACCACCCCCTCCATTTTTGTACCCTCCCAAAAAATCGACTTTTTGGCGATTTTTGAGCGAAACCCTTATCTTCAAACGACGATAACTCAGGAACCACAAATCTTTTAAAGGAAATTAAACGTAGAATCCATTTCCGCGATCAAAATTTGAATTAAAATATTTTTTCTACCTGTATTGCGCAATTGAAAACTTTAAATGGCCGTATATCAAAACAGCCCTATTTATTTTTTTAAATTTGACCTCACCATCGTATTCCTCGTCCAATTTTACATAAGAATCACTTATCGACAGATAGGAATATGTTTCGTTCCAGAGATATCGAATTTTAAAGTTTTGAGTATTTGAGATTATCTAAATTAGCTACACTCGCTACATATGCTAGAAGCACCCGGGATCAATAACTGCTACCTGGTTATTTATTGAAATAAGATTTAATCCCAATTAATCATTAGCAAATTAGGCGAAAATTGTACGAAACTGCTGTATTAATCTTAAATTTAAAAAAAATGGTATACTGTGAATTTTGTGCTAGCCCACAGGACAGAGCAACAACGACACGCAATACTGGGCAGAATGGAATTCCCGCTGAGCTAGCAGGAAATTGAAATTGTTCTTATAAGTAACACGTAAGAAAAAGTGTACGATACATTATCGTGTTAAAAATGATGAATTAACATGAATAAAACTCTCGTTAAGCATGATTAAACAAGAGGATTTCTGGAAAGTATAAAACTGAAAAATGTAAGAAAATCACAAAGATTAATCGGATTTATTATCTGATTAAGATCAAATTAAGTGGTGTTGATTTCGACACCGTCCGAACAATTATCTTTTTTTTGTCAATCATTTTGAAATCTTGGAAATCATACAGCTGCTGTCTACATGTATCAGAAGTATATGATTTCGTTTTTGAAACTAAATGTACAGTCATCCCTCATATTCGGAACAGTTTACAGATCGGCCAATGTTCAAAAAATCATAGCAAATCGACAATTGAACATAATGATTCGCTTTTACCTACATGTGAAAGCTTTTTTTGGGATCTTTCGATTGATGTATAGACCGGCTGTTCATTTTTTCGTTTTATATCATGTTTTTAAAGAAAAACATTGACCCTTGAAATCCACAAATTCGGAACACTTTTTTCTTACGGATGTAAACAAACTCTGATTATCTCCAGGAGTACATATTTTCTACAAAATAATGACCTCACACACTGGAACCAATGAAACTCATGCTTAGTAATGTTATATGAATGGTCTGATAACTTTTTTTGTGAAAATACCTGTTAAATTCAGGTGTTCCACAATTGTGGAAGGCACAATAACATCCCACAATCATGGAACAGGCAATTTGGAGGCAGTGTTTTGCTGCTCAGGACAAAATAGTCTTAAAATGAAGTTTTTTGTTCAAAAAGAACTACTTTTACTAGTGAAATAGCAAGATAATGGTCCTAAAAATAGTAGGGTCGACAGAAAAGCTACATTTGGCATTCTATTGACAAATAATCAGAAAAGTGTTCCGAATTTGTGGGTGTTCCGAATATGTGGGATGACTGTACCAGAATTGAAAAAAATCATCAATTATTCAGATGAAACTGGCTCACAAAATAAAAATCGGTTTAATATGATAATGCTCAATCTTTCAAACCGTAAGGCAGATTTTGGGGTTTATTGCTGAATGGTACTATTTTGCTACCGCACATGGCAAAAGCTCTAGAACCCATGAGAATTATTTCATCTACTACATCCAGCTCTACATTTGTTCTTGTTTCAAATAAAAGAAATAATTTGATAAAGTGGGAAGAAATGAGGAATTAGGAAAAATATGAAAACAATAGGAAAATGTTATTTTTCTTAATTGTGTTGTAAAAACTTTGTAGCATTTGCAAATAAATATTAAAAGTTCAAATTTTACCTGATATGGTTCAATGACACTGTGATCAGGAAAAACAGTGCACTCAAAATTACCCAATAAATATTCCTTAAACAAAAAATAGATTGCTCAAGGTATTGATTATCGCAAAATCGTAACACCAGGTAGTAATTATTGATCAGCACGACTGAGTGCTTCTAGCATATGCTGCGAGTGTAGCTAATTTAGGTTATTTCAAATACTCAAAACTTTAAAATTCGATATCTCTGGAACGAAACATATTCCTTTCTGTCGATAAGTGATTCTTATGTAAAATTGGACGGGGAATACGATGGTGAGGTCAAATTTAAAAAATAAATAGGGCTGTTTTGAGATACGGCCATTTAAAGTTTTCAATTGCGCAATACAGGTAGAAAAAATATTTTAATTCAAATTTTGATCACGGAAATGGATTCTACGTCCAATTTCCTTCAAAATTGAGTCTAAGACCGACTCTCTAAGATTTGTGGTTCCTGAGTTATCGTCGTTTGAAGATAGGGGTTTCACTCAAAAATCGCCAAAAAGTCGATTTTTTGGGAGGGTACAAAAATGGAGGGGGTGGTCCGATTTGGATAAAATTCTGGATTTTTGCATGTTTCGATAGTCTCAACAGCTCTGCCAAATTTGAGCAGAATCGGAGATGGTAAATTTCAAATGCTGTTCCGCTTCAGATGGAATGACCCATTGAGAATTGGATCGAACAGTGTCAAATGTACAAAACCACGTGTTTGGCAATAGTACGTCCATCCCGGGAATTCCCGGCACAAAATTCTCGTGATTTTTATATGTTGTACGGGGAATTCCCGGAATTAAACAAAAATTATAATTTGGCCTGGAAATTAGATTAGTATTACAATTAATAAGGCTAAACTTTTCTAAAATTTTACATAAATTGGTACCATTTTATTTGTTGTCATTTTGGTTTTTAGACATCTTAAACCAATTTTTAAGCTGTTTTATTCATGTCATATAGAAATAAATAAAAAATAAATATTTATAAGATACTTATTTAATTTGAATTAGAAATGTAGTGCATATAAAATTCAAAGCACATCAGAGAACAGCAAAAATTTGTTTAACACTGGAACGCTCAACGCATGTCCAACTTACACAGACGCCCAAGCCTCTCAAAAAAGGTGGAACAGTAACTTCAACTCACTGGTTCTCGGGCATTACTCAACCAATCGGGACGATTCTTGTTACCAGTGATTTGTAAGAATGTCTAGATGACCCTAAAATTGTGCAGAACTTAATTCGATCTAATCTGTAATTTTTGCGATCAAATCCATCGTTCCACCTATTCTTCGGCAAGAGTTTTATGCAAATCGAGAGTTTGCTCCTCACCTACTGGGAGATTGGCTGAGATTGCCTTAATCTTCTCGAGGATTTCTGTGACAGTTGGACCATGGTCACGCTCGGTCAGAAATATCAACTCTTGGTTGAATTGGATTAACCCAGCATCCAACTTGGTTTTGATTCAAATATGTTCAGAGAACCCCAAAAATGAGTTTAGAAACATTAGTTGGTGAATTACGTTAAGAAAACATGCCAGCATCCAGGATTTAAAATTTTAAATTAGCCAAATATTGAGAAATTCAAATATCAAATATTCCAAGTCCCAATAAAATTGGATAAACCCAGCATCCAACTTGGTTTTGATTCAAATATGTTCAGAGAACCCCAAAAATGAGTTTAGAAACATTAGTTGGTGAATTACGTTCAGCAAACATGCCAGCATCCAAGATTGAAAATTTTAAATTAGCCAAATATTGAGAAATTCAAATATCAAATATTCCAAGTCCCAATAAAATTGGATAAACCCAGCATCCAACTTGGTTTTGATTCAAATATGTTCAGAGAACCCCAAAAATGAGTTTAGAAACATTAGTTGGTGAATTACGTTAAGAAAACATGCCAGCATCCAGGATTTAAAATTTTAAATTAGCCAAATATTGAGAAATTCAAATATCAAATATTCCAAGTCCCAATAAAATTGGATAAACCCAGCATCCAACTTGGTTTTGATTCAAATATGTTCAGAGAACCCCAAAAATGAGTTTAGAAACATTAGTTGGTGAATTACGTTAAGAAAACATGCCAGCATCCAGGATTTAAAATTTTAAATTAGCCAAATATTGAGAAATTCAAATATCAAATATTCCAAGTCCCAATAAAATTGGATAAACCCAGCATCCAACTTGGTTTTGATTCAAATATGTTCAGAGAACCCCAAAAATGAGTTTAGAAACATTCGTTGGTGAATTACGTTAAGAAAACATGCCAGCATCCAGGATTTAAAATATTAAATTAGCCAAATATTGAGAAATTCAAATATCAAATATTCCAAGTCCCAATAAAACTGGATAAACCCATCATCCAACGTGGTTTTGATTAAAATATGTTCAGAAAACCCCAAAAATGAGTTCATAAACATTGGTTGATGAATTACGTTAAGAAAACATGCCAGCATCCGGGTTTTGACAAATAACTTTGTCCTAAGGTTTCTATACGGGGTGTCAATCCAAAATTTTCGCGAAGCGAAAACGTTACGTAACGAATTCCCCTCTCGGCAAATTTCCCCTCTTTTTGGTGCACGCTGGTTGGTTGAACAAACGTTTCCCAATCAGTCAATCGAGAGACGTGAGATTGATGTATCTAAAATCACCCCCACTCTACCTCATAATTTTCGGATCGTCGACGCGGCAAAAAGCGAATAAGGAGATGTAGGAGAATGGGTGCAAAAAGGCGGGGCATACGTCCCCGATCTAAATTAACAAAACTCGGCTCGGTCGGTCCCGAAAATTCAGTCTGTTGCTGGCCGTCGACGAGACCACATCAGGAGCAGATGGCCTGGTGGCCCGTTTGCAGACGGCCTGGAGGCCCGGGAGCAGATAGCCTGGAGGCATGGACACGCCAAGACATGCCAGCCGGCATGAGCGGGAATTGGAATTGGCCACCATTTGGAGTGGCCGGAGTCCCCGGCGGGTGTTCCGATAGGGGGACTTTTCCCGAACCATAAGAGTTGGGGCAATATGGGTATCAAACTTTAGGGTTTTTGATACTGGACATGAAATTTGACATTTCGGCAGTAGTGGCCACCACCTGGAGTGGCCGGAGGCCCCGGGGATGTTCCGATGGGGGGACATTTGCCGAACCATAAGAGTTGGGGCAATATGGGTATCAAACTGTAGGGTTTTTGATACTGCACATGAAATTTGACATTTCAGCAGTAGTGGCCACCACCTGGAGTGGCCGAAGGCCCCGGGGATGTTCCGATGGGGGGACATTTGCCGAACCATAAGAGTTGGGGCAATATGGGTATCAAACTTTAGGGTTTTTGATACTGCACATGAAATTTGACATTTCGGCAGTAGTGGCCACAATCCGGAGTGGCCGGAGGCCCCGCGGATGTTCCGATGGGGGGACATTTGCGGAACCATAAGAGTTGGGGCAATATGGGTATCAAACTTTAGGGTTTTTGATACTGCACATGAAATTTGACATTTCGGCAGTAGTGGCCACAATCCGGAGTGGCTGGAGGCCCCGCGGATGTTCCGATGGGGGGACATTTGCCGAACCATAAGAGTTGGGGCAATATGGGTATCAAACTTTAGGGTTTTTGATACTGCACATGAAATTTGACATTTCGGCAGTAGTGGCCACAATCCAGAGTGGCCGGAGGCCCCGCGGATGTTTCGATGGGGGGACATTTGCCGAACCATAAGAGTTGGGGCAATATGGGTATCAAACTTTAGGGTTTTTGATACTGGATATGAAATTTGACATTTCGGCAGTAGTGGCCACAATCCGGAGTGGCCGGAGGCCCCGCGGATGTTCCGATGGGGGGACATTTGCCGAACCATAAGAGTTGGGGCAATATGGGTATCAAACCTAGGGTTTTTGATACTGCACATGAAATTTGACATTTCGGCAGTAGTGGCCACAATCCAGAGTGGCCGGAGGCCCCGCGGATGTTCCGATGGGGGGACATTTGCCGAACCATAAGAGTTGGGGCAATATGGGTATCAAACTTTAGGGTTTTTGATACTGGATATGAAATTTGACATTTCGGCAGTAGTGGCCACCACCTGGAGTGGCCGGAGGCCCCGCGGATGTTCCGATGGGGGGACATTTGCGGAACCATAAGATTTGGGGCAATATGGGTATCCAATTTTAGGGTTTTTGATACTGCACATGAAAATTGACATTTCGGCAGTAGTGGCCACAATCCGGAGTGGCCGGAGGCCCCGCGGATTTTCCGATGGGGGGACATTTGCCGAACCATAAGAGATGGGGCAATATGGGTATCAAACTGTAGGGTTTTTGATACTGCACATGAAATTTGACATTTCGGCAGTAGTGGCCACAATCCGGAGTGGCTGGAGGCCCCGCGGATGTTCCGATGGGGGGACATTTGCGGAACCATAAGAGTTGGGGCAATATGGGTATCAAACTTTAGGGTTTTTGATACTGCACATGAAATTTGACATTTCGGCAGTAGTGGCCACAATCCAGAGTGGCCGGAGGCCCCGCGGATGTTTCGATGGGGGGACATTTGCCGAACCATAAGAGTTGGGGCAATATGGGTATCAAACTTTAGGGTTTTTGATACTGCACATGAAATTTGACATTTCGGCAGTAGTGGCCACAATCCGGAGTGGCCGGAGGCCCCGCGGATGTTCCGATGGGGGGACATTTGCCGAACCATAAGAGTTGGGGCAATATGGGTATCAAACCTAAGGTTTTTGATACTGCACATGATATTTGACATTTCGGCAGTAGTGGCCACAATCCAGAGTGGCCGGAGGCCCCGCGGATGTTCCGATGGGGGGACATTTGCCGAACCATAAGAGTTGGGGCAATATGGGTATCAAACTTTAGGGTTTTTGATACTGCACATGAAATTTGACATTTCGGCAGTAGTGGCCACAATCCGGAGTGGCCGGAGGCCCCGCGGATGTTCCGATGGGGGGACATTTGCCGAACCATAAGAGTTGGGGCAATATGGGTATCAAACCTAGGGTTTTTGATACTGCACATGAAATTTGACATCTCGGCAGTAGTGGCCACAATCCAGAGTGGCCGGAGGCCCCGCGGATGTTTCGATGGGGGGACATTTGCCGAACCATAAGAGTTGGGGCAATATGGGTATCAAACTGTAGGGTTTTTGATACTGCACATGAAATTTGACATTTCGGCAGTAGTGGCCACAATCCAGAGTGGCCGGAGGCCCCGCGGATGTTCCGATGGGGGGACATTTGCCGAACCATAAGAGTTGGGGCAATATGGGTATCAAACCTAGGGTTTTTGATACTGCACATGAAATTTGACATTTCGGCAGTAGTGGCCACAATCCGGAGTGGCTGGAGGCCCCGCGGATGTTCCGATGGGGGGACATTTGCCGAACCATAAGAGTTGGCCGGAGGCCCCGCGGATGTTTCGATGGGGGGACATTTGCCGAACCATAAGATGTGGGGCAATATGGGTATCAAACTTTAGGGTTTTTGATACTGCACATGAAATTTGACATTTCGGCAGTAGTGGCCACAATCCGGAGTGGCCGGAGGCCCCGCGGATGTTCCGATGGGGGGACATTTGCCGAACCATAAGAGTTGGGGCAATATGGGTATCAAACCTAGGGTTTTTGATACTGCACATGAAATTTGACATTTCGGCAGTAGTGGCCACAATCCAGAGTGGCCGGAGGCCCCGCGGATGTTCCGATAGGGGGACATTTGCCGAACCATAAGAGTTGGGGCAATATGGGTATCAAACTTTAGGGTTTTTGATACTGGATATGAAATTTGACATTTTGGCAGTAGTGGCCACAATCCGGAGTGGCCGGAGGCCCCGCGGATGTTCCGATGGGGGGACAATTGCGGAACCATAAGAGTTGGGGCAATATGGGTATCAAACTTTAGGGTTTTTGATACTGGATATGAAATTTGACATTTCGGCAGTAGTGGCCACCACCTGGAGTGGCCGGAGGCCCCGCGGATGTTCCGATGGGGGGACATTTGCCGAACCATAAGATGTGGGGCAATATGGGTATCCAATTTTAGGGTTTTTGATACTGCACATGAAATTTGACATTTCGGCAGTAGTGGCCACAATCCGAAGTGGCCGGAGACCCCGCGGATTTTCCGATGGGGGACATTTGCCGAACCATAAGAGTTGGGGCAATATGGGTATCAAACTGTAGGGTTTTTGATACTGGACATGAAATTTGACATTTTGGCAGTAGTGGCCACCACCTGGAGTGGCCGGAGGCCTCGCGGATGTTCCGATGGGGGGACATTTGCCGAACCATAAGAGTTGGGGCAATATGGGTATCAAACTTTAGGGTTTTTGATACTGCACATGAAATTTGACATTTCGGCAGTAGTGGCCACCACCTGGAGTGGCCGGAGGCCTCGCGGATGTTCCGATGGGGGGACATTTGCCGAACCATAAGAGTTGGGGCAATATGGGTATCAAACTTTAGGGTTTTTGATACTGCACATGAAATTTGACATTTCGGCAGTAGTGGCCACCACCTGGAGTGGCCGGAGGCCTCGCGGATGTTCCGATGAGGGGACATTTGCCGAACCATAAGAGTTGGGGCAATATGGGTATCAAACTGTAGGGTTTTTGATACTGGACATGAAATTTGACATTTTGGCAGTAGTGGTCACCACCTGGAGTGGCCGGAGGCCTCGCGGATGTTCCGATGGGGGGACATTTGCCGAACCATAAGAGTTGGGGCAATATGGGTATCAAACTTTAGGGTTTTTGATACTGAAATTTGACATTTCAGCAGTAGTGGCCACAATCCGGAGGGCCCCGCGGATGTTCCGATGGGGGGACATTTGCGGAACCATAAGAGTTGGGGCAATATGGGTATCAAACTTTAGGGTTTTTGATACTGCACATGAAATTTGACATTTCGGCAGTAGTGGCCACAATCCAGAGTGGCCGGAGGCCCCGCGGATGTTCCGATGGGGGGACATTTGCCGAACCATAAGAGTTGGGGCAATATGGGTATCAAATCAGGGTTTTTGATACTGCACATGAAATTTGACATTTCGGCAGTAGTGGCCACAATCCAGAGTGGCCGGAGGCCCCGCGGATGTTCCGATGGGGGGACATTTGCCGAACCATAAGAGTTGGGGCAATATGGGTATCAAACCTAGGGTTTTTGATACTGCACATGAAATTTGACATTTCGGCAGTAGTGGCCACAATCCAGAGTGGCCGGAGGCCCCGCGGATGTTCCGATGGGGGGACATTTGCCGAACCATAAGAGTTGGGGCAATATGGGTATCAAACCTAGGGTTTTTGATACTGCACATGAAATTTGACATTTCGGCAGTAGTGGCCACAATCCGGAGTGGCTGGAGGCCCCGCGGATGTTCCGATGGGGGGACATTTGCCGAACCATAAGAGTTGGGGCAATATGGGTATCAAACTTTAGGGTTTTTGATACTGCACATGAAATTTGACATTTCGGCAGTAGTGGCCACAATCCAGAGTGGCCGGAGGCCCCGCGGATGTTTCGATGGGGGGACATTTGCCGAACCATAAGAGTTGGGGCAATATGGGTATCAAATATTAGGGTTTTTGATACTGCACATAAAATTTGACATTTCGGCAGTAGTGGCCACAATCCGGAGTGGCCGGAGGCCCCGCGGATGTTCCGATGGGGGGACATTTGCCGAACCATAAGAGTTGGGGCAATATGGGTATCAAACCTAGGGTTTTTGATACTGCACATGAAATTTGACATTTCGCCTGGAGTGGCCGGAGGCCCCGCGGATGTTCCGATGGGGGGACATTTGCCGAACCATAAGATGTGGGGCAATATGGGTATCAAACTTTAGGGTTTTTGATACTGCACATGAAATTTGACATTTCGGCAGTAGTGGCCACAATCCAGAGTGGCCGGAGGCCCCGCGGATGTTTCGATGGGGGGACATTTGCCGAACCATAAGAGTTGGGGCAATATGGGTATCAAACTTTAGGGTTTTTGATACTGGATATGAAATTTGACATTTCGGCAGTAGTGGCCACAATCCGGAGTGGCCGGAGGCCCCGCGGATGTTCCGATGGGGGGACATTTGCCGAACCATAAGATGTGGGGCAATATGGGTATCAAACTTTAGGGTTTTTGATACTGCACATGAAATTTGACATTTCGGCAGTAGTGGCCACCACCTGGAGTGGCCGGAGGCCTCGCGGATGTTCCGATGGGGGGACATTTGCCGAACCATAAGAGTTGGGGCAATATGGGTATCAAACCTAGGGTTTTTGATACTGCACATGAAATTTGACATTTCGGCAGTAGTGGCCACAATACAGAGTGGCCGAAGGCCCCGCGGATGTTCCGATGGGGGGCACATTTGCGAAACCATAAGAGTTGGGGCAATATGGGTATCAAACTTTAAGGTTTTTGATACTGAACATGAAATTTGACATTTCGGCAGTAGTGGCCACAATACGGAGTGGCCGAAGGCCCCGCGGATGTTCCAATGGGGGGACATTTGCCGAACCATTAGAGTTGGGGCAATATGGGTATCAAACTTTAGGGTTTTTGATACTGGACATGAAATTTGACATTTTGGCAGTAGTGGCCACCACCTGGAGTGGCCGGAGGCCCCGGGGATATTCTGATGGAGGGACATTTGCCGAACCATAAGAGTTGGTACAATATGGGTATCAAACTTTATGGATTTTGATACTGGACATGAAATTTGATATTTCAGCAGTAGTGGCCACAATCCGTAGTGGCCGGAGGCCCCGGGGATGTTCCGATGGGGGGACATTTGCCGAGTCATAAGAGTTGTTGCAATATGGGTATTAAACTTTATGGATTTTGATACTGGACATGAAATTTGAAATTTCGGCAGTAGTGGCCACACTCCGAAGTGGCCGGAGGCCCCGGGGATGTTCCGATGGGGGGACATTTGCCGAACCATAAGAGTTGGGGAAAAATGACTGTTAAACTTCTGAAATCTGTTTCTGGAAATTTAGAATAACTATTTCGTAATCAATTAGAGCCCTGAATAGAACAGTTCAGCTCAACTTGCAATTTTCATCCCCTTAGTTCGATATGACGTTGATATTATGTCTTAAAATTTTACAAATCAAACAGCCTGTTTCAGAGCCACGAAATAGACCACAAAAGAGTTGTCTTGTGTAATTATAAGGGAATCATGGGGAAATTTGGATCGGACGTTCTAATCGAAAATTTCAACAATCATCTAGCAAAGTTCTTTGTCATACTGGTCATGTGTAACATAACCACCTGCACCTTTTTTTATATTTTTGAAAGGATTTATTAATGTGGTTTTCGTCTCAGAATTCAATATTTTGACTGTTCTGAGCTAAATAGTAACTTAAAACAACTTTTTTAAGTACTTTAAACTTGGATGTTGGATCTGGATGCTAGCTAGCGGTTTTCGAAATTTGGATGCTGGATTTGGATGCTAGGTAGCGATTTTCGAAATTTGGATGCTGGGTTTGGATGCTAACTAGCGTGAGCTTCCTACTCTGCCAATATTATGCCAATAAAGGTAAGCACCACATCTCGATTTTTCTCAAGATGGTAAATCGATTTCTATGTTAGCAATTTGACTGGATGAAACTTCAGCTTGAAAATCATGTTATAATCCTGTTGGGTCTTCAAATGTGTGCGTGCGTCGAATCGTAGTTCAAATGTCTATTACCTCCGCACTAGTATCAACGCATTGCCCTAGACAACCGCTTTACTATTTGGTTTCACCTAGGCCGTTTCTTATTATGTCCTTCAACATGTTAGTAACATCAATATAAAACACTTGCAGTAATGATGTACATATCAATACCCTATTCTACCATCTTTTTTCAAAAATTTCTTAATGTAGAGTAATTACTTTTAATAACGCGGTCACGAAAAATTACAACTGGGCACCAGCGGTAGCGAAAACAAACCAGAGAGGGTCATGAAATGCTCCAAGAAATTTATCCCTTTTCTTTATGGTGCTATTTGTAAAACTACATCGTGACCCGCTTATTTTTTCCTGGCCCTAAATACGAAGTATTCTTCAGCGTTGTTTTCGCGGCCAATTGGCGATTGTGGTTATATTCTGGTTATCTTTTTTTTATGTTACGCTCTATGGTATGGAACTTGTAGTCCTCTACGCATTTTTTATATTCTGCATCTCACCCTTCTACCAGGCGGCTATTTGTTTTCCTTTTTTTTTCATTATTTTGTTCTTACAAATTCCATTAAAATATGGCTTATAGTTAAGACTTCTATGAATCTATTAATTCATCAATTCTCGACCTTTTTCTAGGCTGGTACATCCTGCCATGTAAATGAAGAAAGATCCCCCGGTGCGAATCGCTGCGAACCAACCTCTTAGCAGACCACAAACCCTAGAGATACATCTCTTACAAACGTCACGACCTAAAACTGTATTTGTGATAACTCTTACGTCCACAAGAACTTCAATGCTCGCCTTACTTTCTCTATAAGGGCCCATGTACCTAGGAATTCACGGCGTACTGGTTGTTGAGGAAAAAATATTCTAGGATTTACCACTTACTCTGTGAATGCTTCATCGAAACTACTGGTGTTAAAACACTTGATCTGATTCTACGTGCTACAGTTCTTGGTGTTCTCTGTTGTAAGACACCAGCCAGCCTTAAATGTTCTAGAACCATTTGCTCCCTCGAGACTCGTCCTGTCGAACTCTGTATCATAAAGTCTCACCGCCTTTTCTCTTGACTTAACATCAGACACATCGAAGAAAACCATTTTCTAGTCTCACCAAGTCTTATAAATCTTGTGGCTCATGAATGCGTATCTTCTTTGAACAACAATGCTTCTTCCAGCTACCAGGTTTTCTCTAACTTGTCCACCCAGTCACGCATTTGCATATCACTATTCTTTTCTATCCAAATGTCGTTGCTCAAATTTGTCTCATCAGTTTATTTGTGTTATTTCCATTTCACTTTTTTTTTGTATTTGAATCACAGTTGTTTTTAAAAATCTTATGACCATTTTACACCAGCTCACCTTAACCGAACTAACGCTTAGTTTATGGTAAGTCACTGGTGTAAAAGAAGAAAACCGGGGCTAGGTCTCGGTAGCCCTTAGGTGGTTCTCTACCCCGAGACTAGGTAGCGCAGCCCTGATAAGGCTGCCTACCGAAAAAGAGGATCGCGAATGGCAAGAATGCTAGAAATCCGGAACAAACGGCAGAAGCCCATAGAAAAGCAGACCACCGATTGGCGACTCGGCTCTTGGAACTGCAGGTCTTTAAATTTCTTGGGTTTCGAATTCGCCTTAGCGAAGGAGTTGCAACCTCGCAACTTCGATGTTGTGGCACTGCAGGAGGTGTGCTTGGAGGAGGAGCAGGTGCTCGACTGGCCAAGTCGGCAGACCAATTCCCGTTTTTATCTGAGTGGCGGCAAGGACAAGAAGCTGGGTACCGGCTTTATCGTGCGGGGCAAGATGCAGGATCGCGTGTTCGGCTTCACGGCGATCAGCGAGCGGATGTGTAAGTTGAGGATAAGAGGCCGTTTCTTCAACTACAGCATCATCAACGTGCACTGCCCCCACGAAGAAAAGACCGATGATGAGAAGGAAGCATTCTACGCGACGCTGGAGGAGGTGTACGACGGCTATCCGCGGCAGGATGTAAAAATCATCATTGGGGACATGAACGCTCGGTTCGGAAGGGAAGAAATGTTTCGACCGACAATAGGCCCAGAAAGTCTACATGCGGTCACGAACGACAACGGCCAACGCTGCATCGACTTCGCAGCCTCCCGTGGAATGGTGGTCAGGAGCACCTACTTTCCTCGCAAGGACATCCACAAAGCCACCTGGACATCACCTGACCAACGGACAAAACGCAAATCGACCACGTCCTGATCGACGGCCGATTCTTCTCGGACGTAACACACGTGCGCACCTTTCGCGGTGCGAATATTGACTCGGACCACTACCTAGTTGGAGTTGACATGCGCTCAAAGCTGTCGACGGTGTACAACCAACGCCGAAGCCGGCGGGCCCCTCCGTTCAACACCGCGTGTCTGCAGAACGGAGATGTGGCCCACAGTTACGCGCAGCAGCTGGAAGCGAATCTGCCAGGTGAGGAGGAACTTGGCGTAGCCTCGCTCGAGGGTGGTTGGAGCCGCATACGCTCAGCCATCGGCAGTGCAGCGGAAGCCACACTGGGTAGTGCGATCCGAGTCAGTCGAAACGATTGGTACGACGACGAGTGCCAACAGATTACCGCCGAGAAGAAAGCAGCTTACGACAAGAAGCTGCACAAGGCGACGAGAGGGAACGTGGAACGATACAGGCAGGCTCAGAATCGGCAGGTCGCGGTCTTCAAGCTTAAGAAGCGCCAGCAGGAAGACCGGGATTGCGCGGAAATGGAGCAGCTATTCCGAGCTAACGAAACGCGGAAGTTTTACGAGAAGGTGAACCGGTCCCGCAAAGGCTTCGTGCCGCGAGCCGACGTGTGCAGGGACAACGAGGGGAACCTGATCGTAAGCAAGAGCGAGGTGTTGGACAGGTGGAAGCAGTACTTCAACGAGCACCTCAACGGCGATGAAGCGAACGGAGACGGCGATGGAGTCAACCTTGGAGCGCCCGCAGCTGATGAACAGTTCCCAGCACCTGATCTGGAGACGGTGAAGAGGGAGATCAGGAAGCTGAAGAACAACAGAGCTGCCGGAAAGGATCGGTTACCCGGTGAGCTCTTCAAATATGGAGGAGAGAAACTAGCGAGGGCGCTTCACTGCGTGATTTCCAAGATCTGGGAGGAGGAGTGGATGGATGGTGTCGTGTGCCCCATCTACAAAAAGGGCGATAAGCTGGACTGCGGCAACTACCGCGGCATTACGCTTATCAACGCGGCCTACAAAATCCTCTCCCAGATCCTCTGCCGTCAGCTGTCACCCCACGCAAGGAGGTTCGTGGGGCCCTACCAAGCGGGCTTCACTGGCGCGCGCGCCACCACGGACCAAATATTTTGTCTCCGACAGATCCTCGAGAAATGTCGTGAGTACAACGTGCCCACACATCACATCTTCATCGACTTCAAGGCGGCCTATGATACAGTCGACCGCGAGCAGCTATGGCAGATTATGCACGAGAACGGATTCCCGGATAAACTGACTCGGCTGATCAAGGCTACCTTGGATGGTGTGATGTGTCACGTGCGTGTTTCGGGGGAATTAGCGGAACCCTTTGGATCACGCCGAGGGCTGCGGCAAGGTGATGGCTTATCCTGTGCGCTGTTCAACATCGTCCTTGAGGGCATTATTCGAAGGGCGGGCATCGAAACGAGTGGCACGATTATGAACAAGTCCTACCAGTTGCTTGCTTTTGCCGATGACATCGACATTGTGGCAAGAAACCTGGAGACGGTGATGGACGTCTACACCCGACTGAAGGTACAAGCAAGGCGTGTAGGACTTGGCATGAATACGACGAAGACGAAGTACATGAGAGGAAGGGGTTCGAAGGATGTCGGCCCCCCAAGTCTCACCCCTCTAACTGTGGATGGTGATGAGTTGGAGGAGGTGAGCGAGTTCGTGTACTTGGGATCGCTGGTAACCGCCGACAACGACACCAGCAAAGAGATCCGGACTCGTATTTTTGCTGGGAATCGTGCGTACTTCGGATTACGAAAAACTCTCACTTCGGATCGAGTGCAACGCCGCACGAAGCTGACGATGTACAGAACACTGATCAGACCGGTAGTCCTCTATGGCCACGAGACCTGGACGATGCGGCAGGAGGATGAACGTGCCCTTGGAGTTTTCGAACGGAAGGTGCTACGAACGATCTACGGTGGAGTACAGGTGTCTGACGGCGTGTGGCGACGACGCATGAACCACGAACTGCACGCGTTTCTTGAAGAACCGACCATCGCCACCCAGGCGAAAATCGGGAGGCTCAGGTGGGCCGGCCATGTCGCCCGAATGGACGAAAGCCAGCCTGTCAGACTGCTATTTGACCGCGCTGAACCAGCTGGCGGAACAGGCAGAAGAGCAGGGAAACCGCGCGCACGGTGGGGAGATCAAGTGAATGGTGATATCCGGAAGATCTGCAACCTGAGAAATTGGAGAGTAGCAGCACAAGACCGAGAAAGATGGAAGCGTCTTCTTGCTACAGCACGCGTACCTGGTGCGCTATGCTGATTGGTATGTATGGTATGCACTGGTGTAAAAATCCTTCATTTCCATTGTTACTCTTATTCCGGTCCTTTGGTCTTCTTTATATCATGTAAACATATGTTAGGTATTTGGCACGCTATTTAAAGGAACATCGTATTTAACCACATTTCCTGTCCTTCTTTTTGCCTTCCTCACCTTACTGAGGAAAGGCTATAAAATCACTCGGAAAATGAACTTTTTAATTAGACCTCCTAGACCTACCTTTATTTGTACATATCGACTCAGAATCGCCAGCTGAGCAAATGTCTGTGTGTTTGGCTGTATGTAGACATGTGTACCAAATCAATGTCACTGGAATATCTCGTCACAGGCTCAACCGATTTTGGCCGGAATGGATTTAATCGATCCGTCTTAACGTCCCCTAAGTTGCTTTTTAAATTCATGCAGTTTTATCATGTATTAAAAAAGTTATGTTGAAGAACTGTTTCATATTAAATTAAAATTATGGTAAAAAGGGTGGTTTTTTCATGAAACCCTCACATGTTATATATTTTTAGAAAGCATATGAGAATACCTTTTAGGTGATGTAAGAATTTTCAAGATCTGACTTACCTATCATAAATTACAAGCAGTTTAAAAAATGGTCTGAATTCACATAACCTCAACTGGTTGGGTCTGATCGCCACGAAAAAGCCGTGTAGAGGGATGCCATTTTCCTAAAAGGCCGTGTCTGTATAATCTTGAAAAAAAGTATGTAGGTAGTCTGTTTTTTTACTCATCACTTATTTTTATTAGGGGAGATCCATAAACATGTGGACACTTTAGGGGGGTTGGAATCACTATAAATGAGAGGAAGGCACCAACCACCTAAAGGTGGATTAAGTAACGTTTTTTAGGTTTAATTACCCTGTCAGTTTTTTTTAAATTTATGTCTATCTTATTCTGTTTCAGACAGCACCTTATAATAAAATTGTGCATGTGCCTACTTCGCAATTTTTTTTTAAATCCCCTGTGTCCTTCCAAGACCTTGCTGCAACTTCCACCTTACCTTTCATACCATGCTTTCTCTAAGTTACTGCTGAAACTTTTTTTTAAGAGAATTCTTTCTTTTGTTTTTCTTTAATCAGTTTACTGCCTAAAATTAATCGCTATCAACTTCTTTGCGTTGAACAACTTATGCCTTATTATGTGTGAAAAAAGGTTTTCTTTGTCGCTGTAGATATTTTCCACTTTTTATTGGTTTCCTAATTGATTTTCCTCAACTCTTAGTTGTACCGACGACGTTGTACTGTAATGTACTTCAAGTTTGTCCTGTTATGAGCTTACAAATGCTCATTGTGAACTTTTTTGTGTGAAATATTTATTTTCTCCTGTCAGTGTCGTGATCTGATTTCTCTATTTTCAATTTGTGTTACATTCGTGAAATTACAGCTTGTGTTCATGTACTCTTTCTTTACTCTCTAGCATTTTTTCAGGTTAGCTTTATATTTACTTTACTTAGAAATCGACTTCCAACAAAAACATGCAAAAATATGTTGTGTTAAATAGAGCTAAACTCTTAGCAAAACTTCTAATGCTAATTGAATTGGAACACTTTCTTATATGCTTGCGTATTTTTTTAAACTAGCTATGTTCGAAATTTCCTTAAATTGTTCTTTAAAGTGAGCAATTATTTTATTTCAATTTATTCCTTTATGTTGCAAATCTGTAACGTTAACCGAGTTTAAATCGAAATCTTTTGTTTAGAGGAAGAATACCAAATTTTAGTATAAGCTATTGCTTCCTACCCTAACTTATTAACTCACTATCCGGCTCTTGGCTAGTATCCTGTCCAGCAATTAATTTGAACTAAACGTTTTTATTTTAACTTTGTATTTTTTTAACACTCTTTTTGGCTTTTATTCAAAACATTTTTTTTTGGCATTCTCTCCTGACTTTTTGTCGACCTGATCTCATCTGGCTGTTTGCCGATTCGATTTTTTTTCTCTTGGTCGCGAATGCAGCTTGTTAGTCATTATGTTTCCTACCAGGCTCGATGCCTTGACCTGTGGTCTCGTGGACCCGAATGCAGATTCTTGGTCCTTATACTTTGTATCTGGTTCATAACTTCGGGTTCTGACTCGTGGTCTTCCCGTTGCAACTCTGGCTCGAAGCCTCCGGCTCTGACTCGTAGTCTTACCGTTTCATTCCTGGCTCGAAGCCTTTGTCACTGACTCGAAGTCTTAGCGTCCCATTCCTGGCTTGAAGCCTCCGGCGCCGACTCAAAGTCATAGCGTCCCATTCCTGGCTCGAGGCATCCGACGCCGACTCGGAGTCTTAGCGTCTCATATCTGGCTTATAGCCTCTTTAGTTCAACGTTGTCAACAACAAAAACCAAACCATTCACTTTAACTACTCCAAGGTCTTTGGGTGTCTTTATTGCAAGTTTCAGCTCAAATATAGGAGTCTAAAGGCTTGGATGTGAAGATCGCCCAATCCTCATATTACTCAAAACAAACCATCCATCCCAGGTTTCGAACTGACTTTTGGATTGCGATTCCTACCGCCGACCAGCGACTTCACCGGAGCCGGCTTGGTTTGGTATGTTGTTTATACCTATACCATGGAGGCGACTCCTACCCCTGGAATTACTTGACGGCCTAACAACAACTAAGGCCGGGACCGACGTTTTACTTCCTCCTCCGATGGAAGGCTGGATCAGATGGGAAACGAACCCACGATCATCAGCTTACAAAGTAAACAGCGTAACCATTCAGCCACGCCTGCTCCTGTTCAACGTTGTCGTGTCACTTAAAATTCAATTCAATTTCCGTGACGCAGGCATACTCGGGATTGGGCCGGTTTCCTGCCAAATCATGTTAGTGTCCACATCTTTGCGAAACCAAAACGTTACCGCCAAGGAAATCGTCCCTCCACCAACTGGCCAACAATTTCTGTCAATAAATCTACTTCCAAAACATCACAAAACTTCACAGAAAAAGCAAACAAGTTTGTTTTCTACGCCAATGTTTACAAATTTTCATGTTTCAAAACTGGTGGGCGTAGACTGTTTCAGCAGCACCTTAATTAAACTCCACTGCATCGTGTTTTTTCACCGACCTCAAATGTAAACAAAACTTTACAACCTTACCGGGACCTGGTCCAAGTTCCAGATCCCATCCTCGTCGCCATTTGTGGTAATGTCCACATCCTGGTTCCGTAGCACTCACGATACATCTAATTCCGGTTCCTCACTCTGCAACTTGTGCTGCAACTGCTCACTGTCCGTTCAACTTACTTGTCTGTCAATCTCTAACTACACTGCTATTCGAGGTTACTCACATTTCCTACTCTGTCAATATTATGCCAATAAAGGTAAGCACCACAGTCGGAAAAAATCAAAGTTATCCGCATTTGAAGTTTTTGAGCTTTTTTCCTATGGGACGAAATTTCGTCTATTTCAAGTTAGTATTGTTATAAGTCTACATAGACATGATTTATGTTTTTTTTCCAAAACATCCTTTATTTCTCTATTGCATTGTAACTTTACAAGATGCAGGCACCACACACGACGACATCTACTCCCTACGCTTTTTAACAAATGTTCAAATAATCCTCAAATACTTCTTCACAAAACCTTTCGAATTCCATCTAAACTCTCTTATGCTACTCTGGAAAATAAACAAATTGAAGCGGGGAAATTTATCCACACAGTAAGCGACAAAGTGTACAGCAAGCCACATCGCAGCCCTTTGGGGAAAACTTTCAGTATCAATACGCCGGAAAACAGATCATCTATTTGCTTAGCCGAAACTGCGAACCTTTTTCGAAAAATTCAAAAAACCCAATCGCGAATTTCTTTCCCCGCTAGACAACTACGAACTCGATGCAGATTAGTGTCTATCTCACCACAAACTTTACAAATTTCATTTTCCACTCTTCCTATATTATAATGTAATAATTTGCGCTTGTTTGGTACAAGATCGTTGAAAAGTAAATAAAGTTTAGATTTATCATGTGATAAAAGATATGGTTGATTCATCAAATTCCAAAGTATGTTCCAGTTTATTAAAGGAAACTCTGTTTCAATACGTGGGGTAAAATTGTATTGATTAATGAAAAAACGGTAAAGTTGTTTTGTACATTTTATTTGAATATTTTCGTTGATTAGCCTATTTGATTCTTCTACCCATTCCCTGCCATTTCTCGTCAATCTTTGTAAATGATTAAAATTTAAGGGCTCACATCAGTTCCCTTCTTCTTCAAAAAATGTTGCATGCGGCATTACGCAGAAATGTCGTGCAACGTTTTGAGGTGGTTGGATTGTTCTGTAGAGTGATTTGAAGATGGTTGATTGAAATACCTTTCAACCTTTATTGGTTTAGGACACATTTTTTTGTAATAATTCGTGATTTTACAAATTTTTTTGAATATTCTGAAATAATGCAACACAAGTGCAACAAGCAATTCAGTTGCGCAGCGCAAAAATGGCAACAGCGAACCATTCTTGGCTGCTGCTGCTGCACACTCAAAATAATCCACACGTTGATGCTACGTGAAAAATCACGTAATCTTAATTTTTCCCTCCATAGACTACAGATTGTCAAGTCAAACAGATTGGCCGATGCAATTTAAATCGGCTTGGCAACCTATGCCTTGCCTTACCAAAAAATATCTAATTTTCGGCAACACTGCAAAATGTTCAAATTTTGCGTGACTTTGACATTATTGAAAAAAAGTAAACAAAAAGTCCTTAGGTGAAAAACGGCATGAAGCGTTTCAGCAAGTTTTGCAACAGTGATTCGCAAAACGTTGTTGCGAGGGTGGGATTCATTCGGTTTTCGAAGAAAAATCAAGAATACTGGTTGAAACTGTGCGATTATGGCAGAGAACTTGAGTTGAAATCTCAGAGGATTTGTAGCGTAAGTTAATCAATTTGTTGTTTACATCTGCTAGAATTCAACCATCCAGCCGCGTCGGATAATGTTTTAACAATTCACAGAATACTGCTGGTGACTGCATGGAATCGTCCTCTTCGACTGCACCTCGACGTTAGATTTGTTGGAGGGAATCTATCCGGCCGAGGTGTCCTCAAACCCTGCAAGAACTCGATATCTCCTCGGAATAATAATCTCGTCCGGCTGGAGAATTTCTGTCCGACGGTATCGGGCGATGTTGTGAACGTGTGTTAAATCAAACCAGAAAAATGTCGATCAATTAAATTGAATAATTACACATTCAACTAAAAAGAGAACTGAGTTTTTTTTTTATAAAATGTATTGACAACTTCATTATTGCCGATTGATAATATTCTTCTATCAAAACAATTTAAATTGTCCAAAATTCGTAAAAAAAAACCTCGACCCGTGATCCAAAAATGCATAACTCTTAAATAAGAAACAAAACAATTTTATTTAAATTTGATTTTTTTTAAATGTTGTGTTTAACGTTTAACGTTTTAGTTAAATTGTGTGTACTAATAATTTAATTTATTAAAACAATAAATAAAAACAATATTGAAATTACAATACTTCTCATCTTTTCCCACCGTAAGAAACATAACGCGTTGCTCAGCGCCTTAGGTGTCCAGCGCGTTTGGATCTGTCAAAATCGATCGGCCAATCTGTTTGACTTGACAATCTGTAGTCTCCCTACTTAGGAAACTTCATGTTCTTCAAAAATACTTTATCCAGATTATTTGTGCAAGCTTGTACAAATATGTGCAAGCTTTGATAAAGTTACTTAGATTTTAAATTATTAAAATGATGAATATTGTTTTTTTTTTCTTTGAACAAGTTTACATTTTGTGATGAAAATTCTTTTCAGTTTCCATGGGATATTGCAGCCATTATGATCTCCAATAACCATAATCATATTTGCTTTGAAACAAAACGAGTTTTAGGTGATTTTAAACTGTTAATAATTTGCAGAAATGCATTAATTCATGTTCATGATAAACAGATCCAGAACCGACTTCAAATGTTTTTTTTATAGGTATTCCGATAGATTGTTAGAGTCTTACAAAGTGTATTTATCATTAATATTTGGTAATCCAAAATCAAACCATCCACATTCACGACCCCCAGGATTTTTGTGGTCTCTATAGCAGGTTTCTGCAGGCGGGTGCTCTAAAACTCTTGTTGTAAATATGGGTATTCGGCGCCGTCGCTCCGTGCCATACTTGCATACACTTAGGAGCAACGTTGCCAGATTATTTTGAGGGAAATCTGTATTTTCTTAAAAATAAATCTGTATTTTATCTGTATCTTGTCAAATTCGAAGCCATAGAAGACATTTTGAATTTTTTAACAACAGATTTAAGCTTTTTAATCATATTAAAGCATACATTAATAACTAAATTGTTGAAACTTTCAAATATAACCGTTTTAAAAAAATCTGTATGTACAGATTTTTGGGATTTTTGGGATCGAAAAATCTGTAAAATACAGATTTATCTGTATATCTGGCATGGCTGCTTAGGAGCCCAGGGCGGCGAAGTCCTTGTAGATAAAAGGAAGACACTAGTGGTTGGTACTAGCAACGGTGGCCGACAGCTATAAAGTCAACTTCGTTGAAATAATCAAGTATAAACCAAAGCTCACACAGAAAACAAAACAACTTTCTGTTTTTGGTATATTTTCTCACTTTTCATATAATTTTTACAGTTATGCTTCTTTTTGGTTATTCAATTGATTTTTCTATGGAAAAGGTAGTAATAATCACAAAATGTTAGTTTCCTTTACCGTACACCTAAACGATTCGTGGTGACATCTGCTTAATCTGCCGGAAGTTATGCAACCTGCGTGCTACAACCCACCCTTTGGGAAACAGAGCTCTGTGTCGTGCGACTTGCTGCATATGTTGCATAGTGAATGGCGTGACATATGTTTTTTGAAAAACATAAACTTTATTTTGAAAATAACATAAAGCACAAATTAGAACAAATTTTGAAAACTATACCACAAATTTTGCACAAATTTTCTCTACCATTTGCCAAACTTGGTTTTAAAGGGGGGTCATATGCTCCACCCAACTTGCAGGTACAAATCAAAAATTTGAATTTTTCATGGTTTTTGAAAATGCACAATTTTTTTAATAGTGTCACAAATACTCCACAAATTTTGACGTTTTTGGTTTTTGAAAGTAACGACTTGGTCCGCCCAACTTGTAGGTAAAAATTTGATTTGTTTTAATATCTTCTCAAAAGTTCAGTGCACAAATTTTATTTTTATTGCACAAATTTTCCACAAATTATGGACTATTTAGTTTTGAAAAGGCTGACTTGGTCCCCCTAACTTGTATAGACTAGAGAGCCTGGATCTTATTAGAGAACGGACATCTCAAACCAAAAGTACCAATCGAAGCACGAGAACTGTCAAACGGAGGTACCAAACGAGCATAAGACAAAGGATTTTGCTCGATTGGTACCTCTGTTTGACAGTTCTCGTGCTTCGATTGGTACTTTTGGTTTGAGATGTCCGTTCTCTAAGAAGATCCAGGCTCTCTAGTATAAATTATGTTCCGAAGTAAGTCCGATAACACGATCATTATCGGACTCTCTGTTGCTCTTTCCCAACAAGCCCAAGCTTGTTGATTTAGGCTCACCTGGCTAGGAAGGATTTGTCTACCTAAAATCCTTCCAACTAGCTAGCTAGGATAAGTTTTAGAAATAAGCCACCAGTCTGTAACTACCTCTTAAGCGGAGCGAACACGGCTCAAATAAAAATGCTTAAAGACCCAACCTGTCTTTAATTATAATTGGCGCAGCCGGTCGGCGTCGATCAACCTCAGAGCAGAATCAAATAGTGCATGCGTGTGATTAATAACCATTCGCGAAGTGTGTTCCCGGACAAATACGGAATTAATCCCGAACGTCACCGGAGTATTCGAGCATCATCGGAACATCGGAATTGAGGACACCACCAACAGAGGAACCTGAGGAGCAGTACTCGACGAGGACCACCACGACTAGCAACTTAATTGATTTGAGAGCCATCCCGCCATACGTCGCATCAAGAGGATGACTCAGTGAGAATCAAAAGAGAAGAGTAGAAGTGAAGTGAAGAAAAACGACTGGAAAAAATGTACCAGTTCGTAAATATGGAACCACAGTTCCAACAAATTTTATTAAAAAGAGTTCTTGAGCTAAAAACAAGACTCAATCATGATATAGAAGATGGAAATATATCCTCTTCTCTTATAAAAGACCTGAGTGCCCTGTTAAAATGGGGTGCAAAAATTGGCCTCCTTGGGGAGTCAGATGTCAAAAACGTTCAATATAATTTGAACATAGTACGAAAATGTACTAATCATACAATCAACGAATCAACATCAAGTGAATTGATGGATATAAGGATAAAGAATCAGCAGAAGGCAAGGAGCCAACTACCGGGATTGATGTTTGAAAACAGTCCAAAGTGTTTGATTGAAATGACAAGTCAGAATAGATCAACTCAAACGGACAACAAACAAATAAACAATCTTCAAGAAGAATCGCCAAGCAACGTTATCTTAATTGCAGAACGTAAAAAGTTCACCAGTTCGAAAAACAAATTTACAAAAAGGACAAGAAACATATTTCAACGTCAACATCGCATGATACGGACCAACAATCCAGCAAACAACACGTCAACAAAAAGTTCAATCGGAACAAAAAAATCAACGGATGGATCAAGAATCAGCGAAGCCAACAAAAACCAAGGGAACAACAAGTTATCTAGAAATCAACGGAACTTCAAGTCAACGAATTGCATGTCATCGAATAGGTATGTGTTAACATATAAAGATAAGTTCGTAGATACAAATTCCAAAATTTTGTCAAATCAAAAGCTTTACGATAGGGGTAAAAAGTTGTCAATTGATCTTTTAACTAGAAAGTGGAAATACAAATCAACACCCCATAAATATGTTTTACCATGTAAGATAGTAGGCCAATTTCAAAATTATAAATTGCAAAACCGCTTTTACGATCGGGGTAAAAAAAAACATTCATATAACAAGTAAAAACATCGTAGGTGACAGATCAGTGATTCAGACCGATTCAAATCAAAATGGCAAGACTTCTGTTAACTATATTAACAAAATATTTTGCAAAATTTTTGAAGTAAAACTGCTCACTCCATATCTAGACATCGTGAAATACGCTTTTAAGAAGCTGTTATCGAATGTCAAAGACACATGTTTTTTTAAATGATTTTCATGATATAACGACAATTAAACAAAATAAAACTGAAGAGACAGTTATTGAACGCATCTAAATTGCTTGATAACTAAAATTCAAATAGATAAAACAATATCCAATCAAAAGCTGCAAAAATATTTTGCCCAGAAAAAAAATGTTTTTTTTTATTGTGCCAATCTTTATTAAGATTGTTTCTATTTTGATACAATACTAATTTTTATGTAGCAAAATCACAAACAAATATAAAAAAAAATGTTTTAAAGAGTCATGCGAACATGATAGTAGCAGTTATTTGAAAGTAAAAAAAAACCGTAATCTCAATCATATGAGTACTTAATACGTTTTTTTTATTTTGATATAAAAAAAATCAACAAAAAAAAATGTGTTGTACAAAACAAGGTACAAGGAAATTTCAAGATTGCTGTAGTATTCACAACAGAAATACATACAAGAACAATGCATATATTAGCTCAAACAGATATAATGTACACTAAAACATCTTTTTTATCTGTTTCGAATGTTGCTTTGAATTTAATATCAATATTTTTATATCTGAAGTTCAATGCAAACATAACAAAATAGTGTTTACTGTGTAAAACAAACAATCGATTGGTGTAGACCAACGACCATTTGTGAATTGTGTCCAATAAACTAAAATTATAACGATAATTGCAGAAGTAATTCAGAAATAAATGTCCCTAACATTTATTACAAGATGTGAAAAAAATAAACACAAATTTAATTAATAAATTAGATACTATAAAAATAATAATGAAGAAAACATTCAACAATAGTTTTTTTTAAGTCAAAGGCTTCTAAATAAGCTGATAAAAAGCTTAAATTTTAAAAAGAAAATCATTTTGCCACAACTGAAAACTATCAGAAGTAATTTTACTCTACGATTCATGTCATTCAGAGAAATCTTGATGAATAAAAAAAATGTAAGCAGCTAGCAATAAAAAAATTCTATATAGACTCCTAAATTTCAAAAAAAAAAATTCAAAAAAAATTTCAACAGCAATTGTACGGCATACTAATATAATACGGAAAATAAACCTACCACGAATATTTTAGAGTTTTTGGTACTCTGAGAATTTGATGATAGAAAAATTAAACAACCACCCACATATTGACATCTTGTCATCATATTGTGAATAATAATATGTGTCCAAACAACACAGTATCAATTCAGAAAAATGAATGTTACAATTAAAAACAAAAAAGCACACACAAACTGTAATTCAAAAACTTTGACCGATTAACATTGAGTTTAAAACGAATTATGATTTAAATTGAAAAAAAGTGCTTTCTTACTACTTTCGAATGTTTAAAAACAAAAAAATTTAAAGCAAAATACAGATAAAAAATAGTCTAAGCTTTTCTGTGATTAAAAGTATTTGTTTTGTATGCTTATTTGATAAAAAAAAAACTGTATCTCCTCAAAAAAAGAAAAAAAGACCAGTGTTCAAAAACCAATCCTGACAAGTCCAGATATATTTTTAGGATTTTATTAAGAAAAATTAAACGATACTGAAAACAACAGTGTTCGGACAATACAACATTGACAATGAAGAAATGGTTTCAAAATGCCTAAAAGAAATTTAGTATATTTTTTTGTGAGAGTGGATAGCAATTCAATATATGATATACCACATAATCATAGACAAGATAGAAAAATTTGCAAAAGAACTTTGAAAAGCTTTTTTCTTCACCCAAATGCAAAAATCAATGGTTATAAATATACCAATATATTTAAAAATCTATTAGTATCTAAAGCTAAAATCAATGAATCAAAATGTACTTATAATCGTAATACGTTAAAATAAGGGTGAATACACCTTAAAAGTTTTGTTTACATCACAAAATATAAGATTGCAAATAAAATGATTCAAATAGTGTGTGTCAACTAATAAAAAAATTACTCAATTAAATTTCATTCTGACTGTACATTATAACTCATGACTCTCGCAACAGAACAAAAATAATCATAAAAAGGTTAAAAGTGTTCAATATGATTCAAAGTTAACTAAAACAAGTGATTAAAAATAGTTTTATTTTTCAATTCAATGAAATCTTAAGTACAGCAAAAACATTAGGAACATATTTTTCCTTTGACAAAATATAAAAGAATAGGAATTTAATCATACTAACTTTCAAAATCAGAAAACGTTATAAAAAATATGACTATGTTGTCTTAAAACAAGTAACTAAACTTAATTTAGGTAAAAAAAAAACAAAAAACAAAAAAACTGCCATGTATAACTAAAACATCGGAATACATTGGATCAGTTTACAGAAAGAAATAGATGAAGATTTGAAACACAAAATTATGCATAAAAATCGTTGCAAGCGGTAAAGACTACACATGAGTTCAAGAACTATTACAGATACTGTGTCAAATGAATTCTCAACAAACGATAACGTTAAGGATAATAATAATAAAAATTACATAAATTAAATCGGACAGTTATAAGCAATAAAAAAAATGTAGTACAAAATAACCTTGATGCCAAAAAGGCTAATTAGCATAAATTCAGTTCTAAAACCAATACAACTGTTGTAAAAAAGTATCTCAAATATTGTGTTAACTGGATGAGAAAACAAACAATAATTAAAAAAAATGTATATTTGAAATATTATAATGAAAACACATCCACTTTTGTTACATTTTCAAAAAAAAAAACAAAAAAAAATCAAGAAGCAAACCATGAATAAGAAATGTATAATTACTCAGTTATTTCATGTAACATTTAATCTATTAACTCTTCAAACAAAAAAAGATAGCCAGGAACACAAAGTTAAACAGATAATTTTTAAAATTATGAAAATATTTTGAATTATAATTCAAATCCACATATATGAGGATCGCCTATGTTACTAAGCAAAACTATGATCAAAAACACATCTTAATTATTTAGGCGTAAAGAACAGAAACACATTTATATTATAACGCATGAGGACATGCTTTTTCACCCCCCGGAGGAATTATGTTCCGAAGTAAGTCCGATAACACGATCATTATCGGACTCTCTGTTTTCCTTTCACCAACAAACCGAGCCCGATAACATGATCATTATCGGACTCTCTGTTGCTCTTTCCCAACAAGCCCAAGCTTGTTGATTTAGGCTCACCTGGCTAGGAAGGATTTGTCTACCTAAAATCCTTCCAACTAGCTAGCTAGGATAAGTTTTAGAAATAAGCCACCAGTCTGTAACTACCTCTTAAGCGGAGCGAACACGGCTCAAATAAAAATGCTTAAAGACCCAACCTGTCTTTAATTATAATTTATAGACTCGAAAGAAAATGAATTTTTCAACTTTTTACGAGTTCATAACGTGCATGTTGCTGTTATAACCGAAACATTTTTAAAAACTGGCATTTATTTGAAAAGTGATCCAGATTATAAAGTTATAACCAATAACAGAATGAATCGAAATGGCGGTGGAGTTGCAATAGTTATCCACCGTAGTATGACTTATAGCACGTTACGTGACTTTAAGTTAAAAGTTATTGAAAGTTTGGGCATTGAACTTGAAACTTCTTTTGGGAAAATTATGATTGCAGCTGCATATTTGCCTTTCCAATGCACTGGGAAAAATAAAAATTATTTCAAAGGGGATTTGAATAAACTTACTCGGCATAGATCTCCATTTTTGATCATCGGTGATTTTAATGCCAAACACCAATCTTGGAATAATTCAAAAGTAAATTCCAATGGTAAAATTCTATTCAGAGATTGCACTTCTGGTCTTTATTCGGTTTTATACCCGAATAGGCAAACTTGCTTTTCTTCTGTTAGAAATCCATCAACAATAATTGATCTGGTTTTGACAAATCAAAGCCAGTATTGTGGTCCTTTAGCGACTCATGCTGATTTTGATTCTGATCACCTTCCAGTAACTTTTTTAATTTCTCATGAAGCAGTTATCAGACCCAATAGTTCTGTGTTTAATTACCACAAAGCTAATTGGGACAGGTATCAGCATCATATTGAGAATAATTTAAATCATGATTTTGTTTTAGAAACCAAAGCTGATATTGATTCAGCCTTGGAATCTTTAACTAATGCAATTTTGGATGCTAGGAATATTGCTATTCCTAAATTCCAAGTCAAATTTGATTCTCCCATTATTGATGACGATCTTCAGCTTCTGATTCGTCTGAAAAATGTTCGCCGAATACAGTATCAACGTTCTCGTGATCCTGCACTGAAGCGAATTCAAAAAGATTTGCAAAAGGTTATTGACCACAGATTCACTCTCCTGCGAAATGAAAAGTCAAAGTAGTTATGTCACAGACATAACCGGAATGGCGTAGACTACGTAAAGTTTTGATATGTGAACACAGAGTTTTCCATTTCTTAATTTTGATGAATTAGCTAGACACTTGAAATACATTAACGGAATAAGATCGTGAATGCGATCGGTAAATTAAATCGGACCGTGTACGTACCGGTTGTTCAAATTGACTTTTACTAGTAAGAGATGGCAAATCTAATGCGAACAAAACCGCAGCTACCATGTAAACATACTTTGAATGTGTTGATAAATCTTTGACTAGACAACATCGAATGGAGGAAGGAAAGAGAAGAACGAAAAACGATTTTTTCGCGATCCGAATGAATGTTTGGTAGCAAAATGAGGGGGAGGGAGAGGGGTTGGGGGCGAGAGCAGCCTCAGAAAGCTGTGCAGTCTGTCGCCCCCGAAAACCAAAATTTGTTCCTGAAATTTAAACTGTAATTATTCATTGCGCTGCCTCGCCCTGGGTGGGACGAGGGACGGGGAGTGAGGCAACTCCTAAGAATTGGGAAGTTTAACAACTAGAATTTGGTAGTTTCACAACCACGGCTTGACCCACGAGAGGCAACTTTTTGGCGAGAAGGCAGGCGCGCGCCTCATCTTGTTGCTGCCTCGTCCCGGGTGGGACAATCCAAACGGTCCGGCCATCGAGAGGCGACTGGCTGACGGTGACGACGAGAAGGCAATGCATACTTCTTTTGCAGTTCTGGTCCCTCTCTCTCCTGCTGCTGCTCTGGTCTCTCTTCTGCTACTGCTGCTCTGGGCTGAGCTTTCCTGCTGCTGCTGCCGGTCCGACGTCTGAGACGAGAATGATAGAATGGGCTGAGCGCGCGTTCTTATATATGATTTCGGTCCGCTACTTTCCCTCCTTTTTCGCGACCGACACTCGGTCGCGTTGCTCGAGTGATTTTCCCGATTTTCCCCTCAAAATAGGTACTTGAAATTCTCGTCCGTGAGTGGGAAGCGCTCATTTTGCTTGCAAAATCTCTGCATTTTGAAAACATTTTAAAACATTGAATTGTTTCAATAGTAAAACTATTTTGCCAACAATGAAAGTTTTATAGCAAATTGCTGAATAATTTTCGAATCGAATGGAACATAAATCGTGTCGATTCGATTAGAGGGAAGGAAGATATAAGCATTTGACGGATGACGCAGTATTCCAGGGCCTTCGGTCCGGGTTTTTTGGAATGGCACCCCAGTACCTTCGACAAAGACGTAGTCTACGTCAAAAGTTCGCAAGAGATGTCGAACAAATTTAACCTTATTCCAAACCTTTTTGGAAACTTTCAAAGGTTCTTAAGAAACCTCGAAAACCAATCCCTTCTTTAAAAGATGGTGAAGAATTTTCATCAGATGAAGTTTTTAATACGGGTCTGAATGAAATAAAATCTATTATCAAAAAAATTAAAAATATGAAAGCCCCTGGTGAGGATGGCATTTTTTACATATTAATTAAAAAATTAAAAAAGCAACTTTAAGTAGCTTGGTCAAAACTTGCAACAAATATTTTGATTTGGCATACTTTCCCAGAAGTTGGAAAAATGCCAAAGTAGTTCCGATTTTGAAACCGGATAAAAATCCTGCTGAAGCCTCAAGCCCATTAGTTTGCTTTCATCTACAGTCAAACCTCTTTTTACGCGACCTCCTTTTGCGCGAAATTTTTTTTACGCTGTTTTTTTTACGCGAAGAATTCAAAATAACGCGAACTCAATTTACGCGAAAAATTCAAAATAACGCGGTCCGATTTTAAACTGTCGGAAGTCTTAACCATTATGGTCATATATTCCTGTTCAACGGTGACCACAATCAGGGTTTTTTACCATCAGTAGGTTCGGTATACTCTCTGCGATCTGTTAGAATGTACGAGGTCATCCAGGAACTCCCGGAAGTCATGGCCTGGATATCTACCTGATCAACGGGGGTCTGTATGGATATATTAACCATCGGTATAGCTTCAGGTAGCTTCAGTGAGCCACGATGGACTCTCTGCGATCTGTTAGAATGTACGAGGTCATCCAGGAACTCCCGGAAGTCATGGCCTGGATATCTACCTGATCAACGAGAGTCTGTATGGGTGAATTAACCATCGGTATAGCTTCAGGTAGCTTCAGTGAGCCACGATGGACTCTCTGCGATCTGTTAGAATGTACGAGGTCATCCAGGAACTCCCGGATGTCATGGCCTGGATATCTACCGGATCAACGGGGTCTGTATGGATATATTAACCAACGGTATAGCTTTAGGTAGCTTCAGTGGACCACGATGGACACTCTGCGGCATGTTGGATTGTTTTGGGTCATCCAGGAACTCCCGGAAGTCATGGCCTGGATATCTACCTGATCAACGGGGGTCTGTATGGTTATATCAACCATCGGTGTAGCTTCAGATAGCTTCAGTGGACCACGATGGACACTTTGCGACATGCTGGATTGTTTTAGATCATCCAGGAACTCCCGGTCATCCAGGAACTCCCGGAAGTCATGGCCTGGATATCTACCTGATCAACGGGGGTCTGTATGGATATATTGATCAACAGTATAGCTTTAGGTAGCTTCAGTGGACCACGATGGTCACTCTGCGGCATGTTGGATTGTTTTGGGTCATCCAGGAACTCCCGGAAGTCATGACCTGGATATCTAATTGATCAAAGGAGGTCTACATGGCTATATTATCCATCGGTATTCCTGCAGGTAGCTTCAGTGGCCCACGATGGACAATTTGTGACATGTTAGATTATGTTGAGACATCCAGGAACTCGTCCTCAAATGCGAATGCTAATTCTAATGGGACATTTATGCGTTGATCAGGAAAATATCCAGGCCAGGATTTCCGGGAGTTCCTGAATGGCCCAAAACAATCCAACATGCCACAGAATGCCCATCGTGGTCCACTGAAGCCATCTGAAGCTATACCGGTGGTTAATTCACCCATATAGACCCCCGTTGATCCGG
Organism: Culex quinquefasciatus; assembly: GCF_015732765.1. Lineage (NCBI taxonomy): Eukaryota > Metazoa > Arthropoda > Insecta > Diptera > Culicidae > Culex > Culex quinquefasciatus. The sequence goes on along the minus strand of NC_051862.1, from coordinate 102,414,195 downwards.
TAGATATCCTGGCCATGACTTCCGGGAGTTCCTGGATGACCCAAAACAATCCAACATGCCACAGAATGTCCATCGTGGTCCACTGAAGCTACCTGAAGCTATACCGATGGATAATATAGTCATATAGACCCCCGTTGATCAGGCAGATATCCTGGCCATGACTTCCGGAAGTTCCTGGATGACCCAAAACAATCCAACATGCCACAGGATGTCCATCGTGGTCCACTGAATCTATCTGAAGCTATACCGATGGTTAATTCACCCATATAGACCCCGTTGATCCGGTAGATATCCAGGCCATAACTTCCGGGAGTTCTTGGATGACCTAGTACATTCTAACAGATCACAAGGTAACCATCGTAGGTCACGGAAGCTACCTGCAATTATTACGATGGTGGATACACTGGTACAGACCCTTGTTGAACAGATAGATAATCAGTTCATTACTTCCGGAAGTTCTTGGATAACCCAGAACATCCCAACCTACTGTAGAATATACAGCGCAGGTCACTGAAGCTATTTTGAATAACCTGGAATTACATTATTATTATTAAAAATATATAATACTTTATAAAACTAAAAAAATCTGAAAACTCTTTTTACGCGAGCAATTCAAAATAGCGCGAACTTTTTTTACGCGATTTTTTTTTACGCGAGAACCAAAATTCGCGTAAAAAGAGGTTTGACTGTATTAGTAAATTATTCGAAAGAATAATTCTTAATAGAATGATGACGCACATTAATGATAATTCAATTTTCGCTGATGAGCAGTATGGATTTTGCCTTAGGCATTCCAAAGGCATTCAACTACTCATCAGTTGTTGAGAGTTTCAAATTTGATTCGAAGCAACAACTCTGAGGGCTATTCTACTGGCGCTGCTCTTCTAGACATAGAAAAAGCTTTTGACAGTGTTTGGCATAAAGGTTTGATTGCGAATTGAAAAGGTTTAATTTTCCGATTTATATCGTGAAAATTATTCAAAATTATTTGACGGATCGTACTTTGCTATCAGAATAGCAAATCTGATCAACTACCTGTACGTGCCGGTATCCCTCAAGGAAGCATTTTGGGTCCAATTTTATACAATATTTTTACTTCTGACTTGCCTGATTTACCCCCAGAAATCACTTTTTGCTGATGATACAAGCATCTTCGCCAAAGGTAGAAGCCTTCGTGTCATCACAAGAAGATTACAAAAAAGCTTGGAATTCTTATTTGAAAGAATGGAAAATTAATCCAAATGCTGCAAAATCTCAACTTATTATTTTCCCTCACAAACCAAGGCGATGACCTATACATGTTAGGATACCAACATTTTCGTAATTGAAATACGCAACTTTTGATACCATAACATCTATTGGTCATCGCTGAAATTTTAAAGTTATCGCAATTTTAGTGAAAAAAGTTGATTTCTTCCCGTTTTCGTCATTTTCCCATTTTTGCGCGTGGCGCGTCGAAAAACCCAGTTTTTATTTTCAAAAAATCGTATGTCAGAGTATCGAAAACACAACTTCACCAATTTTTGATATGTGAAATTTTCCGAGGAATCCGATAAAAATATTTTCAGACAGGCTCTTGGTCCCGAGACCTTCAAAACAGCATTTTAAGTTTTCATACGACCTTTTCAAATGTCAAGCTAGATTTTTGAAACTTCTTACTATTTTTTCCAATAGCCAAACTAATCATCTTTCACTTGCGTCTAGGACAGCTAAAATCGGATAAAATGGCGCGGAGATATGATTTTTTGAAAAAAGTGGTTTTTGCGAAAATCGATGAAAATTGCCATTTTTCGAACCACCCTAACACGGCGTAGGTCACCCTAATGGTCAAACAAAAAATACGGGTCTAATTAATTCGACCAAGGATCCCCCAGAAAAAAATTGAGCTCGATCGGAGAACTTTTTTTTCGAATCATGCTGTTTTCGTGGGGAATTGCTTCATATTTAGTCTATTCAAAAATAATTGAAGATCACAAATTATTCCTAAACAAATATTTATTTGAAATTATTAAACGCAAAAGAAATGTGTCTTTAAAAAGTTTTTAGAAACAATTTGTTTTTTATAATACAATTTTTTGATTGGAGTATTAGCCATGCTGTAATACTGACTTAAGTTATCTTTTTTTTGTCAGGTTAAAATGTTAACACTAAAAAAATCGCTAGATCACAAAAACCGTTCTCAATAAAAACAGACATTAAAAAAACTCCCCTAAAAATCCATCAATTCAAAATAAACAAACGTCCCTTCAAGAAGACTACTTCAATTTAGTAATAATAAAACATAAAATTTATTACAACTGTTAATAAAATGCTTGATTTCACCAAACATGCAAACTTCATATAAGCGTGTACTCAACATCCATCACACCCAGGCCCGTGATACTGACGTAGCTTGCTGAAGCCGCCACCAAATGTTTGGTGGCGCTGTTTCGGGAATAACATTTCAGAGGGTCACAAATCAAAATATAATAAGTCTTATTTAATTTTTTGGAAAATAATCCTGTAGCTGCTTATATTGATTCTTTTCATTAAAATAAACCTTAAATGCCGCCAACAACAATATATGTTTAGCATCAGGTCTCAGGCAAAGCTTCCCAGCAGTTGTCTATGTCAAATCCTCTGAAATGTCTTCCGCAAATTCTTATTTGGCCAATGAACTTAAAGATCATCATAATGTTAATTTAAATCTACAATTTGAGGCGGTTGAGCTCAACCATGTTGTTGGGAAGCCCATTATTAGGGACGTTGTGGGGCTTTACAAAAAAGCATGTTTTTGAGTCAAACAAACCAACTTCTATGGTACCCCGTGGTTTGAATGTGTTGGTAAATTTTCGACAAGAAAGCCAGGACAGCTGTTTTTAGACATAAAAGTTCAAATTTAGAAACTAATTTTGTTGTTTTGTGTCTATTCCTACTGAAACAAATTAAAAAATATTCAAATGCAAAAACATTGCTAAAATCACTTCTCAATTCACTCCATGTGTCTCGATTTGCCCCGGATAATGGTACACATTTAATTTCATTTTAACTAACGAAACAAAAATAAAGAAAAAAAATATTTTCGTCCTTTCGATTTTGCGCCCTTTTTGTCATGTTACTCCCCATAATTTTGACACTAGACACCAAAGGGCTTTTGTTAATTTGAGTGCGGTTAACCGCGGTGGATTTTCTTGAAATACTTCATGCGACGCGCGGGTGTCGCGTGACACATTTCAGAATATTTCAAATGAAACATTTCTCTGCTGGAATTCCACCAAAACATTGACCAGGCTCACCACACAAAAAGCTCGGTGCAGCAGCTCACCAAAGCGGTAGATTTTTGACAGCTGTTTGCTTTGTTGTTTTTTGGTGGTGTTTGCGGTGTTAGTCAAAGCATTCTTAGCAGCAGATTAGTCCCTGGAGTTGTCGTTTCCGTTCCGTGGCCTGGCGCTGACCGCTGTTGTGCGGCCAAACCTCCGTGGCCGCTATCTGCTGGCTCATACTTGGCTAGTGTGTGAGCCAGCTGCTGACCAGCTTGGGATCTGATTCGTGCATGCAGAGAGGTAGGTTGTGTTTCTTTTTTTTGCAGTTTTGCTCAAATTTGAAGATTTACGGATTGTTTCTAGACTTCTGGAATGCCGAATTGGTCTGTTTGGACGTACATCGCTCGTACACCCATGCACTCCCGGACAAAAAATTGGAGCAGAGCATCCGCAAGATCAACCAGGTGGACTGATCGAGGAAATAACTTGCCAAGTGGGATCCGGTCCCGGAAATCGGAGGAACTGGTCGAGCTGTTTCCGCCGTACGACGAGATCACCGAGGTCTTCATTAACATGAAGAAGGACTACGCGTTCGTGAGCGTCGATTTCTTCTAGAACGCCGAGAAGGTCAAGCGCAAGAACTGCATCTTGAAGATTCGTTTTGCGCCGAACGCGACCGCCCTGCGCGTCTCCAACCTGAATCCGTTCGGAACCAACGAGTTGCTGTACCGCGTGTTCGATGTGTTTGGTCCGGAAAATCCACCAGCGATAGCATCGTCGAGTTCAAGAACAGGCCGAGCGCTACGGCCGCATTGAAGTACTGCAGTGAAAAGTATTTCGTCCTGAACTCTTCGCTGCGTCTGTGCTTCGGCGAATCGTACACGTACTAGGACAACAACGCCGACGGCCGTTAGGAGAAGCTGATAAAAAAGGAATCCGGAGTTCTTAAAGTCCCGCCAGCAGGGCCTGCGCTTCGCCGACGTGGGATCGCTCGATCACGAGTACGGCCAGCGCTGGAAACACATGCACGAGATGTACAAGCAAAAGGTCGAGGCACTAAAACGCGACATGGTCATGGAGGAAAAGAAGCTTGAGGCGCAGATGGAGTTTGCCCGCCACGAGCACGAGATCGAGCAGCTGCGTGAACAACTCCGCAAGCGGGCACAGGACAAGGCCCGCAAAAAGGCCGACTGGGAGATGAAGGAACACTTCGTCATCGAATCCCGCGAGCGACTTCAGCAGCAAATGTCCGACCAGCGAATGGGCTTTCAAGGCAACAATAACTTCAATAACCGTAACAAATTCTTCGATATGATGAACCAGGGAGGTGGTGGTGGCGGTGAAAACCGTAACAACAGTTTCGGATGGGAGGTTCGCAACTACGGCCACGGAGGACGAAACGAAATGGACCAGCAGCAGGATCAACAGCAACAACAGCAGCAGCAGCAGTTTCAAGAAGGTCTGCCCGACCAGGACCGGGACAGGAACAGGGTCCTGGAGGTCCATGCGGTGAAGGTGGCATGGTAGACGGTGATAACATTGGACGTAAACCGCACAGGATAAAAGCTTCAGATCGTTTTTTATGTTCTGGCGCTGGCCCGCTTCCAGATCAAGTTGCTCGCGGAAGAAACATTTCGACAGCGCATTCCGCCAGGCAGCAACGACCACTCGGTTCAATCGAGTCCAACGCCAGCGGAACCACTACCGACCGGGAGGTGGTTTCAAATTTACATCCTGTCGAAGTTACTCCTCGTTCGAGAAAGGCGAACAGCCGCTTTGATGGCGCTGCAACAGATTTTCGTTTTGGCATTCGCGTTGAAAAGGTTTTTGTTCACAGTGTCGCAACGGCCGTTTGCTGGGTCAAGGCCCTCATTCGAAGTCACACGAGCTAGCTGATGGCGCTGGGCTCGGAGAATCTGCTGGACAGCATCTTCAGTCTGGGCATCATCGAGGTACCGGGTGCAGCATGCCAACTCGTTGTTCAAGTAGATGTTTGTTCGAGCCAAGGTCGATCCGGTTGTAGCTGACCTGAGTAAGCAGTTCTAGTGCCGGCCCGCATTCTACATCCTCATTCGAGAAAAGTTGCACCAGATTTTCCCCACCTCTAGACGTGCTTTGATCTAAGATTTCGCCAAAAATCTCTTCTTCAAATATTTTTTGTCTAAAATAGCATTGGATAGATTAATTCGCTTTTTTTTTAATAAATTGTTGGGTTTGATGCAGACTGCATTTTTTAAGGCAGTAAATTGCTTGTTGAAATTTGTAGCAACTAAATCCGCAAATTTTTTAATTAAAACTTATCAAAAATGGGAAACACAGAAAACAAATCGAAAAAGTGGCTAAAAAATAATGAAAACATAAAACAGGCAAAAATAATAGTTGGAAAATCATAATAGCAATAAAAATCATATCGTAACCAATAAAACAACAAATTACAAATTACAATAAAGCAAATATAAACTAAACAAAATAAATGCAAATTAAAATACTGAAAATTGACGGCCAAAGCAATACAACACATAAAACAAGAGAAGTAAAGTTCTTCGTAGATAAAGAAATAATAATATAAGTTACTAGTCATCGTATAAACATGATCAAAAAATGTTTTACAATGCATTTTAAACAAGCCCAGATGATTTGCAATTATTCGTTTTCAAATTTTAAAAACTTTTCGGTGCTGTATATTGGATTAAAAAAAAAACAAACAAACGAATTTTAAACGCAGGAAAATGCATTTTGATTTGTTTTCACCTGACTAAACTTCTTTTTTGATATGTTTTTATATTTTTTGCAAATATTTTTTAATGTTTTTGTCGCCACACTTGCAAATTTCAATGGAAATAGAAGCATTGAGCATTGATAAACATATTCAGCATGTTTGGGCTCGTTTGAAAATATTTAGATTTTTTTTATAGAATTTCAATGTACAGCGCAATTTTTTGTTTGTCGCAATTTTTTTTTTTTCGTTGATACACTCAAACCCCGGTGGTTTGTTCTCCCCTCCACTTTGGTCAGAGTCGAGGAAATAAACTTTAAATAAAATATTTGTGACCTAATATGAAGATAAAAGTTCACCATTTTCAAGTTATAGCAATTTATTATTTAAGTAAGTTTTTTTTAAAGTCGCAGTTAAAGAATTTTCAAAACAGTGCTCATGTTTACCCAGTTTTAAAATAGTAGTTTTTGCAATTCCGTCGTGAAACTACTTACTTTTCCTGTCATTCTTGAACGACGAAATAGCCTACTTTTCTGTACCAAAAATAACAGAATCGAATAGCAACACTTTTCAAAATAAATGCTGAAAAGTTCTACTTTTCAGCACTGAAATGGGTGCTGAAAAGTTGAACTTTTTTTTGTTTGCACAGAAAAATGCCGGAAATGATGCAAAACTTCGAGGCATCATTCTAATACATCATCCAGCAAAAATAATTGACATGGTTAAGTCCTACGAGGCACCAGAACCGGTTCCATTTAGGCACCAATCGACATCAGCTCAGTGAACCGTTTCTTAAATGATACACCATCTTAGGTTACAGAAAATCTAATAACTATGGAGCATTATTAATGCTAAAATGTATTCAAATTGTCAAACCCAAGATCTACGAATTTTAGAAAAACTTTGAAATTTTTAAATGTTATGATTTTTTTTCAATTTTCAAATTAAAATTTGAATGTTAGATATTTGTTTTGGCTTTTCGCTTTTCATCATATCAAAAATATATCAGTTCAAAATTCTGTGTTTTGAGATTGAAAATTTGAAATTATTATGGAACTCTTTTGTATGTTTTTCGCGAAATTATTTTTCTTAATATGACGCGGATTCGGTTTTGGGACAGCGCGGATTTTTTTTTCGACTTCTCCGTAACAACCCTGAATATTTTAAAAACATATGAAATTTTGCATTTTTTATGTTTGTTGATACGACTTTAAGTTGCTGTGAAATTGTCATAAAAAGATTAAAAACACAGGAAATAAAAAAACAGACTGCATTGAATTAAATAGAGATTTAATTGAGCACCGTTTTCCAGTTATAGCCATTTTAAGTACCGTAAAACGAGGGGACTTTGATAAATACGAGATTTTTCCGCAAAATGAAAACTTTAAGAAGAAGTTTTCATAAAATTTTGAAAAGTTCAAAAAGTTAGTTAACTACAATAAAGAAAATGTTGATGAATAGCATTATTTTAATATTCTTAAAGTATCATTATTTTCTCAATGAAAATGATTTCGAATCGGAAAACAGAATGCATTTTCGGATTCTTTGGACAATAAATAAAAAATAAACAACAATAAACAGTGTTTTTTTTTAGGAAATCAATATTTGTGACAAAAAGTGTATTTAAAATTCATCAACAACCCACTGAGAATTTTGGCTCGAGCCTCGACTCGATTCAGGCTCGATCTCGTGCCAGATCGACTCGAGGTTCGACACAAAATTCTCAGTGTGAATAAAAAAGGGGCCGCATATAATTTTTTTCGGTGTAGTCCTTATCCATAACTATAAGTTTGCCGAAGACACCTAATCGATCAAAAAAATCAAATTAAATACTTACGGAATTGTACGGAATCATACTGACCGTTATTACCATTGTAGATGTCCCCAAAACCGTTGTAGGTTAGTATGATTCCATATCATTCCTAAGTACGGGTTTCGGTCTCAAACTATTTTTGAACGCAGTTTGTTGCAACTGAAAAGGTAATGATTTTATGATTAAAACGTTACTCAATCCACCCTTAGGTGGTTGGTGCCTTCCTCACATTTAGAGGGTAATGCTATCCAAAATAGATACAAAAGGGCGGACCATTCAGTGTTGTCAGATCTGCAATCTTTTGAACTCGTTGCAAAAGTTTTTTGATTACCTATTCAACGACAAGTCGCATGATATACCCGGACAGCGTTTTCATCAAAATATCTGAGATCCGGCCTCTAAAAAGTTCATAAATAACACATAAGTGCTTATATCTTTTGATAGGGTTGTCAGATCTGCAATGTCTTGGACGCGTTGGAAAGGTCTCTTTATCGAAGTTGACTTTATAGCTGTCGGCCACCATTGCTAGTACTAACCACTAGTGTCTTCCTTTTATCTACAAGGACTTCGCCGCCCTGGGCTCCTAAGTGTATGAAAGTATGGCACGGAGCGACGGCGCCGAATACCCATATTTACACAAATAATTTTAGAGCGCCCGCCGCGGGATTCGAACCGGCGACCTCTGGATTGTGAGTCCAGTGCGCGGTCCGATTGATCCACACGGGCGGGTCTCTTTATCACCTTTCTAAAAATGTTAGCACCACCCTTTTTACAATCTTCCGGACTTTTGGTAAAATCGTTTTTTTAGCATAACTTTTGAAGTAATTAACTAAACTTTATGATTTTTGATAGCGATTTATGGGACCCCAAGACGGATCAGCCAGTGCCGAGATAATCCAGTGCAATTTTTTTTTGATCAACATCCCACCACACACACAGACATTCGTCAGAATTTGATTTTGAGTCGATATGTATACATGAAGGTGGGTCTAGGAGGTAAAACTAAGAAGTTCGTTTTCTGAGTGATTTTATAGCCTTTCCTCAGTTAGGTGAGGAAGGCAAAAAGTGGAACAAATAAGAAATAAAAAGGTGTCTGAAAACAATAAATAGGCATATTAAACCATTTTTGTTCACCATTTTATAACGCGTACATTTACATATAAATAAGTCACTTTTCGGTTATCACGACGACTTGGCGCTTTTTGTTCTGGGCGGTGGCGTAGCCTTGGACGTAGTTTATATTGATGGCCTTCGGCGATTTTCAGATTCTTGTGCGGCATTACTTGGGCGCCGTTTATGACCGTGCTGCTGGTCCAAGGTTTGAGCCATATGGGAAGTGTGCGACCAAAGCTGGGTCGCGAGAATTCCCTTAAAGTTGAAGTTCTGCTTAATGGTGGTCGCTAACCAGTCACGGATCTCCGACATTACGCGATCCTAATGCTGTTGAGAATGGACACGAACGACTGATGCTTTTTTGTCGGTGGGCTTCGGTGAGTTCGTAGCAATACTGAAAGCACTCCTTTCATGCTTTGGTGGAGAAGCAAAAACGAACCAATGCTTCCTGGTTCTGGGAGTAAAAGTTACGGGCAAGCATGCCCTTCCTTAACGACCGGCGACAGCTGGAAATAGTCTCCGCACAGAATCAGCTGGATTTCACTGAAGGGCTTGTCGTTCTTCCGGACGTAATGGCCAACGGCTTCGGTTTTCTAAAAAAAAGTAACAGTTAGACAAGTACGTGGCTACCGTCATCTCCAAACCAACTCACCTCAAAATAATCCCCATCAACCATGGAAATCTCGTCGATAACCAACCGCTTGCACTTGCGCCAAATCGAAGCCGATGTGGGTCGCGAGGCCATCTCGTAGCACCTCTGCATTGTCGTCTCGCCACTTCCGATCCCCGCGAACGAGTCAGTGTCGTTCCCCCGATTAAGCACTCGCTCACTACCGTCGGAGTCGGTGCCACAGTTTCATCCGGTGGCAGCGTTGAAATGATCTTCCTCAGCAGATAACTCTTGCCGGTGTCCACTCTCCTTGTGAAGAACAGACTCCGCCCGATTTGCACGCCTCCAGAACCGCCTTCTGCTGCTCGATCAACATTTCCGGACCACTGACGTCAACGGAGACGTCGTGTACAGTTTCTTCGGAGCAGGTCGTTTGCGTTTTGCGACGGCGACGGAGTAGTGGTAGATCCCTTGCCCAGGGCCATCTTCTTCACCCGGGCCAAATCCACGTTTGTCACTGGATTGATGTCGTCGAGCGAGTTGGGCTTGTCCGACAGCTGTAGTAGGAATATGGTGCACTTTTCCTCCTTGCTGAACCGAATGGTGGTTTATTAGTCTCGACTAATCTGGAATATACAAAAACAAAGGATTATTTTTCTCCTCCAGCAGGTTTTGCACCTTCCGGATTTCGGATTGACGCCATCCTCCTCCAACGATCTTTGCACCTTACGGACTAGGTATCCGGGACATTCTAAAAACAAACAAAATCAAATTCCTCCTCCAACGGACATTGCACCTTCCGGACAATCGGGAAGGGCTCAAAAAAAATTCCATCCAAAAAAAAACTTTGCCGGCAAAGGGAAAATTGGATGGCCACTTTCGCCAGCACGGATAACGGTCCATCAATCCTCCCGAACCGTCCCGGAGAAGAAAAACCGCTGCTTCCTTTCTTTGTGAAATACTTACATCCACTTTGAAGAAAAGTCACATTTTCTGCGACTACAGATCGGGTTCCACCCATTTTTGAAGAAAATTGGGGATGAAAATAATTAACGCCGCCGTTGTTTTTTTTTTTTTTTTGCTAGAACTGACAGTTGTCAATCTGACATTTCTGGGATACGTTCACTGAGTGCCATTTGTCAAACTGACATTTCTGGGATGCGTTCACAGAGTGCTGCAACAACGGCAGCACTGAACGCACCCACCGCGTGACAAAACATGCTACACGAAAATGTATCTCGAAATGTCAAAATGAAGTATTTCATTTACCGCGGTAGACACCGGTGGATAATAATCAAATTAACAAAAGCCCTCAAAACTTTGGTACTTTTTCGGCTTCAGTGACATTGTATGCAGATGACAGCCGAAGCATCCCCGTGATCACACCAACTTGCAGTCACTTTTCAACAAGAAAGAGAAGAGAGAGCTTGCAGAAAAGTACGGGAACGGTTTTGCCCAAGTGTGTGCCACTTAAAGTTTTCGGCGCGGTGCTGGCGTGGTGCCAGAACTTCGAGACCTCTTTGATTTTGAGGCAAAATTGGAATAACTTTTTTTGAGCGTGTGTAAGGTTTGACGTCTGATCTAGTCAGATCTTGTCATACTCGGTGCATCAGATGTTTAGGTTTTTTATGTTTTTTACCAAACCGAAGGATTGCCCAGTTTTTTACTTGGGATCGGTGCCAATCGCTGCCACGACCGGACGCTCAGGTATCTTCTGGTGGCGCATGTCCCAGTCGAGCTATTTCCGGTGCTGGTGGACGAAGAAATGGGGGAGGGGGGGGGGAGAGTGAGGAAATCGGGAGAAAAGTGCGGAAAATACGTCGAAAAACAGATGTACGACGCGTGTGTTTGTACCATGCGGCAACAGGAAGGTTCTCAGGTTTGAGTTTGTTTATTCCGGTGACACTGGAACGGGTTTAATAGAGGGATGCCCGGAATGTTCGGAATGCCCCGCAACAGATGCTCGTAAGTTTTTTCAATAGTTAAGTTGTAGATGTTCTTCTAAATTGGTTCTTTTTGCAGTCTTCGATCCCCGCCAGAATGCCAGCATCTGCTCGGGGGAGGAAGCCGCCGGGGTGACTGGGTCGACGCCGGGAAGGGAGCGGAGACGGCGATCTACGGAGTTCCATTGGACCTGCAGCTGGACTCGGGCTCAGGCATCACCATCATCTCCAGACAGAACTGGGTCAATGTCGGGTCACCTAAACGTCTCCACCGGACTGCAACGAGCAGACAGCTTCCGGGGACAAACTGGGCATCGAGGCGATGTTCAGAGCAACCAACACCATCGGCGGAACGCACAAGGAGAGCAATTGCTATGTTTGTCTGGGACGTACCATTTTCGTCGTTCTGCAAGCTGGTCGGAACTCAAACACCGAATCAGCAAGTGGTCGAACTGAAGGCCAAGTTCTTCGAGATGCACAAGGAGAATCTGTACCGTGCCCTGGAGCGGCTCAAGAGCGGGTTTAGGGTTATGCTCGAGAAATGCAGATAGCTGCCGAGACCAGCCTGTACCGGGCACTATAAAAAGTCGTGTAGTTTGTGGACAAAGGTTGGCCCAGCGACGCGAAATCACTCTCCGGAACACCGGATGTCTAGCAGTTCTTCGCGCGCAGCCCTCTGTCACGACGGCCATGTTTATGAAACCTAAATGTTCGACGCGAACATGAAGACGCAAAGAAGATGAAGAACGCATTTGCTGTCAACATTTAAAAATAAACAAACCGCGTGGTGAAAAAAGGCATTATTTCATAATGTTGAAATGATGTCCATGAAAAAATAACGGCACGGGACACGGGACGGATTTCCAAACGCAAGTTCCCGAAGGACCCTATCCGCCAGAGACTATGGATAAATGCCCCGCGAAGTGGCGAAGAAGACGGTTTTGCAAGTTCAAAGTTCAGATATGTTCGGACCACTTCGCGATGAACTTCTTGAGAGTCCACGAAAGGTCGGATTCTACACATGCACGCGTTTCCTTCGATTCCCTGTGCGAGTCGACAGCGGGAGTGGGCCAGTCCTCGGAGAAGGTTATCGAAGGATGTTCGGAAAGACCAGCTCCGCCACAATCACCGGAATCACGGATGTTTCTGCACTTGGTCGGTTACTCCCTGCCGGAGATTGCAGCGAGTTGTTCGGAAGGATCAACAGCGGGACTTGGCCAGTCTCCGGTCCAGTACTACCCGGCAAATCTTCCCGGTCAATCGGAAGCAACAGTTATCTTCGAGGTTTTGGTAACTGTCAAACGTTCTAGCCATTTACAGTGGTGCCAGGGGGTTGTTCGCGCGTCGTGACTCGCTGTTCTTGGCCCAGATGGTGCTGATGTACAGGGACCGGATTGTAATCCCGAAGAAGGTCCGCGGCATCGATCGGATGAGGTCATTAGCACGCCTTCTCGTCCACTGGCCGAACATCGATGACCAAATCTCGCACTTGTACGCGCCTGCCAGGAATGCGCGTCGGTTGCGAAAACTGACACCAAGTCGTGGCCAACCCCCGAAAAGCCGTGGCAGAGGGTACATGCGGATTTTTCTGGTCCCATCAACGACACCTACTTCCTGCTTGTGGTCGATTCTTTCTCCAAGTGGCCGGAGACCATTCCGACCAAGCACACCACCACAGCTGCCACCATTTCGATCCTTCGCCAAATTTTTGCTCGATTCGGAAACCCGGAAGTGATGGTGACCGACAACGACCCGCAGCTAACCAGCGACATCTTCGAGCAGTTCTGCGAGTCCAACGGGATCATGCACCTCAAAACAGCACCGTTCCACCCCCAAAGCAACGGGCAGGCGGAACGTTTTGTTGACACCTCCGAGTCAGCACCATTGCGAAATCGTGTCATCTTAGACCAACCACCCCACTCACCCCCTTATCATATTTTATTATTGTAAAAGAACATGGAACATGAATTATACAACAAAAAAAATATTCGCAATTAAAAAACCAAAACGTACAGCTCCCAAGCTCGAGCAAATGGGAAATTTGGAAGATTATGTGTTAAAAGAAATGAAAGAAATTCACGAAGTGTTTGTGTCGCTGGGTAGAGCGATTGTGCAAGTCGTGTTGCGCGCTCCAGTCGGCAAAGATTCGCTCGGCGATGAGTGAGTGATTCCTGTGCTTTGAACCGATAATCAAAACTCTTGCTTCTAAGGTGTGAATTAATTCTGGATCCGTTCGCTTCGCTTCGCTAGGAGACGGTGATTTTAGCGGATTGCAGACTGGATTTCGCCATGTGTCTAAGCCCAAGTTGCCTAGGATTGATAATTGGGAATAGAACCAATTCCACCTGAACCAGATTCTCACCACCATGACAGCCGTCCATTGCCGGCCGCTCCCATCTCCACCGCGCACCAGGGACAAGGAAAGGGATTTGGAAGACGGAAAGTGTTGATGCTCCACTTTTTTAAGGGAAAATCTCCACGGTATCCTCAAGTAAGTTTCGCTTGGAGTTGGACGGTTTTTAGGAAGGTATAAGGTCTAGGATACTCTCTAAGCAAGCGTTGCGACCAATGGCATAATGTGTTTAAGGGTTATAGTTTTATTCTCAAGGCAAGCATTCGGATGCTGCCGTAGAGACAATTCCCGTTTGATAATTGTCAATTTAATTTTAAGGTGTTCCAATTTATTCTCAAGGCAATCATCTGATGTTGCTGTCGAGACAATGTTTGTTTTATTTAAGTTTTAGCTGATTAATTTTAAGAAGTTTTTTTTTTATAATCGCGGAACTAGCATATTATCATGCTGCTACAGGGAAAATCGAGGGGCGAGACACAGTTAATCAACTAAAATTTCTCTAATTAATTAGAGCTGATTTTGGTTAATTGGCTAATTGATTAGCGCTGTTTTGACAACCCATTCCCATCCTACATCAATTTATCTTGGCATGTCTAGAAAAGTTGTTTTGACAGCTACAAAATGGATGTTGCTTTGAAATGAGGGAAGAAAAAACAATTTCTTTGAAAATCAATTTCTTTCGCTGGTAAGTTGGCTTAAAATGTAAATCTTGCCCATTACTTAAGTTTTGTTATCCTAAAGCGGGAAACAGATTTAACGTTGCCGTCTGTCATCGAAATCGAGGCTGGTTCAGTTCATGCACATCCTGCGCCAATTGATCAAAGATAACATGCAGATTCCTGAAGGCAAGGAAAGAGCCGGTGGTGGCACACAAGAATAGGAAGTTACCCTGTCAGCCGTACATCGTCTTTCCGGGCCGAATCTGGACTCGCCGAGCAGTCGACTGCAGGAGTGGTACTCACTGTTTGCCTCGATGGATTCGGTGGTTCCGATTGCGATGCCTCCCGGGGGAAACATCAACAAGCAATCAATGCATACGGCGCCGGTTCTGTTCGTAATTTGCCAAATGTCCGCCCCAACCCGACGGGACAGCCAAATAACAACCTGTTGCTTTCGAACAACAACAGCAACGTGGCCAGGACCGGCGGCTCAGCGATCATCCCACGGTGGCCACGGCCTCACCACCGATTGCCGCAAACCGAATGCACCGCATGAGCTAGTCTGCCAGCACCGTGGACGGGGAACCGGCCAAAGCGATTCGAATCACAAACAACCCACCAAGCGCGGGCCAAAAGTCCCAAAACAACCCCGCGCCGAAAAGTTGCTCCTTCAGTAAAGTCAAAAGACACTGGATGTGGCCATCATGAGCATTCTACCGGACGCGGACGCGGTTTCCAAAAGTTAAGAAGAAGGCATCCCCAGTCACCAACTTCCAGATCTCCTGTATGGCGGCACCGGAATCAGCGGCTGGGAGAATCGCTCCTCATCCGGTCCCCAAATCGTGTCCGGCTGGCAAGTTTGCCCATCGTTTTATCAGTTTTATCAATGATCAAGTGCGAGTCAACTCAGCAACCCGCCCTGCTCTCCTCGACCCTGACGACGTCCTCCAACATCAAGATCATTCCCGCGAACCAGTTCATCCAGCTGAAACCGTTCGGATCAACGCAAAAGTTCAATCAAGATGTGACCAATCGCAATAGGAAACTGAAAGCATAGGCCGTTCATCGCCCCCGCCCCGGCAACAGTTTATGATTGGAAATTTGCATTACCGTAAACTGGGGTCAATCGGGACACATGGGGCGAATTGTGACAGCAGTTTTAACCATGTTGGAGCACAATATTTTGATTTGTCTGGTTGGTGTTGGTTAGAACAGACTCAGGCCAACAAAATGTGTACATCCATTTCCAAATTTAAAAGCTTTAAGTGCTCTAAAAACTGCTGTCCCTATTCAGACTGTAGTCCCGATTCACCCCAGATTACGGTAATTTACGCACGACTCGAACGCTGTTGGTTGTTCGGCACTGGGCAGTTACGCTTTTCACAAAATAATTAGTTTTCATTTTTATTAATTATTCACGGTAATAAAAACGGTTCTTTTGTTGTTTTTCTCTGGCCACAAGGCCACAACCCCGATGATTAGTAATTAGTAATTGTTATGAGACAATAACTATCCCGTTTGGCCCCTGTAAATATTTCTGAAAGGAACAACCTTATTGAATAGTTAAAAAAGAATTTCTTTTCTAAATTAACTTAAATTCAACAAAAAAAAACTAAAATCTTGGACAGCCTTCTGATGATACTGGTCTAACTGGAAAACCCCACAGCTCTTCTTAGATTCCTAACGCCCAGAACCGTGGAGTGTTCCGTCCAGAAGGATGACGAGGCACCACTTCCGACAAATCCGTTCGTTTCCGTATAGCTTTCTGTAGACTTTCCTGCGCTATCCGTTTGCGAAAAATGCCAAGACTTCCGAGCTGTTATTTGCCAACCTGGCCTTTTCGTTGAAAATCCTAAAAAAAAATCGTCCCGAGGAAAATCCGCAACGCTGTCCACTTCCTCAGCCTTCTAAAACGATTTACCCCGAGCACTGTAGGACGCCGACCTACTTATTTCTATCCTCAGCAGCTTTTCCATCGGCATAATGGTTAGTTTGGTCTTTAGGACGCCGGTTTCCAGACAAATTTGGTAAATTTCAGATTATTTTACATTTCATACGGCCTCACGCGAATATTTTTTTGTTTTGCTTTGATTTGTTTGACGTTTGCGCGACAGACCAAGGTAAATAGATAGGTGGGAATACGCTAATTGATTAGCGTGAATGCTAATCAACTAACTAAAATTTCTAATCAACTAGGCCAGCGATTCTCAACGGGGGTACCGGGCCTACTTGATTTACACAGTAGGGGGTACCAGCCTAGAAGAAGGTTGAGAATCGCTGAACTAGGCGATAATCTTAATTAATTAGGGCATGTGTCTCACCCCACGGGGAAAATTAATTGTTTAATTATATATTTTGTTGGATTAAAACTGATTCAGACTTAGACAGCCGGCTGTGGAAAGACTGAATCAAAGTAAATATTTGCAAAAAAATCGAACATACATGCTTGAACAAACGCACACCGAATCGAACCGACCAAACACGAGGTCCAAACCGAATATCACGGAACCGGCCTTGCTGTGAGCAAAATGAGCAATCAATGGAAACTGTCGCGTGCGAACCGCTTCTGTATGACTAATGATATAATACTGTTTCAATTCAGTTAAAATAATTATAAAATAAACATAAGGAACCGAACGCGACCAAAGTATAAACTAAAAAGAGAAAAAAGTAAAATAAAGAACGCTCTCACCCGAGTCCAGCAACGATTACGGCAAGCAGCAGCTCACAGCAAGTTCACTCAGCTGATGACGAAGCCAGAGGAGCCACATCCCTGCGCCGGACAAGCGATGGGTTGGAGGCGCACACCCCGATCATCACCAGCACACAGGACGACCACACCCAGGCACGACGCAGAACTTCCTCTCTTACTGCTTTTTGGCCCATTCGATCAAAAATCTGTAGGTTTGCAGAAAGTCTGCATGTTCAAATTTGGCCCTTCTCGAAAACTACACAGAAAAAAATATGTAAATTTCCATGTCGTGTAAACCATGTTTTAAATGTAAATTTGGAATATGTAAAAACTAAATCGTATGTAAAACGTTAAATTAGATGTAAAAAGGGATCATGTAAAATAAAATTGCACGTAAATAATAAATTGCATGTAAATTGAATCGAATCAGGCTTTTATTATTGAATCTGAATCATGTAAATCCTGAAACTAATGTAAAAATCATTCAATGTAAATGAGAAACGCATGTAATTGCGACCGCTGTTCACCGAGTGACAGCTAATTAGAATAAAACAGTTCGAATGTTTTGTTGTTTGGAAGCGGTCGTTTCTAAGCGGGTTCAGTTGATTGCGGATTCAACTATGCAATATTGCCCGCTCCTCAAATGTTTCATATCATAACAATCGGAGTATGTTGATTTTCGGAAGCTGGAGGTTTGTAAATTTGATTTGTTTCAAGTGATTATTCACATTGTTTATTTTTTGCATCTTCTCCAGATCTAAGTATCCGCAGAGCCGGAAATGGATTTGACTGGATTGCTGCTGCCACCCGGTAAAGGAAACCAGTCTCTCCAATGTACCGGAGCCGAAATCTTTCTCCATTCGCGGTCTGATTCCCAGGTGAACGACTCAACAGCGACATCCTGGAGAATATTGAACGGTGCAAACGCTTGGTCCCTCCGAAAAAGGATGACGGCAATCGGAAGGAAGCGGATTAGGGCTCCAAGGCTCACGGGATAACATGCGGGATTTTTGCGCAGAGTCGGTACAAACCTGGAGAGGTTTTTCAGAAGTTGGGTTAGCGAAAGTATCTTCAATGCTGTGATGTAAGTTTCCGCATTACTAAAAAGTTTCTTAATTAACCAATTTTTTAAAATGCAGTCACTTTTTGGAAAATTAGGTGAAAAAATCGCTACCGTCAAGAAATCTCATGAAGAGTTTGTCTTACAGCAGGACATTCCACTGAAATCGGAAGAAAATTGGAGCAGATTTGATGACTTAAACAATGGTTCCGGAACTAAGCTAAGCAGGAGCTTAGGCAAGCTTTGTCACCGGATACACTCCCACAGGCATTTTCTGTGATTTGCCTCAGACCCCGAACCAGATTTATCTCCCGTAACAAACCTACAGTGGTGTTTGGTGCGCTGAACTTAGCCGGTGTGTGGGAGTTGCTGTCCGTGGCATGGTGAGATGACTTCCACTTCCAATCTAATCTACTCCGAGAGGGAATCAAAGGTTTCCTTTTCAGGATTGTCCGGAAACACATCTTTTAAAGTTAGCTCTTCAAGACAGGTTTAATTTAGCAAGTTAAAAGAAAGTCTCATTCATTTTCAGTTAATTTTTAACACAATCGCACACAAAACACAACTCTGCGAGGCAATCAAATTGAATATCCTATTGATCCTCAGTCAATGACGTCAGTGCACGAATCAAAAAATTCACAAAAAATCCCAAAAAAGTACACGTTATGGAGAAGTTGGTTAATAAACTTTACTAAAACCCTTGACTAATTCGGTATCTTGGCATAAACGTGCACTTCAGTAGTACGGTTTGTGTCTTGGATAAGGATGTCTCGTTTGGCTAAATTATGCATGATTCTTTTAGAGCGTGTAACAGCTGATTTTGTTTTGATTGTAATTTTCTCGTTTGTTTCGTTCGTTGAGTTGGTTCGGTGCTGTCAGGTGCACAATTCAGTTTTTGATTGCTTTTCAGGTTAGTTTGTGCAATTTTGAATGTTTTTTTTTTACGCTGGAGGACGGACTGTCCTACTGCTGAACTGCCGTTAGGAATCGGTACACCGGTGGCCGGCAGCATAAGCTGGGATTGCTTAAAATGTCGTGATTTTGTTTTGTTTTAAATTGTGAGTCTGAAGTTCTTCTTAAATTGCAGGGTTTGCAGCACATGACATTTTCCTGCACCGTTAAGAGCTCCGGAAGTCTGGAAGTGGGTTCATCGTACAAGATCAAGCTAAAGTTGACTAACCGCACGGGTCAAAATAAGCTTTCAGAGGTGAGTCTCGACACACTCAACGATGCGGTTAGTTGCGGTGACACCTGCTCTTGCTGCTTGCATTTCCAAAACTTCCAAGCGCCGAATGTTATTTACCAAAGCAAAACTCATGTGGATAGCGTGCGGCATGCGTTCACGGCACCGGAATCATTCCGGCCATGGCAGTACCATCGGATAAACGAGCCCTTGGCGGCTCGTACTCTGGTCAACCGATGACTTAAAAAACCCGTAAGTAAAAGAGTAAATATATTTATTATTTTAATTCTACACTAATTCTACATACATCTAAAACTTGTTAACAATTTTTTTTATTACAAATTAGATTCCTTCAAATCTTCTTGGATTTTTTTATAAGCTTTTCGTAAATTTGTGCTGCAAGGTGTAATCATTAGCTCCGTTGTATCTAGAATCATGAAAATGCATCAGATTCTAGATTCAACGGAGCAAAAAAATTTTTTTGGCTTTGGTAAATTTACATTAGTTTCATCGGAAATTTACACGATTTCTCAATATTTTGATTTGAAACATTTACAATGAAAATCATGTAAATTTCCGATGAATCTAATGTAAATATACATCATTTATCATGATACCTTTTGGTACATGATAAATAATGTAAATTTACAGAAATATTTTTTTCTGTGTACACCCCAACATCAAATGACGTTTGACCCAACACTCGCGACGCTGCAGCAGAATCCACCTCCTGTCATTGCTTCGGCGGTGGCACGATTTCGTTGCTGTCATCGGCGAACCAAGATAGCACACACACTAGTCAACTCCCTCTCACCCTCTCCCTCACACGATCGGCAACTCCGCCAAACAAAATCTTAGGAAAATCACTTAAAACCGCAATATTCGAGAAAACTTCACTTTCCCAAATAGCCCATCACTCATTCCACTGATTGCACCAATTTCACGGCCACAAAAACGACAAATTCAATGAAAAATCCTTCCAATTTAACGCGGCGATACACAACACGACCGAAGCCAAGATGGCTACCCCACGTCCCTGAATTAATTCTGGATCCTTTAATGCAATTTCTCAGAATATCTTTCTCCTGATCTGAAACCGCAGCTGGGAGGGGCTTTGAGGTTGGGCGGGATGGATCCGCAAGGTACTTTGCCGCAGGCTTGGGTGGCGGAGGAGTCGCGCGTAAGACCGTTGTGGCCTACTCACTCCAGTTCTCCGTCCCTTGGCTGGCGATCAGCTCGGAACACTTGCCCGCACCACACTAGCAGATCTTCTGGTCGCCGAACGTCTCAAAGTTGTAGTTGAAGGCCCTGGCGTGAAAAAGAGTAATAAGAGTTAGTTGTAGGAAGTGTTTTTACCGGGATTTTGAGAACTTACCGCCTTGAGGTCCTTGAGGGCAAACAAACGTATTGGCTTCCGCCGACCTTCCACAGCAGCGTCTCGCAGTTGGGCTCGCACGAGTGTTATATGAACCGGGCCACGTTGCCTTTGGGCCCCGAGTCGGTTGTCAACTCCGTGTTCATCGTCAGGAAGTAGTAATTTTCGACCTTTTGGTCCTGCTTTTGCTTTATCCGCCGCGCCAACTCTTCGTTGTTGATCACCTCTCCGACGTACCAGGGCGGATGTCCTCCTGCGCGATCAGATCCGTTTGGCCGCCAGTGCCGGGTACTGCTTTCGTTCGAAGCACTGGATCTTGTAACTTTCGCCAGCTGGATAAGTCTTTGGATTGCACTCCTCGAGCAGCGCTCGGTTGATGCAATTCGATTCCAGCCCGCACGGGTCCGTGTCCGACGATGTTCACTCACAGATCGAGTCCTCCTATTGAAATAGAATAGAATCTGATATAAAAATTGATACGGAAAAACATCCCCTCGACAAACTCACCTCTTTGTATCTAGCCGCGTTGCGCCCTCAGCGGAGCAACATTCTTGTTGAACTTGATCTCCACGTACATCGGCAGTTTTAAGCTCAAATCGTCCGGGGCAGCCGTTCGAAAATCTGCCGTGCCTCGTTGTACCGCTCCATGATGCTCGACCGCTTCAGGTCGTCACGCTGTCCAAGTCGCCTTCGTGATAGAGGTAGATTCGCCTCCAGTTGATCCAGCCAAAGTCGTGCATGCCGATGAAGTGCAAGTAAATGTCCGTTTGCTCGTCCACGTCCAGAACCGCTGGCGGAGGAATCGCAATCACGGGCCAGAACATGAACACGGAATATTTGGCCCAGACGATCACGTCGTACAGCGGCATTCGAACTCTTCGCAGATGTAACGACTCTCCGGCGGGTTAAACTAGCGGCACTCGAGGTGGAACGTCGTCAGGCAGGTTTCTGAGCAGATGAAACTTCCGCCCTTGCAGCACAGGAAACACCAGTTGCTGATGTTGATTGAGCACTGCTCTAGTGAGTGCTTAGGGCAGATCGTGGTCAGCAGCTGGAATCCGACGGGGACCGCTTGGCATCCGGGTTGACCGAAAAAAAACGCGGCTTCGCAGAAAAAAAACGGGTTGGGATCTAGGGGGGTGCCACTTAAGGTTTTCGGAGCGGATTTGGATCGGCTCCAGAACTTTCAGACCCGATCCAACTTTTAAACAAGATATGGGTAACTATTTTGAGAGTGCAGATTCTGACGTTTTGAAACTTCAAGCTGTTTGTTTATGTGTTGTTTATATTTACCAAACGTGGTCGCGGAAAAAAAAGGATGGTTTTTTGTGGCCGATTCCGAACGTTGTTAGGTTCGCGGAAGGAACTAGAACGGCACGGTCTACGAAGAGTTGCTGGCGGTAATCGCGGATTAGCCAGTGTTTATTGTCATGGTTCCCGAGGAGGAATTTCTATAGCAGCTGCTTCAGGGAATGATTCCCACTTTGGTTCGATCTTGGTAGCGGTGTCCCCTACAGGGTATTTCCGGAATCTACCGTGAGCAAGTACCGCAGGAAGTGGGAGCACCGAGTGGAAAGTTTGAAAGAGAGGCAGGTCTCGGCGAAGCAAAGGCGAGTCGGATCGCATCCTATAGGAAGTAGAGGATCCATCCCGTTTCCCTATGCCTTGGGATGAACCGAAACTGTTGGCACCGTTGAAGCAATCACATGAATCAATGAATGATTCATTTAAAATGTTGGCTATTGAAAAGGAGCTGGTGGACCTTTTGCCACGGGCCGAGGAATACTTTGGCTGTATCCGGTTTAAAGCTGGCCTCTCGAAAGCGATCAACAAATAATTAAACCTTACCTTTCATGATGAATTCTTTCCCTTTCCAGAGCTGTCATCCAAAAGCAACGCTTGCTCCAACGTAATGATTCAACTATGTAACAATCTGTCGTTTATTCCCAGCGAGCAAGGCCAGGCGCGAACTTCAGCAAGAGTTTGTGTTGATCACATGGCTTTCTACCTCTTCGCGGCGACCGCTACCGAGGACCTGAAGGAGCGGCGGCGAACTCTAGCAACTGCAACCTAAACCGGCCCATCAAGGATTCCAGTCGTACTAGGGCAGGGATTCTCAACGGGGGTACCGGGCCTACTTGCTTTACATGGCAGGGGGTACCAGCCTAGAAGAAGGTTGAGAATCGCTGTACTAGGGCATGAAGTCGAGCCAAGCGCCAAGTTCTTCTAGCAACTAACAGTCCGGCGGGTAGTCATCGTCGGCGCTGGCTCTGGTAACGCCAATGCCATGGGCCATTTCGCTGAAAACGGCGAACGTGCTCGGTCCAGCCGGACTCGGTCTTCCGACGGGTCTATACGGCAAAAACCCCACAAACGCTAGTCACCGATGTCGGACAAATCCATCAACCCGGTAGCTGCGTCGGCCTCGCCTGCTTGCACCTTCACCCTACCCCCAGTTTCTGTCCTATCCATCGTCGGCCGTCCCTGTGCCAGTTATGAACCAGCTCGATCCACTGCACCAACGGTACATGATGTTGAACCAAAGACTCGGCCTGGACACTCGGAATACACAAGACCCCGTACGGTAAGGCGGTGGTGACAGCATGGCCTTGGCGACGACAACGACCACAGCTGTAGAACAGAACCCAGCAGTGAGCAACTACCTCCTCCGACGAGGGAGTCCACTGGTGGTGGTGGCGGCGTGGGCGTAGATGTCGTGATTCGTGACGCGGAACGGATCCGTAGTTTGGGGCACATCACGGGAGCTACCAATGGGGGAGGCGGGCAACGGTGATAGTAATTTTAAAGTGTCTTTTTTTCGCGCGTTTATTTAGTTAAAGTGGGTGTTTAGAGGCAGGGAATAATGGTGCTTTTAAATTACTTAGAAAATCTTGAATATTGAGAAGATTTTGGCTCATTGAGAGCAAAGCGATCAGGCCAATTATAAAAGTATGTACAATTTTAGTGTAAAATTTGTAACGCTAGGTTTGAAAAGGTTTTTTTATAGCCTTTAAAATATTAACACATTATATTTGTCATCTTACTGAAAAATAACTGTATTTAACAAGAATTGCGCACTCAATAAAATGAAATCTTCTCGTCCTCGAGCGGGACCTTGTAGTCGTACGTGATCTCCTTGTTGACGCCGATCGGCTGCTTCGAGTAGATCACAATCTTCTTCTCCGACTCGATCGTGATGACCTTGGTGTAGCAGTTGGGCTGTGGAAGAGAAGAGAATTGTAAAGGATTAGAAATGGAATCAGAACTCAACTATGCAGAATCTTCTCACATTGCAACTGTGGTTGATGAACCGGGCCAGGTTGCCGCACGTGGACGCGTCGATGATGGTCTCCATGTCGATCCGGAACAAGTACGTGCTGCTGATGCCGATCGCTTCGTACTTGGTCTCGCGCAGATCCGTCACCGACGGGCGCACCTCCTGGCTCACCTACTCGATGACCATCTCGTCGGCAGCGATCGATTCCATCGTAAACAGTCGTGGATTGCCGATTTGGCAAACTTGAGCAGGTTTTTGCGGAACATGAGCAGATCGGACTCGGTGCTGGCGCTAGTTCGATTGGGCTTCTCGCGGAAGACCCTGCATCTTGGTGACGGCCTTGGCCGTTTCGATGTTCTTCAGGTGGTTTTCGGCTGCCGTACCGCACAGATGGAGGTATTTGGCCTTTTCCCGCGGGCCTATCTTGCAAAAGCTTAGCGTTCGCACCGACCCTGTCGAGTGCTGTTTGATGTCGGTGTCCTGAACGTCCTCGGCGTCGAACCCGCGCGTTAGGAAATTGTGCAGCATGGACATTTGTGTCCGGATATCCCGATCGTGGTACTTTGGCCGGGCATGAACGTGAACTGCTGCTGACCTGCGACAAACGGAAGCAGGGCTTGCTGCTACGAAAAAGTGGCTGCCGCGGCGGCAAAGGTTTGCAGTGTAGCTGCTGTCACCGCAGCTGCTTTGTCCTTCTTGTACTTGGCCTTGGGGGCGTTCGGGTCTTCATTTGGTCGACCTGCAGATCGCTGGGTTTGGACGACTGGCGCGACCTCAGTCGCAGTCGGCTGCTGCTGCTGCTGAACCTCTATGGGAATTTGGGCAGAAACTGCTGGGTTGCCGTTTCGGACAGATCGAACGCGACCTGATACACACCACCCTTGACTGTCGAACAGTTCGGCGACGGCCAGCGGGTCTTCTAGGAAGATAAAACGCGATCAGACACCGCGATCAGGAACGCCCAGACTGCTGTACAGGCAAACCAGGCAGCACCGCACCGTGTTGTGGATGAAGCTGTTCTGGATGAGGTTCAAGATGACCTACGGGAAGGAATATAATTATGTTGAGGTTTAGATCATCACATTAGGAATCTTTAACTGAAAAATATACGCCAACATCCGGGTAATTACGTACTCCTTCATAAGCGAAGACTCTACCACGTCCATCCGGTGCGTCTGCAGTGTGATCCCCAGCGCGTGCCAAAACTGTTGATCGACTTCATTTTGGCCGGATTTTCCTCCAGCTGAATCCCCAACTGCTTGTAATCGATGCACTTGAAGATTATAGTGTCCAAACAATTTGAAATGACGAGAACATCGCTGCCAAATCCGTCCAGACTTCCCGCACTTGCCTCGTAATTTTCTCAGCGCGCTCTTTTCCCATCGATTCTGCACAACACTTGCTAAATTTAATCCCAACCAGTGTTGGTATTATCGCGCTCTCATGAGAAAATTTTCTCTCTCTCGAGTTCTCGCCACGAGTCTCGAGCTGCCGAGAGAAACTCACCGACTGCCCGTGCTCTCCTCCGCTCGCGAACGGGCTTTCTCGCGAGCCAGAATTGCCCGTTCGCGAGAAGTTGAACGTGTTAGAAACGAACAAAAAACAACACAGCGATTGAAGTTACACTTCTATACCATCGCCTGGTTCGTATTCATAAGCCTGATGAACAATTTGCTAGCTTGGGACGAACGGCTAGCACGAGGTGCTCGCGAGCGCTCGCGACAAGAGCGAGAACGCGAACGAAAATGCGAGCGCGAGCGAGAAGAGAAAAGTACTACAAGTTTTCTCCCTCGTTCGCGAGCGAGAAATGCTTTCCTTCTTCTCGCTCGAATTCCAACAATGATCCCAACTTATTCAGCAAACCTTCTCACAATCCACCGGAACCGACTCTAACATCAATTCCTTCACGGACACGCGCAGAAATAATCCGATCGAGATTTTTTGCAACGGCAACAAAAACACGACGTTTGTTTTGTTTTGCAAATTAAAGTTTGACAGCTTGTACACGGTAGAGTGAACTTAACGAATTTTTAGCTCAAAACGTTCATAGTTTCAGATCGGATTCGGAGCGAGTTTCGAAGCGTTTGGAGGGTTTGGAGCCGATCAAGCGGTTTCAAACCCGAGAAACCTGCCGGAACCTAAGTGGCACCCCCCTAGGTTGGGATTGTTTTGATTTTTTTTGGCTGGCAGTGACAGCTGTTGTGCGATGCACACTAAATTGATTTCCAAAAATCGGCTACTTTTTAATCAAAGTTTCAGACACGGTTCCAGCTCGGTGCTGGTTCCGAGCTCGAGCTCAAGGTTCCAGCTCCGGCAGAACCGAAGTGTCACCCCCTAGGTTTTGCCTCTCTCATTGCAGAAGTTCTGCCTGGGAGAAAAGTTACTTTTGTTGCAGAAAAGTACGGGAACGCTCTGCTGCCGATTTCGTGCAGAATTGCAGAATTCTGCAGTACGGGAATATACCTAATATTGACAGCGTCTCTAGCAGGGACTTCAGGAAACTACATGCGAGTCAGATTCCTGTTATTTTCGCAGATTATTTCAATCAAAGGTGTTTATTTTCCACAATTTTTCGTATTTAAAAAAAAAAGTTGTTTAAAATAATTTGGCATGTATTTAAAAGCATTGTACATAACGTTCAATTGCAAGCATGGTGATTTTCATAGTTAAATTAATTATTGCCATAATTATTTGTAACTTTCTTCACTTCTCAGCCGATTTTGGCACTGAAATAAAATTTGAAGAAAAGATTCTCTGAACTCTGAATTGTGGGTTTAGGTTCCATTTCTTACATGCTCATTTTATCCAGTTTCATAAAAAGAACAAATAAAACGGATGTTGAAATGCCATGGATTCCATCCGCGATAAAGGAAAAGGACATGCGCCTAAAGTCATGAACAGCAGAAAACTTTTTCTTTCGTCTGCTCTGAACATAGAGGAATGAGTGTTTGCTAGAAAATATAATAATTTTCAATCATATAATATCATCATAATTTGTCAAAAAGGTGTGTAATAACAAAACTAGTTACAGTATACATTCAGTCATCATGTGTGTAAAAATGACGTGCAATATCAAGTGTAATTATATCATGTTACGGAATTAACAAGATTGCAACCAGATTACTTAACAAATGTAGGAATTAAAAAAATCATATTATGCAGTATTTATATCAGTGTAATAAAACAAGACTTAAAGTAGGTTAAATTTTTCAACTTAAGCCTTAAAAAGAGATACATCTAAAATATATCGATCATGGGATGCTGAGTTCATTATTGATTTTTTCGTTCTTTTTGCAAATTGCATGTAGTATGAAGCCTAATGAAAATCAAAAAGAATTTCCTGATAGAGCCCGGTTTTGCCAAAACAAAGAAGTAAATTTAGTGGCACTATAGTATTGAAACTCTGTTCTTGAGATGACCTAAAAAACACAATTGAATTCAAATAAATAATTTGCAACAATAATTAGGCCAGATACTATGAATGATTTTCACATATCTCTTCGTGCATGTTTGTTTAACAATTATTTACAGTACCATCAATAAAATGTGAACAAAACGAAAGTAATAGTGAAGCAAGGTCATCCTGATTATTTTATAAAAAGTGACATTAGTCAGTGTATTCTAAAGTGCTAAAAATTTGTTCAAAACATTTTAGGATTATTTCCAAAGGATGCAGGAGCCCCTTGTGAAAATTGACAGTAATTTGCAATTTTCTCAAACGAAAAACAAACTTTCATAGTTTTAAGTACAGACAGGGGCTAGTAACACAGTCAAAAACTCAATATAAAAAGTAAGGTGGCGTCATGCAGTGGTAGCTGCCCAGTTTACAGATTCTAAGTGATAACAAAAATAATCATTAAATGAGCAGCAGCAGAAAAAAATATTTTTAAACAGATTATCGGGACAGATTAGGGGAACGGTATGCGATTCCATCGTGTACCTTATGTTGGCATTAAATTAAAAGGCAGTTTTTATAGATTTGCTCGGTTTGTTGTAGAGGTATTGTATCTAAGTGTTCCCATTTGAATAACATTTAGTGCTTGTTTTTCCCGGGGGGATGGCAACCCTATTCCAACCAAAGCAAACTGACAACAGTCGACATTAGCACGGTTGTCAAATGAGAGCCCACAATGCCCACAACAAAAGCACTAGCTGTCAAATGGTAGCCCATAACAAATCATTGTTTGGGTTTTTGATTTTCAAATTTCCCGCAATTCAAACGATAAATACCTGAAAAAACACGTGAATTGTGTTGCTTATGGCAAGTTCCATCATATCCTTGGAGATTCCATCCTAATATTGGCAGATAATTCATATCGAAAAAAGTGATTTTTTCCTTTTTTTCTTTTGGTCGATCAAACAGTGCGCCCGTACAATGAGAATCGGCATTAAACATATTTCGGTTTGGTTTTACACATTTGCATGGGACTTTTGAGTTTAACCAGGATAACACACTTCGGGGTAGCAAATTAATATGTATAATACTGTTTCTCAGTGTTTGTTATCTGAACTTCCAAGATGGCGGCTTTTTCGCTACCCCCTGGTTTTTCCATACATAAGATGAACTCATACAACATATGAGCCCACTTCGGTAAAGAGAAATATTGTAAAACGGGTATTGAAGCTTCAATTTCAAAAACATTAAATATCTTGAAATCGCTCGCATTTTTGTAAAACTTGATGAAATCCGGTTACCCTTGATGCATTTAACAGGTCACTTTTGGTCACATCAAAATGTGCTATAAAGATCAGGATTTGTTTGACTTTTACGCATAGATTTTGCAAACCATATTTTTAATTTTCCTGTTCAGACCAAATTTTGATTTTTACGTTTTACATTGTAAACCAGGCGCACGAAAGTTTGGGGAAAAACTATTTACTAAACGATTTTTACGGTTGGGTCCAGTGCACCTGGGAAATTTCATAGCTGTCGTTTTGCAACTATCCTTTATCGCCTAAAGTCAGCATTACTAGCGTGCCTAGTATCTGAAGGAAGGTGGGTCAATAATATGGATGATTTTAAAATTGCCGTTCATGGACACCCCTGATCAAACTCAGAACATTTTTTTATGATGGGTGGAGCAACTGCCCCAGCCCAGTCATGGCGTTCTCGCAGGATTCTTACAGAATTCTAACAGAGCGAAAATATTCTTACTAGCACTGTGCCAGCATCCTGCTAGATCTTTGCTAGAATTCTTAGAGAATTCTGGCTCAAATGCAATAACCGATTCTACCCAGTCACGAAATATTCTAGCAGAGCTGGTTCTGCCAGAATCCTGCTAGAACGGTTGAACATTTTTGCTAGAATGCTGTAAGAATATCCAGCTCTGTGAGAACTCTGCTAGAATCCTGCTAGAACGTCGTGACTGGGTAGCAGGAGCCGGCGAAATCAACCGGTTCTGTAAGAATCCTGCTAGAATGTTGCTAGAACGATTCTGACAGGCCTCCTGCTAGAATTCTGTTTGAATTTTGCTAGAATGAAGCGGAGAGAATTTTTGCTAGAATCCTGCTAGAATTTTGCTAGAAAATTCAAGCTGAAAATTTCTGTAGAATGAAATGAATTATATTTTTAACTATTTTCATTATAAAAAAGACAAAATTTCTTTTGTTTTATTATACACAAAATCACTCACTACACATCACATCGTCTTTGTTGTTTTTCCTTCTTCCGGATATTTTTTCGGAGCAGCATACACTGAGCCAGCTTTTCCATGTGGTTGAACAGGACGAACTAGTTGAAGCGGCGCCTTCCGTCTGTTCCAGGAGCCGGTTAAGATTATGTCCGTTGGGCGGCTGCCGGAATCCAAGTTCCTGCGGGGGGTTCCGCCGTGAGCACATGTTATTGTTGCTGACTTTCATAAATTTGAACAAGCCTTCCGGAAGATGCACCTATGGAGGTTAAATCAAGGAATTTTAAAAAACTTCAGTTCAATCAATCTATCAAGAACATGCTTACCAAACTCCGAATGGCCAGGTGACTAACTAAACGGCTCTGATGCAAAATTTCTTTAAAATCATTGAAAGTTTGCAACTTTCATGACAAGATGGCGGTCACAATGCGGTTTGGCGAAATTTACGTCATTTTCGACAGCTTTCGCAAATTTCGCTCTGTCAGAAAATTCTAGCAAAATTCTTACAGAATTCTGGCAGGCCTGCTAGAACCATTCTAGCAGGATTCTAGCAAAACCAACTCTGCTAGAAATTTCCGTGACCGGGGGCACACTAATATCAGCAAATAATAACCCCCTTCCCTCTATGCCACACATTGTCACGCTGGCAACATTCAGTAAAAATAGCAACATTCCCCCTTAACATGTTTAACAAAACAACTTTATTACTCATTTCTTTTGATAGGGTTCGCAGACCTTCAATATTTCTGGCTCATCGGCAAGGTCTGATAAAAACCCTATTCAACTATTCGCATGGAAGATACCCCCTTCAAAATTGGCACGGAAAATCAGGGGGCAAAAAAAATATTTTTACAATAAACTTCAAAATTTCAATGAAAATTCAAGTGCAACCAGCTGAAATCAAATTAAAATACATTCTCCTGCGTTTTAAATCATTTTTAGCATGTTTGGGTTTATTAAAAAATCTTAAGATTTTTTGAAAATTTTCGATGCAAAATCTTTTTTTCGATAAAATTTTTGTTTTTGTCAGATCTTAGATTTTTTTAAAACTATTGCAGATTGCAGCGATTTTTAGACAATCGTGCAACTTGTGGAAAGCTCTATACAAAAGTGCACACCTCAAACTACAGCAGAAAAAAACTGTCTAAGACACACACCCTAGTTCGAAACTGTTCTAAAGTGTTCGAAAGCAACAAAGCTCAGTCGAGACACGCACCACTCTAGGCGAGCGGGGGGGAGAAGGGGTAAGATTTCAAGTGTGCAAATATTTGGTGTGCAGTTATGATTTGCAAGGGTGGAGAATTTGGTGCAAAGTGTGCAATAATGATTGCAAAACACCTGAACTAGTGTAAAATGCATTTTAAAACACTTTTTTCATTTAAATGTGAAGACTATGGCTTGTTATTTAAATTTTTATATTTTTTTTATTTTTTGCCCCCCCCCCTTGACCTCGGCCAGGGCCGAGGGACAAAAACTTTTTTAAATATTTGCATCGGCCTTACAAGTTGGTTATCTAATTTGACTTTAAAATAGTAAAATTACAAAGAAAACCAGTAGCATGTTAGGAAGTGGTTCCTATCCTGGTTTATCCAGAAACAAACTGTCGTATAAATGTGTTAGTTTTGATAACATTTATCAATTGTTCATCTCTTCGAAAGAAATTTGAAAAATAATTAGGAGTTGCCTTTATCAACTATACCGATATGATCACGGCAGGGTTAATTATTCGAGCTCGCGAGTTGGTGTGGCCGCATGGCTGTCTAAAAAAAACTTTATTCTTGACTTGCCATATCTAAGTTATTCTATTCCAGGCCAAATCAAGTTGATAACCAAATCAATACTGAACATTATTTTAATCCAACCGATTTTAACACAGCGGTTGTCAAGCGGTATTAAGCTTCTGCCAATCATAGTGAAGACCATAAATAATCTTATCATCAGGGATGCCAGATTTGCAGATTTCTCTGCAAATTTGAAGATTTCCGAAATTTGTTGCAGACAACTTTTTTGTTGCAGATTTTTGCAGATATTTTACCGATGAGATTTGCAAAAAAAAAATCCTTATGTGACAATTTTTTTGAATAAGTTGAGTAACCCAACAGTACATAGCATTTAAAAATTTAAAATCAAATATTCCGAATTTTACCAACTATTTTTTAATCACTTGGGAACACTTGTCGGAAAAAAAATAAAAATCAGATTGCGCGCTCTACAACATGGCTTTGGTGTACTCTACTGCTAGATTCCTACTCAAATTTTGATATTAAAAAGGTTGGAGTTGCTTGGCTTCAAGATAATTCAATTGTAATTAATTAATTTCTGTTTCAGTAAATGTTTTCCAAGATTTTGGCTATTGTTGAAAAATGCTGTCCTAAATTATTTGAAGCAAATATTGTTGTTTACTTCATTGAATTTTCGGTTTTTTAAATGGAACAATTTTGAAAACATAATGGAGACATAAATAAGTTCAATTTGAGTTTTAGCATTTTTAAATAAATTTCTTCATGTTTTGTAATAATTAAGAATTAATGGTGAATTAGATTTTCTACCTCTGTTAATTAAAAAAATTAAATGCGAAGTTACATAAGATTTTCAATGTGGTTTTATAAGATTGCCTTCCTTCGGATAGAGAAGTAAAACGTTGGTCCCGGTTTCAGTTGGCCGTTAAGTCATTCCGTAAGAGTCGTCCTCCTGGTATATTGTTATTATAAGATTCAAAGAAAAATGTCCAATGGCAATTTCTAAATAAAATATTCAATTTAATTAAGATTCAATTATTCAAATATGATTTACATTCGTTTTAACCTAAGTCGCCAAAAATGTTGACCAAAAAAATTACGATGCTAAACTGTAGCGATTATGTATACATTCTTTTTAAAAGTTTAGTTTTCTTTTCGCGAAAGCACAGGTACAATATTGTTCAATCTACATGATATTTATGTGTGAGAAAATATTCCAGAGTTTCTCTTTTCATTTAGCCGATACAGCCAAATTTTGTCGATGATTTTGTGCAGTGAGTTTTGTTTTTGATAACCAATTCGTTTTTGTTAGCTAAAAAAACTTATGACAACAGCTAATTCAATTTGTCAAAAAAAGAAAGAATAGCCTAATCAGTTATAACAAATATTATCCCAATTCAATCAACAATGATGTTGCAAATGTTTTTTTGAGTTTTTGTCACCTCTTTTCTTTTTATTTTCTTTTATAACTTAAAAAGATGAATATGGAATGTTAAACGACTAATTACAAACGAATCATACATTCATATGATACCAAAGAAAGCTGGTCACTTTTTCTAATGATTTTGTTAGCACTTTCTGAATTACTGTTTTTATCACAATACATATCTATCTGATGAAAGACAATAGCTTATAGGACTTAAAAAAAACTCTAGATATAAAAGAAAAAAGTCTTGTATAATTTGTCTGGTTCTCTATACACCTAAGGCGTTCACATATAAGAATGATTAGTTTAGTATTTTCAAGTCACATGTTATTGTTGTCCTGTTTTTAATTTTGGGTTTGTGTTTCGAATCATTTTAAAATATTTCTTTAATTGCACAAAAACGTCAGTTGCATACTTCTTTTTTAATGCCTATTTTTTTATTTAATTGGATTGATTGAAATAATTATGATTCTTAATTTTGAAAGACTATTTAAATTATTTTTTTAGTTTTAAATTGTTTTCCCATTGAAAATTCGGTAGCAGTGCAATCATAATGTTTTTTATTAAATAAATATCATTTTAAAAACTATTGCAATCGATATTTAAAAAGTAATTTTGGCGCACAGAAGGATTTAATGAAGATAATCTTAAAAACTTATAAAAAAAAATAAATCAATGCGTTAAGTTAAATGATAGGGCACAAGGCATAAGTTTTGATTATTTTTTTTAGTATTTAACACGAAATCGCAAAATAGCAAGACATAGAAAATATGGAGGATGAATTAACCCAGGGGTGCCCAACCTTTTGGCCCTATGAGCCAGATCTGATTTTTCTGAAGCTGTGGCGGGCTAGAACTAATGTTTGGTAAAAGTTGATAATGCAAACAATTTTTTTTTCATAACAACATTTTCATCAGATCCTTTTAAAATAAACAAATAAACTAACTAGTGTTGCAATTATGATTAATTTATTTGGATTATAAGAAAGAAAATCAAAGATATCTTACAAAAATTTGTTTATTTGATTTATTTTGTTTTGTTTAAAATAGTATTGCAAATGTTTTGTCGATTGCATTTGAATACAAATGGTCGTAGAAAGTTAATAAAGTTTAATTTTCTCAGCACAACAATATTTATAAAAAAATAAATGCACTTTTTGCGTTATTGTGCATTTTTAAAATGAATTTAAACACACACAACATTTAAAAAGCTATTCTTCTAATTTCTTCAAACAATTGAATTTTAATTAAATAACATATTTTAAGGTGATTTCTTGACACATTTTCAAACATTTTTCAATGTTTTAAAGGAGCCAATCTCCTAACCAAATTTATTGCTAAAAAGTTTTATTGAAAACTACATCATTTTTTGCTTACTCATTTATAAGTACATCAATTTTAATCAAATTCCTCAAGAAAGAAATTTCAATTCAAAATTTATGTTTTAAATAAACACATTCAAATCTGTTAGAAAATTAATATTAGAGTCATTCTGTACAATAATCCGAGATTTTTTTAATTTTTGATTTATTTCAATTTTGTACGAAATTTACAATTATGTTTTGGGACCAAAAGCAAAAATAGATCAAAACGACGTTAAATATTTATTTATTTTTCATTTTTTGTTTTGTTCAAGGGCCAAGTTTATCGAGGAGGAATATCGACAATAAAGTGTTGACTTTTACATATCATTTTTTTAAGAGAACACATACAACTAAAGCATCCAATTTCCCGTCCCGGGAAAAAAATCGAAAGATTTCCCGAAAAAATAATATTTCACATAGATCTAGGGTTTTTTCTCAAAATTTATTTTCCCTCAAAGAGCACGCAGCTAGCAACATCTAAACTTAGAAACATGTACCCTCCCTGTAAAAGCTTATGAATTGATCTCAGTTGAAAGGTTCTCCAAATCTCTGAATTGCAAATGTAACATCCTGGAGCAGAACTGTTAAATTCTAATAAAAACACAATTGAATTGAATAAAAAAAATTATATTTTCTCTTCCCGGGAAATTTGTTAATTTCCCGGGATTTTCTCGAAATTCTATCAAAAGTATACATTTTTTTTTAACTTTTTGGAACATTTTCTTAAATAAAAAATAATGAAATACCATTTACCATTTGAAAATAAAGCACACTCCCGCCAAGGTCAAAATTAAGTTTCTTCTACGTTTTTGTTTACCATGACCAAATTAGATGAAAATAGAATTAATATCATTAAATGTCTCAAAGAGGGTTGTGTTAGAAGAATTAGGTTAATTTGTTTAAATTGTTCGAGAAATTTCAGTATAAAGTTGAAAATTTATATGGCACCAAGAGGGCGTTAGAGGTTTAAATATGAAACTACTGAACTACTTTTTTGCTATGAAAATGATTTTAACCGAAGGTTGCATAATTAAAAATCATTGAAAAACTTCTTCGTATTACACAAAAGCGCCCAAAAAATGCAAACATTCTTTCAAAAAAGTCGCTCAAAATATTTGAAAACTTTGAGTTGTAATTGCATAAAAAATGTATTTAAAGTGAAAAAGATTATTTTTAAGGCAAATTAAATGCCTGTCTATTTATTTCTGAACTCAAACCAGTAAAATTTGATCTGGAATAAATATTTTCATTGCAACTTAATTATCAATATAATTCTTTATTATGGATCAGTGGTGCGGTGCCTGTGTGGACGCGCAGTCCTGTTTTTTCGTGTTATTTTCCGTCTCTTTTATGTCGCTGTTCGAGTGCATGGGGTCATTGGTCATTATAATTAAATAATGGCATCAGTGGTGCGGTGCCTGTGTGGACTCGCAGTCCTGTTTTTTCGTGTTATTTTCCGTCTCTTTTATGTCGCTGTTCGAGTGCATGGGGTCATTGGTCATTATAATTAAATAATGGCATCAGTGGTGCGGTGCCTGTGTGGACGCGCAGTCCTGTTTTTTCGTGTTATTTTCCGTCTCTTTTATGTCGCTGTTCGAGTGCATGGGGTCATTGGTCATTATAATTAAATAATGGCATCAGTGGTGCGGTGCCTGTGTGGACGCGCAGTCCTGATTTTTCGTGTTATTTTCCGTCTCTTTTATGTCGCTGTTCGAGTGCATGGGGTGATTGGTCATTATAATTAAATAATGGCATCAGTGGTGCGGTGCCTGTGTGGACTCGCAGTCCTGTTTTTTCGTGTTATTTTCCGTCTCTTTTATGTCGCTGTTCGAGTGCATGGGGTCATTGGTCATTATAATTAAATAATGGCATCAGTGGTGCGGTGCCTGTGTGGACGCGCAGTCCTGTTTTTTCGTGTTATTTTCCGTCTCTTTTATGTCGCTGTTCGAGTGCATGGGGTCATTGGTCATTATAATTAAATAATGGCATCAGTGGTGCGGTGCCTGTGTGGACGCGCAGTCCTGTTTTTTCGTGTTATTTTCCGTCTCTTTTATGTCGCTGTTCGAGTGCATGGGGTGATTGGTCATTATAATTAAATAATGGCATCAGTGGTGCGGTGCCTGTGTGGACGCGCAGTCCTGTTTTTCGTGTTATTTTCCGTCTCTTTTATGTCGCTGTTCGAGTGCATGGGGTCATTGGTCATTATAATTAAATAATGGCATCAGTGGTGCGGTGCCTGTGTGGACTCGCAGTCCTGTTTTTCGTGTTATTTTCCGTCTCTTTTATGTCGCTGTTCGAGTGCATGGGGTCATTGGTCATTATAATTAAATAATGGCATCAGTGGTGCGGTGCCTGTGTGGACGCGCAGTCCTGTTTTTTCGTGTTATTTTCCGTCTCTTTTATGTCGCTGTTCGAGTGCATGGGGTCATTGGTCATTATAATTAAATAATGGCATCAGTGGTGCGGTGCCTGTGTGGACGCGCAGTCCTGATTTTTCGTGTTATTTTCCGTCTCTTTTATGTCGCTGTTCGAGTGCATGGGGTCATTGGTCATTATAATTAAATAATGGCATCAGTGGTGCGGTGCCTGTGTGGACGCGCAGTCCTGTTTTTCGTGTTATTTTCCGTCTCTTTTATGTCGCTGTTCGAGTGCATGGGGTCATTGGTCATTATAATTAAATAATGGCATCAGTGGTGCGGTGCCTGTGTGGACGCGCAGTCCTGTTTTTCGTGTTATTTTCCGTCTCTTTTATGTCGCTGTTCGAGTGCATGGGGTGATTGGTCATTATAATTAAATAATGGCATCAGTGGTGCGGTGCCTGTGTGGACGCGCAGTCCTGTTTTTCGTGTTATTTTCCGTCTCTTTTATGTCGCTGTTCGAGTGCATGGGGTCATTGGTCATTATAATTAAATAATGGCATCAGTGGTGCGGTGCCTGTGTGGACGCGCAGTCCTGTTTTTCGTGTTATTTTCCGTCTCTTTTATGTCGCTGTTCGAGTGCATGGGGTGATTGGTCATTATAATTAAATAATGGCATCAGTGGTGCGGTGCCTGTGTGGACGCGCAGTCCTGTTTTTTCGTGTTATTTTCCGTCTCTTTTATGTCGCTGTTCGAGTGCATGGGGTGATTGGTCATTATAATTAAATAATGGCATCAGTGGTGCGGTGCCTGTGTGGACGCGCAGTCCTGTTTTTTCGTGTTATTTTCCGTCTCTTTTATGTCGCTGTTCGAGTGCATGGGGTCATTGGTCATTATAATTAAATAATGGCATCAGTGGTGCGGTGCCTGTGTGGACGCGCAGTCCTGTTTTTTCGTGTTATTTTCCGTCTCTTTTATGTCGCTGTTCGAGTGCATGGGGTGATTGGTCATTATAATTAAATAATGGCATCAGTGGTGCGGTGCCTGTGTGGACGCGCAGTCCTGATTTTCGTGTTATTTTCCGTCTCTTTTATGTCGCTGTTCGAGTGCATGGGGTCATTGGTCATTATAATTAAATAATGGCATCAGTGGTGCGGTGCCTGTGTGGACTCGCAGTCCTGTTTTTCGTGTTATTTTCCATCTCTTTTATGTCGCTGTTCGAGTGCATGGGGTCATTGGTCATTATAATTAAATAATGGCATCAGTGGTGCGGTGCCTGTGTGGACGCGCAGTCCTGTTTTTCGTGTTATTTTCCGTCTCTTTTATGTCGCTGTTCGAGTGCATGGGGTCATTGGTCATTATAATTAAATAATGGCATCAGTGGTGCGGTGCCTGTGTGGACGCGCAGTCCTGTTTTTCGTGTTATTTTCCGTCTCTTTTATGTCGCTGTTCGAGTGCATGGGGTGATTGGTCATTATAATTAAATAA
This sequence comes from Culex quinquefasciatus, assembly GCF_015732765.1. Lineage (NCBI taxonomy): Eukaryota > Metazoa > Arthropoda > Insecta > Diptera > Culicidae > Culex > Culex quinquefasciatus. The sequence continues at coordinate 102,376,156 of NC_051862.1, read as the reverse complement.
TGGCATCAGTGGTGCGGTGCCTGTGTGGACGCGCAGTCCTGTTTTTCGTGTTATTTTCCGTCTCTTTTATGTCGCTGTTCGAGTGCATGGGGTGATTGGTCATTATAATTAAATAATGGCATCAGTGGTGCGGTGCCTGTGTGGACGCGCAGTCCTGTTTTTCGTGTTATTTTCCGTCTCTTTTATGTCGCTGTTCGAGTGCATGGGGTGATTGGTCATTATAATTAAATAATGGCATCAGTGGTGCGGTGCCTGTGTGGACGCGCAGTCCTGTTTTTCGTGTTATTTTCCGTCTCTTTTATGTCGCTGTTCGAGTGCATGGGGTGATTGGTCATTATAATTAAATAATGGCATCAGTGGTGCAGTGCCTGTGTGGACGCGCAGTCCTGTTTTTCGTGTTATTTTCCGTCTCTTTTATGTCGCTGTTCGAGTGCATGGGGTCATTGGTCATTATAATTAAATAATGGCATCAGTGGTGCGGTGCCTGTGTGGACGCGCAGTCCTGATTTTTCGTGTTATTTTCCGTCTCTTTTATGTCGCTGTTCGAGTGCATGGGGTGATTGGTCATTATAATTAAATAATGGCATCAGTGGTGCGGTGCCTGTGTGGACTCGCAGTCCTGTTTTTCGTGTTATTTTCCGTCTCTTTTATGTCGCTGTTCGAGTGCATGGGGTGATTGGTCATTATAATTAAATAATGGCATCAGTGGTGCGGTGCCTGTGTGGACGCGCAGTCCTGTTTTTCGTGTTATTTTCCGTCTCTTTTATGTCGCTGTTCGAGTGCATGGGGTGATTGGTCATTATAATTAAATAATGGCATCAGTGGTGCGGTGCCTGTGTGGACGCGCAGTCCTGTTTTTCGTGTTATTTTCCGTCTCTTTTATGTCGCTGTTCGAGTGCATGGGGTGATTGGTCATTATAATTAAATAATGGCATCAGTGGTGCAGTGCCTGTGTGGACGCGCAGTCCTGTTTTTTCGTGTTATTTTCCGTCTCTTTTATGTCGCTGTTCGAGTGCATGGGGTCATTGGTCATTATAATTAAATAATGGCATCAGTGGTGCGGTGCCTGTGTGGACGCGCAGTCCTGATTTTTCGTGTTATTTTCCGTCTCTTTTATGTCGCTGTTCGAGTGCATGGGGTGATTGGTCATTATAATTAAATAATGGCATCAGTGGTGCGGTGCCTGTGTGGACTCGCAGTCCTGTTTTTCGTGTTATTTTCCGTCTCTTTTATGTCGCTGTTCGAGTGCATGGGGTCATTGGTCATTATAATTAAATAATGGCATCAGTGGTGCGGTGCCTGTGTGGACGCGCAGTCCTGTTTTTTCGTGTTATTTTCCGTCTCTTTTATGTCGCTGTTCGAGTGCATGGGGTGATTGGTCATTATAATTAAATAATGGCATCAGTGGTGCGGTGCCTGTGTGGACGCGCAGTCCTGTTTTTTGTGTTATTTTCCGTCTCTTTTATGTCGCTGTTCGAGTGCATGGGGTCATTGGTCATTATAATTAAATAATGGCATCAGTGGTGCGGTGCCTGTGTGGACGCGCAGTCCTGATTTTTCGTGTTATTTTCCGTCTCTTTTGTGTCGCTATTTGTGTTCATGGGGTGATTGGATTTCTTCTTCTTCTTTTTTCATTTATTTTTTGTTCGCGCGTTCGTTGGCCGATGAATTTTATTTTTGTTCTCTTTATATAGTTTTCGATAGAAACGATCCGATTTTTTTTTTTAGACAAGCAAGTCGTATTGCTGGATTAAGTCCTTTCCATTTTATCGAGGATCGGAAGGCACGTCGACGGATATGTTTTAAGGCTTATGATATAAAATAATTTTAATGAATGAAGCCCTTCCTACATCACCGTTGATCGGAAGGCACGCCGACGGAGAATTTCTGGAGAATCGCGGTCGAATTAATACTATATTTAAATCCCTAGATAGGTATCGAAAAAAGTGCAGTGCTTCTTGGGACGCGCAGTCCTGTTTTTTTGTCTCTTTTGTGTCGCTCTTTGTGTGCATGAGGTGATTGGGCATAATAATTGAATAATGCCATCAAAAGTGCGGTGCTTCGGTGGACGCGTAGTCCTGTTTTTTCGTGATAATTTTCGTCTCTTTTGTGTTGCTATTTGTGTGCATGGGGTGATTGGTTTTATGTGAGTAGGTTTTTTTATGTTATTTTTATTTATTTTTTTCTCTCCATTTCCTCAGTTTGATTTGCGATTCCTTTCCGTCGGGTCGTGTTTTTTTTTTCGCGATCGTCGTCGGTGTGTTTTTCGTTTTTTTTTCGCGTGCGTGTATGTGTGTAAAGGTGCGGCTGGCTCTGGTTGTCATCGATGACAATTGAGTCAGTCTGATTTGCGATGCCTTTCGGTCGGGTCGCAGGGTTTTTTCGCATTCGTCGTCGGTGTGCAATAACAACAAAACCTTATCATACCATTTCAGCTCGATAAACATCGTAACTCGTCGTTCGCTTCGTTAATCAGTACCCCACTAAACATGAATCATGTAAAACTCTTAAAAACATCTCAATTAAAAAGTCAGACTGTTAAATCCTTCATCATTTAATTACAAATAATTTTGGTTCTATCTTTCCACAGCCGGCTGTCTAAGATTAAACCATTTCAATTAAAAGTTAACAGCCGATAAACGGGAAATGTCTCATCCGCAGCATCCGATTGCTTGCCTTGAGAATAAAACATAATACCTTCAACAAACACTATGATTTTGGGTCGCATCATCATCTTCTATGATGAATCCTGACCAAATACCCTATCCTACTAACAAATTTTCAGGTTCCTGGCGCTTGTGGGGTGTAAGCACAGAGTAAATCAGCTGCCCTAGTAGCAACCTGCGCTAACTAACATTCCCGTCCCTTAAAATCGAGATCTACAAACTGACATGGCGGGCGCCGTTGGTGGCCAATGACTGTTACCTATTCGCAACTGATCTAGCTTTAGCAATCATGGTGTTTTATCTTTTCAGCGCATTCATACATGCTGTTGATAAGGGAATCACCACTAGATCGTCGAAGCATATAATCAGTAGTGCTGAAAGGATATTACGGTTCTGTTCAGCAACGGAGGGGCAACCATGGGTGATCTCTCATGCTCATGCTCATGCTCAATATAATTCTTTATTATATTCTGTAAATATTTCTAAGTTATGATTTTGCTAGCTGAGTGCTCTTTTATGGAAAATAAATTTTGAGAAAATAAAACCCTAAAAAAAAAACTTATTATTTTTTGACATTGTGTAGGATTATAAATTTAAAAAACAAATATTTTCTTGAAGTCGTATGTTTTTTTTACAGGCAGTCAAGGCATTAATTGATTCTCACGCTTATTTAAACCATTGCTATTGATATTCTATACAATTTTGTTGCAAAATATTAATCCAAACCAGGTATCTGATATACATTTTTGTCAAATTCCAAATTTTCTGGGAATTCCCGTTTCCTGGGAATTTTGAAACCCCGGAAAATTGGAAGCTCTACATACAACCCAGACTCGACTGATCGAAGATTTGCTTTTATGAAGTTCTACAGATTTACTTGTGATAAACAAACAAATAAACACAATATTTAAAAAAAACTTTTTATTTTCTTTTTTTGTTGCTCTGAAAGTTTTTTAAGAATTCATCTTTTTACTTACTCATTTTCAGCATGAGTTACTTTACAAAATGTAGAGCTAGGTTTCAAGTTTTTTTTATGTTTCAGAACATATTGTGTGAAATGCCTAAAAGGTACATAATTATAAACTTTTTTACAAACTGTATTTTTTCCAGATCACTTCGGATGATTTTGGGGTCATACTCGAGCTCAAAGACCCACAATCAGGCAAAGACAAAATTATTTTTAACGTGATTTGATTTTCCATAGTAAATTTTTGAGAAGGCTTAGGAGATTTTGGTGTGGACAGTATTTTACAATTTTTAAAGTTTAGATTACAGATTTGTTAACCATTTAATTATCACTTGGGTTTTTAATATTGAAAAATTCCCATATCTTGGCTCATTTTTTCTGGGCACTCGATTCGACAGTCATATCTTTTTGTTAACTGTTTCATTATTATTTTTTATTTATTAAGTCAGTCAACCTTTAATAACAAGTAAAAAAGCGAAGCGAAGCTAACAATAAATTTTCATATGAATGAATTAAGAATTCAGAGACCTACATTTGAAATAAATAAGAACTTTCGTTTCAATTTAGAAAATTATCACATATGTATTTTTACAGCAAGATGCAACAATAACTCTTTTCCACTTATAAGAAGTATGATAATTTTGAAGTTTATGTAAATAACTGACATGACCATACAAATAGTAAACATTTCAAGTAAAGTGGTGCAAGAAGAATATGCCATTGAAATAGTTATCAAAAAATTGGAATTATCTGAAATTATGCTACATGGACTTTTGAGATTCAAAATTATATTTATAATTACGTGAAATCAGCTTAAACCGTTAATAGCCGTTGCAAAAATCATTTCCTTAGATACAATATTGCACGAAATAATACTATCGCAAATTTTATTTTAACTTTTTGTTAAGTTATTCAAAAGTATCACAAAATAGGCAGAACTAAAACCATGCTGAAATAATTTAATTGAAATTATTTTAGATGAGTTATTTTTTTTATTTTGTTCTCGAAAAACATTGAAAAAAAAACTTAAAAAGTATATTTATATAAGCCTAACCTTGAAATAGGAAAACACAAATTTGAGGAATAAACAATCTAAAAGGAATCTTGAAAAAATATGTTAATTTTTGGAATACTGTTTGTATAATTTTAATTTTTTACTAAGGTATCCTGCCGTTTATGGAAAAGGAAAACACAATGCAATTCGATCCAAACTTTTGATCATGCAGGTAAATAAGATTTAATTAAAGCTATAGTAATTTTAGCAAAATAGTTTGATTTCACACAGATTTAAGTACATAAAATATACATGTGAACGTTTTTTGTGTTAAACACCATAATTTTGTTATACAGAATTTTAGGATACGAATTCATAAACCTAGTTTTTCGTGTATTTCAATTTGCAGATTTTTGCAGATATTTGAAAAAAAAAATTTGCAGATTACTCAAAATTTCATCTGGCATCCCTGCTTATCATGTAACACCAATATCTTGCCACTATTTGTGTAAAATTGCAGTATTTAAATAACTCAAGCTGCAGGCGTTGGTTTGTTTGCATAAGAATCTGCTCTTTCTCGCAAAAGTTGTTAGTCATGCGACTTATAGCTGGTTTTTCTAAGGCCTACAGTTATCATATTTTGCAGGGACACTTACAGCTCGAGCTTGATCTTTGTTTGCATCAGGACACTGTGACGAGGAGTTCGTCGTCTAGCAAACCTTATAAAATTGAATTAGAGAATAGTCTCTCCATGTTCCACGCTTACTAAAAACTGCTGAATTTGGTTTCACCAAGGCTTTCTAGTCAAAAAATTTCTATCGCATATTAATTAATATTGAATTGCAAATCCTAACGTTGTATTCAGTTTTATCCTACATGAAGTTTCTGTCTTTGTTTGGATCTTCACTCTTGGGTATTGCTTGGATCTCTGACAAATTTACTCTGAGGTTGGCTAGTATCTCAGAGGTATTCATCATCGTGGTTTGCATTAATCTGAGAGATTTAGTCCATGCCACTAAAACCAAAAATTAAACAAAGTCAGCTTCCATATAAGAGAGTCTAAGATAGCCATCATGTCAATCGCAACACTTCACACTTGTGAGTACCTTTGGAAGAAAGCCATGGGCCAGGCTAACGTAGAATTAATTTCAGTCATTAAACGATACATAAAAATAATGCAAATGGAAATGTCAAACCCATAACCAGTTGACTACACCCAAGGACTGTGTTCTTTTTTATCCCTTTGGCAGCTAGCAATTACCTGACTATCAGTAATACTTCAGTAACTTTAATTCGATCCTCCATATCAATTTTATTTCTCTGTATTGTTGAAATGAGCCGTGTTCATCTTCTTTACACAACTTTTGGTGCGTTACTGCTCCTTGCGGAGGAATTAAACGCACCGATCGGTCTTCGTCTGCCCGAATTTATTCAACCATCAGATCTGATTGTTTAGCAGGCTCAATAAAGGTCGTAGAGAAATGTACATCACATGTTATTTCTTTTCCGATTCTCGTCTGATTCGTGGTATCCCAGTCACAAGATATTTTAGCAGAGCTGGTTCCCCGAATTCTGCTAGTGAATTATTCCTGTCAGAATGTTGTCAGAATAGCCAGCTGTTAGAATCCTGCTACAACGCCGTGACTGGGATTCCGGTGTGTCGATAGGAAAGTCTGTCAAGTATCTCTCTCTCTTTCTCTTGGGTGTTAAAATACTGACCTATCTTAATCTTCCATCTATCTTCCATTGAGATAGTGAACCTTCATTCATCTCAATTCGAAGCATACTTGTGATTCTAGATTTTGACTTTTTTTTTGTGATTCTAGAAAATCGGCAACATCTCGTTCATATCAACCCTTCAATTTGTTCAACTTTTCATTGCTCCGTGCTACGACTTCCATTTGTCCACCTTTTCATTCGTCTCAGCGCTACGACTTTCGTCGGACTCGCCTTTTTCTCACCGCTGCGACTTTCGTCGGGCTCGCCTTTTGTTCAAGCGCTACGACTTTCGTCGGACTCACTCTTATCTCAGTGCTACGACTTTCGTCGGACTCGCCTTTTTCTCAGCGCTATGACTTACGTCGGACTCGCCTCTTTCTCAGCGCTACGACTTTCGTCGGACTCGCCTTTTCCTCAGCGCTACGACTTTTGTCGGGCTCGCGTTTTGTTCAAGCGCTACGACCTTAGTCGGACTCGCTTTTATCTCAGCGCTACGACTTTCGTCGGACTCGCCTTTTTCTCAGCGCTGCGACTTTCGTCGGACTCGCCTTTTTCTCGGTGCTACGACTTTCGTCGGACTCGCATTTTGTTCCAGCGCTACGACTTTCGTCGGACTCTTTCTCAGCGCTACGACCTTCGTCGGACTCGCCTTTTTGTTCGTGTACGCATACGCAGTACCTGCGGACTTTCTGTTATGACTTAGCTTAACAGTTACAAGAACAATGAAACCGATATAGGAGAAAAGCAACTCGCGACAAAATTTTGAGGCTAGGAATTTTGACAGGTATGATTTTCATAAAGTATTCGCCTCCTTTTCTCTCCCACAGAAAGCTGGGGACAATGTAGCTGTCAAACTAGGACAAAATGTTAAAGTCATTCACAAAATGAACTTTGAGTGATTTGAGTTCATTTCTGACGTAACAATTTTCTCCTATATTGAAGAAAACGCATTCAAAGACAATTCTTTTCTCTACCCAAAACTTCGGGATTTCTCTATCCATTCTGCCAGAAAAAGAATGTAAAGGCAGAATTGCAGGAATCATCACAACCAGGGGCGCCGACTTTGGGGGGGCACAGCACTTTTTGCCCCCCCTAAAATTTGGCTGGGGGGGCAGCCCATACATTGTGCCCCCCCAGAAATTTTGGAAGTAAAATATTCTTATTTCAAATATAAAAAAAAAACAGAAATAATTGAAAATAATATCTAAAACTTAAATGGAACATTGTTTGTACACACTGATAGAATTCTTGTAAGCGAATCCGCAAAATAGTTCAAAAACATTTGTTGTTTTCGAAATCGCTGAAATTTTTTGAACAAAATTGTTTACAATTTTCTGGATTTAGATGCATTTTTTCTAAATCGACCACGTTTTATCTATACCACTGTGCTCTCTAGGAAAATCAGTAAGCTTAGTTCACAGTGGCATCGGTATATGATTTGAGAGATGTCGTCAACATAGATTTTACGGATTTGCTAAAAATATTTCTATCTGTGCATCTGTGCACCTCATCTACAATAAAACTTAAGCAAACTCTTGCGAAAACAATCATCAAGTTTTCAACCGCAACATTCTGCGATTTGCCATTGTAGATCAGGATTTAGCGAGTATAAACTGAAACACTTTTCAAAATGGGCATTTGTTGACTGCTTTACATTTACAAAAATGCTGATAAATTCGATAATTTTTTGGGTAATTTTAGAAAGGATTTGAAAAAATTTCAAATACAATTGTTATCCGTTAACCGTTCTATACCAATTTTAGCTGAAAAATACAATTGTTTCAAAAAAAGTAAATTTTTGAAAACTAGCGCACCGCTTTACTGAGAAACCGCCGAATTTAAACATAATCTGAGAACTTTCCACATTATAATCTAAAAAACACAAGTGTATCGCCTTCTGCAATTTATGATCGATTAAAAAAAAATAAAAAGGCTATAGAAATTAACTGCACCCTAAAAAAATATGCCAAAAATCAGATGTAAAAAATAATACTAGAAAAAGAAAATTATCAGGAAATCAGCATTATTGAGTATTGGGAATCCATTTTAAAACGTTTTTGATCGTATTCGTAAATTCTTAAATTCTTAAATTCTTAAATTCTTAAATTCTTAAATTCTTAAATTCTTAAATTCTTAAATTCTTAAATTCTTAAATTCTTAAATTCTTAAATTCTTAAATTCTTAAATTCTTAAATTCTTAAATTCTTAAATTCTTAAATTCTAAATTCTAAATTCTTAAATTCTTAAATTCTTAAATTCTTAAATTCTTAAATTCTTAAATTCTTAAATTTAAATTCTTAAATTCTTAAATTCTTAAATTCTTAAATTCTTAAATTCTTAAATTCTTAAATTCTTAAATTCTTAAATTCTTAAATTCTTAAATTCTAAATTCTTAAATTCTTAAATTCTTAAATTCTTAAATTCTTAAATTCTTAAATTCTTAAATTCTTAAATTCTTAAATTCTTAAATTCTTAAATTCTTAAATTCTTAAATTCTTAAATTCTTAAATTCTAAATTCTTAAATTCTTAAATTCTTAAATTCTTAAATTCTTAAATTCTTAAATTCTTAAATTCTTAAATTCTTAAATTCTTAAATTCTTAAATTCTTAAATTCTTAAATTCTTAAATTCTTAAATTCTTAAATTCTTAAATTCTTAAATTCTTAAATTCTTAAATTCTTAAATTCTTAAATTCTTAAATTCTTAAATTCTTAAATTCTTAAATTCTTAAATTCTTAAATTCTTAAATTCTTAAATTCTTAAATTCTTAAATTCTTAAATTCTTAAATTCTTAAATTCTTAAATTCTTGAATTCTTAAATTCTTAAATTCTTAAATTCTTAAATTCTTAAATTCTTAAATTCTTAAATTCTTAAATTCTTAAATTCTTGAAAAATTAATTGATGTATCATAATTTTTAAATTTTCGATTTTAAAAACATTGAATTTTATTGTTATTTCTAAATTTCTGATTGCTTAAATTTCTGAATTTCTGCTTTTGATTTCTTATCATTTTCAAGCCATGAGTTTTTTTATTCCGTATTTTTTTTTTAATTTTGGAGTATTGAATATTGTGTATCTGTTATTTTTTCTAAATTGCAGATTTGAAAAATGGATTTTTTAATTTCTGAAGTTTAAATTATTTATTTTTATTATTGACTGTTACTTCTAGATAATAAGTGAGAATATGCCAATGAGAAGGAATTCGCCTTCCAAACATATTAAAAATTCCGCACAATCAACATTCTCAATCTTGTTTTGATTAATTATCTTTTTCTTGAAAAAAGGGATTCCACATGAAAAAAATCTTATCACATCGTAATAAAATTATTAAAATTCGTGATATACAATAAACTTTAACATCTAATCGCCAGTCTTACCTATCGATTCCAAAAACAACCGTGCCCCCCCAACATATTGGACTAGTCGGCGCCCCTGATCACAACCTATTACAACTGTCTAATAATCTTTAAAACAAAAAGGGTTCACGAAAACGCTTAAGGAAAGCAGCACTGTTGGAAGTCAAGCCCAAGTGCGGCCCTTGAAAATTAGATTATGTAAGCTTTAGGTTAACGCAGTAGGCCATGCCGCATGCAAACCTTTATAAAAACACCACCCACCGTGCATTCCTTCTCTTCCTCGAATAAACGAAAACTCGCCAAGCAACGAATTCTTGGTTCTTTTCTCCTCCCTCTTTGGCTTGCATTCACTGCCGCCGCAGTTCATTTGCCACTTTATGCGACCACGTTTTTGGCAAATGCTATGATTATGCAACAAAATCCTTCACCACAGTTCACAGTGGCCAATTTATTTGTCAAATTGCCGCTCACTCACCTCAACCTCACCTTTTCTTCCCCAGTCATAAAATTTCTTTGCACTTTTCACTCAATTTTGACAAAGGACTTTGTCTTAAAGCTCTATCTGCGGTGTCAATGCAAAATTTTTCGAAAATGTAGCGTTACCGTCGCAAGCCCTCGGCGTGACATTCTGTTTCTGTTGCGTAGATGCCGTGAAAACTATTTAAGCTAAAAGTTAGCCTCTGGAGGATTTAGTGTCCATCAGACTTTCATCAAAGACGGACCTTACGTTGGGAATTTTATTGCTCACACACACACGCAGGTGGTGCATGAACTTGAGAGGAGGTCCAAGAAGTTATTGATGGTAGCCAGAACGGTCACCGGAATACCGAAATTATTGGGAACAATTTGGTAGGATATCGGCCACACCCGGAGTGGCCAGTGCCCTGTAGGAAGGTTCTACCGGGAGGACATTTACGGAACCATACAAATTTGGGCAATATGGGTATCAAAATTCATGGTTTTTGATACTGGTAATGAAAATGACCATTTTGGCAGGATTGGCCACACCCGGAGTGGCCATTGCCCTGAGGAAGGTCCTACCGGGAGGACATTTACGGAACCATACAAATTTGGGCAATATGGGTATCAAAATTCATGGTTTTGATACTGGTAATGAAAATGACCATTTTGTCAGGATTGGCCACACCCGGAGTGGCCATTGCCCTGAGGAAGGTTCTACCGGAAGGACATTTACGGAACCATACAAATTTGGGCAATATGGGTATCAAAATTCATGGTTTTTGAAACTGGTAATGAAAATGGTCATTTTGACTGGATTGGCCACACCCGGAGTGGCCAGTGCCCTCGGAAAGGTTCTACCGTGGGGACATTAATCGAACCATACGACTTGGGGCAATATGGGTATCAAAATTCATGGTTTTGAAACTGGTAATGAAAATGGCCATTTTGACTGGATTGGCCACACCCGGAGTGGCCAGTGCCCTCGGGAAGGTTCTACCGGGAGGACATTTACGGAACCATACAAATTTGGGCAATATGGGTATCAAAATTCATGGTTTTGATACTGGTAATGAAAATGGCCATTTTGACTGGATTGGCCACACCCGGAGTGGCCATTGCCCTGAGGAAGGTTCTACCGGAAGGACATTTACGGAACCATACAAATTTGGGCAATATGGGTATCAAAATTCATGGTTTTTGAAACTGGTAATGAAAATGGCCATTTTGACTGGATTGGCCACATCCGGAGTGGCCAGTGCCCTCGGAAAGGTTCTACCGTGGGGACATTAATCGAACCATACGACTTGGGGCAATATGGGTATCAAAATTCATGGTTTTTGAAACTGGTAATGAAAATGGCCATTTTGACTGGATTGGCCACACCCGGAGTGGCCATTGCCCTGAGGGAAGGTTCTACCGGGAGGACATTTACGGAACCATACAAATTTGGGCAGTATGGGTATCAAAATTCATGGTTTTTGATACTGGTAATGAAAATGACCATTTTGGCAGGATTGGCCACACCCGGAGTGGCCATTGCCCTGAGGAAGGTCCTACCGGGAGGACATTTACGGAACCATACAAATTTGGGCAATATGGGTATCAAAATTCATGGTTTTGAAACTGGTAATGAAAATGGCCATTTTGACTGGATTGGCCACACCCGGAGTGGCCAGTGCCCTCGGAAAGGTTCTACCGTGGGGACATTAATCGAACCATACGACTTGGGGCAATATGGGTATCAAAATTCATGGTTTTTGAAACTGGTAATGAAAATGGCCATTTTGACTGGATTGGCCACACCCGGAGTGGCCATTGCCCTGAGGAAGGTCCTACCGGGAGGACATTTACGGAACCATACGACTTGGGGCAATATGGGTATCAAAATTCATGGTTTTTGAAACTGGTAATGAAAATGGCCATTTTGACTGGATTGGCCACACCCGGAGTGGCCATTGCCCTGAGGGAAGGTTCTACCGGGAGGACATTTACGGAACCATACAAATTTGGGCAATATGGGTATCAAAATTCATGGTTTTTGATACTGGTAATGAAAATGACCATTTTGGCAGGATTGGCCACACCCGGAGTGTCCATTGCCCTGAGGGAAGGTTCTACCGGGAGGACATTTACGGAACCATACAAATTTGGGCAATATGGGTATCAAGTTCATGGTTTTTGAAACTGGTAATGAAAATGGCCATTTTGACTGGATTGGCCACACCCGGAGTGGCCAGTGCCCTGAGGGAAGGTTCTACCGGGAGGACATTTACGGAACCATACACATTTGGGCAATATGGGTATCAAAATTCATGGTTTTTGATACTGGTAATGAAAATGACCATTTTGGCAGGATTGGCCACACCCGGAGTGGCCATTGCCCTGAGGGAAGGTCCTACCGGGAGGACATTTACGGAACCATACAAATTTGGGCAATATGGGTATCAAAATTCATGGTTTTTGAAACTGGTAATGAAAATGGCCATTTTGACTGGATTGGCCACACCCGGAGTGGCCATTGCCCTGAGGGAAGGTTCTACCGGGAGGACATTTACGGAACCATACAAATTTGGGCAATATGGGTATCAAAATTCATGGTTTTTGAAACTGGTAATGAAAATGGCCATTTTGACTGGATTGGCCACACCCGGAGTGGCCATTGCCCTGAGGGAAGGTCCTACCGGGAGGACATTTACGGAACCATACGACTTGGGGCAATATGGGTATCAAAATTCATGGTTTTTGAAACTGGTAATGAAAATGGCCATTTTGACTGGATTGGCCACACCCGGAGTGGCCAGTGCCCTCGGGAAGGTTCTACCGGGAGGACATTTACGGAACCATACAAATTTGGGCAATATGGGTATCAAAATTCATGGTTTTTAATACTGGTAATGAAAATGGCCATTTTGACTGGATTGGCCACACCCGGAGTGGCCATTGCCCTGAGGGAAGGTTCTACCGGAAGGACATTTACGGAACCATACAAATTTGGGCAATATGGGTATCAAAATTCATGGTTTTTGAAACTGGTAATGAAAATGGCCATTTTGACTGGATTGGCCATACCCGGAGTGGCCAGTGCCCTCGGAAAGGTTCTACCGTGGGAACATTAATCGAACCATACGACTTGGGGCAATATGGGTATCAAAATTCATGGTTTTTGAAACTGGTAATGAAAACGGCAATTTTGACTGGATTGGCCACACCCGGGTGGCCAGTGCCCTCAAGGTTCTACCGTGGGGACATTAATCGAACCATACGACTTGGGGCAATATGGGTATCAAAATTCATGGTTTTTTAATCTGGTAATGAAAATGGCCATTTTGACCGGATTGGCCACACCCGGAGTGGCCAGTGCCCTCGGGAAGGTTCTACCGGGGGGACATTAATCGAACCATACGACTTAGGGCAATATGGGTATCAAAATTCATGGTTTGGCAACTACGGGTGTGGCCAATCCGGGTGTGGCCAATCCGGTCAAAATTGTCATTTTCATTACCAGTTTCAAAAACCATGAATTTGGATTCCCATATTGCCCCAAGTCGTATGGTTCGATTAATGTAGAACAGGGCACTGACCACTCCGGGTGTCCAATCCGGTCAAAATGGCCATTTTCATTACAAGTTTCAAAACCATGAATTTTGATACCCATATTGCCCCAAATCGTATGGTTCGATTAATCTCCCCGGTAGAACCTTCCCAGGGCAATTGCCACTCCGGGTGTGGCTAATCCGGTCAAAATGGCCATTTTCATTACCAGTTTCAAAACCATGAATTTTGATACCCATATTGCCGTCGTATGGTTCGATTAATGTCCCCACGGTAGAACCTTCGCGAGGGCACTGGCCACTCCGTGTGGCCAATCCAGTCATTTTCACTACCAGTTTCAAAACCATGAATTTTGATACCCATATTGGCCCAAGTCGTATGGTTCGATTAATGTCCCCATGGTAGAACCTTCCCGAGGGCACTGGCCGGGTGTGGCCAATCAATCAAAATGGCCATTTTCATTACCAGTTTCAAAACCATTTTTGATACCCATATTGGCCCAAGTCGTATGGTTCGAATAATGTCCCCGGTAGAACCTTCCGAGGGGCCACTCCGGGTGTGGCCAATATCCTATAAATGTGGTCCCAAGCCCATTGCCCCAAATCATTCTGGTCCGGTGACCGTCCTTACAATCTTCATAAGAACAGAATTCCTCCCAATTTAGTGCACAAACTGTGTCTTTCAATGTGTGCGTGTGTGTGTGAGCAATAAAATTACCAACGTGGATCCGCTTTTGTCGAAACCTCGTAAGGCACTGAATTTTTCTGAGGCTATCTGTTAGCTTAAATAGTTCGCATGAAATGTGGCAACATGGTGCAAATTTTGCCTCCTCTCCTGTTTACGTGGAACTGTCACGCGAGAATGTTGCACCACTGTTGCCACATTTCATGCGAACTATTTAAGCTAACAGATAGCCTCAGAAAATTCAGTGCCTTACGAGGTTTCGACAAAAGCGGATCCACGTTGGTAATTTTATTGCTCACACACACACACGCACACATTGAAAGACACAGTTTGTGCACTAAATTGGGAGGAATTCTGTTCTTATGAAGATTAAGACGGTCACCAGACCAGAATGATTTGGGGCAATGAAATTGGGACCACATTTATAGGATATTGACCACACCCGGAGTGGCCAGTGCCCTCGGGAAGGTTCTACCGGGGGGACATTATTCGAACCATACGACTTGGGCCAATATGGGTATCAAAATTCATGATTTTTGAAACTGGTAATGAAAATGGCCATTTTGACCGGATTGGCCACACCCGGAGTGGCAATTGCCCTCGGGAAGGTTTTATCGGGGGGACATTAATCGAACTATTCGACTTGGGGCAATATGGGTACCAAAATTCATGGTTTTTGATACTGGACATGAAAATTACCATTTTGATTGGACATTTTCCGAACCATACTTGTTTTGGAAATTTATTTCCACAGAGGCGCCAAAGATTGAAAACATTTTATAGGAATAAATTATTTAGGATTAAAGACATAGGCAATGTTTTAATAATATAAAATAAAATAGAATATTTTTCAGGAGTTTTGTACAAAGTTCTTTGTCATATTGGTCATGTAGAACATAACCACCTGCACCTTTTTTTATTGTAAAAAAAACAACACAATCGGGAGCAAAGTTTTTGCTACCGACTGCGCCAATTGCAGAATCCGAACTGAGCACGCATCACTTGAGCGCTACTTGTCAAACTACGCTCCGGTAACTCACGCTCTCAGCGATTGCAGCACTCATTCTCGCCTGCTGTCAAATACTCTCAGAAGCATGACAATATAGGGGAGCATGGCGTATAATGGTTAGGTTATGTCTTGACTCTACATTACCCATTTTGAGTCCCTTGGACGTTCCCCCATTCATTTCAGGTTTTTACCTGACACTGGGTCTAGTCGGGCATAAACCAGGCAAGTCGGTCCTCTACGGAGGTGGTGCATAAACCGTTTGCTAATTAACAAACCCTTGGGACGGTTATCGGACGGATTCCTTCGTGGCTACAATTTGCGTACCACACGTTGTTCTTGTTGAAAGTAAACAGTGTTCACCTATACACCTCCTCCTTGGCGCGCCGTTTCTGCACCAACCTTCTGTTGCGTTGCCTCGGCGAGTGCACGGCATCATTCCCGCTCAAAACGTTGTCGCGTGCGGTTCGATTTCTCGCTAAACAAAATAAAACGTTCTTTTGTAAAAGTTAAACGCGAGTGTGTTTTCCTTTCGCCGATTCTCGTCTCGTCGCGGTAATCCGCTGTGCATTCCGGACAAAAGTCCGTCAGGTTATGGGCCCAGAAGTGGACGAGTTTTGGTGAAAGAGGACGATTCCACAGGTACTCGCTGGTGCTCCGCGTCGCGCGCGGTGCACGGGAAAAAGTGAGGTTGGAATCGGGGCGAAAGTTTGTTCGCGTGTTGGACAAAAGTGCGTGCAAACAAAAAGACAAAAGTGCTAGTAAAGATGGCCGATCCGAAGACCGGAATCACCCGGTTGAACGAGGCCAACTGGTCCACGTGGAAGCTGCGGATGGAGGCGCTGCTGGATACGGAAGAGCTGTGGGACGTGATCGAGGAAGAAGTCCCCGCAGCGGAGCAACAGGATGCTGTCTGGACCCGGAAGGACCGGAAGGCGCGAGGTCATCTGATCGTTGCGTTGGAGGACAGCCAGCTGCGGCATATTAAGGGCAAGGTTCACGCGCGGGACATCTTCGGGGCTCTCAAGGCCCACCACGAACAGGCGACGCGCTCCGTCCGTGTTTCGCTGCTGAAGAAAATGTGTGCGCTCATTCTCCCGGATGGCGGCGACCTTGTGGCGCATCTGCGCGAGTTCGAGGTTCTCTTCGACCGTCTGGAAGCGGCCGGAACGTCGCTCGACACGGACACCCTGATCTGCATGCTGCTTCGAAGCCTCCCGTCGTCGTACGATGGGGTCGTGACCGCGCTGGATTGCCTCGCGGACGATGACATTTCTCTTGAAATTGTCAAGGCAAAGCTGGAAGATGAGTACAGCCGGCAGCAGGAACGGAAGGGAGGTTCTCGCCAGGTGGAGAAAGCGATGCGGACTGCAGAAAGCAAGAACCGGAAGAAGCCGCCGAAGTGCTTCAACTGTGGGCAGCTTGGACACTTCAAGGGGAACTGCCCGAAGCTCGGCGGCGACCAGAAGAAGGGCGGAAGTTCGCCCAAGCCAGACGGTGGTGGAGGCGCGAAGGCGAAGGCCGCGCAGAACGATGCGCGGGGCGTCGCGTTCACCGTCGGAGGGAAGCAAACTGCCTGCTGGGTGATCGACAGTGGTGCCAGCGCTCACATGACCAACGACCGGGAGTTCTTCGAGTCGCTGCGTGAGTTCGCCGGTGGCAATATCACGCTGGCGGACGGTAAGAAGACGGAGATCCAGGGAGAGGGCGCGGAACAGTGTTTGGCATCGACGGTGAAGGAAGAAAAGTGAAACTCGATGTCCAAGAAGTGAAGTACGTGCCGGGACTGTCCACGAACCTGATCTCGGTCGGGAAACTGGCCAACAAAGACTACAGTGTAGTGTTCGACAAAGTGAGCTGTTCGGTAGTGAGTGACAGTAAAGTGATCGCCACGGGTGGACGCCACGGAGGGCTCTACTACTTGCGCCAAGCGGAGGAGGAATCGATGGTGGCCGCCGAACGTCGGCACAAAGTAGATTGCCAGCACCAGTGGCACCGACGGCTTGGTCATCGCGACTGGGCAGCGGCGGAGAAGCTTGTCAAGGACGAGCTGGCCACGGGGATGAAGGTAACGGACTGCGGTCTGAGACTGGAGTGTGAGTGCTGTATGGAGGGGAAGTCTGCTCGGCTTCCGTTTCCACCGGTCATCGACCGGAAGTCGTCGAAGGTGCTGGACATCGTCCACACCGACCTGTGGGGACCGATAAAAACCGTTACGCCAAGCGGTAATCGGTACGTGATGACGATGATTGACGACTACAGCCGCTTCACAGTCATCTACCTCCTGAAGCAGAAGTCGGAGGCGGCCGATCGGATCAAAGAGTACGTCCGTTGGGTGGAGAACCTGTTTGGTCGCAAGCCGCGGGTGGTGAGGTCGGATGGAGGGGGAGAGTACGACAACCGTGAACTCCGCACCTACTACAAGGCGGAAGGGATCAAGCCTCAGTTTACCACCGCGCATTCCCCGCAGTCGAACGGCGTCGCTGAACGAAAGAACAGATCGTTGACGGAAATGGCCACCTGCATGCTGAACGACGCAGTGCTGGACATGCGATTCTGGGGCGAAGCCATGATCACGGCCGCGTACCTGCAGAACAGAACGCCGTCCAGATCGATCCAAGGCACCCCTTACGAGCTCTGGTGGGGACGAAAGCCCGACTTGAAACATCTTCGGGTGTTCGGCAGCGAAGCGTACGTTCATGTCCCGGGTGTCAATCGTGGCAAGCTGGACAGTAAGGCAAGGAAGCTGGTGTTCGTCGGGTACGCATTCGAGCAAAAAGCGTATCGTTTCGTAGACGTGGAGACGGACAAGATCACCGTTAGCCGTGATGCCAGATTTCTCGAGCTGGGCAACGGCACGTCAACGGTGGAGTGGTCAACGGACAACCCAGATGAGGAGATTCAGCTGAAGCCGTTCGTCGTCAAGAAGGAGGAGCTCAAAGAGGAGGACGCCATCGAAGAGGACACGGCTGGTGACGATGTCGCTGGCGGCCAGATCAGCGAAAGTGACGACGAAGAGTTTCAAGAGGCAGAAAGCACCCCAAACGCAAGCCCTCGTCGGTCGACAAGATCGAATCTTGGTACTCGGCCGCGTTACCTGGATGACTTCGAGCTGGAAAACGCTGTCGGGATCGCGGCGTGCGCTGTGGAGGAACCCGTCGATCACAAGGAAGCGCTGAAGGAGCCCGTTTGGCGGACGGCGATGCTGGACGAACTTGAGTCACACCAGAAAAACGGAACGTGGAAGCTGGTTCAGCTACCGGAAGGACGGAAAGCGATCGGGTCGAAGTGGATCTACAAAGTGAAGCGAGACGAGAACAACCAGATCGTGAAGTTCAAAGCCAGACTTGTCGCGCAGGGCTATGCGCAGCAATCTGGAGTGGACGTGGAGGACGTGTTCGCACCTGTCACACGTCAAGCAACCTTCCGAACGTTCCTCACGGTGGCGCTGAAGCATGGAATGACCGTGCGACATCTGGACATAAAGACCGCCTATCTTTATGGGTCACTCGAAGAAGAAGTGTACATGCGCCAACCGCCGGGATTCCAGGAACCCGGGAAGGAGCAGCTCGTGTGCCGGCTTCAACGCAGTATCTACGGATTGCGGCAGTCGGCTCGCTGCTGGAACAAGCGCTTGGATGGAGTACTCGTGAAGCTTGGCTTCGAGGCGGCCGCAGCAGATCCCTGCTTGTACGTCAACCATCGCGGACAAGCCAAGGTGTTGCTGATGGTGTACGTCGATGATCTTTTGATCGCCTCGACGGACGAACGGAAGATGGCGGAGACTTGTACTGGATTGAATGCGGAGTTCGAGCTGACTGATCTCGGCGAGGTTCGTCATTTCCTTGGAGTCGAGGTGAAGCGCGAAGCCGACGTGTACAAGCTGAGTCTGAAGAACTACACCAACAAGCTGCTCAAGGATTTCGGCATGGAGCAGTGCAAGGCTGCCAAGACGCCGATGGATCCGGCCTACCTGAAGGTGGAGGAAGCTGGAGAAGAATTCACAGATTCGACGAAGTATCGTAGCCTCGTCGGAGGTCTGCTTTACTTGGCCATTGTTGCCAGACCGGATATTGCTGCTGCGGCGGCGATTCTCGGCCGGCGATTCAGCGCACC
This sequence comes from Culex quinquefasciatus, assembly GCF_015732765.1. Classification (NCBI taxonomy): domain Eukaryota; kingdom Metazoa; phylum Arthropoda; class Insecta; order Diptera; family Culicidae; genus Culex; species Culex quinquefasciatus. The sequence continues at coordinate 102,356,633 of NC_051862.1, read as the reverse complement.
CCGCGAGTGCGACTGGACTGCCGCGAAGCGAGTGCTACGATATGTGCAAGGTACCCAGGACTATCGACTACAACTCGGCGGGGACAAGAACCAGGACCTTGTCGGTTTCTCTGACGCAGACTGGGCCGGAGACGCCGAGAGCCGTCGATCGACGTCCGGGATGTTGTTCCAGTACGGAGGAGGAAGCATCACGTGGGCGAGCCGTCGCCAACCTTGCGTGACGCTTTCATCGATGAAGAGTGAGTACGTCGCCCTCTGCGAGTCGTGCCAAGAAGCGGTGTGGCTCAGACAACTTCTCCGTGACTTCGGAGAGCAACAAGACAACCCGACGGTCATCAACGAAGACAACCAAGGCTGCTTGGCGTTTGTGCGTTCCGAACGAACGAGCCGACGATCCAAGCACATCGACACGAAGCAGAAGTACATCCACGAGTTGTGCCTGAGGAAGGAGATCAAGCTGGAGTATTGCCCAACCGACCAGATGACTGCTGACGTGTTGACGAAACCGTTGGGGCCAACGAAGCACCGGGAGTTCTGCGAACTACTCGGACTCGGGCAGCATCAGTGAGAAGGTTCACACTGAGGGGGAGTGTTGAAAGTAAACAGTGTTCACCTATACACCTCCTCCTTGGCGCGCCGTTTCTGCACCAACCTTCTGTTGCGTTGCCTCGGCGAGTGCACGGCATCATTCCCGCTCAAAACGTTGTCGCGTGCGGTTCGATTTCTCGCTAAATAAAATAAAACGTTCTTTTGTAAAAGTTAAACGCGAGTGTGTTTTCCTTTCGCCGATTCTCGTCTCGTCGCGGTAATCCGCTGTGCATTCCGGACAAAAGTCCGTCAGTTCTAAGTGAAAATTGTTGTCAAAGAAGCTGTAATCGAGCTCGTAATCGAATCGATCCCATAATCGAGGTCGTTTGTCCAGGTGTAGCTGGACTGCTCCATTCGGCGTGCTGTTCGGGTATCGTAGTCAATCCAGTCAGCTTTCCATAGCCGTTTATTGCCGAGTGTGCGCCATCCGAAAAAAAAAAAAAATCCATAATTGTCTTTAAGATTGGGACTACATGAAGCTGAGCTAGATGCTAACTCATCTCGTGATGAGCCTCGGTTTGCTCAGTACCAGCGAGGAGATTGGCTGAGATTGCCTTAACCTCCTCGAGGATTTCGTTGACAGCAGGGCAAGGGTCATTCGTGTTGATATTCTAAAGTCTTTCACCGATCATGCTCTGACTGAGTGACGGAGGTCAGTTCGTCGATTTTGACCAACGTACTGGCGTTGTCCGACCGAGCCACGTAGCCGAGTGGTAACGCTTCCGCCTCGTAAGCGGTAGATCGGGGTTCAAATCCCGGCTCGGACCAACACAACTGGTGATCGTTCCCTTCTGGATTCGATTGCTTAGTAAAGGGAAGGTATTGCAGATTGCAGCGATGTTTAGACAATCGTGCAACTTGTGGAAAGCTCTATACAAAAGTGCACACCTCAAACTACAGCAGAAAAAAACTGTCTAAGACACACACCCCAGTTTGAAACTGTTCTAAAGTGTTCGAAAGCAACAAAGCTCAGTCGAGACACGCACCACTCTAGGCGAGCGGGGGGGAGAAGGGGTAGGATTTCAACTGTGCAAATATTTTGTGTGCAGTTATGATTTGCAAGGGTGGAGAATTTGGTGCAAAATATGCAATAGTTTATCGTCACAAACTGGACCTTATCAAGACACCTTAGGAAGACAACCTACACAGCTAAAAAAGTAGTAATCCAGCTGCGTGTAAAGGCCTGGGTGTAAAATATATATTGCATTATTTTATGCAATTTTATGTGATTCTACACCCTGAAATATGTAGCCCATCAGTATGGAAAACCTACTTGACCGAAATGTCAAGCTCATATATGCGTTTATCCTTACAGCTTCTCATCGGTTTGATGGCCGAGTGGGCTAAGGCGCCAGTCCTTACTGTTGGTACTGGGTTTGAATCCCGTCGGTTGCAACTTTTTTTTGTGTGTTTGCAAAAATTGTACATGCAGTTTGTAATATTAAAAAATAAAATTCGGTTTTATTTGTGAATAATCAAATAACAATTTGTACATATTATGAACCTAACAGAGTTTTTGTGTTCATTTCAGCTGTGTGTTACGTCTTAATTTGGTTTAGAGCAATTATTACTACTAATTAAATGTACAAACAAGAGTAAGAAAAAGTTTTCAAAAAACTTACGCAATTGCTAATGATAGGGGATAGGAATAGAAAAAGCTTACAACTAGATCACTGCAAAATTTAATCAATTATAGATGTGCTTGATCATCAGCTCCCCAAGGGCCAGGAATTGCTCCGCTTTGTTACGGCAGGTCCGGAACCGCGTCATCATCTCTCCCGCGAGAGCAAAGAACTCCGGCAGAGTAAAGAGATCTTCCCCGGTGACTTCTTGCTGGGCCGCATTGAGCGACCACGCTGGCGAACGATCGACCCCATCCAGGAGGGAACGCTGGGTTGTCCGCTGGAACCGTACGATGACCAGCAGCCGGTACGGTTACGCTCGTACTTCGCTGAGGAGGATGGGACGCTGCTGCATTCTTTTTCCTCTTTTCCTGCTCCTCGAGGTAGGTTTTCCGTGCGCTGCATCCACGGTAGTTGCTGGTATGGTTACCTCCACAGTTGGCGCACTTGATGCGCGCCTTGATTTGCTCTGCCTTGTCCCCCAAGTCCGCCTTGCACGGCAGTGCGCACGCCTCCGAGAGGTGTGTTTCACCGCACTTCACGCAGTGGGGCGGGAGGTTGCAGTTCCGCGAGCCGTGGCCAAATTTCTGGCAACGGTGGCATTGCGCTGCGTCCGTCGGGTTCTTTGAGTAAAACCGCCAGTTTACCCAAAAACCGTCCAACGCCTTAGTTTTCCGCAGGTCTTGAATTTTGACGGTGCCGCGGTCGAAGTACAACAGGTACAGTGTGTGTGTACCTGTGACCGTTGTCTTCCGCGAGAGGACTTTTATGTCACGCGGCGTAATTCCAGCACCCGAGAGGTCCTTCTTTAGGTCGGAGATCGGGCGATCTTGGTACCCCTGCAAGACGACCTTCACGGCAGTCTTCTGCACGGGGTCGAATGTGTAGAACTTGAAGTTTTTATTCTTCAATTTCTCCACAACCAGGTTGAAATTCTTGCTGTCAAATGTGTAGACTTGCACTGACGACTTACCGATTTTCAGACAATATCCGAGGCCTCCCAGCAACTCGTATTGACGAGTTCGTCCGTCAACGTGTCCAAAACATAGATTGGAGGTGGTCTACGTTCCTTTGGAGAATTGTTCGTTTTTGACGTCGACACTTTCTTCCGTGCACGTCCATCGTATTCGTCGTCGTCGGTAGTGCTGCTACCGTCGGTGTTGTTGTTGTTTTCTTCGTCGTCGCTCAGCATCTGGAACTCGTTCCTGATGGGAATGTTGGCGGATGTTGACGTGTTGGTCGTGGCACCGGAAGTACCGGAACGGGTTCGCACTGGTGATCTTGGAACATATCCGGGATGTAGTAACTTTTTGTCGATGCCTTCTGCGCTCACGCTCCCCTGCGCGATGGCGGTCGACACGGCGTTGGCTTGTTTACCTTTTTGCACGCGGCCGGTAGACGAACGTCGCGGGTTTTTCGAGGCCGCACTCGAACTGCCACGGCCACGGCCGGCCTTTGGCATGCTGCAGGAGCAAACTCGCGGGTAATCACGGTAGACTACGGTGGAAAATTTCGAAAAAACTATAGAGCACTGAGCACTTGACTGCTGCTTGCTCTCGTGCGTACACGAAGAGTGTGTAATATTAAGTGTTCATTTTGACGAATGTGCATGCTTTTGCATGCGATTTTACCATCGGATTTTTTTCTGTGTATGGAATGTTAATATTAACCTTAACATGTTTACATTAAGTTGATTAATAAACTGTCACTGAATCCGTATTGTAAATGCCGGCCCCGATACTCTTCAAGGGTGTTCCCCTCAAGAACAGGGAAAGATCTACTTTATTTACTGGCGTTGTCCGTTGGTGATACGTCATCTAAAATTGACGAAACTTTTTTGCATACATTTAATGTAGAGTCGTCGATTTTGATATCCAACCTGTTGAGTTGCTACAGCTGCATTTCGCCAAAGAGGGTAGCAATGCCCTCATATTCACCTTGAATAGTTTCGATTTTATTGTCAATTTGCTTGAAAGCATTGCAAGCCTTAAAGTTAGCATCAATCATAGCCTCGATATTGCCAGTCAGCTTTTGCTGTTGCAGGAGAACGGCGCAAACTGTGACTTCAATCGCAACAACTCCCTGGCAGTCTCGCACAGCGGGATCATATATTTAGTTATTTCGTTCTCGTAGTTCCTCTGTGTCCTAGCCAGTGGTGTCACGGTTCGCTTATGAGCGTATCATAACCACTCAATCGACGAACCTATCGGGTGAGCGCTTATCGAACGCTCAGAGCGGTGGGTTTGAACGGTTCGCGAACCAAAATTTCGATCATCATTTCTCTGCTCGCTTGCCGCTCCGCTCTGAACGGAGTAAAGAGAACGTTCAGCGGACGGTTCGCCAACGGAGAATGTAGGCACTGATAGAAAAACTTATTTGTTTTTATTCTTTACTCCCACAACATTGTTCAAATTTGTTAACGATAAAGTTATCAAGGGACCATCCATAAACTACGAAATCCAGGACATCCCAATGAGTTGTTGCAGCCATGCTCTGTAGCCCTCCATAGTAACTTAAGCCGTCTGCCGTAGCCTTCTGTTGTCAAAATCATGAAATGTTTTTCTCTGAGTGCTGTTTTTTTAGCTCTTCTTGCGAACCGCTCATTGATGGTCCCTCTCACTCTCATTCGCGATGAGAGAGCACTTGAGCGTCATGACGTATCGTTTGAACCACGATTCGAGAGAGCGAACCGTGACACCACCCTCAGCGGTGCAGCGCATGCAGCATGGAAACTTCTGCCATACGAACCGGAACACTGCATCAAGTGCGATGCGTTGGTGATTGGGCAGTTGTCGATACGGCAAAGCATTTTTGAGTTTAGAGGGTTAAGTCGACACAGAAAAAATGAATAAATTTGCGGTTTATGCTTACATTTCAAAAATCGCGCGGGACGTCACGGAGTTAAATCACCATGAATCCTGTGTCTCAACTTTAAATAAGTATCCTTGACTGTTTAAAAAAATAATGTGGATTGAATAGGGGAAAGTGGGGCAAGTGTTACAAGCTAAGGAAATGCTCGTTATAACCAGGGCTGCGGAGTCGGGTCATATTTCGAACGACTCCGACTCCGACTCCGGCTTTCTGAGTTAAGCCGATTCCGACTTCGACTCCGGCTCCGGCATTCAGTACGAACCGACTCCGGCTCCGACTCCGACTCCGGCCTACCAACTATAGCCGACTCCGACTCCGACTCCGACTCCGACTCCGACTCCAGCTTTCAACAAATTGATGACTCCGGCTCCGACTCCGACTCCGAAACATGCTCAATATTTAAAATACCTAAAAAAATGTATTCATAACATCACTTACATGTTCAGTTCACACTTGCGTGTATACCGTAAACCGGGTGACATTGGCAAGTTGAATTTAATACAAACAGAATCATATGGAATCACAGCTTGGTAGCGAAGTGTTCGGATTATCGCAAAAAGAAGTTTTCAACAAGTAATTAAATGTTTCAAAAGTTAACTACCTAGAATTATGAATCCATTGATAAATAGGACTATTCAAATACACAATCGAGAACGCCAAGGCAATGATGTAGAGCGAACAATTTATTCATTTTTTTATGTACATTCATAAGAAATTTGATGAATATTAACATCAACCAATCTATTTACATGGACTTTTCTGAAGAAAAATCCTTCGAAATATTTCGCAGGGCCCCGCAAATTTGTGGGAAAGAGCCCTTCTTTCATGATGCCAAATATCAGATAAACCGATTTTTTCCATCGAAATGTTTTTGGAAAAATACATCGTTAAATAAACAATTTAAATTCTATCAATGTCACCAAGATTTATGGTATTTAAAAAAAAAAGATTTATTCAAAGTTTTTTCTAGGAATCAACACGCATAGATTTTTGTAAAGAAATTGTAAACATGGATGGTGTTCAATGATTACTTAAAAATTCTTGACCACTTATTTGTAATATTTTTTTCAGCTTCAATTTTGTTTTCAACACGACACTTTGTTTTTTTTTATTTGCATGCAAAATGAGAATGTTGAGTTTCAATTAATAAATTGATATAATAGTTGATAACTTGTTGGTGGAGTTATACTGGAAATTTTACAAATGTTTTAAATACGTTAAAAACGTGTTTTAAATGTTTTTTTGTGCTGATAGTGAACCTTTGTTTTTTCCGATTTAAAAAATTTGACTACACAGCAACAATTGTTTAATATTTTATGAGTTATGACACTACAAACATGGGTAAGAGAGGATTAACAGGTTATAATTTAGTGATCATATTGAAAAAAAAAAAACACAATTAGAGCAATCCAATCAAAATAAAAATGCTTCAAAAACATGATGGTCACTGATAAATATCTCGAACCAAAAAATAAATTAAACGAAAAATTGTCAACGCAGTGCAAGCGATTCAAAAAATAAATTTAAAATATACCGTAAACTGGGGTCAATCGGGACACATGGGGCGAATTGGGACAGCAGTTTTAACCATGTTGGAGCACAATATTGTAATTTTTCTGGTTGGTTTTGGTTAGAACAGACTCAGACCAACAAAATGTGTACATCCATTTCCAAATTTAAAATCTTTAAGTGCTCTAAAAACTGCTGTCCCTATTCAGACTGTAGTCCCGATTCGCCCCAGATTACGGTATAAAAGTTTTGGGAATTGGGTCTGTAAATTTTTATGTACAACGGTAGAAAACACGATTAAAATCCATTTCAGATCAATTTTTGTTTTCATTTTAATGCAAAAATAAAATTGCAAGACAACATTTTTTCGATGGATCTACTATGGTTCCCTCGGAAAAAGCTGTCAAGTAGGAACTTTTCAGTCAAGAAGGGCCGAGATGTTCATTTTTATGAATTGATTTCTAATTTAAATTTTAAATCTTTTGGAAAATTACATCGTGAAATAAACAATTTAAATTCTATCAATGTCACCAAGATTTATGGTATTTAAAAAAAAGATTTATTCAATTTATACAAAGGGTTAATGTACTCAGGTACTCAGAAATATAAGCTTCATCGTTATAAACAACTATATTTCAAATTTAAGCTTAATTTTAGGACCAAATTAATCTGCGTTATAACAAATACTGAACAATAAATAAGATCATTAATTGTGTTAAATTTTGGATAACTCCGACTCCGGCTCCGACTCCGGGTTTATCAGGAATGTTCGACTCCGGCTCCGACTCCGACTCCAGCTCATAAAATTTAGCCGACTCCGACTCCGGCTCCGACTCCAGCTATTCGAGTTTTGACGACTCCGACTCCGACTCCGACTCCAGGTCCCCAAAAAGACCCGACTCCACCGACTCCGGCTCCGACTCCGACTCCGACTCCACAGCCCTGTTATTAATACTATAAATACTTTTAAAACTTTAAATACTTTAAATACTTTTAATACTTCCAATATTTTGAACACTTTAAATACTTCAAATCTTTTAAATCCTAAAAGACTTTAAATACCCTAAATACTATAAAAACCTTCAAAACATAAAATACTCAAAATACTTTAAATGAAAATATTTTTTTTCGAAAAGATCGAAAATTTTTACGAATGTTCCATGTTTTAACATTGTAAATCCGACCTATAGTTGCTGAGATATCGACATTAGAAAATGGTGGGCTGTTTGGGTGAGACTTATGGTACGTTCGTTTGAAGAGCCGGTGCGGCACTGAGTGCCGCACTCGTCGGTGTCAATTTTGGTTCAATCGAACGTCATTTGTCAGTGCGCGTGGAACTCGCATGAAACTGATAAAATATCGAGTGCGGCACTAGAGTTTCAGTTCCAAGATGGCGGCGAAACTCGTGCGGAACTAGCGCGAGTTTCTTCAAAGAAACACTTTGACAGCGCTAAGTGCGGCACTCAGTGTGGCACTAGCCATCAAACGAACGTACCATTAGAAACCATCAATTTTCCTGTTTTTTAACCTTTGCATGGCAATATCTCAGCAACTAAGGGTCGTATCAACTAAGTTCAATGAAGCCACATAAAGCAAAATATAGAGAATTTTCTCAGCTTTTCAAAAATATTTCTTTCAAAGATGTTTGCCCATCTTGGGCACTAATTTAAAAAAATGAAGAACTGCGACTATTTTCAAAAAAGTTACCTAAAATGGTTATAACTTGAAAACGGTGCACTTCATCAAAAATTCACTGAAGTACTTTTTGATTGCAAATTCGATTTTACATCGAAAAATGAAGTTGAAAAAATTTTGCGACCAATATTTCGTTTTTTTTGAAAAAATCTGTATTGATTCAGAAAATCATAACTCAGTCAAAGATTTTTTGCCCATTCTGGAAATTTCTGAAAAGTTGGCATTTGATGTCCTGCTAAAACATATCAAAAATTAAAAAAAAATTAAAAATAGTGTTTTTTGCAAATTAAGTTTTAGTGACAAAAAGTTAAATAAAAAATCACCATTTTTTTTACCGTGTATCATTTTTTTCAGTGTAGTCCATATCCATACCCACAACTTTGCCGAAGACACCAAATCGATCGAAAAATTCCTCCAATAGATACAGATTTTTGAACTTTCACATATCATTTTTGTATGGACAGTAGGGTGGGTACGTTTTTCAAAAAGTTTTCGGATCAAGTTTTAGTATGGTTCCCCTTGTAGGGCATGCCCATAGGGACTTTCATGCCAAATATCAGCTCATTTGGTTGTAAACTGGCTGCGCGCATCTGGGTTAAAGTTTACATGGGAATTACTATGGGAAATTGGAACTTTTTGTTCAAACGCTCCTACAGGTCTGGGAAAATCACGCGCCAACTTCTGGTATGGTCAGGCCTAAGAGGAATGGTCTGGAGAACATCTTTCCCGAAGAGAGCATATGGATTCGTTGTCCCTAGACCTGGCGCATCGGCAAACAATCCGATGTCTCCGGAATCAACGGTTTTCCCTGAAAAAGCATAAAATTTTCCTTAGCATGCTATGAAAGCTTGATGCACACTGCGACGCCATACGTCAGGCAGATACCACGTGGTTGAAATATTTGCAAAAAAAGGTGCAGGTGGTTATGTTCTACATGACCAATATGACAAAGAACTTTGTACAAAACTCCTGAAAAATATTCTATTTTATTTTATATTATTAAAACATTGCCTATGTCTTTAATCCTAAATAATTTATTCCTATAAAATGTTTTCAATCTTTGGCGCCTCTGTGGAAATAAATTTCCAAAACAAGTATGGTTCGGAAAATGTCCAATCAAAATGGTAATTTTCATGTCCAGTATCAAAAACCATGAATTTTGGTACCCATATTGCCCCAAGTCGAATAGTTCGATTAATGTCCCCCCCGATAAAACCTTCCCGAGGGCAATTGCCACTCCGGGTGTGGCCAATCCGGTCAAAATGGCCATTTTCATTACCAGTTTCAAAAATCATGAATTTTGATACCCATATTGGCCCAAGTCGTATGGTTCGAATAATGTCCCCCCGGTAGAACCTTCCCGAGGGCACTGGCCACTCCGGGTGTGGTCAATATCCTATAAATGTGGTCCCAAGCCCATTGCCCCAAATCATTCTGGTCCGGTGACCGTCCTTACAATCTTCATAAGAACAGAATTCCTCCCAATTTAGTGCACAAACTGTGTCTTTCAATGTGTGCGTGTGTGTGTGTGAGCAATAAAATTACCAACGTGGATCCGCTTTTGTCGAAACCTCGTAAGGCACTGAATTTTTCTGAGGCTATCTGTTAGCTTAAATAGTTCGCATGAAATGTGGCAACAGTGGTGCAACATTCTCGCGTGACAGTTCCACGTAAACAGGAGAGGAGGCAAAATTTGCACCATGTTGCCACATTTCATGCGAACTATTTAAGCTAACAGATAGCCTCAGAAAAATTCAGTGCCTTACGAGGTTTCGACAAAAGCGGATCCACGTTGGTAATTTTATTGCTCACACACACACGCACACATTGAAAGACACAGTTTGTGCACTAAATTGGGAGGAATTCTGTTCTTATGAAGATTGTAGACGGTCACCGACCAGAATGATTTGGGGCAATGGGCTTGGGACCACATTTATAGGATATTGGCCACACCCGGAGTGGCCAGTGCCCGAAGGTTCTACCGGGGGGACATTATTCGAACCATACGACTTGGGCCAATATGGGTATCAAAATTCATGGTTTTTGAAACTGGTAATGAAAATGGCCATTTTGACTGGATTGGCCACACCCGGAGTGGCCAGTGCCCTCGGGAAGGTTCTACCATGGGGACATTAATCGAACCATACGACTTGGGCCAATATGGTTATCAAAATTCATGGTTTTTGAAACTGGTAGTGAAAATGGCCATTTTGACTGGATTGGCCACACCCGGAGTGGCCAGTGCCCTCGCGAAGGTTCTACCGTGGGGACATTAATCGAACCATACGACTTGGGGCAATATGGGTATCAAAATTCATGGTTTTTGAAACTGGTAATGAAAATGGCCATTTTGACCGGATTAGCCACACCCGGGTGGCAATTGCCCTGGGGAAGGTTCTACCGGGGAGATTAATCGAACCATACGATTTGGGGCAATATGGGTATCAAATTCATGGTTTTTGAAACTTGTAATGAAAATGGCCATTTTGACCGGATTGGCCACACCCGGAGTGGTCAGTGCCCTGGGAAAGGTTCTACCAGGGGGACATTAATCGAACCATACGACTTGGGGCAATATGGGAATCCAAATTCATGGTTTTTGAAACTGGTAATGAAAATGACAATTTTGACCGGATTGGCCACACCCGGATTGGCCACACCCGTAGTTGCCAAACCATGAATTTTGATACCCATATTGCCCTAAGTCGTATGGTTCGATTAATGTCCCCCCGGTAGAACCTTCCCGAGGGCACTGGCCACTCCGGGTGTGGCCAATCCGGTCAAAATGGCCATTTTCATTACCAGATTAAAAAACCATGAATTTTGATACCCATATTGCCCCAAGTCGTATGGTTCGATTAATGTCCCCACGGTAGAACCTTCCCGAGGGCACTGGCCACTCCGGGTGTGGCCAATCCAGTCAAAATTGCCGTTTTCATTACCAGTTTCAAAAACCATGAATTTTGATACCCATATTGCCCCAAGTCGTATGGTTCGATTAATGTTCCCACGGTAGAACCTTTCCGAGGGCACTGGCCACTCCGGGTATGGCCAATCCAGTCAAAATGGCCATTTTCATTACCAGTTTCAAAAACCATGAATTTTGATACCCATATTGCCCAAATTTGTATGGTTCCGTAAATGTCCTTCCGGTAGAACCTTCCCTCAGGGCAATGGCCACTCCGGGTGTGGCCAATCCAGTCAAAATGGCCATTTTCATTACCAGTATCAAAAACCATGAATTTTGATACCCATATTGCCCAAATTTGTATGGTTCCGTAAATGTCCTCCCGGTAGAACCTTCCCGAGGGCACTGGCCACTCCGGGTGTGGCCAATCCAGTCAAAATGGCCATTTTCATTACCAGTTTCAAAAACCATGAATTTTGATACCCATATTGCCCCAAGTCGTATGGTTCCGTAAATGTCCTCCCGGTAGGACCTTCCCTCAGGGCAATGGCCACTCCGGGTGTGGCCAATCCAGTCAAAATGGCCATTTTCATTACCAGTTTCAAAAACCATGAATTTTGATACCCATATTGCCCCAAGTCGTATGGTTCGATTAATGTCCCCAAGGTAGAACCTTTCCGAGGGCACTGGCCACTCCGGGTGTGGCCAATCCAGTCAAAATGGCCATTTTCATTACCAGTTTCAAAAACCATGAATTTTGATACCCATATTGCCCAAATTTGTATGGTTCCGTAAATGTCCTCCCGGTAGAACCTTCCCTCAGGGCAATGGCCACTCCGGGTGTGGCCAATCCTGCCAAAATGGTCATTTTCATTACCAGTATCAAAAACCATGAATTTTGATACCCATATTGCCCAAATTTGTATGGTTCCGTAAATGTCCTCCCGGTAGAACCTTCCCTCAGGGCAATGGCCACTCCGGGTGTGGCCAATCCTGCCAAAATGGTCATTTTCATTACCAGTATCAAAAACCATGAATTTTGATACCCATATTGCCCAAATTTGTATGGTTCCGTAAATGTCCTCCCGGTAGAACCTTCCCTCAGGGCAATGGCCACTCCGGGTGTGGCCAATCCTGCCAAAATGGTCATTTTCATTACCAGTATCAAAAACCATGAATTTTGATACCCATATTGCCCAAATTTGTATGGTTCCGTAAATGTCCTCCCGGTAGAACCTTCCCTCAGGGCAATGGCCACTCCGGGTGTGGCCAATCCAGTCAAAATGGCCATTTTCATTACCAGTTTCAAAAACCATGAATTTTGATACCCATATTGCCCAAATTTGTATGGTTCCGTAAATGTCCTCCCGGTAGGACCTTCCCTCAGGGCAATGGCCACTCCGGGTGTGGCCAATCCTGCCAAAATGGTCATTTTCATTACCAGTATCAAAAACCATGAATTTTGATACCCATATTGCCCAAATGTGTATGGTTCCGTAAATGTCCTCCCGGTAGAACCTTCCCTCAGGGCACTGGCCACTCCGGGTGTGGCCAATCCAGTCAAAATGGCCATTTTCATTACCAGTTTCAAAAACCATGAACTTGATACCCATATTGCCCAAATTTGTATGGTTCCGTAAATGTCCTCCCGGTAGAACCTTCCCTCAGGGCAATGGCCACTCCGGGTGTGGCCAATCCTGCCAAAATGGTCATTTTCATTACCAGTATCAAAAACCATGAATTTTGATACCCATATTGCCCAAATTTGTATGGTTCCGTAAATGTCCTCCCGGTAGAACCTTCCCTCAGGGCAATGGCCACTCCGGGTGTGGCCAATCCAGTCAAAATGGCCATTTTCATTACCAGTTTCAAAAACCATGAATTTTGATACCCATATTGCCCCAAGTCGTATGGTTCCGTAAATGTCCTCCCGGTAGGACCTTCCCTCAGGGCAATGGCCACTCCGGGTGTGGCCAATCCAGTCAAAATGGCCATTTTCATTACCAGTTTCAAAAACCATGAATTTTGATACCCATATTGCCCCAAGTCGTATGGTTCGATTAATGTCCCCACGGTAGAACCTTTCCGAGGGCACTGGCCACTCCGGGTGTGGCCAATCCAGTCAAAATGGCCATTTTCATTACCAGTTTCAAAAACCATGAATTTTGATACCCATATTGCCCAAATTTGTATGGTTCCGTAAATGTCCTCCCGGTAGGACCTTCCCTCAGGGCAATGGCCACTCCGGGTGTGGCCAATCCTGCCAAAATGGTCATTTTCATTACCAGTATCAAAAACCATGAATTTTGATACCCATACTGCCCAAATTTGTATGGTTCCGTAAATGTCCTCCCGGTAGAACCTTCCCTCAGGGCAATGGCCACTCCGGGTGTGGCCAATCCAGTCAAAATGGCCATTTTCATTACCAGTTTCAAAAACCATGAATTTTGATACCCATATTGCCCCAAGTCGTATGGTTCGATTAATGTCCCCACGGTAGAACCTTTCCGAGGGCACTGGCCACTCCGGATGTGGCCAATCCAGTCAAAATGGCCATTTTCATTACCAGTTTCAAAAACCATGAATTTTGATACCCATATTGCCCAAATTTGTATGGTTCCGTAAATGTCCTTCCGGTAGAACCTTCCCTCAGGGCAATGGCCACTCCGGGTGTGGCCAATCCAGTCAAAATGGCCATTTTCATTACCAGTATCAAAAACCATGAATTTTGATACCCATATTGCCCAAATTTGTATGGTTCCGTAAATGTCCTCCCGGTAGAACCTTCCCGAGGGCACTGGCCACTCCGGGTGTGGCCAATCCAGTCAAAATGGCCATTTTCATTACCAGTTTCAAAAACCATGAATTTTGATACCCATATTGCCCCAAGTCGTATGGTTCGATTAATGTCCCCACGGTAGAACCTTTCCGAGGGCACTGGCCACTCCGGGTGTGGCCAATCCAGTCAAAATGACCATTTTCATTACCAGTTTCAAAAACCATGAATTTTGATACCCATATTGCCCAAATTTGTATGGTTCCGTAAATGTCCTTCCGGTAGAACCTTCCCTCAGGGCAATGGCCACTCCGGGTGTGGCCAATCCTGACAAAATGGTCATTTTCATTACCAGTATCAAAAACCATGAATTTTGATACCCATATTGCCCAAATTTGTATGGTTCCGTAAATGTCCTCCCGGTAGGACCTTCCCTCAGGGCAATGGCCACTCCGGGTGTGGCCAATCCTGCCAAAATGGTCATTTTCATTACCAGTATCAAAAACCATGAATTTTGATACCCATATTGCCCAAATTTGTATGGTTCCGTAAATGTCCTCCCGGTAGAACCTTCCTACAGGGCACTGGCCACTCCGGGTGTGGCCGATATCCTACCAAATTGTTCCCAATAATTTCGGTATTCCGGTGACCGTTCTGGCTACCATCAATAACTTCTTGGACCTCCTCTCAAGTTCATGCACCACCTGCGTGTGTGTGTGAGCAATAAAATTCCCAACGTAAGGTCCGTCTTTGATGAAAGTCTGATGGACACTAAATCCTCCAGAGGCTAACTTTTAGCTTAAATAGTTTTCACGGCATCTACGCAACAGAAACAGAATGTCACGCCGAGGGCTTGCGACGGTAACGCTACATTTTCGAAAAATTTTGCATTGACACCGCAGATAGAGCTTTAAGACAAAGTCCTTTGTCAAAAAAATACAAATTTGCTATGTAAAGATACTGAATTCGACTAAATAATATCAGGATCGCTCGAAATGATAATTTTCTAGTTAAAAGAAGGTTTGCAATTGAATATTCCAGCCGTTTCTCAATCACGTGGTAGCTGTCTGACATATGGCGTCGCGGTGGGCATCAAGCTTTCATAGCATGCTAAGGAAAATTTTATGCTTTTTCAGGGAAAACCGTTGATTCCGGAGACATCGGATTGCTTGCCGATGCGCCAGGTCTAGGGACAACGAATCCATATGCTCTCTTCGGGAAAGATGTTCTCCAGACCATTCCTCTTAGGCCTGACCATACCAGAAGTTGGCGCGTGATTTTCCCAGACCTGTAGGAGCGTTTGAACAAAAAGTTCCAATTTCCCATAGTAATTCCCATGTAAACTTTAACCCAGATGCGCGCAGCCAGTTTACAACCAAATGAGCTGATATTTGGCATGAAAGTCCCTATAGGCATGTCCTACGAAGGGAACCATACTAAAACTTGATCCGAGAACTTTTTGAAAAACGTACCCACCCTAATGGACAGCTGCCAAATTTGTATGGAAAATTATATGAACGAACTAATGATGCAAAATGGCTTCTTTGAGCATACCGAAGGCACCAAAAAAGTTCCAGCCGGATTAAAAAATACAAAAATTAAAATTAAAGAAAAAAGACCGATTCCGTAGAGAACTGCCCTGGTTCAGTCCTCGTTCTGTTAGGATTTTTTTTGCAATACAATCATTCAGCCGTCGGTAATGTCGATAATTGTCGGTAACAGGCAAAAATGTCATACCCCTATACCGCAAAAAATGCATGAGGACATATTTCATGCAGATTCTGATATACTTTCATGCCGCCATGCATCACAATCATGCGAACGCCGTTTGGGTGTATATGAACCGTTTTATTCGAATAGTTTGACTCCATCATTCATAGTTTTGAAATTATTTGCCATCAAACTTTAAAAACCGATTTTCTTGAAATGTATTGAACTGCCCAGCCTTTGAGGTCGCTGCAGTATTAAATGGCCATTGTCACAAGATAGCACACAACAGAAGATATATAATTCAGATTAAAGTAAATGAAATGCCGTTTTGACACTTCCAGATTTACACTTTTTACATTATAGAGAAATGATAGCTTTAATGTCATGACTTGCTTCAAGACAGACCGAGCCACGTAGCCCAGTGGTAACGCTTCCGCCTCTTAAGCGGTAGATCGGGGCTCAAATCCCGGCTCGGACCAACACAACTGGTGATCTTTTCCCTTCTGGATTCGATTGCTTAGTAAAGGGAAGGTAGTGTATCGTCACAAACTGGACCTTATCACGACACCTTAGGGAGGCGACCTATGGAATGTTGACATTAACCTTAACATGTGTTAACATTATGTTGAGAATGAAACTGCCACTGAATCCGCTTTGTAAATGCCGGCCCCGATACTCTTCAAGGGTGTTCCCCTCAGGAACTGGGAAAGATTTACTTTTACTTTACTTGCTTCAAGACTCCACCCTTACTTGTAGTCATGTTTTTTTTTGTTTTAGTAAATTAGTATTTAGTTAATATTGTTTGCCAATATGTACTGTATGCAAAGACTCAAAGTTGCCAAATCAAACAATCATGAATTATTATTATAATTGTTATTGTTAACAAAATGAGATATTTTTTTTTGCCTACAGATTAAATCCATGGAGAGTGTAAAATACAACATCTGAAATTATAAATACACTTCACGATGGAAAGCGCTGATGGAACTCAACCCTATTGCCAGGAACCTACATCATCTACAAACCAAGTACATATTGTTTCACCCACAACTTCTAAAAAACAGAAGCGCTTAGGTCCTGCACCAATAGCGTCAATTGAAGAACCTACATCCGATGAAAATAAACTCGTGCGTATAATTGAAAAATACCTATGCTTATATTTGAATAGATGTCACCAACTAGAAACAATCGATATTACATTAGTTGTTTTAAATAATTATTACTCGCAGAGGGAAAAACATACAAGAAATTACTTAGCATCAACATTTATGATTTCTTTTGAAACTAACTATCAGTCCAGATTCAGTAAAGTTTACCATGAAAGCTGCAAAGGTTTCAATCCATGTTTATGACTTACATCTCTCTTTAAATTTTCTCGATAAGGCATTCTGAACGTAGATACACGGTGTGTATTGTAGTTTGAGGGGAATACCGAAATATTTCGGCTGGGAGTCTATAGCAACGTTTATTTTAGTTTTTTTTAAAGATTTTATAGAAAGTTTCTTCAAAAAAGCCGCTGAAAATCGATGGATACATGTTAATATCCTACATTCTTATGAATATGTCTGGAAAGACCCTATAACTTACATATTTGATCAATTTTTGACCTCCAATAAAAAGTTTCCGAACCAAATATACCAGAATTCTATCATTTTTTTTAATTACCCGAAAGGCAAAAAAAAATTGAAATAACAAGCCATAGTTTCATTGCATGGAAAAAGTATTTTAAAATGCATTTTACACTAGTTTTTTTGCCCCGTGATTTTTCGGACCAACTTTGAAGGTTGGGGGGGGGGGGGACAAAAACTTTAAATAAATTTGTACCAGCCTTAGGCGTTTGAAATATATGTACCTAATAAATAAAAGTTATTTATTTATTTATGAAGCATCGTCTTTACAGACTGAATTTAAATTAAACGCTTAACCCTATGCTTAAAATTTAACCTTGTCATTCCATGGAAATATTTGTCGGATACAACATTGAAACACTTACAACATTCATAAAATGGATTGTAGAAGCTTCTCCAGCCATCGTTTGGGAGACGAATAAACTCCGCCTCCCTTAGGGTCCTAGACAGTGTGTTAGCTGGAAGTAATGCTTTCAATGCTTCACAATCGGTGACCCCGTTGACAACGTCGAGCATAAATAGCCTCCTCAAGAAAGAGATGGGCCGTAAGAGCTTGTCCACTCGCAGAAAATGCAGCCTTTCTTCGTAGTGAAGCAACCTTGCCGGATGTTCAATTGGAAGCCGGCCCAGAATAATCCTAGTTGCAGTTTTTTGGACTCTTTCAAACAGGTTAGTGTCTCCAATTTGTCGGGGAGCCCAAATTTGTAACCCGTACTGAAGAGTGGTGCGAACCAGGGAAAAATATAGACATTTCAAGGTTGACGTGTCTGTGAACTCCTGCGTGTTTCGTGAAATGAATCCCAGCATGGTTCGTGCTTTGGCAATCGTTGCTTGCAGGTGTTCCGTTTTGTCGACTATGATGCCGAGATCCTTGATGGAGTCGACGAGCTCCAAGTCCGTTTCGTCGGCCTTATAGCGGTAGTTTATTGGTGCGTTTCCTTAGTAGAAAGACAAAATCTTGCACTTGCTTGCGTTGATCAGCATTCCGTTGACCCGGCACCAGATTAACACCGCATTCATATCCTCCTGTAGCGCCGCACAGTCATTTGTGTTGTGGATAAGACGGTAAAACTTGAGGTCGTCGGCGAACATCACCTTTTCAGACCTGATGATTTCGCAGATGCCAGTGCGTGGCCGAATGGTTACGCTGTCCGCTTTGTAAGCGGATGATTCTGGGTTCGATTCCCATCTGCTCCAATCTTCCATCGAATGAGGAAGTAAAATGTCGGTCCCGGCCTTGGTTATTAGGCCGTTAAGTCATTCCAGGTGTAGGAGTCGTATCCATGCCATAAGTACAAACAACACACCAAACCAAGCCTACTCCGGTGGAATCGCTGGCGGCGTTTGGACTCGCAATCCAAAGGTCGTCAGTTCAAACACTGGGGTGGAAGGTTCCTTGGAGTAAAAAGAGGTTTTGGTGCTCTCCCCATTCAAGCCTTTGGACTTCTAGGTTCGAGCAGAAACTTGCAATAGAGACCACAAAAGACCCGGGGGTCGTTAATGTGGATGGTTTGATTTTGATTGATTTCGCAGATATCGTTGATTAACAGGTTGAAGAACAATGGGCCAAGTTGGCTTCCCTGTGGAACACCAGATATAACAGGGAACGGTTCAGAGCGAGCGCGACCGTGCTTAACGTATGCTTTGCGATCATCCAGGTACGATGTTAGCCATGTCAGCAACCACCGCAGCACTATGGGGTATTTCCATAGAAGCCAGCGGCCAAAAATATTTTTTTACTTTTTTGGACTTTTTTGTGTTGTTTGTACTTATTATAATAAGAAGAAATGAAAATTGATATATTTTCAAAAAAAAAGTTAAATTTTCGATTTTTTAATATATTTGAGCCCACATGCATTAAAGTGGTGAAATTTAATATTTTTGCTCTGTCTATTTGACGCACGGAATGGCGGCTTATGCTATAGTTTCTGGTTTACTTTCAACCCCCCTCTCCTTCCTCTTGAGTTAAAATCCACCTCTCTTTGAAGATCCCCCCCCCCCCGCTCCTTCTCCGCCAAATAAAAACGATGTTTGCGGTGTTTTAGATTTTTAGACGGTTTAAGGAACATTGTATGGGTCCTCGTCCACGTTTTTTCGTTGATCCACTTGCTAAATTCACGTTTTCCACGATAAATTCTGCTAAATCAAACTCACTATGTGACCAATGGAGCACTTCTTTTTTCTACAATGTATTTCTTATGGAGCAAACTGTCAAAAACTGCTAGACTGCGGGTGCTGTTGTTAGATGACTCAATATGAACTTCTTCTGTGGGCTTTTGTATACCTCGTTTTAAAGCTACAGAACAATATGCGTAGATTTTCCCTGAGTTGATCATGGTATGGTTCTGCAATGTTGTAATTCCACAAATCCGTCAATTCTGGTTTGCACCGGAAGCAAAGCAAGATCGCCCCAGCAGCTGGACACCGAGTTGCGGCTGAGGACAAAAGCAAAGGCCAGCAGAGCCAACCAAGACTCCTACACAATCCCCCTTCCCTTCCCACGCCTTGTCTTTAACATCAATCCCTTCCCTACTAACCCCGAGTAGGCCGCGGGTAATCGGCTCCCCTCTAACTAACATTTACACACAAGATCCTCTGTAATTATTAAGTCGATGTAATTACATAAGCCGACTCGGTCCGAACCATGTCCCAGCACCGAAAAGGACCTAATAAAAATAATTTAAAAAAAAGAAAATGTTGTAATTCTTACAAATAG
This sequence comes from Culex quinquefasciatus, assembly GCF_015732765.1. Classification (NCBI taxonomy): domain Eukaryota; kingdom Metazoa; phylum Arthropoda; class Insecta; order Diptera; family Culicidae; genus Culex; species Culex quinquefasciatus. The sequence goes on along the minus strand of NC_051862.1, from coordinate 102,336,610 downwards.
TATAAAGCAGGCTTCAATGAACACCAAGATCTGGTGCGCCGTGGTGCGGTTTTCGTGTCACTCTAGAACCCAAACCGAGCTGTTTATTGTCACACCACAGCAACTGTACCGAAAGCACCTAGGTACACCGCCGATGCAACTCAGAATGGTTGATCTCCAAGTTGTGGCCAATACTGTCAAAATGGCCATTTTCATTACCAGTATTGAAAACCATGAATTTTGATACCCATATTGCCCAAAATCGTATGGTTCGGTAAATATCCACCCGGAACAACCTCCCTGAGGGCACCGGCCACTCCAGGTTGATGCCAATACTGTCAAAATGGCCATTTTCATTACCAGTATTGAAAACCATGAATTTTGATACCCATATTGCCCAAAATCGTATGGTTCGTTAAATGACCACCCGGGACAACCTCCCTGAGGGCACCGGCCACTCCAGGTTGTGGCCAATACTGTCAAAATGGCCATTTTCATTACCAGTATTGAAAACCATAAATTTTGATACCCATATTCCCCAAAATTGTATGGTTCGGTAAATGTCCACCCGGGACGACCTCCCTGAGGGCACCGGCCACTCCAGCTTGTGGCCAATACTGTCATAATGGCAAGAAGTTTGATACCCATATTGCCCAGTCTCGTATGGCCTTTCATCAAAACACCCCTGAGGGATCTGGCCACTCTGGGTCTGGTGGCCAGAATATTCTGGTGGCTCTCAATAAATCCGATTGGCCTGCCTCCGCTTGGGCTGCTCCTTGCTCCAGACCAGCTGCTTTTCGGCCAACTGCTTCTGGGCCTCTAGGCCGTCTGCTTCCAGGTTCAGGTTGTTGTTTACTCCTCAGCGTCCAACGATAGAATGATTTCCCAGGGTTGACCGAGCGGGGTTATATTGGCTCAGAATGGTGACGGATGCCCCGCCCGTTTGCGCCGGTTATCCCATTCCTACGTCATTCGCTTTTTATTGCACTGGTAGGGATGGGAAGTCGTAAAGGCAGCATTTTTGCCAATTTTGTCCATTCCATCGTCATCGTTCGAACCAACAACATCGTAGCAGCAGCAGCAGCAGCGGAAAAAAACAACGGCTGAAGGAAATCAAGAACGAGCTCCGAGAAGAAGAAACACGTTAGCGCTAGCGTGTGCTTGAAATTGCTGCCAAAATGACGTCGAAGGAGAAAAACAAGGCCTACTTGAATGGATGCTCGAGCAGATGGCCACAAGAATTAACTTCTGCTGCAATTTAACAAAATGGCGCTTTTCAGGGCCAACGAAAAATTCACGAAAGAGTTATTGTTTCAAATCATTTATGCATTGCTTTTGGTGCATTTTTTAAAGCTTATGACGCTTGGCGTATTAATTAATTTTAATATTTCCCCCCAAATTTTCATCATAATAAAACCCTAGGAAAGGATCATTTCCGTGAAGGATTTGAGTGGCTGCCAGAAATCCATGGCCAACGTGAGTGCTCCGGGTTGACACCACACAAAAAACCATAAAAAAGTCTTTTTCAAGTCTTACGAAATGTCACGAAAGAGTTTTTCTTTTCAAATTAAAAAAATCCATTTCGCCTCTTTTGCGCAATTCAATAAATAATTTATTTTCACAGCAGACATTTTCTCCAAGAACAGCAGACCACCATTTTGTTTTGAGTGTTGCTCTTGCAAAGCAAAAATACCTATATTGCCAAAACTCCCCAGTTAACTCAATCCGAATTCTGAAACGGAATCTGATTAGAATCGGATACAAATTCCGTTTCAAACGCAACAACCGGTTCCGTGTTCGAACCGGTTGTTGCGTTTGAAACGGAATTTGTATACGATTCTAATTAGATTCCGTTTCAGAATTCGGATTGATTTGACTGGGTCGTTGGTTCCGTAAATGTCTCCCAGCAGAACCTTCCTTAGAGGACTGGCCACCACTTTCAAAATTTCCATTATCATTTCCAGTATTAAAAACCATGAGTTTTGATACCCATATTGCCCAAAATGGCATGGTTCGGTAAATGTCCACCCGGGACAACCTCCCTGAGGGCACCGGCCAGATTGTGGGCAATACTGTCAAAATGGCCACTTTAATTACCAGTACCAAAAACCAAGAAGTTTGATACCCATATTGCCCAACATCGTATAGTTCGGTAAATGTCCTCCCGGGAGAACCTCCCTGAGGGAACCGGCCACTCTAGGTTGTGGCCAATACTGTCAAAATGGCAATTTTCGTTACCAGTACGAAAAACCAAGAAGTTTGATACTCAAAGCAATCCACTTTAACGACCCCCGAGTCTTTTGTGGTCTCTGTTGCAAATTTCTGCTCATTTTTTGGCGTCCGAAGGTTATGTGCGGTGAGTCACTCAAAACCTCTTTTACGCTAATGGACCGACATTTTACTTCCCCATCCGATAGAAGGCGTGATCAGGCAAATCTCGTCTCGAAAAATGCCACCGGGTCCGTCTGGGATTGAACCCAGGCCATACTGGGGTGTAGAGGGTGACGAGCGGGAATTCCCGGGAAAAAATTCCCGGGAAATTGACCATTTTTGGACCTCTCGATTCCCGGGAAATTCGGTCGAGACTCCCGGGAAATTAAAACTTATAAATATCAAAGCAAAATTATGTAAACTAATCAGAAAAAAAAATTCAAAATTGTGATGAACATTGAATGTCCAATGTTTGATGTTTAAGTTCGAATAAACCAATGTTTCTCTAATCTTCTTATTCAGAAAGTGTAAATTTTAACTTGTCAGAAATTCCAAAAACTTCTATTTAGAGAAGCCAAAAAAAGGTGGACCCAAAAATTTACCTTAAAAATTATTTAGCAGTTACACCCCAAGTATGAAATCAAATGTTTTATTTTCAAATATTATTTTTTCTAATTATTTGTAAAAGGGAAAAGCTTTTTCAAGTTAAGTTCAATTTCCATATCTTCTCTTGAGCATAGCAATCCAATCTATTTTTTTGTGAGCATTTGGGTTTTCCTGATAACTGTAAATATTTTTTCAATGAATATTTAATGTTGAACTAAAAAATAAAAAAAAAAAAACAATTTAATTTGTTGTTTTGAGTCGTTGTTTATCATATTTCAAAATTCCCGATAGTGCGAAATTATATATAAGCTATTTTAGTTATTTTTTTTACAAAAATCTAATAACAAGTTTCACAATCACTCAGTGCGAATTAAGATTCGTAAATATTTTAAACTACAATTTTGAGTCTTAAAAAACTCAAGAAACGATTTTGTTTTTGCAGATTCAGAAAAAAATAATCAAAAGTTTTATATAGTTCCTCGAGTTCCTTAAAACAATAAGGCTGTTTAAATTAACGTTTCATAGAATTAGTATGAATTAACAGTAACTGAATTCATTTAAAAGAAACAAATTTATTACTTTTCATTTTAAATTTTTGACACTGTTAGCGTAGTAAAAAAAAACTCCCGGGTCCCGGGAATTCCCGGGAAATTGCCAAGTTCAACTCTCGATTCCCGGGAAATTGAAAATCTCGAGAATCGTCACCCTCTACTGGGGTGAGAGGCTACCACGCTAACCACTGCGCCACCGGACCCGGTTTGATACCCATATTGCCCAAAATGGTATGGTTCGGTAAATGTCCTCCCGGAAGAACCTCCCTGAGGGCACCGGACACTCCAGGTTGTGGCTAATACTGTCAAAATGGCCATTTTTATTACCAGTATTGAAAACCATGAATTTAGATACCCATATTACCCAAAATTTGCCCAAAATCACATGGTTCGGTAAATGTCCACCATGGACAACCTCCCTGAGGACACCGGCCACTCCAGATTGTGGCCAATACTGTCAAAATGGCCATTTTCATCACGAGTATCAAAATCTAAAAAAAGCGTCGCAGGTTCGATGAAGTTTTTGACAAAGTACTTTGTCCTAAGGGCTCTATTCTGGTGAGGTGTCAATCCAGAAAAACGAAAAATGACGCGCGTTACGAAAATGTTGCATGCTTGGTACTGGGGAAGGGGTCCGCAACGCAACAAGGCACTTTTGCGTGGAATTTTCCACACAGTTGCAACAAAAATCGAATGATGAGGTTTGGGATAACCAGCGCAAAGAGGCGGGGCATCCGTCACCATTTTGAGCCAATATAAACCCCGCTCGATCAACCCAGGGAAATCATTCTATCGCTAGACGCCGAGGAGTGAACAACAACCTGGACCTGGAAGCAGATGGCCTGGAGGCCCAGAAGCAGTTGGCCGAAAAGCAGCAGGCAAGGAGCAGCCCAAGCGGAGGCAGGCCAGCCGGAATATTCTGGCCACAAGACCCGGAGTGGCCAGAACCCTCTGGGGTGTTCCGATGGAAGGCCATACAAGACTGGACATTATGGGTATCAAACTTCTTAGATTTTGATACTGGTGATGAAAATGGCCATTTTGACAGTATTGGCCACAACCTGGAGTGGCCGGTTCCCTCAGGGAGGTTCTCCCAGGAGGACATTTACCGAACCATACGATTTTGGGCAATATGAGTATCAAACGTCTTGGTTTTTGGTACTGGTAATTAAAATGGCCATTGGCCCATGGCCCACAATCTGGCCGGTGCTCTCAGGAAGGTTGTCCCGGGTGGACGTTTACCGAACCATACGATTGTGGACAATATGGGTATCAAAACTCATGGTTTTTAATACTGGAAATGATAATGGAAATTTTTAAAGTGGTGGCCAGTCCCCTAAGGAAGGTTCTCCCGGGAGACATTTACGGAACCAACGAGTTTTGGCAGTATGGGTATTTTTGCTTTGCAAGAGCAACACACAAAACAAAATGGTGGTCTGTTGCTCATGGAGAAAATGTCCGCTGTGAAAATAAATTATTTATTGAATTGCGCAAAAGAGGCGAAATGTATTTTTTTAATTTGAAAAGAAAAACTCTTTCGTGACATTTCGTATGACTTAAAAAGACTTTTTTATGGTTTTTTGTGTGCTGTCAATCAGGAACACTCACGTTGGCCATGGATTTCTGGCAGCCAATCAAATCCTTTACGGAAATGATCCTTTCCTGGGGTTTTACTTTGATGAAAATTTGGGGGAAAATATTAACATTAATTTATACGCCAAGCGCCATAAGCTTTAAAAAATGCACCAAAAGCAATGCATGAATGATTTGAAACAATAACTCTTTCGTGAATTTTTCGTTGGCCCTGAAAATCGCCATTTTGTTAAATTGCAGCAGAAGTTGATTCTTGTGGCCATCTTCTCGAGCGTCCATCCAAGTAGGCCTTGTTTTTCTCCTTCGACGTCAATTTGGCACCAATTTCACATACACGCTGACGCTAGCGTGTTTATTCTTCTCGGAGCTCGCTCTCATTTTCCTTCAGTCGTTGTTTTTTTCCGCTGCTGCTGCTGCTGCTACGATGTTGTTGGTTCGAACGATGACGATGGAATGAACAAAATTGGCAAAAATGCTGCCTTTACGACTTCCCATCCCCACCAGTGCAACAGAAAGCGAATGACGTAGGAATGGGATAACCGACGCAAACGGGCGGGGCATCCGTCACCATTCTGAGCCAATATAACCCCGCTCGGTCAACCCTGGAAAATCATTCTATCGTTGGACACTGAGGAGTAAACAACAACCTGAACCTGGAAGCAGACGGCCTGGTGGTCCAGAAGCAGTTGGCTGAAAAGCAGCTGGCCTGGAGCAAGGAGCAGCCCAAGCGGAGGCAGGTCAACCGGATTTATTGGGAGCCACCAGAATATTCTGGCCACCAGACCCAGAGTGGCCAGATCCCTCAGGGGTGTTTTGATGAAGGCCATACGAGACTGGGCAATATGGGTATCAAACTTCTTGGATTTTGATACTGGTAATGAAAATGGCCATTATGACAGTATTGGCCACAATCTGGATTGGCCAGTGCCCTCAGGGAGGTTGTCCCGGGTGGACATTTACCGAACCATACGATTTTGAGCAATATGGATATAAAAATTTATGGTTTTCAATACTGGTAATGAATATAACCATTTCGATGGTATTGGCCACAACTTGGAGTGACCGGTGCCCTCAGGGAGGTTGTCCCGGGTGGACATTTAAAAAAACAATACGATTTTGGGCAATATGGGTATAAAAATTCATGGTTTTCAATACTGGTAATGAAAATGGACATTTTGACAGTATTGACCACAACTTGGAGTGGCCGGTGCCCTCAGGGAGGTTGTTCCGGGTGGACATTTACTGAACCATACGATTTTGGGTTTTCAATACTGGTAATGAAAATGGCCATTTTGACAGTATTGGCCACAACCTGGAGTGGCCGTTGCCCTAAAGGAAAGTTTTACCGGGGAGACATTTACTGAACCAACAAGTTTTGGCAAAATGGGTATAACAACTCATGGTTATCAATACTGGCCATTTCGAAAAAGGTGGCCACAATCTGGAGAAGCCGCTACCTCACGATTGTTCCGATTAGGGGAAAAACATCGAACCATACAGATATCATGGTTTTTGATACGGAGCATTAAGAGATATTTAGCGAATATATAAATCCAATAATGTTTTGATTTTATCTGACGCATAATTCAACAAAATGGCTTAGTTTTAAAAGCTTTTCTGCTAAGTTCTTTGTCATACTGGTCATGTGTAACAGAACCACCTGCACCTTTTTTAAAACAAAATCGACAGTGAAATCTAACTGCGCTAGGTCTATGTTTGCAAGGAAGACCATTATAACCTACAAATCGAGTCGTTGTAAATTTATTTTTTTCGCACGTTTTGATGCATTGTTATATATTGGATTAAACTTTTAACGCTTTCATGCTTGAGTAAAAACACAATATTTAATTGTACTTAAAAGAAATCGAAAAAAAAACTTAAACTAATTAAAAGTTACAGATGGATTCTCAAAACCAAACTCAAAGATCCCGGTGGTATAATACAAAAGAGTGTGTATCACCAAAAATGCAATCTTCCTGCACCAGTGCCCTTACACCATCAACCCCTCGAATCGACATAAGCAGAGCTTCGTCTCATTCGTCGCATCATGACAGCAGAGACAGCAGCCCAGAAAATGTATTTGAACAGGTAAAACAATTTGTCTGACATACTTTTTTAGAAAGCCCTATCTACTTTTTTAGAAAGCCCTATCTGCAAGATTGTCATGTAAAAGTATTCATCTATCCAGATTTTTAAGCGAAGATGGCGTTACGAATGGTGCACGTCCGAAATGTCAAATCACGCAGTGGAACCAACATTACAAAACAATGGAGCACCCGCAGTCGAGCAGCTTTTGACAGTTCGCTCCATAAGAAATACATTGTAGAAAAAAGCAAAAACTGCTCGAATGGAAATGCTCCATTGTGCCATCCCATCTCATGCGCCGCACGTTTTAGACCCGAAGTTTTGGAAGTTGCGACCGTCGTTCGTTATCGCTTTCTTCAATTTCTCTCTCTTTTAACTGACCTACAAAAAAATACAAAAATGACTGCTCAGATTCAACTCGAGGTGAATTTGGCCCTGACACACTATCTTTGAAAAAATCAAAATGCAAGTGATTCTGGGGACCCCAAACTTTATGCTTCCCCTCGAGTTGAGTCTGCGCAGAAATTTGGTTGGTCGGTGTAATCAGGACGAATGGGACGAACTGGGACAGCAGTTTTAACAAGGGTTTTAAGCATGGTTGTTAAACAATTTTGTGGTTTCGGGCAGAGTGGATCTAAAACTATAAAATTTGTTCTATAATATCTCAAAAAAACGTTCGGCACTACCGCGTAAGAACCGCGGGGAAACCTGCAGGGACTTTCTTTGCATTAAGAGCTATCCAAGGTGTGGTAGACTGCGAGGAGCAGTAACCAGCTCGGAGCTCGAAATAAAGTAGACAAGTCGCCTTGATGTTCCAGCCGAAAAGACTCATTTTGTTTATTTGAACTCGGGTATTTATACTAGTCAAATTTGTTGCATCACATGTAATTTGAGTGGTGACACTTACGTGCTACAGTATAGACTTCTGGAGTTGGCTTGTACTGGGTTGAACCCTTGCGCTGGCTCAGCAGGAGTCAGCGTCCCGGCTAATTGTCGATGAACCAAAATATGGTTCGAAAAGGCTATACGCAAGCATCAGCAATTATGCTTGCGCCAAGTGGTTCTAACTGTGTGTGGGCTCTACAGCCAGGCAGGGTTTGTGTTTTGAAAGACAAAACCTGGTCTTGTTGTGCGAGGTCCGGGCATGGTAATAAAAATGGAAATTAAGTGTGAATGGGTATGTTGGGAATGCAGTGGTGTTCAGACTATTACAGTTCATCTACTTCCAAATGCATTAAAACTGTTGTTCTGTTGTTACTGTAGTCCCGATTCGCCCTAATTCACGGTACTGAATTAGGTGCCACACAGAAAAGGTTTATTTTTAGTTTAATCTTCACTTCAATCGTTAATATTTTTTTCAATTATCTTTCCCTTCCCAACTAATGTGAACTTTGCCTTTGAATATTAGGTCGGAACTGGCACACTGCAAGATTCTGGTGTTCTTGGATATAGAGAAGAAGGGGCAATAGATCTTCGTAGTTCAACCGAGGAGTTACAATTTATGGAAATCGAAAAAGGGAGGACCGAGAAGGAAAAAGAGAAACCTACTGTTTCGGTAAAAGCAAGTTGAGCATTCAAATCTTTTTTATATATACATTCAATTGTATGTTTACAGAGATTTTCACCAAACTTATTCAAAATGGAAGAACAACAACAATTTTTGCTACATCGTCGGAAGGATTCTGCATGCTCGGAAGTTGCAGCATTTTTATGCATCTCCGGACGAACTAGTCGTATATCTAGTGTTGGAAGTCAAGGATCGGCTAATAGTAAGTTGTCAGTGTTATCTGGTGTATCAGGCATTTCCCGATCGCCATCTCCGCACCGTATGCTGCTAGAAACATCATTCTGTGGTCCCAAACCAATACCAGATATCACTGATGGTAGCATGCTGAGCAGTATTGAACCATCAACAGTAAAAACGCTTGAACAAGTAATTCTGTCGAGAAAGAGAGATCCTACTGAAGCTGTACTTGCTGAAGGTGTAAACATTGACCCATTGTATGCTGGCAGAAATACGGAAGAATTCTCACGGGAATCAGATATCAGAAGGCGTAAATCGGACAGTAATGCGAATACATTTCCTAAAGAAGACATTATTAACCCACCACAAACTAGTAGAAGTATATCTAACAAGCGATATATTCCACCGACCGATTTAAGTAAACCTATCGTAGGATTGATGCCAAGTGGAACAGAGTATATAAGAATTAAATTGAAACCTGATCATTGTTACAGCGATAACGGAATTGCTGACAATGAAAGAATCCTGGAAGATGATCAGAAAAAGCCGAATACATTAAATCTAGATAAAAGAAACACTGGTAAAATTAACTATAAGCAAAGTTATCAAACAAAATCCTTACGCGATAATGTAAGTCGGTCTCCATCACCATCAAATACTAATTTTTCGAGAAAAAGTTCCTTCTGCTCAATTTTCAAACTCAAAGATGCTGCTAGCCCAGACTCACCTAGAGTTTCTCATATAAGAAAAAAAAGTGGCACAAACTCTATGAACGAATATAGTGAGCGATCCCGTAGTAAAAGTAAGGAGCGTGATCCTGTGTCCATTAATACAACACCAAGCAAACAAAAATCGGTATTGGATATTTTTAAGCCGAAGAAAAATATATCCAAGTCAAAATCCCCATCGCCAATTGATTCACACCCGCGATGCAATACGACATCTATTTCCAATGATGAAGAAATCAACCCAAATAGGCCGCATTTAAAGTACTACGAAGCACCTTTGGACGGAAAGAGCATTCATATTCCATTGCATACGCCACCAGAAGAAAAACAATTCAAACCAGCACTCAACGAATTAAAGTCCATATTAAATCCTCAATCAATACAGCCAGTATCTGATGAAGTGTCTCCATCGGCTAGATCTGAAAAATTGAAAAACAACTGTACCGTCATTTACCACAATAGGCCTAAACCAATGCCACCATTAAAGTGTTATCGCATCGAAAATCCTGATGGTAGTATTACAATTCCTTTGAAGTCTCCTACAGAAGATAAAGAACGCGTAAGCATTTGGAGCATGGAAGTGCAGCGCAATAGCTCCCAAGATAGCCAGGATACAATTATTTCCGCTGCAGTGTCTCGAAATAATACTTCAATAAGAAAAGTTCCAAATGCATCACTCCCAGCTGATGCCGGTAACGTGGAAATCCATCCCAAATCCGCCGAAAAAGACTCCAGTCATGGTATGATATCCTCTCCTAAAATTTCCGAAATGTCAACTAAAGAAAAGAAACAATTGTTATTTTCAATGAAAATGGGATCCGGAAGCCAGGAACAAGTTTTCTCTACACAATTTAGTATATCTAAAACCGAAAGTCAGTGTAGTCAACTATCTGAGCCCGCAACTGATACCAATATTCAACTAGATACCAATAAAACAGAACAAACTTCGTCTTCGTCAGCAAATGTGGGAAATAAAAAAGATGTTGTTAAGAGACGAAGCTTAAAAGAGAAAATACCAACACCAGATAAATCATTGGATTGTTATCGACATTCGCGTTATATAGAGAATCCAGAAGAAATTTTAAGTATTCAATCGCAGGAAAATAGCGAAGGGTATAAACATGAATGCAGTGCAAGATTTGATGAAGAAAAAGGCGAATCGCGAGACAAAAATCATTCTACTAATCAAGATCCAGAATCAAGCAATGCACTCATAATACACAATAGAAAATCAATATTATCCAATGATGAACGTGGTATTTCATCGGAAAGCGAAAAAGATTCTGAAATTGATTCAACTTTTACCAATGACAGAGTTCATACTAGCATGATGACAGTAGAAGATCATGAAAGTGCAGGATTAGTACTGCAGGAATCTTTCGAGGATGAATTGCCCTACATACCTACAACGCTGCCAGAGGAACGTGCAATAGGAGTAAAGCTAATACCCATGAAGGAGCGTGCTTCAATGGAAATGAAAACATGCCCCCTAGAGAGACCTCGATCCACAACTCCAATATATCCTTCATCATTAGATAATTATTGTGGTATCAAACAATCAAACGATGATACTGATGGTGTTTTTTCTCGAAATGAAAAGCTTAGAATAAGCTTACCAAAAAAACACGATGCAATTTTGGAGAGACCACCCAAAAACAGATCACCGCGTAAATCATCACTTTCATCTGTTAAAAATTGGTTTGAATTTGCCGAGCAATTCAATAGTAATTGTGGACAAACTTGCAGTGACAATGGCGTATCGACAACAAAACCATTAAACACAGAAGGAGAGCCTCCTCCTCTACCACCACGAAAAATGAATACACCCAAATGGATTGACTTTGAGAATATTCCTGAGAAACGATCTCAACCTAAACAAGTTGCGACAGTTTCTCAAACTGTTTCCACCGGTGACAAAAATGTTACCGAAGGAGTATTATACAGTTATGTAAAGCCTGAAGAATGCCAATGTGAGTGCCATGAAAGTGAAAGAGATGGGGATAAACAGTCTACATACCTACAATCTGATGCAGAAGATATACAACCATTGCTGCTACAAAACTTGCCTGAAGATTCTGCTAAAAGGAGGTAATTTTTCATACAAAAGCTGTCAGGCTGTCACATTTTTGCCTTCCTCACTGAGGAAAGGCTATAAAATCACTCGAAAATTGAACTTCTTAAATACGCCTCATAGGTATACCTTCACGTATACCTATCGACTCAGAATAATTTTTGAGCAAATGTCTGTGGGGATGTGTGTAGACATGACCAGACCAGACCAAAATCCATGATAAAGCTGTCAGATAAAATCTGTCAGACCAAGACTGTCAGACCAAAGAGTAAAAAGTAAACAATCTTGGTAATCGGTGCACACAAAAAAAAATTTGAAAAATAATTTCATTTTTTCAATTCAATAACTAGTTTTGGACTGCAAAATTAAATGTACGCCAGGAAATTATTAAATAGTGCGTTGTCCTGTACACCGACGATTAAATAAGCAGTTAAGAGCCTTATTCGTCCTCTTTAAATTTTGATCGCGTTTTTGGTTTACACCTGAACAATCTTGAAATTATATATGCGGATTTGTGATTCCTCTCGTTCCATCATTCCCTTGCCGACGAAACAACTGTTGATCAATGCCGTCTGGGAACTCCTAACGGAACGGGAAGAGGAAGCCTTTGTCGCAAAGATGCATGTTCGGAGACAGTTCTACCCCGTGTCCGAAATCCCTGCGCCGAAGCCGCTTACAAAATTGAAATAAAAATCGGTAAAACAAAGGGTATCAAGTAGCGAGCCTGCATCAAGAAGGTACGACGAGGTGTTGGACAAATCGGTTCCCACTTACAGCTACCAGCGGTTCAAGGCTGAAAAAGAGACGGATTGGGTGGTTGAGGTGCCCTAGAATTCGAAACCCAACAAGGACGAAACGATATTTGCGCATTGACAGGTAAGCCAAGATCAAAATCGCCTGGGTGACAGCTGGTGACTGCTGCCAACGTCGCCAAGGCGTCGACGGCGTCGGTCGGAGAGTTCCAGGAGAAGCTGACCAACGAAGGAACGCGTAATCGGCGTGAAGCAAAAGCGCGCCCAATCACGCTGCCGGGCGAGAAGAAACGTAACCTGGAGATTGTCAGCAAGGTGCTGAAAAAGAAGCCACTGGTGACACTGGAGCTGCTGTCCACAAGAAGAAGTTGAACTGCTGGAGCAACATAGGCTGCCACAAAGAAGCACGCCACAAAGAAGGTCGCCACCACCGTGGGTGAGAAGAAGGCCATCGAGGCCAAGGTGCAGAAGGGTACCACTCAGATTCATGTCATCACTCTGCCGGGGGTCTAGGTATGATTTTGGAGCAAAATAAATAAGTAAATACAAACACACAATAAAAAACGCATAATTCGCTTAGTCTCTGGTAAAAATAAGAAAAGATCGGAGCAACTGCTTCAGTTGTCCCCCTCCAGTCCCACGACGATTTTCTTCTCCGAGTTTTAGAAGGGATGCAACCGGATGATACAGCGACTCTTCTTAGAATTTTTTGTGACGACTACGATTTCGGTGTGCTGGCACTTCGCTGGCTTTTAGAACCGCTCAAACCTCCTGCTGCCCATCTCAACTTGCTGGAATGACGAAAGACCTTCTCCTTGATCCCGCTGAACTCGCAAGCAATGTGAGCGGTGTGGCAATCCAGCACTGGGCTGTATCCGTTGTAGATCTGACCGGGGTGGTGAGTTCGGCGACGTATCCACGACGCAGTTCCTTGACGGACACATTTTTGGCGTTGTCTCTGGGCACGGCCCCCAGCAGGGCTTTTTCGTGCATTTCGACAGACTTGACTTCAGCGGTCAGGATGACCGGGGCGAAGACGATGGCGATACCAGGCTTGTTCACACCGGTTTCCGTTCCCGGGGGCAGATGTAGGGGCATGTCGGTGGGGTCCGTGGAGCACTTGCCGTCAGCCCTCTGGCGCTTGATGGCCTTTGCTTGAAACAAGTGCATCTTGGTGGACGGTTCCAGCATGTTATCTCCGTGCCATCCGGAGATAGGCAAGATAGCGACGGTGGCCGGGTTGTAGCCAATCTTCTTGATGTAGGACGAAACTGAGCAATTCTCTACCAAAACCGGAAATGGATTTTATTTGTATTTTTTTATTTGGCTCAAACTTTGTAGGGGCCTTCCCTATGACCAAATATGCTATTTTGTGTCATTGGTTCACCCATACAAGTCTCCATACAATTTTGGCAGCTGTCCATACAAAAATGGTAAGTAAATATTCAAACAGCTGTAACTTTTGAGTGAATTTTCTGATCAATTTGGTGTCTTCGGCAAAGTTGTAGGTATTGTTGAGGACTTTTGAGAAAAAAATAGGTACACGGAAAAAAAAATTTGCAGATTTTTTTATCAACTTTTTTTTCACTAAAACTCAATTTCCCAAAATACGTATTTTTTGATTTTCGAGGTTTTTTGATATGTTTTAGGGGACAAAAATCCGCAACTTTTGAGCCATAGAGAAACATGGTCAAAAAATCTGCCGCCGAGTTATGAATTTTTGAAAAAAATAGTGATTTTTGGAAAAAATCGGAGTTTCATGCAAAAACAAGTTTGACATTACTTTTTAATGCAATATTGAATATTACGCCCATTTAAAATGCTAGTCTTGATTTAAAAATTTTCAAAATATTTTTTTCGAAAAAATCAGAAAATTTCACGAATGTTTCATGTATTAACATTGAAAATCAGACCATTAGTTGCTGATATATCGTCATTAGAAAATGGTGTGTTTTTTGGTGATATTAAAAAACTTCAATTTTCGTGTATCTTTTTTTTAAAGCGGCTCTATCTCAGCAATACGATGTCCAATCTTCAATGTCTCATAGACAATTTTATAGCAAATTTTCTGAACTTTTCAAAAAAAATATTTTTAGAAATGATCACTCATGGTCACTATTTTTAAAAATTGAAAAACTGTATTTCGTTAAAATCTAACTTTCGGTGGCTATATCTTGAAAACGAAGCCCTTTATAAAAAGATCTGTAAAGTACTTTTCGATTGCAAATTCAATTTTGCATTAAAAAGTAATGTCAAACTTGTTTTTGCATGAAACTTAATTTTTTTTCCAAAAATCACTATTTTTTCAAAAAATTCATAACTCGGCGGCAGATTTTTGACCATGTTTCTCTATGGCTCAAAAGTTGCGGATTTTTGTCCCCTAAAACATATAAAAAAAATCTCGAAAATCAAAAAATACGTATTTTGGAAAATTGAGTTTTAGTAAAAAAAGGTGCAGGTGGTTATGTTCTACATGACCAATATGACAAAGAACTTTGTACAAAACTCTAAAAATAATCTATTTTTATTTGTATTTTTTAATTCTTTGCCAATTTATTTAATCATTAATAATTAATTCTAATTTAATGTTTTCAATCATTGGCACCTCTGTGGAAATAAGTTACCAAAAATCGAAAATATTGCCAAAACAAGTATTGTTCGGAAAATGAATTTTTATACCCATAATGTCCCAATTTGTATGGTTCCGTAAATGTCCTCCCGGGATAACCTTCCCCAGGGCAATGGCCACTCCGGGTGTGGCCAATCCTGCCAAAATGGCCATTTTCATTACCAGTATCAAAAACCATGAATTTTGATACCCATATTGCCCCAAGTCGTATGGTTCGATAAATGTCCCCGGTAGAACCTTCCCTCAGGGCAATAGCCACTCCGGGTGTGGCCAATCCTGCCAAAATGGCAATTTTTATTATCAGTATCAAAAACCATGAATTTTGATACCCATATTGCCCAAATTTGTATGGTTCCGTAAATGTCCTCCCGGTAGAAACTTCCGCAGGGCAATGGCCACTCCGGGTGTGGCCAATCCTGCCAAAATGGCAATTTTTATTACCAGTATCAAAAACCATGAATTTTGATACCCATATTGCCCAAATTTGTATGGTTCCGTAAATGTCCTCCCGGTAGAACCTTCCGCAGGGCAGTGGCCACTCCGGGTGTGGCCAATCCTGCCAAAATGGCCATTTTCATTACCAGTATCAAAAACCATGAATTTTGATACCCATATTGCCTCAAGTCGTATGGTTCGATAAATGTCCCCGGTAGAACCTTCCCTCAGGGCAATGGCCACTCCGGGTGTGACCAATATCCTAATAAAAGAAGCTTTCTCCAGAATCCCCGAGCGGCTGGATCACGCTCCGCACCTGGCGGCCGGGTTCCGGAGAGGTCAGGCCCGCTCGATAATGGTGTTTGAGCACTGCTGGATGTCGAACATGCGCCCGTTGCCCCCGGAGTGGGTGCGACGGAAACGGCTATCGATGATCGCTTGCCATCCGTTGCTGCCAGTTTGTTTCTCACCTCCGTTTAATGGGATAACGGATTCCGGAACTAGAACGACGCTTGGAAATTGGCCGGAGAGTGCTCGACGTCCCTACAGCACACTACGAGAGCAACGTGTTTACGTCCTTGTCCAACTCGGCTTTCGTAGACTGCGTTGGAACATTTTCCGAACTAAATGTTTGAAGAACTGGATCAGCCATCAGATGGACCACTAACAGGCATGTGGCCCGAATCAACTCCTGGTTTGCGTAATCCGGAACAGATTAATCAATTTGATGAACGAGACACAGCAGGCAAATTTTTATATCCTTTTCAGTTGTGGTTGTTGGCGAATAAGTGTGGAATTGTAAATAACTAAGCCTTTTTAAGCGCTTGGATAATGACGTATTGTCTACACTGAGAAACAATATTACACATATTTCAATTCAGTTTTACACGCTTGCGAGTCGTGGTGAACCAAGTACGTTCTGAGAGCGAAATCTAGGGAGCTGTGAAATGATATATTAGAAATCACCTTGGAAATCACCCATAAAATCAATTGTTTCTTTACTTACTTTGATTTTCCGGTCAATTGATATATAACAAGCAAATGTCCCAAACTGGTTCCCGAGAAAATTTGTCTGCCAAGGATTAAGATTCAGCATCAACAAAACTACAGATAGGGACCATCCATAAACCACGTGGACACTTTTTTGGGAATCCTGTTAAAAGGCCATTTTCATTACCAGTATCAAAAACCATGAATTTTTAACCCATATTGCCCCAAGTCGTATGGTTCGATAAATGTCCCCGGTAGAACCTTCCCTCAGGGCAATGGCCACTCCGGGTGTGGCCAATCCTGCCAAAATGGCAATTTTTATTACCAGTATCAAAAACCATGAATTTTGATACCCATATTGCCTCAAGTCGTATGGTTCGATAAATGTCCCCGGTAGAACCTTCCCTCAGGGCAATGGCCACTCCGGATGTGGCCAATCCTGCCAAAATGGCAATTTTTATTACCAGTATCAAAAACCATGAATTTTGATACCCATATTGCCCAAATTTGTATGGTTCCGTAAATGTCCTCCCGGTAGAACCTTCCGCAGGGTAATGGCCACTCCGGGTGTGGCCAATCCTGCCAAAATGGCAATTTTTATTACCAGTATCAAAAACCATGAATTTTGATACCATATTGCCCCAAGTCGTATGGTTCGATAAATGTTCCCGGTAGAACCTTCCCTCAGGGCAATGGCCACTCCGGGTGTGGCCAATATCCTACCATTTTGGTCCCAACTCCATTGCCCCAAATCATTCTGGTTTGCGGGTAGCCGTCCTAACAATCTTCATTAGAACAGAATTCCTCCCAAGTTGGTGCACAACCTGTGTCTTTCAATGTGTGCATGTGTGTGTGTTTGTGTGTGAGCAATAAAATTACCACCGTCGATCCGTCTCTGACGGATTTTCAGTCAAAACTAAATTGTTCAGAGGCTATCTGTTAGCTTAAATAGTTCGCATGAAATATGGCAACAGTGGTGCAACATTCTCGCGTGACAGTTCCATGAAAGCAGGAGACAAGGCAAAATTTGCGCCATGTTGCCACATTTCATGCGAACTATATAAGCTAACAGATAGCCTCTGAACAATTTAGTTTTGACTGAAAATCCGTCAGAGACGGATCGACGGTGGTAATTTTATTGCTCACACACAAACACACACACATGCACACATTGAAAGACACAGGTTGTGCACCAACTTGGGAGGAATTCTGTTCTAATGAAGATTGTTAGGACGGCTACCCGCAAACCAGAATGATTTGGGGCAATGGAGTTGGGACAAAATGGTAGGATATTGGCCCCACCGGTGGCCATTGCCCTGAGGAAGGTTCTACCGGGAACATTTATCGAACCATACGACTTGGCAATATGGTAAAATTCATGGTTTTGATACTGGTAATAAAATTGCCATTTGGGGATTGGCCACACCAGTGGCCATTACTGCGGGGAAGGACATTTACGGAACCATACAATTTGGGCAATATGGGTATCAAAATTCATGGTTTTGATACTGGTAATAAAATTGCCATTTTGGCAGGATTGGCCACACCCGGAGTGGCCATTGCCCTGAGGAAGGTTCTACCGGGGACATTTATCGAACCACGAGGCAATATGGGTATCAAAATTCATGGTTTTGATACTGGTAATAAAATTGCCATTTTGGCAGGATTGGCCACACCCAGAGTGGCCATTGCCCTGAGGAAGGTTCTACCGGGACATTTATCGAACCATACGACTTGGGCAATATGGGTATCAAAATTCATGGTTTTTACTGGTAATGAAAATGGCCTTTTAAGATTCCCAAAAAGTGTCGCCCTATCTGTAGTTTTGTTGATGCTGAATCTTAATCCTTGGCAGACAAATTTTCTCGGGAACCAGTTTGGGAACATTTGCTTGTTATATATCAATTGACCGGAAAATCAAAGTAAGTAAAGACAATTGATTTTATGGGTGATTTCCAAGGTGATTTCTAATATATCATTTCACAGCTCTAGATTTCGAGAACGTACTTGGTTCACCAGCGAAAATGAATTGAAATATGTGTAATATTGTTTCTCAGTGTAGACAATACGTCATTATCAAGCGCTTAAAGGCTTAGTTATTTACAATTCCACACTTATTCGCAACACAACTGAAAAGGATTTAATTGCCTGCTGTGTCATTCAAAATTGATTAATCTGTTCCGGATTACGCAAACCAGGAGTTGATTAGGGCCACATGCCTGTTAGTGGTCCATCTGATGGCTGATCCAGTTCTTCAAACATTTAGTTCGGAAAATGTTCCAACGCAGTCTACGAAAGTCGAGTTGGACAAGGACGCAAACACGTTGCTCTCGTAGTGTGCTGTAGACGTCGGCAATTTCAAGCGTCGTTCTAGTTCCGGAATCCGTTATCCCATTAAACGGAGGTGCAAACAAACTGGCAGCATCGATAGCCGTTTCCGTCGCACCCACTCCGGGGCAACGGGCGCATGTTCGACATCCAGCAGTGCTCAAACACCATTATCGAGCGGGCCTGACCTCTCCGGAACCCGGCCGCCGGGTGGAGCGTGATCCAGTGATCAAGCTTCTTTTATTAAATGGATGTTCCGTCCGAGGAAACGAAAGGCGACGATTATAGGCGGTTATTAGTGAGGAAGGTTGGTTGAAGGTGTTGTTCAAAAACAATCGTTTTTAACTAACATTTTTTTACATTTTTCTAGCTTCCTACAAGCCGAGGAATAAGCATTTGTCTTTGGTGAGGTCACCGGATTAACACTTCTTCAATCGAAATGGCCAGATTCACCGCCTGCGGTAGAAGCAGTTGAAGTTCCACATTTTCCGCAGGTCAAGAATCCTACCCCGAGCGGTCCCAACAAATAGAATTCAACCTCGCTACCCGACAGCGACGAAAACAAGATGCACTACATGGATGTTTGAATTGGCGAGCATGGCAACGACTTGGCCAAGGCAACTGAAGATGAAGAGGACGCCGACCGGGTGTTGAACATAGTAGGGGGTTAGCCGGAGAGAACGAGCCAACACGAATGCAATTCGATTTCGCTGCCCTCGAGCTGAAACCTGAGCCACCACTGGGAGATTCGCCAATGTCGCTAGTCGTGTAAACGGTTAACACCGACAATCCCCCTAGTCTCCGTTACCGGAAGTAGAATTCAGCAACGATACATCCATCTCTCTGCCACTTGAGATTCGTGGCCTGATGTACTGCCTGGAATTGATGCAGATACCGGTGGAGAATTCGTTTTCTGAACGTCCCAGGAGTGCACCAATACGCCGATCAGGATTGACGATTGCGCGGTATGGACGGTGGAAAATGAGCATCGAAAGCAGTGGCCCTGAAAAGGCAGCCCAACTTGCAGGTCGTGTCCCACTTCATGCAAACTTTCGGCAACATTGTCCAACTCGCGCCCCTTATTTCCGTGGTTCCCCAGCTACGAAGTGATCGGCCAATACTTTGGTCATTGAAGGATGACCTGTGTGAGCTGGGCCATTAAGTCAGCTTTAATTTAGCGAGCGTTCAATCTCTTGTAATAAAATGAAATGAAATAGCAACTTAACTTAGTTTAATGTTATAATTAAAATGTTATGAATTTGATGCCATTTGCAAAATGTCATGTCCAGTATCAAAAACCATGAATTTCGATACCCATATTGCCTCAAGTCAAATGGTTCGATAAAGGAGAACCTTCCCCAGGGCAATGGCCACTCCGGGTGTGGCCAATATCCTACCAGTTTGGTCCCAACTCCATTGCCCCAAATCACTCTGGTTTTCGAGTGACCGTTCTAACAATTTTTGTTAGAACAGAATTCCTCCCAAGTTGGTGCACAAACTGTGGCTTTCCATGTGTGCAAATTACCACCGTCGATCCGTCTCTGACGGATTTTCAGTCAAAACTAAATTGTTCAGAGGCTATCTGTTAGCTTATACAGTTTGCATGAAATGCGGCAACATGGCGCAAATTTTGCCTCGTCTCCTGCTTTCTTGGAACTGTCACGCGAGAATGTTGTACCACTGTTGCCACATTTCATGCGAACTATATAATCTAACAGATATCCTCTGAACAATTTTAGTTATGACTGAAAATCCGTCAGAGACGGATCGACGGTGGTAATTTTATTGCTCACACACAAACACACACACATGCACACATTGAAAGACACAGGTTGTGCACCAACTTGGGAGGAATTCTGTTCTAATGGAGATTGTTGAGACGGCTACCCGAAAACCAATCCTGCCAAAATTGCCATTTTCATCACCAGTATCAAAAACCATGAATTTTGATACCCATATTGCCCAAATTTGTATGGTTCCGTTCCGTTCCACTCCAGGTGTGTCCAATCCTGCCAAAATGGCCATTTTCATTATCAGTATCAAAAACCATGAATTTTGATACCCATATTGCCCCAATTTGTATAATTCTGTTGATGTCCTCCCGGTAGAACCTTCCCTCAGGGCAATGGCCACTCCAGGTGTGTCCAATCCTGCCAAAATGGCCATTTTCATTACTAGTATCAAAAACCATGAATTTTGATACCCATATTGCCCCAATTTGTATAATTCCGTTAATGTCCTCCCGGTAGAACCTTCCCTCAGGGCAATGGCCACTCCGGGTGTGGCCAATCCTGCCAAAATTGGCATTTTCAAATTTTTATTACCAGTATCAAAAACCATGAATTTTGATACCCGAAAACGAAACTAAACGAAACTATTGGCACTACGCCCCCCGGGGCATGGCCTTCCTCTAACGTGGGATTTCTGCTCCAGCGCCTCTGACGAGACAGGAGAAACCGGGACCGACGTTTTACTTCACCATCCGATAGAAGCTCAGTGGATAAGGCGGGAATCGAACCCGCGTCTCATAGCATCATCGGGATCGGCAGCCGAAGCCGCTACCCCTGCGCCACGAGACCCACGTTGCCCAAATTTGTATGGTTCCGTAAATGTCCTCCCGGTAGAACCTTCCCTCAGGGCAATGGCCACTCCGGGTGTGGCCAATCGGCAGCCGTCTCCTGTCTCGTCAGAGGCGCTGGAGCAGAAATCCCACGTTAGAGGAAGGCCATGCCCCGGGGGGCGTAGTGCCAATAGTTTCGTTTAGTTTCGTTTTCGGGTATCAAAATTCATGGTTTTTGATACTGGTAATAAAAATTTGAAAATGCCAATTTTGGCAGATTACACACCAGGTAACCTGACAGGTTACAAATTGGGGCAATATGGGTATCAAAATTCATGGTTTGGCCAATCCTGCCAAAATTGGCATTTTCAAATTTTTATTACCAGTATCAAAAACCATGAATTTTGATACCCACATTGCCCAAATTTGTATGGTTCCGTAAATGTCCTCCCGGTAGAACCTTCCCTCAGGGCAATGGCCACTCCGGGTGTGGCCAATCCTGCCAAAATTGGCATTTCCAAATTTTTATTACCAGTATCAAAAACCATGAATTTTGATACCCATATTGCCCCAATTTGTATAATTCCGTTAATGTCCTCCCGGTAGAACCTTCCCTCAGGGCAATGGCCACTCCGGGTTTGGCCAATCCTGCCAAAATGGTCATTTTCATCACCAATATCAAAAACCGTGAATTTTGATACCCATATTGCCCAAATTTGTATGGTTCCGTAAATGTCCTCCCGGTAGAACCTTCCGCAGGGCAATGGCCACTCCGGGTGTGGCCAATCCTGCCAAAATGGCCATTTTCATTACCAGTATCAAAAATCATGGTAGAACCTTCCCTCAGGGTAATGGCTATTCCGGGTGTGGCCAATCCTGCCAAAATGGCCATTTTCATCAACAGTATCAAAAACCATGAATTTTGATACCCATATTGCCCAAATTTGTATGGTTCCGTAAATGTCCTCCCGGTAGAACCTTCCGCAGGGCAATGGCCACTCCGGGTGTGGCCAATCCTGCCAAAATGGTCATTTTCATCACCAATATCAAAAACCATGAATTTGATACCCATATTGCCCAAATTTGTATGGTTCCGTAAATGTCCTCCCGGTAGAACCTTACCTCAGGGCAATGGCCACTCCGGGTGTGGCCAATCCTGCCAAAATTGGCATTTTCAAATTTTTATTACCAGTATCAAAAACCATGAATTTTGATACCCACATTGCCCAAATTTGTATGGTTCCGTAAATGTCCTCCCGGTAGAACCTTCCCTCAGGGCAATGGCCACTCCGGGTGTGGCCAATCCTGCCAAAATTGGCATTTCCAAATTTTTATTACCAGTATCAAAAACCATGAATTTTGATACCCATATTGCCCCAATTTGTATAATTCCGTTAATGTCCTCCCGGTAGAACCTTCCCTCAGGGCAATGGCCACTCCGGGTGTGGCCAATCCTGCCAAAATGGTCATTTTCATCACCAATATCAAAAACCATGAATTTTGATACCCATATTGCCCAAATTTGTATGGTTCCGTAAATGTCCTCCCGGTAGAACCTTCCGCAGGGCAATGGCCACTCCGGGTGTGGCCAATCCTGCCAAAATGGTCATTTTCATCACCAATACCAAAAACCATGAATTTTGATACCCATATTGCCCAAATTTGTATGGTTCCGTAAATGTCCTCCCGGTAGAACCTTACCTCAGGGCAATGGCCACTCCGGGTGTGGCCAATCCTGCCAAAATTGGCATTTTCAAATTTTTATTACCAGTATCAAAAACCATGAATTTTGATACCCACATTGCCCAAATTTGTATGGTTCCGTAAATGTCCTCCCGGTAGAACCTTCCCTCAGGGCAATGGCCACTCCGGGTGTGGCCAATCCTGCCAAAATGGTCATTTTCATCACCAATATCAAAAACCATGAATTTTGATACCCATATTGCCCAAATTTCTATGGTTCCGTAAATGTCCTCCCGGTAGAACCTTCCGCAGGGCAATGGCCACTCCGGGTGTGGCCAATCCTGCCAAAATGGTCATTTTCATCACCAATATCAAAAACCATGAATTTTGATACCCATATTGCCCAAATTTGTATGGTTCCGTAAATGTCCTCCCGGTAGAACCTTACCTCAGGGCAATGGCCACTCCGGGTGTGGCCAATCCTGCCAAAATTGGCATTTTCAAATTTTTATTACCAGTATCAAAAACCATGAATTTTGATACCCACATTGCCCAAATTTGTATGGTTCCGTAAATGTCCTCCCGGTAGAACCTTCCCTCAGGGCAATGGCCACTCCGGGTGTGGCCAATCCTGCCAAAATGGTCATTTTCATCACTAATATCAAAAACCATGAATTTTGATACCCATATTGCCCAAATTTGTATGGTTCCGTAAATGTCCTCCCGGTAGAACCTTCCGCAGGGCAATGGCCACTCCGGGTGTGGCCAATCCTGCCAAAATGGCCATTTTCATTACCAGTATCAAAAATCATG
Source organism: Culex quinquefasciatus (assembly GCF_015732765.1). Taxonomy (NCBI): domain Eukaryota; kingdom Metazoa; phylum Arthropoda; class Insecta; order Diptera; family Culicidae; genus Culex; species Culex quinquefasciatus. The sequence goes on along the minus strand of NC_051862.1, from coordinate 102,312,852 downwards.
AATTTTGATACCCATATTGCCCAAATTTGTATGGTTCCGTAAATGTCCTCCCGGTAGAACCTTCCCTCAGGGCAATGGCCACTCCGGGTGTGGCCAATCCTGCCAAAATTGGCATTTTCAAATTTTTATTACCAGTATCAAAAACCATGAATTTTGATACCCACATTGCCCAAATTTGTATGGTTCCGTAAATGTCCTCCCGGTAGAACCTTCCCTCAGGGCAATGGCCACTCCGGGTGTGGCCAATCCTGCCAAAATTGGCATTTCCAAATTTTTATTACCAGTATCAAAAACCATGAATTTTGATACCCATATTGCCCCAATTTGTATAATTCCGTTAATGTCCTCCAGGTAGAAACTTCCCTCAGGGCAATGGCCACTCCGGGTGTAGCCAATCCTGCCAAAATGGCCATTTTAATTACCAGTATCAAAAACCATGAATTTTGATACCCATATTGCCCCAATTTGTATAATTCCGTTAATGTCCTCCCGGTAGAACCTTCCCTCAGGGCAATGGCCACTCCGGGTGTGGCCAATCCTGCCAAAATGGCCATTTTCATCACCAGTATCAAAAACCATGAATTTTGATACCCATATTGCCCAAATTTGTATGGTTCCGTAAATGTCCTCCCGGTAGAACCATACCTCAGGGCAATGGCCACTCCGGGTGTGGCCAATCCTGCCAAAATTGGCATTTTCAAATTTTTATTACCAGTATCAAAAACCATGAATTTTGATACCCACATTGCCCAAATTTGTATGGTTCCGTAAATGTCCTCCCGGTAGAACCTTCCCTCAGGGCAATGGCCACTCCGGGTGTGGCCAATCCTGCCAAAATGGCCATTTTCATCACCAGTATCAAAAACCATGAATTTTAATACCCATATTGCCCAAATTTGTATGGTTCCGTAAATGTCCTCCCGGTAGAACCATACCTCAGGGCAATTGCCACTCCGGGTGTGGCCAATCCTGCCAAAATTGGCATTTTCAAATTTTTATTACCAGTATCAAAAACCATGAATTTTGATACCCACATTGCCCAAATTTGTATAATTCCGTAAATGTCCTCCCGGTAGAACCTTCCCTCAGGGCAATGGCCACTTCGGGTGTGGCCGATATCCTACCAAATTGTTCCCAATCATTTCGATATTCCGGTGACCGTTCTGGTAACCGTCAATAACATCTTGGACCTCCTCTCAAGTTCGTGCACCACCTGTTTCTTTCAACGTGTGCGTGTGTGTGTGAGCAATAAAATTCCCAACGTAAGGTCCGTCTTTGATGAAAGTCTGATGGACACTAAATCCTCCAGAGGCTAACTTTTAGCTTAAATAGTTGGCACGGCATCCACGCAACAAACAAAGAATGTCACGCCGAGGGCATGCGACGGTAACGCTACATTTTCGAAAATTTTTGCATTGACACCGCAGATAGAGCTTTAAGACAAAGTCCTTTGTCAAAATGTTGATAAAAAAATCTGCAATTTTTTTTCCGTGTACCTATTTTTTTCTCAAAAGTCCTTAACAATACCTAAAACTTTGCCGAATTGGTGTCTTCGGCAAAGTTTTAGGTATTGTTGAGGACTTTTGAGAAAAAAATAGGTACATACATTGATACATTGATCAGAAAATTCACTCAAAAGTTACAGCTGTTTGAATACTTACATACCATTTTTGTATGGACAGCAGCCAAAATTGTATGGAGACTTGTATGGGTGAACCAATGACGCAAAATAGCTTATTTGGTCATGGGGAAGGCCCCCACAAAGTTTGAGTCAAATCAAAAAATACAAAAAATAAAAATGGTCGAAATCGGCCGATTTCGTAGAGAGTTGCTCAACTTCCTTCTTGATTCCCCGAAATGGGCATCGTTGTACGGGGGATCGGTCGAGTCCATCTTGTTGACATCGGCGATCAGCTGTTTGACACCGAGCGCGAAGGCGAGCAGTGCATTCTCTCGGGTATGTCCGTTTTTAGAGATTTTTTTAGATAATACCAGTATCGAATTCACCGGTACCGGTGGCGACAATCAACACGGCACAATCCGTAACAGGCGGAATCGACGCCGTCGTCGGGCGGAATAGTTTGTTCCGGGTTTCGTTGACTGACTGAACTTTAGCAGCATCGTGGCGTAAAAATATTTCTAGTGTATTTGTAAATACACTCTTCTGTCAATGTTTATTCACAAATTCTGCAACTCGGTAAAAAAAAAATCATGAGGAGGATTGAGTAACCACAGACAAACAGACGTGAATCTTCATTGATTTTTCAAAAAAATCCATCGTTCCGTAAGAAAATTCAAAATTTGGATGCACACTAGCGCGATCTGCAGTCCTGTTGCGAAAACATCATCTATTCTATAAACAACCTTAAGCGTGTAACTGTTTCCTCGTTCTTTCAAATAAGCGTGTGCAAAACAAAAGTGACAGTTGATTCTGTTTATTTACGTGGAGTGATCCAGCGTTGATTCATCGTTTGGTATTTCGCAACAGATTCTTCGGTTAGACGGAAGGACACTCCCGTACATTTTCTACATGGCGAGCAAGAGGAATCCAGGAACTGATCAAGACGGATAGATGCACGCAAAACAGGTGAGCCTAATGGCAGCTAGTACACCCGATCGATGCGAAAAGTGTCTTTCATTGAAAATTTATCATTTTTTCTCATTTACTAATTTAACAGGATTCATAACCGGCAAAGATGGCTCTTGGCAATCCAAAAGATCAATTTATGTTGGCCACTCATCGTGAAAGCAGTGCCCCAGTCTGGGCCCCCAGGAGGAAAAGCAGAAAGTGAAACAGCGGCGGCCTCGGGGATCGGAAATCCTGGTGAATGCAAACTGTTAAAGAAAACACAGGCTTAGTGTTAGCTTAAAGACGGACTTTCTGGTTGGGTGAAGGGTTGCCCACACCATCGGATGCTGTCCCTGTCGAGGGTGGGCCTGGTACCCGGAGAATCGGTTCTGTCCGGCATGGACAGGATGTACAAGATTCGATGGAGATTGCACAATAGAAGAAAAAAGTTAGGCACCACCTCATTGCTTGTGTTCTCCCTTTTGACCCATCCGCTGTAAAAGAAAGGACGTGTCACAAGATAGCACTCAAGCGACGTACTTTGAATAAGCTTCAATTATTTCAACTTTTGTTGTTTTCTGTTGGTTGATTTTGTTGAGGAATTAACAAGATAGTAATAATGAAGAGTAATAGTATCACGTTAAGGGATGTTTAATATAAAGTATGTATTTTAACATTTATGCATTGATTTTTAGCAATAAAATAGTGCAGGATGTAATATAAAAACAACAAACAAATTAAGGCGAACTTCTTAACTTATTTCAGCGGCAGTTGCATTCGAAATGCCTTTCGATTCCTTTTCGCAGCGGTTGCTGCTTTCTTCGCGGCAGTTTTTCGCTTGTGAGTATTCTTTGCTTTCTTCAGAAAACCCTGAATAAGCGTGTTATAAAGTTTATCAACTACGATGTCGAAGCATTTGCGGCAAGTCTCCCCAGAGTAGGTATCGTAATCCACGAAAGTTTTCAGCCTAGTTTTGACAGCCTGTCGACATTCGTAGAGAAAGGCTCGGAATTTTTGGTTAAAGGCGTTGAAAACTCTTAGCCCAATCTTGTAAAGAAGTGAGCTAGGTACGCTGAACATCGTTTTAGTTTGCAAAAGCATAAAGCGGATGATCTGGTGAAATTTCATCTCCCTTTTGACACAGCCGCTCACGGCATGATTTATGCTGAATCTTCAAGACAGCGTAGCCCACGATGAACATCAATCCGTTTAGCTCTTTCGCTGAATACGTTCGCTCGTATTCGTCGTCAAGGGGTTCGTCGTTGTAATCACATGCGGGTTGTTCAACTTGATTTCTTTTAGAGTTGAATTCTATGTCTTCGATCAATGGTTTCGCTCCGTCGGCTTCGATGTTAGTTCCCTCCACCAATTTCTCATTTACAGCAATCGCAGCGTACTTAAACGATGCACCAAACTGGGCTGAATTGGGTGCATCATTTCTTCCGCAGCGTCTTCGGACTTCGGAGTTGTGATTCTCTACTGTGTCAGCGTTTAGAAAGTTGGTACAAAGTTCGCTGAAACCAAACTCATCCTTGAGCTTCGGCCACATCCATTCGATTGCATTGATGTTGCTTATGAAACCGAAAATGTAGTTTGGCTTACGCTGCACAGCCGTCAGAGCGCGAGACTCATCAGCAGCCTGTAAATGATAAAAAAATAAGATTATTTTTTGATTATTTTATTTTAAAATTTTGACTTAAATCATTTCTTACCAACGTCGGCGAGAAGCACGTGTTCGGTGTATAATACATATCCTTCAATATTGTTTTTGCCTCGCGTAAGAAATCCCAATAGCATGAATCATCCGTAATGGCCGACCGAAAAGGCTGGAAAGGTATTTTTAAGCATTAGTATTTAATAATATCGTTTGTATCAGTGAGTAATTTTAAGGGTCGGAGTCGAAGTTGACAAATTCTCAGAAGCTAGAGTCAGTTACGGAATTTGCTTAAGTTTGATGGAAGTGTCGGAGTAGTTATTGAAGTCTGAGTCCAAGTTAGTGGAATCGAGTGATGTTGGAGGTATTTGGGTAGTTAGATGTTACCTTTGCCAGATGGATGCTTTTCGAGTTCATCGAATCAAACAGCTTGTCATGAAACTCAGCATACTCAGCGGTTAGTTTAGCATCCACGGTCATGTCATTCGATCGGATGAGGAAACGGATGCCAGATCCGGTCGATCCACTCAGCGTTCTCACAGCTTTCGGGACATTCATCCTCGTGAATGGAGGCAAAGTGATGCACTCTTCGGTTTACCTTGGACAAAGTCGAGGAATGTTGACCTGGTCCAATTCAAATAGTTGTTTGATGTAGCTGAAACTGCATATATTTCGTCTTGAAAGACAGCATTGTGCTTGTAAAGCATGTTCCTTGCGCTCTTCAGTAGATGGGGAGGGTCAAATATCACCGCAACTTGCTCTCCGTCGATTTTCAAGAATGGCCTTTTTTGTGTAGCACCACCTTCTCTGAACATCTTCATGTTTGTTAGGCATTGATCCAACGTGATGGCAATCGGAAACAGACTTCGAGCTCTTAAACACGAAACGATCTCCTTGAGCACCTTCAGCTGAGTCTTACTACCCAACGTGTGATGGGCTAAGTAATACGACAAAGCCTGCAAGAAAATCAATTAGGAACAATGCTGATGTCATCGATAGATTTAAATTGCTTACCATTTTGAACCGTTTGTTTGTATCGCCGTTCTCCCAACGAGACGGGTCCAGTTTCGACAGGCTGGATACAACAACGCTGATGGCTTCCGTCGCCAAGATGTCCGGATTGTTCTTTTCAATTTTTCGCTTAGCGCCATCGTCCGGGAATCCGTGGAAGGTATCCGTTTTTGCATTGTACGTCAGTTCGGCCTTTATAGCCATCCCATCGATAGCAAGTAAAACTGCACGTTTCCTTTTGGAAAAATGCCGCGTTTTCGCTTCAAGTCTGTCCAGCAAACTCATGTTCGTGCCCGGTTTCTGACGTACGTTAGCATTGTACCTTATGATACTCCTTTTGCCGGGCAGAACAAGAATTTTTGATCTCGTGAGTTGTCTGTATCCAGCCGGCCCTGCCAAGTAGGCCGTCGTTGCGAATTTCTTTGTGCTTGTGGTATAACGTCGACCCTTGGGTTTCCACAATGTGTTTTCCAAACTGTTGGTTAGGACAGGATTCTTCTTCAGCGTGGCCAACAATTTTCGATCGGATAGTTTTGCAGCATCCCGAGTCCGCTGCGTTCTTCACAACGTTTTTATTTGAGTGTCTTTTTTGTTCATGGATTTGAACCTCCACGCGCTTTTCCGATTGGACTTTCGCAGCTTTTTATTCAAGATCTTTTCATTCTTCTTCAGTTCGACGTTTTCTTGCGAAGCCTTTCGATACATATCCTTGTAATCGATCTGATCATCCTTGTCATCATGCTTACATAGACCGCACACATTCTCGGCCCTTTCAATCACGTTGACAACAACGGAGATTTCGTGCTGCTGAGCGATCTGACTTCCGTTGACAACGGTCGGAAAGCCCCCCAATTCAATATCGATTGGAACGTCCGCCAGGCACTCGAGCTCGTAATATGTGGTTTCGATGTCCTCCTCCTCGCGAACAACCTGTACGACTGGCCCGCTTGCCGCGTTCGGAATGCGCGGCAGGAACTCCTCAACCATTTCATCGTTCTCAACCAACTCGTCCTGCTCGGAATCTACCTGACCGGCTGGTACGTTGGTCGCGATCTGAACGTACGCCAGGTACTCTCCATCCATCTCGGTCTCCTCCAAATCTACTTGATCAGCTCGCTCGTTGGTCGCGATTGGAACGTACGCTAGGTACTCCTCCATCATTCCGTCGTCCTGCTCGGAAACTACTTGGCCGGCTGACAGGTCGGCCGCGATCGGAACGTATGCCACGTACTCAACCATCTCGTCATCCTCAAAATCTACTTGATCCTCTGGCTCGTCGGCCGCGATCGGAACGTGCTCCAGGTACTCGAGCTCGTTTGGCTTGTTAGCTGCGGTGGGAATACGCGCCAGGTACTTCTCAACAAATTCGTCATCTTCCTCCAAATTTACTTGTTCAGCTCGCTCGTTTGCCACGACCGGAACGTACGCCAGGTACTCTTCATCCATCTCGTTTTCCTCCAAATCTACTTGATCAGCTTGCTCGTACGCCACGATCGGAACGCGCCCCAGGTACTCGAGCTCGTTTGGCTTGTTGGCCACGGTGGGAATACGCGCCAGGTACTTCTCAAAAATTTCGTCATCTTCCTCCAAATTTACTTGTTCAGCTCGCTCGTTTGCCGCGACCGGAACGTACGCCAGGTACTCTTCATCCATCTCGTTTTCCTCCAAATCTACTTGATCAGCTTGCTCGTACGCCACGATCGGAACGCGCCCCAGGTACTCGAGCTCGTTTGGCTTGTTGGCCACGGTGGGAATACGCGCCAGGTACTTCTCAAAAATTTCGTCATCTTCCTCCAAATTTACTTGTTCAGCTCGCTCGTTTGCCGCGACCGGAACGTACGCCAGGTACTCTTCATCCATCTCGTTTTCCTCCAAATCTACTTAAGCTGATCAAGTAGCTCGTACGCCAGGTACTCTCCATTCACCTTGTCCTCCACCAAATCTACCTCTTCAGCTCGCTCGTTTACCGCGACCGCAACGTACGGCAGGTACTCCTCAACCATTTCGTCGTCCTGCTCGAAATCTACCTGAACGGCCGGCACGTTGGGCGCGATCGAAACGCGCGACCCGTACTCCTTAACCAATCCGTCGAACTCATACATTTCGTCCTGCTCGGAATCTACATAACCGGCTGGCTTGGTCGCGGTTGAAACGTCCACGATGGACCGGAGCACTTCCTTCCTAAAATTATAATTATTGTTATATTTTCTTTACAAAATCGTTTGAATCAAAATGTCCGAGCAAATTTTCCGACACCGTACACGCAGATAATCACTGCCTTATCAAATTGATAAATGTCATTATCAACTTCAACAACTTTTAATTATTGTTCTGATAACGTTGAATTATCGTTTTGATAAACTTTTAATATCGAAATGACAATCTTTGTTATCATTTTGATAAATAAAATTATTGCTAGATTTTTTCCGCATGCACGTTTTTGCCTGTCATTCGAAACATAAACAAACAAACCAATATGAGTGAAGAAACAAACAAGTCTCGTTGTAAAGTAAAAAATTACGTCTGCCCATCGATTCCATCTATAACTGTGCGTGGTAAACGGTCAACGTGCTAAAAGAAGAAGAGGAACCGTCGCCTCCCAGGGTAGGCAAATGGCAAAAAACCATCGCGAAGCCCTCGTTTGATTTATTACCTTCCAGTTACAGAATTCACTATAATGATGTATGAAGCAATTGTAGATTTTGTACAAACGAACAATTTTGTAGAACATTGTTTTGTTCCAAAGTGAATGCTGTTGACACTAGAGCGTAAACAATGTCTAAAAATGCCACCATCGGCGTCCCTCACTCGCGATGGTGAGGGGATTTTTGTTTACGCTCTTATGTCAACAGCATTCAGTTTAGAACAAAACAATGTTCTACAAAGTTGTTCATTAGTAAAATATCTACAAGTGCTCCATACATGATTATAGTAATTTCCTTAACTGGAAAAAAATAAATTTGAAAAGCTTTTTGGAGGCCCATCGGCAAATACCTTCCCTGTCGCCTCCTCTCTTCCTGCTGTCATGTGTTCTCCGGAGAAATTGGCATCCTCCAAACTCAAGGTAACGATGATCAAGTCCACAACGACGCACCCCTGGCCATACTGGATAAGCAGCTGTTTTCCGGAAGCACCAGAAATGGAGCCAAAGAAAAATCGAAACCGATTCTTGACACCCAGGAAGAAGAGGCTGTAGCCATGGCTGACGTTGCCAATGGAACCATTGATGGATAGTGGCAGGTTTGCGCTGAGTTTCAATAGGTGTGTATTTAAATCATAGTTTGATTTCTTAAAAGGTCGTACTAATCGTGATTCTTTTCAGTTGTGTGTCTCCTGAAATAAAAAATCTACCAGAAATACAACCTGGAGAGTCTAAACCTCTGTCACAAACGACAGCAACCGATTGACCACCATTCACCAAGTAGGATTATCTTCTCATGGTATTAAATTTTACTTCGATTTTTGTAACAAAATAAAGTTTTTTAAGCAACATATATTTTGTTTGGATTTATATTTCATACAAAAGAAAAGCAGCTAAATTAATATAAATAACATTTTTAATTTGATAAAAGATTTTATCGTTTCTATAAACTTATTTATCAAAATGACAAATATTTTTATCGGAATGATACATTTTCCATTTGACGTTTCTCAAATGACGTTCATTAAAGCGATAATATATTTTGTCAAATTGATGCACATTGTTTATCAAATTGATAAAGAAAATTATCAAATACGATAAAATAAATTATTGGTTGCCAACCTATAATTTATTTTATCGAAATGATGGCAGAAAGTTATCGAATTGATAATTCTTTTTTCTGCGTGTAAGCCACTCTTTCCGTTTCTGCTGAAAAGTTTGTCGATTTCTGACGAGAGGCAGAAACCCACCCATTTTTTGCATCTGAAAAGCGATTTATTATAATTGGGTACTAAAGCCCTATGTCAATTTTTATGTACAACGGTAAAAAACACGCACGCAGAAAAATGTTTTGTAGAATCAGCCCGTACGAGGTTTGAATCAACAAAATTTTTGTTGAATATAATCAACGCCGATTTTGCGTTGAAACAAACCTTCATTTTCTCAATTCCACAAAAGTCTTTTGTTGTTTCGAAAAAGCTGCTTTGACATTTAGCGTTGATTCAACAAAAATAATGATTTTCAAATCAACAAAACGTTTTGTTGATTCAAATATTCCTTATTTTTCTGCGTGCGATTAAAAACCATTTCTGATCACTTTTTTTTCATTTTAATGCAAATTTTTTTTAGCAAGACAACATTTTGTCGATGGATCAACTATGGTCCCCTTGGAACGAGCTGTCAAGTAGGAGCTTTTCTGTCAAGAAGGACCACGGGGTTAATTTTTCAAAATTGATTTAAAAATCCATTTTAAACTCTTTGTGGTCGTACAAAGGGTCATTGTACTCAGAAAAATAAGCTTTTTCGCTGTAAACAATAATATCAGCAATCTAAGCTTCATTTTAGGACCCAAATGAAACCTACCGCTCGAGTACCTTTGGGAAGCCGAAAAATGTCTTTTTCGGGATTTTATCTTGATAGTTCTCGCAAAAGTTGGCTTCGCACTTTCTACCCATGCTGCCGTGCTGCAGAAGATGGCTCAAACGAAAAAAAAACACACACACACTCAAACCAAGCAGTGCTGAAACGTCAAAGCTACAGTGGCGCCACCAATGACGTTCGTGTCTCGTTGCGGTACTACGGCAACCATTTTATTTCGTCGATTTGAATTTGAATCGGCCGTTTTAGTTGGCAATCGAATGAAAAAGAGATTCACGTCTGTTTGTCTGTGGAGTAACTTTGAGCACAGCTGCGAGTAAAAGCTAAACAGTTTTTACTTCAGCACTAACAGCTACTATAGTGCTGAATAGTGGCCGCTTTTGGACTTTACTCGGCTGATTAAGTGCTGGCCTCGACTGTTTCTGTCCACCCCTGCGGTAAACGTAAAAAAAAGCGAGAGCAAAAGTGTATCTATCTCCCTCTTCCCCGCCTTTTCCCTACACACTCTCAATTCTATTTTTGGTTTGCCCACAGCTGCTTTACCGATTGAATTATTTTTGTAATGTTGGTTTGCTGATTATTCCAGAAGTGATGAAGTTGACGTCGCCGATTTGGTGGTTGTTCCTGAGCCCGTGTCCTCACGGCTATATGAGGAGTCGTTCTAAGATGTGATTACAAGGATTCATGTACTTCATATGAATGGACATATACTTCTTTTTATTGAAATTTATTGACATCACATAAATGCTTATAAAACTAATGTCTCCATTTTAATGAAAGTGAATTTACTTTATTTTTACATTTATTTGCCAAGCACGTCACACGAAAACCAAAACAACTCCCTCCCGGTTTAGGGTAGCAACCTAGCTCATTCTCCGTTGTTGACGCTGACGTCATGCGGATCATAGCCTTCGACGGTGCATCTGAATCTGTCCTGAAACTTGGTGCCACTGCCTCTTGCAAATTCCAGACTTCTTGTGGGCCAACCGCTGAAGCAACACCCGAGCGGGCCTCGCGGGGACGGCTGCTTGAAGTTCTCCGTCATTGAGACGATGGATTATTCTATAAAAACTGAAAACGTATAATACAATAGATGAAAAATGGAAAAATATCTGATATTATCAGAAACTTACATGATAAAACACCTAAATATATATAAAAAAAAACAATTTTTGCAATTCCGTCGTGAAATTACTTACTTTTCCTGCCATTCTTGAACGACGAAATAGCCTACTTTTCTGTACCAAAAATAACAGAATCGAATAGCAACACTTTTCAAAATAAATGCTGAAAAGTTCTACTTTTCAGCACTTTTCAATTTTTTTTATTTAAACGGTTTATTGACAAAATACATAAAAAATTTGACTTAAAATTTCACTCAATGGGTGTTTTTCAGAATTGCAAAAAATGTTGTATGAAACTCGTTGCAAAACTTGATTTTTTCAGCACTCGTCGTATTTATCCAACTCGGTGAACCTCGTTGAATAAATGTACGACTCGTGCTGAAAAAATCCTATGTTTGCAACTTGTTGCATAAACTACTATTTTGAACAAAAAAAAAAATCTGACTGTGTGACAAGAAGTTTGTTTACTCTGGTACTCTCTCTTTCACACTTCATTCAAAGTCAGAATCGTGTTGCCAGTTTGATGGAAATTTTTAGAAGTGTTGCTAGTAGCGGCACTTAATCAGCATTATCTTAGCTTTTGACAATGCTAATGATTTAGTGCTGATTTGCATTAACAAATGCTGTTGGAAGACTAATCAGCAATAGAATGCCGATTTATTGCTATTTTATGTTTTTTTTTAGTGCTGGATGGTTACTTGGGATGGTTCACGCAGAAAAATTAGACATATTTGAATCAACAAAACGTTTTGTTGATTTGAAAATCAATATTTTTGTTGAATCATCGCTAAACGTCAAAGCAACTTTTTCAAAACAACAAAAGATTTTTGTGGAATTGAGAAAATCAAGGTTTGTTTCAACGCAAAATCGGCGTTGATTATATTCAACAAAATTTTTGTTGAATCAAACCTCGTACAGGCTGATTCTACAAAATATTTGTCTGCGTGTTTGGTTTGCCATGAAAACTGCTTTGCATTATGTATCTTTAATTGAATTGTTTTTCCCACTGGGCCCAAACCCGCCAGGTGTTCAATTTGATCTAAACTTAATTAATAATCATGAAATTCCAAAACTTGCTCGCCATTTCGCTGAATGTTTTCCTCGCTCTGCCAAAATTTGGTCAAAACAGTGCGAAAGAGATGAACGAAACCGTGAAAGAAGGGCTCATTCCCGACATTTTGCGGGGTTTACCGAAATATTTCGTCGGGGGGGACTAGAGCAACTTTTTTTTTTTTAAGATATTTTTTTGATTTTACATACTTTTTTGTTATTTTTGTTACATACCAATCAGCATAGCGCACCAGGTACGCGTGCTGTAGCAAGAAGACGCTTCCATCTTTCTCGGTCTTGGGCTGCTACTCTCCAATTTCCCAGGTTACAGATCTTCCGGATGTCACCATTCACTTGATCTCCCCACCGTGCGCGCGGTTTCCCTGCTCTTCTGCCTGTTCCGCCAGCTGGTTCAGCGCGGTCAAAAAGCAGTCTGACAGGCTGGCTTTCGTCCATTCGGGCGACATGGCCGGCCCACCTGAGCCTCCCGATCTTCGCCTGGGTGGCGATGGTCGGTTCTTCAAGAAACGCGTGCAGTTCGTGGTTCATGCGTCTTCGCCACACTCCGTCAGACACCTGCACTCCACCGTAGATCGTTCGTAGCACCTTCCGTTCGAAAACTCCAAGGGCACGTTCGTCCTCCTGCCGCATCGTCCAGGTCTCGTGGCCATAGAGGACTACCGGTCTAATCAGTGTTTTGTACATCGTCAGCTTCGTGCGGCGTTGCACTCGATCCGATGTGAGGGTCTTCCGTAATCCGAAGTAGGCACGATTCCCAGCAAAAATACGAGTCCGGATCTCTTTGCTGGTGTCGTTGTCGGCGGTTACCAGCGATCCCAAGTACACGAACTCGCTCACCTCCTCCAACTCATCACCATCCACAGTTAGAGGGGTGAGGCTTGGGGGGCCGACATCCTTCGAACCCCTTCCTCTCATGTACTTCGTCTTCGTCGTATTCATGCCAAGTCCTACACGCCTTGCTTGTACCTTCAGTCGGGTGTAGACGTCCATCACCGTCTCCAGGTTTCTTGCCACAATGTCGATGTCATCGGCAAAAGCAAGCAACTGGTAGGACTTGTTCATAATTGTGCCACTCGTTTCGATGCTCGCCCTTCGAATGATGCCCTCAAGAACGATGTTGAACAGCGAACAGGATGAGCCATCACCTTGCCGCAGCCCTCGACGTGATCCAAAGGGTTCCGCTAAATCCCCCGAAACACGCACGTGACACATCACACCATCCAGGGTAGCCTTGATCAGTCGAGTCAGTTTAGCCGGAAACCCGTTCTCGTGCATAATCTGCCATAGCTGCTCGCGGTCGACTGTATCATAGGCCGCCTTGAAATCGATGAAGATGTGATGTGTGGGCACGTTGTACTCACGACATTTCTCGAGGATCTGTCGGAGACAAAATATTTGGTCCGTGGTGGCGCGCGCGCCAGTGAAGCCCGCTTGATAGGGCCCCACGAACCTCCTTGCATGGGGTGACAGCTGACGGCAGAGGATCTGGGAGAGGATTTTGTAGGCCGCGTTAATAAGCGTGATACCGCGGTAGTTGCCGCAGTCCAGCTTATCGCCCTTTTTGTAGATCGGGCACACGACACCATCCATCCATTCCTCCGGTAGCTTCTCCTCCTCCCAGATCTTGGAGATCACGCAGTGAAGCGCCCTCGCCAGTTTCTCTCCTCCATATTTGAAGAGCTCACCGGGTAACCGATCCTTGCCGGCAGCTCTGTTGTTCTTCAGCTTCCTGATCTCCCTCTTCACCGTCTCTAGATCAGGTGCCGGGAACTGTTCATCAGCTGCGGGCGCTCCAAGGTTGACTCCAACGCCGTCTCCGTCCGCTTCATCGCCGTTGAGGTGCTCGTTGAAGTACTGCTTCCACCTGTCCAACACCTCGCTCTTGCTTACGATCAGGTTCCCCTCGTTGTCCCTGCACACGTCGGCTCGCGGCACGAAGCCTTTGCGGGACCGGTTCACCTTCTCGTAAAACTTCCGCGTTTCGTTAGCTCGGAATAGCTGCTCCATTTCCGCGCAATCTCGGTCTTCTTGCTGGCGCTTCTGCTTGAAGACCGCGACCTGCCGATTCCGAGCCTGCCTGTATCGTTCCACGTTCCCTCTCGTCGCCTTGTGCAGCTTCCTGTCGTAAGCTGCCTTTTTCTCGGCGGTAATCCGTTGGCACTCGTCGTCGTACCAATCGTTTCGGCTGACTCGGATCGCACTACCCAGTGTGGCTTCCGCTGCACTGCCGATGGCTGAGCGAATACGGCTCCAACCATCTTCGAGCGAGGCTGCGCCAAGTTCCTCCTCACCTGGCAGATTCGCTTCCAGCTGCTGCGCGTAACTGTGGGCCACTTCCCCGTTCTGGAGACATGCGGTGTTGAACGGAGGGGCCCGCCGGCTTCGGCGTTGGTTAAACACCGTCGACAGCTTTGAGCGCATGTCAACTCCAACTAGGTAGTGGTCCGAGTCAATATTCGCACCGCGAAAGGTGCGCACGTGCGTTACGTCCGAGAAGAATCGGCCGTCGATCAGGACGTGGTCGATTTGCGTTTTCGTCCGTTGGTCAGGTGATGTCCAGGTGGCTTTGTGGATGTCCTTTCGAGGAAAATAGGTGCTCCTGACCACCATTCCACGGGAGGCTGCAAAGTCGATGCAGCGTTGGCCGTTGTCGTTCGTGACCGCATGTAGACTTTCTGGGCCTATTGTCGGTCGAAACATTTCCTCCCTTCCGAACCGAGCGTTCATGTCCCCAATGATGATCTTTACATCCTGCCGCGGACAGCCGTCGTACACCTCCTCCAGCGTCGCGTAGAATGCTTCCTTCTCATCATCGGTTTTTTCTTCGTGGGGGCAGTGCACGTTGATGATGCTGTAGTTGAAGAAACGGCCTCTTATCTTCAACTTACACATCCGCTCGCTGAACGCCGTGAAGCCGAACGCGCGATCCTGCATCTTGCCCCGCACGATAAAGCCGGTACCCAGCTTCTTGTCCGTGCCGCCGCTCAGAAAAAATCTGGAATTGGTCTGCTGACCTGGCCAGTTTAGCACCTGCTCCTCCTCTAAGCACACCTCCTGCAGTGCCACAACATCGAAGTTGCGAGGTTGCAACTCCTTCGCTAAGGCGAATTCGAAACCCAAGAAATACAAAGACCTGCAGTTCCAGGAGCCGAGTCGCCAATCGGTGGTCTGCTTTTCTATGGGCTTCTGCCGTTTGTTCCGGATTTCTAGCCTTCTTGCCATTCGCGATCCTCTTTTTCGGTAGGCAGCCTTATCAGGGCTGCGCTACCTAGTCTCGGGGTGGAGAACCACCTAGGGGCTACCGAGACCTAGCCCCGGTTTTCTCACGCTACCGTAACGGGGCTTTTATCTCGAAGCCTAACGGTCTTCATGTCCGGAAGAGGACGTCCTGCGTTCGTGTGTTTATGCGCTTCACTTTACTGCGCACCAATTTCACAATAATAAAATTTTTATTTTTTTGCAAAAAAAGTTCTAAACTTTTTGCCTGTTTTCTTTTTTTCAAAATTCGCACTCTCGGCACACCGCGCGCGGTTTCGATTAGTGTGCGTATACGCAAACGACACAACAGCACTGCCACAGGTCTTGTTGGTACACCACACTTCTTGCTTTGTTCTGCCTGCCCGCGACGACGACGATGGATGGCAAAATTAAATTCACTTTTATTGCCCAGCCGTCGATTGCGGGTCAATTCTAACACACGATGCCGGTTCGCGACGCACTTCGGCGTTGATTGATCACACTTTCGGCCACGTCGGAACGGTACTTCTGCGATTCTAAGGGCACTTTCACGGAGCCGCACAGAGATGCGATAATAACGCGCGACGCACACACACTTAACACTTTTGATTTTATGGGATATTTATTCAAAAAAATCACAGAAAACCGGTGTATTCATGTTGATATCACCAAAAATTCTTATGAATGACTCTAACCAACTATATTTGACCAATATTTTATTTATTTCAGAAATCGCTTTCAATCTGTTCCATGTAATTAAGCGGTTACATACATGTAGAAAATCACAAAATTTCATACTTCCGAATATTTAATCCTGATTCCAAACACTCCTGAAAGTTCCATGCGCAAAGCGAAACTTGCTAAGCGTTTTTGTCGAAACATTGAGTTGACTTACGGGTGCCACGATATCTTGGGATTGGATAGACCAAATTGGCTGAAATCTGGGATGAGGGCTCTCAAGGCATATCCTGTGTGTATGACAAAGTCCGATTTTAAAATATTGTTTTTTTTTTTGATTACAAAAATCAAATCCTGACGATTTTTATATGAAAATCAGAAAAAAATGTTTTAAGCTTTTTTTTAAATTATCCGGTATAATAAGCCTTCATCAAAATTTTGAAGCCAATTTGTTCAAAGCGGTGCTGAGATATCGTGACACCCGTTTTTTAAAACTGCTCACTTCAAATAGCTTTATCTCGGCAATGATACAACCAACTGTTTTCAAAGGAGAATGGGCGAATATGGTCCAAGGATGTACACGAACGGGACCAACTTTTTTCGAAAGATCCCGCCGAGACATAAAAAAAGTCTTGTGGAACAACTCTCTAGACCCCGGGGTTCAAAAGTTACAAGCTGGTAAATTTTAAGCATTTTGGGTAAAAATGTATCAAAAATGGTGTTTTTACTATTTCTACAATCATTCATAAAATCTCTATTTTATTATGGATTTCGATAATCTTGACTTCATTCGACGTGTATCAGCAAAAAACTATGAGTTCTGATATGTCTTAGCATGATTAAAACATGAATTCTCTTGTTTCTATCTGTTTGAACAGGGGAGCCACAGCCGTGCGAGTAAGGCGGTTGCTTTACAATGCAATCTTCTGCTTGTAAACAAACTCGGGTTCAAATCCTTGGCTCCCCCGGCCCAACCTTTCATGTGTCTTTCAAGTGCAAATAATCGCCCAGCACCTCGGTGCTAAGGTTGTGCACAGAACCTAGCAGTGCTTTGTAAGAAGCTTGGCCGCGCGCTGAGAAGAGCTTATATAGCAATACAATACTGCTCTAGTTCTAGCGATGCACAAGAAGGACGCATGGAAAGTGGTCAATTAGAGTTACGGCTTTTCGGCTGGTCGACACACGCACTCACTCATACAATAGTGCTTGCGTGCGAAGTCAACAGAAAGGCCCAACAACAGTAAATTGGGCGATCCCACAATAGATCTAAGTACCTACTGGTCGAGGTGGTAGATTACTCGGACAGAAAAAAAAATTTGTTTGAACCGTTTGTGCAAGAGGCATACCATAGAAACAAGTCGAAACTTCAAGATTTTGAAACCGGATCCTACCCAGACTGCTTCAGTGAGTATGGAAGGCTACAGTGCAATGTTGTAACAACTTATTGGGATGTTCTGAGTCATCCGAGAACTCCTGAGAGTTAAGACCGGCGAATCTACCGCCGTAACAAGCAAGAGGTCGGCGGTTTTTGACCGCTGATCATACCCGCATAGTTTCAGTGAGTATGGCAAACTACTTTGCTGATGTGTTGGAATGTCCTGGGTCATCGTAGGACTCCCTGGAGTTAAAATCTGTCGGTCTATTACCGTAACAAGCAAACAAGCAGATACTATTTCAAAATCTTTATGAATGATTTTAGAAGCAGTAAAAATTCCATTTTTTATACATTTTTACCCAAAATGCTCAAACTTCACCAGCTTGTAACTTTTAAACCCCGGGGTCTAGAGAGTTGGTCCACAAGACTTTTTTTCATGTCTCGGCGAGATCTTTCGAAAAAAGTTGGTCCCTTTTGTGTACATCCTTGGACCAGCTCCTATACAAAATTGCCCATTCTCCATAATGTTGTTAATAGTTGAAAATGTTTATTTTAATGCCCTTAAAACAAATTTGAAATAAGTTTGATTGTGTGCTCTTACCAACCCTTGACATTTTTGCCGATAAACATGTATGTAACCCCTTAATAAAATAATGATGACGATAATTATTCAAATAACAAAATCCAAAAATATAAAATTAAACTGTTTTTCAATTCATGTTTCTTTCACAGGAGCAAAGATGATGATTTCCAGCAACAACCGCGCATACAAAAAACTGATAAACTTATCATCGAAGCTGATAAAAATAAGCCGTAACACTGTTTGTTTTAGTACGACCATCATAGGAATTCATTTTTGAAAGTTGCTTTAAAACTAACAAACACTTAATCAATATTAACGCGATCCTTCATCTGCAACAGTTTAGAACACTGAAAATAAATTTGTGTGTAGATAAAACCCATTAGCTCAAAATAGTTTGTTGAATATATTGAACTGTTAAATTTCTAGCTTTCGTAATGTTTAGTAAATAATCGATCCAAAAAAAAAAATTATTGATAGGAAATAAAGCAATGCTAAGATATGTACTACTGCAAAACAATCCATGGATTTTACTTTTAATTCTTACAAGGACCCTGATATGATGTTATAGTTTATATAAATTAAGGTAACTTTAACCGACAAAGAAAAAAAACTGTTAATTTAAAAATATCGTTCGTTGTATTAAAAGTTCGCCTTGGTGAATATTCGTAGAGAGTTCAATCATTTTAATTTAAAAGTTGGAAAGTTTTTGATACTACCATGCATTTCTGGAACAAAATCGTTGTATCGGTAAAAGTTTTTTTTTACTTTTGATATAAAAAGAAACTTTTTATTGCAAGAATAAATAACATTTCACATTACAGTGATGATTTTCGAAAAATGTGATGGATTTTATTTCAATATTTCAATATTAAAACAGTATGCTTTCGATTCTTTTTTGTATTAAACGCATCTGCTTATGTTTGGCCAACTTCCGCGCCCAATCTGTACCGATTCTTACGGTACGCCACCGGTCACGTCCGATGACTTCAGGCTGAGCAGGTAGGATGTACGTTTCGTTGGGCAGCAACATCGGCCTTCATTTTGGAGCGCGAAAGCGATTTAGAGAACAGGGTGGCCTCGTTGCCGGCCATCATTGTAGCTTGGGCTGGCAGATCGACGGCGGCTTCGTCGCACTTCACTGGGGGTCTCTCCGGCTTAAATGGCTTAAACGGCGATGCAATCGTGCATGCAAGGTCATCGTAGTTGAATCGCAAACTCATCTCGGGAGTTTCATCCCCCTCGATTTTTCCTAGATCAGTAGTGTCCCTATTTATCATTTGGTTATTTTTGTTTAGAGCTTTTGAAAAACTAAATGGTGGTACAGGTGGGGCAAGTGTACCATATGGATTTTAAGTATGGATAAAACTAAGAATTGCTGTATCAACATATTTAATTGGGAAATAAATACATAAAAGTACTTAAAAAAATTGTGCGTACAAAATTCAGTGACATCATGAAAATCTACTATTTATCATCTAAGTAATTTATTTTTCTTCGTAAAAATGATCAAAATATTATGTATTGTTCGTCTTGCCGCACTAGTTGAGTAGTCAATCAATTTTTTATAGTAAAAAACTGGATTTTTTAGAAACCTGTTCTATCAAAGTTTTAGTCAAGACCTGGAATAAGATGATTATCAAAAAATCGACTGATCTATTTATGATTTTAATGGGTTTTAACCATCGCCAGCACCCACGAACACCGCGGTGCATCCATTTCACTCTAGAACACAAACGGTTTTCCGAAAACGGTGCGGAAAGTCTAACCCCTTGGTAGGTCTTGTTTTTGCTTAATTTTTTTTTGTGCATGGTTTTGACCATTATTTTGTTTTGACTTTTTTGCGACTCGGATTCAACAGTTGGAGGAGTCACGAGGAGGACCGGAATGCCGGATGACCTGGGCACTGACCAGCTTTGCTAAAGGTACACAGAAAAAAATCCGATCATTTATGATAAGCATAAGCATAAGCATAGGTGCCCACCCGCAGTTGCTACTCTGTTATTGACCAGGACCTCCAGAAGTTACATCCACGAGCCGTGGAAGATGAGTGGGTGCTATCTTTCCTCGCTTCGCAACTTATCAAAGGCCCCTATCATGCTGATCAATACCGGCGCCGGCCACGACCAGTGGTAGAGTCACGGGGAAGTGGATGGGAATGTTAGTCCGATACTTGAGTGATAGAGACCGCCCAATCGACTGCTTCTCCGACAAAGTATCACATGAGTTTTGAGGGGTTAGTAGATGGGTATGAGGTCAGGATTCACGAGTGGCAGTGATGTGACCATGAGCATTTTGTTTATCGGTTGAAAATTTTAAATCTTAGGCAGCCGGCTGCGGAAAGATAGATAATCGATTATTTAAAATGGTTTATTTTTATCGAACGCGTGCCAGCCGAGCAGTAGTGCTATGGGCTGGTCTTATCAGTATAATTTTACTATTTTTACAATTTAGATAACGCGAGCAAATTTCAAAAATAGTAAATAAATGACGCTTAACCTTCATATAATCGATAGTTTGATGAGTAATACTAAAACTGAAAGTTGGAATTAATTTTAACGATCATTTACGACGAAAATTATCGCGAAAAATCCGGACTGTGCGTCCCAAGAAGCACTGCACCTATCAAAAAAAAATCCGATCATTTATGATGTATCAAAAGTGCACATTGCTAATTTACATCAACTTCATCTGAAATTTACAATTCCTCCGACGTGAATGCCCCAAGGCGAAATTTTTCAAAAACATGTAAATTCGTAATAACGTAAATTAAAAAAAAAATATTTTTTTTTACTCCGTTGAATTTGGAATGCGATGTGGTTTTCATGCTAATTTTTTGCTCCCTTGCAAAGTTATTCATAAATGTTTGATTCTGGGGTGTAAAAGTAAATTATGAACAAAAATTACTTTTTCGCTCGTAGGCTGCCATTTACACCAAAACTAATATTTCTTCAAATTTCTTTCGACGTTCAATAGGGAATGAGTTGGGCTAAAATGTCCTTCCATTAGGTTTGACGAAAATTAAGAATACCGTCAGTGGGGGTGACTAAGGGTCAAAAAACGATACACCTCTCGTAATTTCTTAATAACAAAAACAATTTGAATAACATCGAAAATCTTTTATCGTAGAAGTGTTCTTAGATAGTTTACTAACATTTTCCCAAAATATGGTGTAATTTGATGGACTACCTTAAATGGCAATCGTTTGAAAATTGGCCCAATCACATCCCTTTGAGCGGGTGACATTGGGTCAAATGAAACTAAAATGATGCTCAAATACAACGATATAGTAAAAACAAGTATTTTTTTGGTAGAGGGTGGGAACTAGAAAGACTCTTGGAAATTGATTGGATCTGCAAAAAAAGTTGAAGAAGAAATTTAGGTCATCCCGGCCACAGGATTCTCAAAGAATTCTCACTTAAAAAATCAGCCGGATTCTGCAGCACTCCCAAATCCTTCGTAAACTCCAACAAATAGCGGTACTTCTAAAGCGTCCCGAAACTCGTTCCAAAATTACGTTGAACTGTTTTCACAGGGACACGGTCATCAGCGGTCACGTCTAGCTCCCATTCGCGAATCGAGGCCCTGCTAGATGGTCCTCCCGCCGTTTTTTATCTACACCGAGAATGAGAAAACAATCTCATTTGTGAACGTGAACAAAGTCGACGACTCATTCTGAACATTCCTCCTGCTTCTGGGTCATAGGTCCGACAAGAAAGATGAAACTGACTTCCTTGAAATTCACAACCGAATCGACGATACCGAATCGTAGGGACAAATCCGGCCTGCAGCAAATTTACATTTTTGACCAGCTCCAAGACGACACCCTCGTGCACGCCCAGCATCTGCCGAATATCCAGCAAGAGCAGAATCAATCTTGTTGGTGGCACAAGTGTCCGCGACGCCGATTAATCCATTAGCATTAGCATTTGGAGGACGAGGAGTGTGTAATACAGCCCAGGGCATAAGGGGGTCCACGCCGGGTCCAAGCTATCCTCGGGGAAATGAAGGAATTTTAGTAAACACCTATCTAAAGTGCGCAGGGACCCCAACGTCACCTTAGTGGTATAGATGTTTGTAGGGAGGTTTTGGACTCAATGTTAGTAGGAGAGATAGAACCCTAGGATATACCTCGAAAGGTATTACGGGCGAATCAAGTGGAGTTAGTTTGTTTTTATTATTAAACAGTACAGATTGTACAGTGTAAAAGATGCATGATTTATAGATATTCTATTCAAAGCCACGGCAGATACAACGCGACGAAGCCGTGCATGAATAAATAGACTGTTGTATTACTAAACCAATAATTTTCTCCGGTAAAGGCAATGCTGATTAAACACAGTTTTAACATATCTGCTATCAAACTCAAGCTATCGACTGTAAGAGTAAAGATAAGTTAAAATTTTCCTATAAATTATTATGTGTTTAAGCGAAATCCGAGGTAATGATTTAATGCATTTGATTTGAAATCTTGATTTTAAACTCTTACAGCGATGCAGAGTAAACATTAATTATTAATTTATTTGTTTTATTCAAATATAAGACTTAGAAGTGAAAATTTAAACGACCGGTTCAAAAAGCATAGGGGAGAGTGCGGAGACTTGATCCCCTTTTCTTGTATCGCACATAACTCTGTCAATTTCTCACAAAACTATAAACTTTTTGCATGAATTGAAAGCTTAAACATTCATCTATGTTTGGCTAATAAGGGTATTTCATCAGATGATCTCTTCGAATCATGCCAAGCGTTTAAAAAAAATATTTTAAACCGGCATTTTAAAAATGTTAGGGGTAACTTGATCCCCCTTTCAACATTTTGAAGAAATCTTAAGCAAAATGTTTCTTATTCATCCAAACTTTTAATTTTCTATAAGTTACAGCAATTTCACATAAAACCTGTACGTTTGTGTTCAAAATATAACAAGTTTAGTATGTAAAATATTTAAAAACTAAAAATATTATTTTTTAGACCAAAATTAAGCATGTTTACAAAAGCTGGACATTTTTGTTAACAAAATTTTTGAAAAAATGTTCAAACTGCAGTAAGTGTACAACCATACTAAAGGAAACTATATATGAAAACCCAGTCCAATTAAATAATCTTGAGGCTGATTCCAGTGACTGTAAAAATGCAGGGATCAAGTCTCCCTAAACGCACTTTTTTAAACAATTGATTGTAAAAATAGCATGACGATAAATTTAACATCAAATGCGTAAGGGTTTTGGAGTTGAAAAGT